>NC_083319.1:44240459-44887888 GCF_963455315.2 Globicephala melas
GAAGGATACGCATGATACACTGTTAGGTGAAAACAGCAACATGCAAAGACATATGATCCCCATTTGGTATACGAACGTGCACAGGAGTATGGGAAGATGTAGTCCATACTCCTAGCAATGGTTATCTAGTTGGACAGGAAAATCTATTTTAATTTCATCATTATAGTAATGATCTACCGTAACAGGCATGGATTACTTTTATAATTAATGATGAGAATAGAATAAGTTTTTTTAAATTATTTATTTCTGAATATAATCTTTCTATATATCTGAATAACTTTTTCAGATCATCTTGTTTCTAATATTAGCTCTTTTTTCCTTCCACCAACGTACCACATTTGTATTTGTTTTATATATTAGACTTCCAGTTAAGATTTCCATTGAATGAAAGATTCACTAGCAATAATAAATTTGAAAATCATTGGTCCATATCACCTGATTTAATGATAGCTACTGAATACAGGACATTCTCTCTCTATATATACTCATGAGGCTATGTGTACTACTAACATAAATAGATTCATTTTAATGAGAAATTTCAGATTGCTCTTTATTATGTTAAGAGTCATACACATGCAGTTGAAAATTAAATATGAACTAAGCATGAGTGACTTAACTTGAATAACCATTGTACTGATGACACAGAGAGAAAGAACAGTAATGTGCAGCCCAAGGTTTTGGTAATGAAATCACCTGATTACTGGTGATTAAAGGAAAATTCTACCCAACAACTTAGTTTCAAAGCATTCTAATGTAGCTGAAAATTGACAGAGCTAGAAAAGTCTGAAGCAAACCTAACGATAGTTAGAAAGTGCATACAGAACAAGTGCAGAAGTCTTCCCTCCAGTCTCTTTCAGAATAACCAGGAGACGGCTTAGCTCAGACTTCTGATTAAAACCCTAACCCCAATCCCACAAAGGTGGAAGAATCGTAATTATCTGTACTCCAGCTGCAATGTTACCTTAATCAACTGCATGCATTCCACTGTTTCAAATCTGGGCTGAATTTATAACAACCCTATGGTTAGCATAATTTGCAGTAAATTAAATTAAATTCAACAAACATTCACTGAGTACTCACTAGAATTCAATGGACTTTATGGGTTTTGCAAAGCCCACAAAGGTGCGTACAGTACAAGCTCTGCTCTTCAAGAACTTACTATTTAGTGAAGAAGATACATGCAAAACTCTGACAGAGAGCACAATACGATAAAGACTATACATACCAGGAAGAATACAAAGTATAGGAAAAATAAGGTAGGGAGCACATACACTAAATTCTAGCTTGGGCAGTGAGAAGGTTTCTGGGAAGAGGTAGCAGTTTAACTGAAGTTTGATGGTCAAATAGGATTTGTCTGTACAGTAGTAGGTCATGGGAGAGAGTCAAAGACCACATACTGTAGAGAAAGCAGTATGTGCCAATGGGTAGTAAGAGTGGAGTATGCTTCACAGACACAGAAAACAAACCTATGGCTACCAAAGGGGAAAGGGAGGAGGTAGGGATAAACTAGGAGTCGACGACTAACAGATAAGCAACAGGATTTACTGCATAGCACAGGGGGCTACATTCAATATCTTGTAATAACCTATGATAGAAAATCTGAAAAATATATACCTAGCTGGATCACTTTACTGTACACCTGAAACTAACACAATATTGTAAATCAACTATACTTCAATTAAAAAAAAAAAAAGAGTGGAGTACGCTTACATTCCTAAAAAGAAAAAAGAGATGAGGAAGCAAAAAGAGGTTAGGCCCAGATCAACAATGGCCAAACATGAACATGATTAAAATGTACGTTTTAGACTCACAGATATAGAGAACAAACTAGTGGTTACCAGTCAGGAGAGGGAAGGGGGAGGGGCAATATAGGGGTAGGGATTAAGAGGGACAAACTTAGTTATAAAATAAGCTACAAGGATATATTGTACAACACAGGGAATATAGCCAATATTTTGTAATAACTATAAATGATTATAAACTTTAAAAATTGTGAATCACTATATTGTACACCTGTAATTTATATAATATTATATATTAACTATACTTCAATAAAAACTTTTTTAAAATATGCTTTAAATCACTCAATGGTGCATTCACGAGTAAGAAAGAGAAAGGAGTTGCTTCTGGTGGAGTATTACAACTGTATAGCCCTTATTCTTTAATTTAATTTAAATAAGACAGGATTTCTCAAGATCTGTAATTTGAAACAGATATTTTATTACATTAGATTATATGGTCAATTTGGGGGAGAGGAGTGGTCAGTGAATTTTTTTAGTGAAATCAAGGAAAATGATGATGAATTAAGCTGCCTGGTTAGGGAATGTGGGAACAGAAAAATAATATTGTCCTGGGACAGAGGTGAAGCTAGGGAAGGGACTACACAAGGGAGATGCCCAGAAGGGCATTGTTGGATGACCTATCAACACCAATTGGAGGGTTTCAATATCTCCAATTCTCAGTCTCACAGTTTCAAGAATTTATATCTCCAAATCCAAAATTAACATATTGATGAATATTAATGATGTTAATATTCATATTAATAAATATTTCTTTTCAACAAATCTAAGCATCCAAATATACCTCTGTTCTCATCAGAGGAAACTCTCTAGCCCTTAGCTTATTTGCAGGACAGATACAATGCACAATCCTGTCTACTGACTCAGCCTAGAGCTCCATGCATTCCTCTAGACGGGAGGATTGGAAACTCACTATTTCAGAGGTGGCTTCATATGAAAGTCATCACCAATCAACACAGTTTGAGCTGAGGTGCTTTTAAAACATACAAATATACAAATAGTTCATGCAGCTCTATGTCAAAAAAACAAACAACCCAATCAAAAAATGGACAGAAGATCTAAATAGACATTTTTTTTTTTTTTTTGTGGTACGCGGGCCTCTCACCACCGTGGCCTCTCCCGCCGTGGAGCACAGGCTCCGGATGCACAGGCTCAGCGGCCATGGCCCACGGGCCCAGCCGCTCCACGGCATGCGGGATCCTCCCAGACCGGGACACGATCCCGTGTCTGCCACATCGGCAGGCGGACCTCCAACCACTGTGCCACCAGGGAAGCCCTAAATAGACATTTTTCCAAAGAAGACATACAGATTGCCAAAAAAGCACATGAAAAATTGCTAAACATCACTAATTATCAGAGAAATGCAAATCAAAACTACAACGAAGTATCACCTCACACCCGTCAGAATGGCCCCTATTAAAAAGTCTACAAATAATAAATGCTGGAGAGGGTGTGGAGAAGAGGCAACCCTTCTACACTGTTGGTGGGAATGTAAGTTGGTGCAGCCACTATGGAAAACAATATGGAGGTTCCTCAGAAAACTAAAAATAGTTAACATATGATCCAGCAATCCCACTCCTGGGCATATATCCAGAGAAAAATATAATCCTAAAGGATACATGCACCCCTATGTTCATAGCAGCACAATTCACAATAGCCAAGACATGGAAGCAATCTAAATGTCCATGGACAGATGAATGCATGAAGAAGATGTGGTACATATATACAGTGGAATATTACTCAGCCATCAAAAGAATGAAATACCATTTTCAGCAACATAGTAAGTGAAGTAAGTCAGATAGAGAAAGACAAATATCATATGATATCACTCATATGTAGAATCTAATTTTTTAAAAAATGAAACAAATGAACTTATTTACAAAACAGAAACAGACTTACATATACTGAAAACAAACTTCTGGTTACCAAAGGGGAAATGTGGGCGGGAGGGATAAATCAGGAGCTTGGGATAAACATACTCACTACTATATACAAGATAGATCACCAACAAGGACCTACTGTATAGCACAGGGAACTCTACTCAATATTCTGGGATAACCTATATGAGAAAAGAATCTAAAAAAGAATGAATATATGTGTATGTATAACTTAATCACTTTGCTGTACACCTGAAACTAACACAACATTGTGAATCAACTATACTCCAGTAAAATAAAAATAAAAAAAAACACCTACCATTCTAACACCGTTTTCAAAGGCTTGCCGGGTGAGTGGAGCTGGTCCATCCACAGTCTTGCCATCGTCATCTGGGCCCCAGCTCGCACTGTAAATGTGCACATGCTGAGGGTTGAAGCTAACTGATTTTGCTTCAACCATATCCGTGACATCTCCATCCAGCATGCGAACTCCTGTAGGACAGAAAGGGGAAGTAACTCTAACAGAAGCTTCACCCAAACAGACCAAGATATATTTCAATCGTAGCATTTTTTTTTTTAAGGAAAGAATAACCTTTAAATCAACACTAAGTCAGCATATGTTCCTCAGAAAAGGATAGTGCAAGACTTTTCTGAAGCTTTCTTGGGGGGAAAGGAAGTTACATTCCATGTAGAAGAGCAAAACTTCTTTAAAAACGTTTTTAGCCATTGTTCTCTTTTTCTAAGTTTCCACATTCTTTCCCTTCTCTTTATCTGTCTTAAGGGATAGGTTTGTCTCTTGACAGAGGGAGCCTCAAGCAATCCATCTTCCCTAAACTTCTCTTCATTAGGTACCTTGTGCTCATAATTGGTATAAAACACTCTAACCTCAGCAGTCTTAGAAATTTGGAAAGCCGCCAAGTTAGAGTGGTCCAATTTCCTCCATATTTCATATTATTTCCTAATCTGAAATACTGATGTGAACTTAAAGTATTACTTCTTTGCCAAGCCAAGTTATTATAAGTCAAATAATAAATGAGAATGCCCTCTGTGTATGTTACACATCAAATAATTCTCAAAGGGTTTTGGCAATGTTTAGTCATTAATCTTCATGTAAGTATTCCCACCAGACAGATAGGAATTTATTATTAACCTTAATTTGCAAAAATAGACACTAAGATACTAAAAAAAATTGTCAAATAAAAAGCTTTCTTTTTATTTTACAGACACACAATAACAACAAAACACCTAATAAGTAAACATATCTTTGCTTAAGCTGAAGCTAAATACCATCACTGAGACATTGTATTATTTTAAAATTATGTCCTTATAGACCAAATTTACTCCTTAGGAAAACGTTATCTAGTAGGATTTCAACTTTCTTGGGTTACCAATAAATGAGGATTAAATAATAAAACCCTAAATCAGGCAGCTTTAGAGCCTATGTGGTTTGAGGTGGGAATTCTGGTGGAATATAAAAATATTCTTGAAGGAACCATATCTTCTTTGTACTTTTAAAAAAATGTTTAACTTTTAACTATAAAATAACAAACACAGAAAAACAGAAAAAATGACAATGAACCCGGATACAGCCAGGACTCAACAACTGTTAACATTTTGCCACATTTTCTTCATCTAAAAATATAAATATTAGGCTAAACCATTTTAAATTACATGACAGATATGACACTCTGTCCTTTCATATTTTTTCCAACAAAAGGGGGAAACAAACACCCACCCTTAAATTTCCCCAAAGCATCCCTAAAGATGTTGCATTTGGCTGCTCTATCTCTTGACTATCTTTTCTTCTAGGCTTGTGTATTTTTAAAGGAGATGTATAGAAACAGGTGATGTGGAGAACAAAGGTTCTGAACAAGTCCATTTAAAAATTATGGAATGTAAAGCATACTTAGAAAGCTTTTCAGCAGTTTATTTTGTGGGAGGAAAATACCCAGCAGGACGCTCTGCACATACTGGGTCCTCAGCAGCCATTTGAATATTCAAAACTCATCTGCATGGTTTTTACCAAATAAAGAGGAAATATTTCATATTCTTACTTCTATTTAAAAGCATAAAATGGAACTATTTTACCACTACAAGGAGGCCTGAAATAATCGAATCAGTATGTCTAAACACAGGAGTGTCTACACAGCACCTGAATTCAGTCTCTACACCGTGAAATTTATGTGACGTCCATAAAAACATGCTTGATAAAATCATATCTAGAGCATAATATTAATTTTCTGACCAAAAACTGGTAAGGATTTTATTTTCTCAAGTTTAAAAATGAAAGGTTACTTTTTCTTCATTTAACTAACTGCAAGCCTTCATGCCTTGGGTCTAGGGGTTAAATTTATAATTTAGAATGTTTTTGCTTTTAGGATGAAAGAACATTTGTCAGGCATTGCCATTCATTCATTTTTTTAGAGGTCTTGTTTAGCTAGGTCAGCAGTTTATCTGTGAACTTCACAAGTTCATCCCTTCACTCCCTCAAGGTCAGAAGTGCTGGGTTAGTACTGAATAGTAATGATAGGGACCTGGGTGTGTGTCTGTGTATGTGAGTGTGTGTGTGCGCCGGACAGCAAGTAGGGTTGACTGGACAGCCACTGTAGTCATCCAGCTATCCTGAGGAGAGCAGGGGCTTCCAGCACCCTCACTGTTCTTCAGAGGATGTCTGTTTCCTTTCCATAACACCTCCATGAACCTTGCCCTTGATACAGAGCAGATGCTCTCAAGAGTACTGCTAATTACTGGTTAATAAGCTGCCACACTCTAGGAATCCTGGTGAAATGAAAGAAAGAAAGCAGTCAAATTTACTGATGGAATGACACAGAAGACAGTCTCAGAAAACCTTTCCTTAGCACCGTCATTATATACCCCAATTATTTCATGTTATAAGACATCTACATTAACCTTAGAAAGGACTATCATTTCTATTTTTTAGATCCAACTCTGTTTACCATTTGGAAACAAATAGTATATTGGAAACAAGGATGTCAGCCTGGTTCGAGGAGCTTCATCTTATGAAGCCCTTCAGAAGATGCTTAGAGGAACACCTTCAAAGCCAGTAGGATCTATACCATCTCTTACAATGTTTTCTTCCCATTTGTGCGTGGCTGTGTCACCAGGCTATACTAAAAAAGATGATTAAAAATGGGAAAGTAAGAGTTTGTTTTATTAATATCTGAATTTACACTGCTTTGGTTGGTCCTTGTAGTAAGTATATGTATATTTGAGCTTGTGTATGTGTGTGTGTGTGTGTGTATATATATATATAACCTGCAATTATTAATGGTAATAGCATTACTATACTCTGGGACTACAAAAGGAGATTTTACTATTTACCTTTTAATTACAATTAAAAGGAACTTTTTGTAAAGCCTATGGGAAAGAAAAAAAAAATTTTCTGCTTTGACAGAATTTCAAAATGCTTCTTTCCATAGAGATATTATGGCCTGTTTATATCCTTAGTTCTTTCTGACCCAGGTACCAATTGCACAAGTTGGTATAGATGCTAATGACCCCATCTTCGTTATTGGACAACCTTTTCTCATTCCTATTTAACGAAAGAAATGTCTGTGTTTGCAACGCTTTAGGGGGGCCACTTCATAACACAGGTTAACACAGTCATTTTGCGGTCAGCAGTAGTTGAACTCCATTATGCAAACATATGCCTGTCTTTAGTTCAGAAAAGGGTTCTGAAAACCAGTTAGGGTGAGAGCTCTTGGCTTGTTTCTACATCCACTCGTGTCTGTTTCCCATACCTCCGATCCTGGCGTTGAAAGCAATGCCAACTGTGCAGTGAGAGTTGTTTGCTGCGGCGGCCACTTCTCCAGCACAGCGGGTCCCGTGCCTGCAGGGAGAACACACACACTTTCTAAAGGAAGACACCTCATTCTCCCAAACTCAACACATCCTCGACACCACTCAGACTTCAAAGTGGTGAAGAATGTAGCAAGCTGTAGGTGTTTCTGGAACTTCTTACCCAAGTAGCACTAAGTCTGTCCATGGCAAACTTTTACACTTACACTTAATTACATTCTGTTTTGGATTACATTCTTGTATGCTTATTTTTGATATCTTGCTTTCCCAACCAGAAAATCTCCTTGAAGGCTAAAATCAAGTTGTATGTTCCTTTGTATTCTCTGAACTTTCGATGTCCAATATGGTAAACGCCAGCCACATATGGCTAATAGGTACTTGAAATATGGCTACTGTGACCACATCTTAATTTTTAATTTTAATTAAATTTAAAAACAAGTACTCAGTTCATTTATTACAAAATGTAAGAATATGGGTATGAGAAACTACTTTTTAAACAGGAAATTAAAATATACATCAAGGATCTCATCTAATGAGATCTTATCTCATGAAGAAAATTCATCATCTAGGATGGGATTGCTGTAAATACACACTGGATTTCAAAGATCTTATGTGAAAAGACAACATAAAATAATGCATTAGTAGTTATTTTATATCAATTACATGTTGATATACTGTACTTAATAAAATATATTATCAAAACCTATTTTACCTGTTTGTGTTCACCTTTTTACTGCTTTTTTAAGATGTGGCGGCCAGAAAAGTACAAAATTTTTCTGAAAGATATTCCCTGTTATTTCTCACCACAATAACTTAGTTCTTTAATCAGAAAAATCATTTAGCTGAAAGGACTTCTAAGATCTTATCCAAGGATGGCAAAGAAGCGTCAAGTGCAAAGGACAATCTGTTTAGAAAGGGTGGCCTAATACGGTGTGTGCTGAGAACACTTCTAAGGCACGGCTAAGCCCAGAGAAAGAACGCGAGGACTGACGACTAATGCTTGCCCTGGATGCGGGAGCGGGACGTGACAACCACTGTGGTGTATTTCTATGCGAATGAAGTCAGTGCTCACCTCCCTTCCCACATTTTTAGAGATGAGGGCACTTAAGGAGGCCCTGAGAAGTAAAGAGATCTGTCAAAAATAGCCCAACAATGACTAAAACTCAGGACCCCAAATTCTGTTCTGGTACTTTTTATTTTACAGCATATTCTACACACTCATCATGGGATATAACTACTGTCTATGCAACTATAAACAAGTAGCTGCTTACAACTGATAGGTACACACCAGTTCACACACCAGAGATATATCCTGCTTTTTCCACTTAGTAATATCATGCATCTCTTTTTATGTAAAGATTAATCTATATATCATTTAAATGGTTACTATTATTCTATATAATCTTTTATATTTATATAGAAATGGCATATACCTACATACATATACCTATATATGTGTGTGTGTGTGTATATATATATATATATATATACACACACACACACATCATAATCTTTACTTCTGGAAATTTACCCATTTTTTCACTAGTATTAATGAGGCCACAAAGAACAGTTTTGTATATACAAAATTTTATATACCTTGGGACAAATTTCTAGAAGTGGAATTACTGGATCAAAGAGTACAGAATATACTGTCACACTGTCAACAGAAGATAAAAGTAGTATAACCGAACCTCATAAAAACTGCAAGACTGATAAATAGTACTACAAAACACCAAATTTTAATTAGTGACAAAAAAAGACAGGCCATAAGCCAAGTTGAATGACAATATGAAGAACGGAGAAAATATCTGGACGAACCCCTGTGTACGTAAACCCCTAGGTATGAGTTTTCAATCTTTTTCATCCTTACCAAGCAGACTTGAACAATATTATCTCATTGTTGCTTCCCTCTTTATCCCTTGATTCCATTTGATGTTGTACATCTTTTCAAATATTTATTAGCTATTTCTACTTCTTGCTTTCTGAATAACGCCTTCATGCTTTTTGCCCATATCACTTATTGCCTTTCCATCATACCTGTTGCAAATATATTTCCAAATGCTTTATTTGGAACGTAACAATCTTATTTATGGCAGTTTTAGGTTGTCACACATAGTTATTTAATTTTGATGTACTCATAATTATCTTGCCCTCTGATATTTGGTTATACACTTTAATCATCAGAAAAAATGATCTCTTTTTTAAAAAAAATATTTTTGTAAGCCCCAAGCTAGACTACTAATTTTCCTCTGAGCATAGTAATTATTTACTATGAATCTTCATTAGCCTCTTACTGCATATTACTTCATGGTGTAGGTTCTTTTTATTCAAATGTCAAATTCCCTTTATGAGTCTACTGTTTTTATACTTCACTGGCTCTATTATTAATTAATGCAAGTTCTACAGGATCATGAGGACCTATGGTTTTAATGTGGCTCTGCTTTATTCTTTGGCCCATGGGTTATTTAGAAGTATGATTTAAATTTTTCAAACGTATACAGGTGTTATGTTTTTTATATCGATCAATAACTTGATTAACTTATGATAAAAGAATATAATTTTTATGAAGCAATCATTTGAATTTTGTGAGCTCATAAAATGGCGAAGCATATGATCAACTTTTATAAATGTTCCATGTGCTTGAAAGGATGTGTATTCTCCAATTGTTCCATATAAGTCCATTACGTCAAGCTTGTTCATTATATTGTGGATTTGTTAATGTTCTTTGCAGTTTTATCAATTTTTATTGTGTTTAGAAAGGAATTATCAAGTCTTTCTAGTGAAACAAACTGTTTATGAATATGTAGTAACACTGTGGTTCTTGCAATAAAAATTAAAGATATCTGGTTAATATTTAAATTATAAACCACTTGATCCTTTTAGTTTAAAATATTCTGTGTTCATATTAGTATGCCTCATAAGTAGACTATAATTATGTTTTTTTGAAGCTAGGCTATCTCTGTCTTTGACTCAAGAGTCAGTCCATTTACAGTGTCTATGTATTCATATATTCATATTCATTTCTGTATTTTTTACCCTGTACTAGTTTGGATGTTATATTCTATTATTTAATGGTTATCCTAGATATTTGATAATAGATAGCTAAGATCACAAACACTAAAGTTATTAATACTTTTTTCACCTTTTCCCAAACAATGCAGACTTTAGAATGTTTTAACTGATTATCCACCCCTTGACATGATCCCCCCATAATTATAGTTATACATTGGATTTTTTAACTCTAGAAATCACCCACTACTGTTCTACTTTAAACAATCAATGTTTGCTTAGATTTACATTCTTTGCTCTGTTTATTTTTGTAGCTCTTATTTCCTTCTGGGATCACTAATTTCTTTCTGAAGAACATTCTATAAATGTACCCATCGGAGAGGCTTTCGGTAGCCTCAGAAAATGACTTTACTTTATCGTTGTTCTTAAAAACTAATTTCACTGGATAGAGAATCCTAGACTAACAGCACTTCAAAGATGCCATTCCACCAATTTTTAGCTTCCATTGTTTCTGGTGAGAAATCAGCCATCTGGCAAACTAGTTCTCTCTGGATGCTTTTCAGATCTTTGTCTCTTCTATTCTGCAGGTTCATGAAGATGTTATATGTATGTATTTTTAAACATTCTTTCTTGGAATTCCTAAACCTGTAGTTTAATATTTAAATCTTCAGAAGTCTTAGCTAGTACCTCTGTAAGCTAGTACCTTGATGCACTGCCTTTACATCATTCTATGGTTCCTCCTATCAGAATCTCTGTTAAGCATACATTAGACCTTTTCACACTGTCTTAATCTTCAATCTCACCTTCAGGCTTCCCCTATCCTTCTCTCTCTCTCTCGGCTGTGTTCTGTGTAACCTGCTCAGTCCTATACTTCACTTGTCCTATCTTCGGCCATGACCAACCTGCTATTTACTCCATTCACTGCATTCTTCTTTTCCGTTATTTATACGTTTTACTTTTTAAAGCTCTTTTGTCAAGTCCACCCAGTTAATCTGGATAGTCAATTTTTCTTAAAAATGCTTTTCAATATTTATTTCTTGATGCATATGAATTATATATAATAATTCTAAATAGGTGAATCTAATTTTGCTGTTCGTTTTTTCTATTGGCTTGTGTTCATGCTGATGTTTCCCCCATGTAGTTGGTGAATTGTCAAATTAGGAGATCATGTTGTTTAGGCTTTTACCTTTGTGAATTCCTTGAGGATGGTATGGAAAACTCATTGTTTTAAAGAAGATTTAAATTCACTTCTAACACATATTTTGGGCTACACCAACCAGGACCTGTTCTACCAAATTAAAAATGGGGGCCATACAAGTAATATGGATTATAGGTGCAAATTCCACAAGAGAATTTAGTTATTCTCCAAGGTAGTTATTTATTTATCGTCCTGCCCTATCTATCACCCAGGGAGAGAAAGTCAAATACATCCTCTGTCTCTCTGTGCAGGTTTTCTTTTTCTATGGTTATTGCACTGAAGATAGTACCTCAGGGGATCCGTTTTATGCAGAAAGCTTCTCTCACCCTTTGGACCAAGGCCTTGTCTCCTGCCATCTCTGCACTTTTAAAACTCCATCTCCAGTCTGGCTGGGATTGGTTGCTCACCCTGGGAAATGCCTAGTGTCCACCTGTTGCCCACGTAGTTGATAAATTTGCACTTTCTCAGAGAAATACTCTGGTAACCCATTAGCTCAACCGTGCGCTGAAAAGTTCTTTAATATTTTCCCATGAGTTTTAGATATACTGTGGTAGGAGAGATTTAATTGAATATCTGTTCTACCATATTACTAAAAACCAGAAGTAACATGGTTCTGTATTTCTAAAATGCACTTATTATGTGCATCGTTAATGTACAGTGAACGTTTGTAAGTGAAGAACAGAGTGACTGTTTTGTTTATAAAAACATTTCTTGTAAAGATTTCTGTACAGGGCTCTACATCATAATATATGGGCTATTTTGGGGAGACAGGGAAGTTATACTGTACTGTTGACACTTATATTTTAATATCATTTAAATCATATATTGCAGCATACTGTAATTGAGGGTCCAAACTGCCAACTACATTTAAACAGCCCACTCTTTAGATGACAATGATCATTGCTCCAAGTAAAGTACTAGTCATCTTTTTTATTTTTATATCCTAGTTGGACTCTGTCTTGACATGGATTTTAAATAGATCATAGAACAATGGATATCATCATGACCTATTCAAGTACGGGAACATGATTCAATTTCTTCCTTCTCCTAAAGAACAAAAGGGTGGTTAGCAAAAAGTATACTCATGATGTCAATAAATATGAAAGTCACAAAACAGACAAAAGTCTGTTTTTCAGTTGTATTTTTCTTCAGAGATGACAGATTATGAGCATGTAAAGTATTTTCAGCATAAGAAGAAAATTTTAGTAGATTTTAGTCCAGAAAACAATATACTCATTAGATTATGTTCTGACCCACACGCACCTAAATACAAACTTTACTAGCCATGTCCCACGTTATGTCCCTTGGAAATGAGTCACCTGTTTAGCTTTCTTGCATATGTTCACAATATTACTAAGACACATATTTTCTGAGACTTCTAGAAGATAACCCAATTATGTAAATTATAAGGATATATAAACCAGTGACTTAAATTGGACATCATCTAAAATAAAGCACATGTAGACAAACTAGGACTTAAAAATGCATCACTTCTCTGAATCTCTTAAGGGCATTGCTGCCAGGGCCCCTAGTAAGTGTAAAACGTTGTATTATATAATTTTTACTTGAATAAACCATTTGACTTAAAGAGCATTTTGATTTAAACATCATGTCTGTCTTTGTTCGATGGCTTTTTCTTACTCAGAAAAAAAAAAATTTTTTTTTGTCATCTGCTACATTACCCAACAAGAAACCACTGCAATTACAGGTCTCAACAAGTTTTACCTTGGCTATCTGATTGGAAAGATGGAAAATCAGATCAGAGAATGCCTGTTAACTCATTTCTATAATATTGTGAACACATACAAGTTAGGCGAAGTTCGTCTAGAGTATAAATCTGTGGGGTCTACTAAATCTTGCTAGGTAGTAAAATACCACCTTTACTCCTTCGTTTGCTTTCTCCCAGTCCTCTAGTCACACTGCTTTGTGAACTTTTTTTATTTCAGATGAGTCAGTGGGGATGGAAATATTAACTCATTTGAGATTTACCATGGGTCTGAAAACAAGATGTGAATGAGCTCAGCGATGAACCAGAGACATCAGGACACATGCAAGAGGTCTCCAGTCAGTTATCACGACATTGCTTGAAAGTCAAACTTATACTTGTATGGAATCAAGCAATGGCAAGTTGGAGAAAGACTACTTTCTATTTCATTTCTTCCCTGGAACAAACATCTTCAGCTCTTTGTGGATTCTGGCTCCCCCCCTCACTGTTTCGATTCCCTCTTGACATCTGATGTGCCCATTCTCCTTGGCATGTTTTGATTCTGTTTGAATCTGAGTGAAAACCTTCCATCTGAGTCTACTTCAAAAGCCCCCTTAGAAGGGGAGAGGGGAGCAAGCCATAGGGATGTGTTTGAGGTGTTCTCCAATATATCACTCAGAGCGGCTGTTTCTGACTGTTTGTGTTGTTCTTGATAATATTACCACTTTATATCACACTCTCCACTTCTCAAAGTATTTTAACCTCATCTGATTCTCACTTCAACCCTGTGATGTAAGCAAAACAGACATTACTTCTCTTATTTTACAAGTGAGAAAATTGAGTCAGTAAGACAGTGATAAACTGTGACAGGCCAAAGACTAGATCTGGGTCTCCTGGGTCCTTCTCTAAAGCCTTATCACTCTTCCAGCAAGACTCACAAGGACCCACATCCCTAAGTCTTTGAATGATTGACAAGATTTCCTGACTTCTTCGCCTGCTACCCTACTTATTTTGTGAGGCAGAGGCACTTTATTTCCTCATTGCTATTGATGACAGCATATTTGACAATATCTTTTATAGAATCCCCACGATCATTTATTTAACTTGAGTTATAAGGAGGAAATGCTGGGAATCTTAAAAAACTTAAGAAGAATGGAAAATAGCTGAAAATGGATTTTCACCCTGTCTTCAGCAAAAAGCTTAAGAAATATATTTTTTAAAAAAGGTAAATTAAAAATTTTAAGAAGGAAAAAAATCACACAGTCCACTTTTTGGTGATTAGTTTTTGTGAGACAATTAAGACAATAGCTTCTGATGTGACTACAATTATACATAGTCCCTGAGGCTTCAATGATATTAATTTTTTTTATTATACTAGCAAAAAACTCAAAATATACTAGGAAAACTCATTCAAAATAACTACTATGGACTGAATGTTTCTGTCTGCCCCACCCCTAATTAATTCACACGTTGAAACCCTAATCCCAATGTGATGATATTTGGAGATGAGGCCTTGGGGAGGTAATTAAGTGATGAGAGTGGTACCATCATGATGGGATGAGTGCCCTTATCAGAAGAGATACAAGAGAGCTTGCTTCCCTTCTCTCTCTTTGCCATGTAAGAAGGCAGTCATCTACAAGCCGAAAACCAAATCTGCCAATACCTTGATATTAGACTTCCCAGCCTCCAGAACTGTGAAAAATAAATATTTGTTGTTTAAGCCACCCAGTCTATAGTATTCTGTTAGAGTAATCTGAACTAAGACAATGACAAACAGATACATAAAATAAGATTATAGTCACAGACCTTTTGATAGCCTAATATTGAAAGAATTTTAAACATGAACTTAAACTGTGACAGTTTCTATACTTAGCAATACACATTGTGAATCCTCTTTTTGGCCCTCAGGAGTAATATATACAATATTTAAAGAAATTAATAAAAGTTAGCATTCATCAACTGCTCCAAAGTCTAACAGATACACTGCAGACAAGGAAAGAAAATGAAAAAATATATTATAGTATTAGAGTATTAGGTAGTAATAGAATACTACTAAGCATTAGCATCAGAAAATATCATATGTAAATGACTAGCAAGTATTAAAAAAAAGCTGAAGAATATTTCTTCTGGAGGGTTAGAAGTATTGCTAGTTTGACACACACATACATAGACCCACACACACGAGTGCATGTAAAAACTGGTGAAATCTGAATAAGGTGTGTAAATTGCATTAATGTCAATTTCCTAGTTTTGATATTTTACTATAATTACATATGTTGTTACCACTGGGAGAATTTAGGTGAAGGATATGGGGGACTTGTACTATTTCTGAAACTCTCTGTGAGTTTATGATTTTTTTTTTAAGTTTAAAATTATTGTAGGTTTGAAGAATTTGTATAGTTATTTATAATGTTGGTTGTAATTCAAAAAGAATATTTCAGTCAGAACACAAAATACTGACAATAAAATAAATAAATCTCAAGTGGTCAAACTGCTTTAGAAGTATTTTCTCACCTCTGCCATTTTCCCTCTTCCTTAACCTCCCCAGCCTAGTAAAATGACTTATTCACCATTAAATGAATTCATTGTTAACTATGCTAGCCCACGTTTAAAGGAAAGAATAAATAGCTTGATTTATCAGAAAACCTAGTTCTATACCTCACTTCTGTTGCTTTCCCAAATATAATGTTGCATGGAATGATGAAGTACAGTAAAACCCACAGCAGGTTAACATATACACACTACTATATATAAAAGAGATAACCAACGAAGACCTATTGTATAGCAAAGGGAACTATACTCAATATTTTGTAATAACCTGTAAACGAAAAGAATCTGAAGAAGGGGTAAGGGAGACAATTTCTCAGGCCTCCACTGTGGTGGAAAATGAAATCAGGCTGTTCACAAAGCTCTAACTATATGGAATAAAAACTAGTATGTAGGGCTTCCCTGGTGGCGCAGTGGTTGAGAGTCCGCCTGCCATTGCAGGGGACACGGGTTCGTGCCCTGGTCCGGGAAGATCCCACATGCCGCGGAGCGGCTGGGCCCGTGAGCCATGGCCGCTGAGCCTGCGCGTCCCGAGCCTGTGCTCCGCAACGGGAGAGGCCACAACAGTGAGAGGCCTGCGTACAGCAAAACAAACAAACAAAAAAACCTAGTATGTGTGTGTATATATATATATATATATATATATATATATATATACACATATACATACACACACACACACCTGAGTCACTTTGCTGTACACCTGAAGCTAACATAACATTGTAAATCAACTATACTTCAATTAAAAAAAAAAGCTCACGGCAGGCATTTATGTACACGTGTTATGTATATAGTCCTGACCAAGACAGTAACCAGCTTTTTATCAGCCTACCTCTCTTCCTACCCTTGTCTTACGGATCAACAACAATGTCAAGGCACTAGGGTATGAGAGATCCCTTTGATGAAATATATTAATCATGATGATGAAATGAGGCCCTTTTTCTTGGCTCCCTGGTTAATACTCTAAATTTACCCCACCATGCTTTTCGGTTCCTCTTTTTGTTTTAATGATTAGTTTTCTACATGTTACTTGAGCTTATTTCTATGAATTCAGATCGCCCATGCCTGTCTATATCCCCTAGTGATTCCATGATGCTATTCCTTCCCCACTGGGTCTATTAAGAGCCCCACCACTCTGCTCTTCCAACTCCCTAACCTCTTATCACAGTGTTCTGTTCAGTCTTTGAAACTTAGACCTACTGGTTTTTACTCCATGTAGTCAGAGCTATGGGAACAGCTTGATCTCATATTCCACCACCAACGTAAGCCTGAGAAATTGTCTCCTTTACCTCTTGACTATGAATATTCAGAAATTAGTCATTCCTGCTGATTCTTTTTAGGTGTGTTTTTAATAAGCTGGGAGTCAAGTGTTTTCAAAGTTCATTAAATGTGGATCCGGAGGATCCGACTCTTCCCTGGAACTGGAGGGACAACGTGATGCCCACCTTTTCCACTGGACATCTGTCTGCTTTGTTAGGATAATTACTACCTACAATTCCAGAACATAGAAATATAACACTTTCTGTACTGGCACAAAAACAGAAATATAGATCAATGGAACAGGATAGAAAGCCCAGAGATAAACCCACGCATGTATGGTCACCTTATCTTTGACAAAGGAGGCAAGAAGACACAATGGAGAAAAGACAGCCCCTTCAATAAGTGGTTCTGGGAAAAATTGGAGAGCTACGTGTAAAAGAATGAAATTAGAACACTTCCCAACACCATACACATAAATAAACTCTAAATGGATTTAAGACCTAAATGCAAGGCCAGACACTATAAAACTCTTACAGGAAAACATAGGCAGAACACTCTAGGACATAAATCACAGCAAGATCTTTTTTGACCCACCTCCTAGAATAATGGAAATAAAACCAAAAATAAACAAATGGGACCTAATGAAACTTAAAAGCTTTTGCACAGCAAAGGAAACCATAAACAAGATAAAAAGACAATCCTCAGAATGGAAGAAAATATTTGCAAACAAAGCAACTGACAAAGGATTAATCTCCAAAATATACAAGCAGCTCATGCAGCTCAATATCAAAAAAAACCCCAAACAACCCAATCCAAAAATGGGCAGAAGACCTAAATAGACATTTCTCCAAAGAAGATATACAGATTGCCAACAAGCACATGAAAGAATGCTCAACATCACTAATCATTAGAGAAATGCAAATTAAAGCTACAATGAGGTATCACCTCACACTGGTCAGAATGGCCATCATCAAAAAATCTACAAACAATATATGATAGAGAGGGTGTGGAGAAAAGGGAATCCTCTTGCACTGTTGGTGGGAATGTAAATTGATACAGCCACTATGGAGAACAGTTTGGAGGTTCCTTAAAAAACTAAAAATAGAACTACCATACGACCCAGCAATCCCACTATTGGGCACATACCCTGAGAAAACCATCATTCAAAAAGAGTCACGTACCACAATGTTCACTGCAGCTCTATTTGCAATAGCCAGGACATGGAAGCAACCTAAGTGTCCATCGACAGATGAATGGATAAAGAAGATGTGGCACATATATACAATGGAATATTACTCAGCCATAAAAAGAAACAAAATTGAGTTATTTGTAGCAAGGTGGATGGACCTAGAGCCTGTCATACAGAGTGAAGTAAGTCAGAAAGAGAAAAACAAATACCGTATGCCAACGCACATATATGGAATCCAAAAAAATGGTACTGATGAACCTAGTGGCAGGGCAGGAATAACGATGCAGATGTAGAGAATGGACTTGAGGACACGGGGAGGGGGAAGGGTAAACTGGGATTAAGTGAGAGAGTAGCACTGACATATATACACTACCAAATGTAAAATAGATAGCTAGTGGGAAGCAGCCGCATAGCACAGGGAGATAAGCTCAGTGCTTTGTGACCACCTAGAGGGGTGGGATAGGGAGTGTGGGAGGGAGATGCAAGAGGGAGGGGATATGGGGATATATGTATACGTATAGCTGATTCACTTTGTTGTACAGAAGAAACTAACACAACATTGTAAAGCAATTATACTCCAATAAAGATATTTTTTTAAAAAAGAAATACAACGCTTTCTTTTTAAGCAAGCAATGAACTCTGTCAGGAATGCTGTTATTTTTTTGAAAATTATTAAAGTACTTACCAGGAAATATTTTAGTTATCAATATTAATCCCTTCCAGCCCTTCTTTCCTCCCTCCCTCCATCCGTCCCTCCTTACTTTCTCAAGTCCAGATAATTCACATCCTCTGTCCTAGGCATCTTCTAAGCAAGGGGCATACAGAGTTGAATTATCCAAAGTTGTGGTGTTCACGGTCTTGGTGGGGAAGATTCTGAGTCAAGGATAACAAAAGCTTTCTTCCTTACCTATGGAAACACCACTTTGATTTTAACTTTCTAGCTCTGTTTCCCTTGGTATCTGAAAAAGGTGGAATGTCAGCTACCAAGCAACCCTGCTTATGGTAAAAAAATGAAAGTTGGTTGGTGAGTGACCATGAACAGGGAGGTCTGTGGCCAGAACAATAAACACATGGTGAGGAGTCTTGGTTTTGGGCTTCTGAGAGTGGACCCTGGAAATTGAGTGTGCCCTTCCTTGTGAGGCCCTGGAAGCTCTATTCATAGGCGTTTGCAAGAAATATTGTTCCTAGGAGCCTGGGGTTTCTAGGGCAAAGGGACTCTCACACCTTTCTTTCTAGCACACCTGAGGTGTCACTTGGGTGTCACTTGGGTCGTGGTGGGAGACAGGGGAAGAGTAGAAAATAGTCCTGGAACTGGTGAGCATTCTTCCTAAAGAAATACAGCTATTGCCTTACTAGTACATTATATTTCTATCCATCTGATTACCACTTGTGGCCTAATGGGTTCTATGAGTTCAACTGACCAACTGAACCTAAGATCACTGACAGGGGTGTTGTAAGACTTACGCAAATAATTACCAAGTATTGAGGTACACACTAATCAAGGTTCATGTACAGAGTGTTACAGGAATTTCTGCTCCAAGAGTTCTGACTTGGGGTTGGTGTGTACGAAAATGCTTGGTATGCAGCCTAAACAACTCTCTCCTCCTTACATCTGAGCTGATTTTTCCTGTAATTTCTCATCCTCATAATTAAAAGAAAATTTCATAATTAGAACTCATGAAAGCATGAAATAGGCAGTATATACTGAATGTGTATACCAAGAGACCAGAAAAAGATCTATAAAGATAATGAAAGAAATCATGACCTGTATCATATTATAATTTTGATTTTTGTGGTCTAATATTTCTCTTCTCCAAATGTATACTGAAAACCACCTCATAGAAATAATTCTAAAGTAGCAAAAACAAGAGACCAGGATGCTAGAATGAACCCTACGTAGACAATCAATGTTTCAATTTTACCTGTGCTCCTGTACATAGGTAAATTCTCATTTTATGAATATTATAATGATCTAGTTAAGGGTATGTAATGAGACTACTCCCATGTTCTGGTCCATAATTAATGAACTTTTCTGAGTCATCATTCAGCAAATATTTATTGAGTACCTAACACATCCTAAGGAATGTATTAGTCACTAAGGATTCAAATAGTGAGAAAAATAGACATGATATAATGTATTTTCAATGAATTCCATTGGCCTGGAAATCCTGACTAATAAGCAGTAATTCACAAGCCTTTGTTCATTTGGCAGTAAACTATTTACAGTCCTGCTTCTATTTGCTTTTGCTAAAATATTCATGTAAAGATACCATTCAGTACCTATACACCATGAAATGGCCTAACAATATCTGTTTTTCTCAAAATCTGTTAACAATTGACTGATGGAGAACAGTGATCTTATAACTGTTTGACTTCACTTTGCTTGAGACTGCTTCCATATCATAAATGAACTGTCAAAACACTTCTAAAGACTTGAGGTGTACTTTGCAGGGAATAATGATCTAAAATAGGTGACTATTACCTAATCCTATTTGTCTGCAATACAGTAGGTAAACCGGCTCCAGGGTCTGAGAAGTTGGGTGGCGCTTGGTCCCAGCGTCCCTTTGCACTCTGAGAAAGAAGTCCTGAAGTATAGATAAGTAACTTGCACACCTTATATTCACTGGGCTATCATCATTTCAGCTCAGCTCCACCAAGCAACGGCCAGCCTTTCCATTTCTTGATAGCTATTTCTGGTTCTCTCTGCGGAGTTCATCAGAGCCATTTCCTCGCACGCTGGAAGGTTCTCAACATTATGGAAGTATGAAACCAACAATTAAGGAAAGCCTTCCTCCAAAACATATAATTTACCATAATCCCTAATTATCAACTCAGCATTTTAACACAGAAATCCTATTTCATTTGGAAGTAACATAAGCGATGTATCTTTATTATGACGGTATTTGCATGAGTTTATGAGCAGGGGTTGGCAAACGTTTCCTGTAATGGGCCAAACAGTAAATATTTCAGGCTTTGTAGGGCCACATACAGTCTCTGTCACATATTCCTCTTTTTAAAAAAACCTTTTGAAAACGTAAATGCGGTTCTTAGCTAGAGAGTCACTGGGCAGATTTACCTATATTGTACAGTTTGCTAATCTCTGTTTTCTAGGCATGAAGGGTAAGTACAGTCATAACCATTTATGTCTTTTGGGGAACCAAAAAACACATGCTTCTACCTTTTCTACCTCCACTTCCTATGATTTGATATTAATACTGAATATTTTTTAATGTAAATTCATCATCCCAACAATTATTATGTATCATTCATATCCACTGGTATCATTTCCATTTGAAAGAATGCTTAATACAATTTGCAGTTTACACATCAAATCAATGAAGGTAATAAGGTTCACTTATTTATTATTTGCCAGATAATCTCATCTAGCTTCTCACATTTAATTTAATTTGATGTCTCCAATAATCTTGCACTGCATGTACTTTCATTCCCGTGTTATAGGAAAGGTAATGGAGATTCTTACGGGTTAAGTGACTTCACCAAGGAAATACAGCCAGTTTACTGCAAAAGAACTTGAACCCAGATCTCCTGACACCAAGTCCTAATGTTTCCACAACAGCAAATGCACAATCAATTTATAGAAGAACATGCATCCATCTTCAGGCACACACACACTCAGCAGGGCCAAATAAAGTCATGATGACTTGAGACTTTTCCTGAGAGGAATGCTCAGAACTGCACCTTTGAAACTATTTGGATCACTGCCCATAGGTTCTTTTTAACAGGGTACCATAAAGTGCAAACAATACAAGGCAGATCAAGCAAATCAACTGCCTAATGAACTTTCAAAAGACACAGGATTGGGCTTCCCTGGTGGCCCAGTGGTTGAGAGTCCGCCTGCCGATGCGGGGGACGCGGGTTCGTGCCCTGGTCCGGGAAGATCCCACATGCCGCGGAGCGGCTGGGCCCGTGAGCCATGGCCTCTGAGCCTGCGTGTCCGGAGCCTGTGCTCCACAAGGGGAGAGGTCACAACAGTGAGAGGCCCGCGTACGGCAAAAAAAAAAAAAAGACACAGGATTTCATACAATCAATGAAAATAATATTTGAGAATAGCTTTAGTCATTCTGAAAGCTTTTGTTGAAAGAGGATACAGCAGAGCGAGATTTAGTGAAAATGTAACAAGTCTGGCGACCTGACAGTGGCTTTAAATGAGAATGATTTGTCAATAAAATGATTCCAAATGGCCCTTAGAAAAACCGATAAAGATTTTTATAAACTGAGTCTGTTTATGACTCTACTAAAATTCAAATTTCATAATATTACATAAAAACGACAACTGTAAACATGATTCATTTTTGTCTGATGTAAGAATGGCTATAGCTGCGCGTTCTGTTAGATAATAAACTACATGTATTTTCATCATTTTAGTTTTATTGTTTAAAATAAAACACCATTTGCATCATTCATTATAAGACTCTGGCCCCAATTTAAGTGGATTCATTTCTAATGTTTTCTCCTCCCAACACCCATTTATCCCAATAATGAGTCCCTTATGCACTGCTTCTCCAAAACGGGAAGGTTGTAGATTAAGTGAGAGAATAAGGAACTTGCTCCCCTCTCTTGAGAGTGCGGGAGCAGTCACAGAGTTTGAGTCCCTGCCACATCCAGAATTGGCTTGTCATCTTGACCTTCACTGTATATTCTATGCAAGGCCCTTTCCATATCCTAAATGCTTTTTTCTCAAGTCACTGGAATGCACCAGCTGTTTACACCAAAACAATCATGAGAAGGATATTCCCCCATGAATACGATGTGATAATAGAAAATGTCAGGCCCTAAGTCGCAATGATCAGCATCAGGAAGATTTCCTTTGAAGCAGTCATGCAGTTTCTTAAGTCCGGTATAAGGCTCTTTTTTCCTTAGTTGACACATTACTTGCTTTGGCTAGGTGTGAGGCCACACTTACAGACACAGGGGAGGCCCATGGCTGGATGTCATTCTGCCTGGTGTTCTTTATTAAAGTTAGACATTGGGACACAGGGAAACTCTTTATGTCCCAAGAGAAGTGTGTTCATAGAACTGCACTGGGTGATATTTAAGAACAAGAGTCTCATCCTTTGTTGACCTAGTATCTAAACATCTTAGCATATAAAAGAAAACATTATGTGTTAATGCTACTAATGTTTTATTCTAGCATTCAGATTGATTCAACTTTTCCGACTCCAAAAAACAGGAAAAAAGAAAACAACTGTATTGAGACAACTATTTCGGGTTAAAGCATTTATTTATAGCATTCTTCATTATCTTCCCTATGTAACAGTTCTAGAAAATGTAGTCGTTCGAGGCGACAATCTCAGATATTTGAAATCTTTATGGCAAAATTAACTAACATTCTCTCAAGAGTGGTCATTTTCCAACATGCCCCCCATGCACTCCCTTTTTCAACAGATTGTTTTTTTTTCCCTTCAAGTCTCAGATCACTGAGATCACCAAACTGCCTCCTTCCAACATTTTGACCACTTTCCTGTTCAGTGACCATCACTGGGACAGCAGGTAGACAACCAGGAAGGCAATCACAGGCTAGTTAAATCTCAGTGAGGTAACAAACTTTGTGAAGGGTGGAAAAGAGATTTAAACTGATTAGTCAGAAGAGGCACTGCTGGACATATTATGTGTTTGATAACCATCAGTCAATAGCTCGGACAATCATAAAACTGTGTCCTTTTCAAAAGGAGAAAAGCAAAATGACTTTACAAACATTTTCTTTTCCTCTCCCTCTGCCACTTTAAAATGGAAGAATTCTGGATCCTTGCTGTTAACCAAATGGCATTTACAGCTCTCAGTTGGCATGGGGCAGCTGAGAATCTAAAATGAGGAATGCTTATTTCATTTCCATTTCCATGGAAACCAGTCACCAACTGGTGAAAACAAGGTAGATCAAATTTTTGAACAAGAATGTTGAAATGATCACTGTTTTAAAACTTTTCTCTTGCGTTGGGATGGAGAGCATATTGTAATCTCAGGAACATACGGAGATGTGTGTTCACCACTGCTTTTAATTCTTTTCATAATCACAATAATTATTGTATTCGCATAAGTGTTTTGGGTCATTCTTTGAAGGACAGATTGCTATAAATCCAATAAATAAGTCATATAATAAAATGCAAAATTAAATGAGTTTTTTGTTTGTTTGTTTGTTTTTGCGGTACGCGGGCCTCTCACTGTTGTGGCCTCTCCGGTTGCGGAGCGCAGGCTCTGGACGCGCAGGCTCAGTGGCCATGGCTCACGGGCCCAGCCGCTGGGCGGCATGTGGGATCTTCCCGGACTGGGGCACGAACCCGCGTCCCCCGCATAGGCAGGCGGACTCTCAACCACTGCGCCACCAAGGAAGCCCTTAAATGAGTTTTTAAGGGCTATTTTAAAATCAAGAAAACCTTAGAGCAATCAAGTAAACTTAAGAACTCCTTTCAAAACTTACGATCATCTTCTTCTTCTTCTATGTCCTCCTAGCAAACGTGTGAGGAAAGAAATGTAATTTCCAGAGAACGAGTGGACTCTGACCAGTTTTCTTGAAGAAATTCAGAAGGAATATTCAATTTTTTGAAACTCGACTATGAAAATCTGACTTTGAAAAGACCCTTGAAACAACCAGTTGTTACAGTGGAGATGATCTCCCTAAGCTCTGGGATCCATTTAGCTTTTCCAAGAGAATTTCAGACTCGCACCCTCCCCTGGCTCCACCCAAATCCAGATACCACTTCCACTGTTTGCACATTTAGAATTTAAATATTCCAATTGAGTAGAAACATTTCCCCTGGAGAAATAACAGGAGGAAAAGTGTCAATGATTCATTTCACTTGCAGCTATGTCGCTAGGCATTCCTGATGACGAAACTGCTAAAGTAGTGCTAATGCCCTGCGTTGTTACATAGGCTAGTAGGGCCTATAGTACCCTGAACATTCAGAATGCGTTACCTGTAATTCTCACAGAAAACTGCGAGAAGCTATTTTTGCCCCCATTTTATATATAGGAGACAATTAAGTCTCCCAGTGGCAAAAAGACTTGTCCTAAGTTATTCCTACAACCGTTCAGTGTGTTTCCCCATGTCAGACTTTCACATTCACAGTCGTTCTGCTCAGACACCCTTCTCTAATTCCAGCTTGTATTCCCAGTTCAAAAATATCACTATGTCTATTTCCCATCTCTAGATTAATTCTAATCTTCTCATATTGGTAAAAGATAAATATACATGGAAATGTATGACCTCAAGCACTGTTATTTTTTGAGTATGAAGAACTCATGTATGATTATTATTTCTAATTTTTCAGCTAAATTCTAAATCTGAAATTGTTCCTTAAGTTGGTCCAATTATTTGATTTGCTTCCTTCCAAGTTATGCTAAATATTTAAGAAGTTTAACCTTAATTTTTAAGATCAACATTGTAGTTAATAAATGAGAATACAGTAAGAAGATATTTATGTGTAACGAGACAGAGAGAGAGGGAGACTGATTTTCACTAGATTTCAAATATCTAAAGGAATTATCTCAAAAGTTCCATTAATCAGTAGTATTTGTGCATGGCCCATTTTCACCTTTTCATACGAAAATTACTCAGTGAAAACATTTGTTTTTAGGCTATACTACTTGATTTACCTCCTTACTTAAAGAAAGGCCAGCACATAATATCTGAAAGAAAAAAACCTAAATCAAAGGTTAATTAATTTATAATTTCTTCTCTGATGGCTAAGAAATAACAATCAGTTGATATTAATGAACACAGCCCACCGTAACTTGCAACATTTTCTTTCCATGCAAACTGAACTCTGTTTTTCAGAGTCTAAATGGAAGCTCCTTAATTTTAGCTAAGGAAAATACTCACAAGTATTCCGTATAAAGGGAAGTTTTCTTCCTGTTACTGAAACTATTATTTATAGTCATTTAAGACAAATAGAAACAAACAAACAAAAATGGCAGTTAGGGCAATTTTACACAATAACTTGGAATATCAGAGTAAGGACGAATTAAAATTAACTTAAAACTTGTATTTCTGACACTGGTTTTAAATTCTTCACCAATAAAATCTTGGTTTTTTTTTTTTTTTTTTTTGCGTTTCCTAGCCTTTTTTCCTTCCCTGGTTTCTCAAGGAAAAAAGGGGCAATGGTCTTGCCACAGAGCAGGGATAGGCTGAAACTCAGCTTTCAATTGGGTTAAGTTAGTAATAAGCATAACGCATACCAAGATTACATGTTATGGTTAACAGTTGCAAAGCATGGTAGAATGATAACCACTTATTGAATGCCTATTATACACCAGTCTCCAACACAAATGAAGCATGCTATTTTCAGAGAGCTGTAAAAAAATTGATTAAAGCTAGAGTATGATGCAGTATAAGTTAAAAAAATAGTGGACATATTATGAATCCTTTGCATATATCTAAGGAGTTTGGACTTGGTCATAAAGGGCTTGAAGATAGAGTAAAAACATGTTCAGATTTGAAATTTAGATAAAGAGGAGGTTCTAGGGAAAATAAGAAATTTCTGGCTTCTCCCCTTAAAAAAAAAGAAAAACCCAAAATGTCTAAACAGAAAGGTGCTTTTTATTCCAAAGCTTGTAAGGAGCCCACTAATACTAAGACACTTCCAGCCACTACAGACATTCTCTCAGTAATGATTATTCCCTCCCATCAGTCATTTTTCAAGTCCCAGGTCAAATGCCACCACCTACAGAAGACTTCCCTAAAATGTCTACCTACCTCCAGTGACAGCTCATCTAAACCTTATTTCTCTGGTCTGTAGCACTGGTTTACAATCGTTTGTTTGGTTCTGTATAAACAGAACTCTTTAGTTCAAATCTTGTTTTATGAGAAATACCACCAACTAAAATAGATTTTAATGAGGTTTTTAAAAAGGGGAAGTTTAGTTGAGGAAGATGGAGCTAGACCCATTCACACAGCCTCCTGAGTGACAGTTGGAAAGCCTGTAGGACCCATCAACAGACTCTAAGCTTCCATGAAACACTTTTGGAAAAACAATGGTCTCCAAATCACATCTTGCCTAATGGCTTCTTTTAACTGTATTAGTTAAATGATGGATCAAATCTTAAATTTCTACATATTCTAAGTATATCACCAGCTTGATTTTTAAGTGCTATTCTCCTAGTAGGTATTCAAAAAATCTTTTCTGAATGAAACTATATGCCATAACATAAGCACCAAATTCTCAAAAATAACAATTATTGCCATGAATTAAAAGTATCTATTACTTATGAACACTATATTCAAAAAAAGAACACCTACTATCATGTTCCAAATTAGAGTGCACTATGTGATACAAAGAACATGAATTTGGAAGCCAGATTCTCTTTCATGAGCTATGTAAACCTGCCTCGAATTTTATTTTCTTCCCCTGGAAAAAAGGGGACAGCAATAACATTTCATTTCAGGTTCTGTGCTGCAACTGAGTTAAGCAGAAAAGTACTTTGTTCAAAGGATACTGGGAAGCTCCGAATGGTTGGGAACACAGAAGACACAGAATTAGCAAGATGGAGGTGAAGGACTGAGAAAACACCTGGCTGTTCTGTGAGGGAGGATCTGCTGGGAGAAGGAGCGGGTGGGAAGAAAGAACACAAGCGAGTGAGTGAGAGCTTACTTGGCCCTTTCTGTCACCAGGCTGCACATGTGCTACTGATTTTTAGAATCTAGACCATATGGTTCATGTCCGAGACTAGAGCAGTGCAGGATGAGCAAATCACTATTGGATCTGGTAATTCCAGCCGCCATACTGGAGAGCAGTCTTGGCTCTCCACCAAGACTCAAAAGACAGAACATTCCTTATACATAAAAAAGAATGCAGGGCTCCCCTGGTGGCGCAGTGGTTGAGAGTCCACCTGCCGATGCAGGGGACGCGGGTTTGTGCCCCGGTCTGGGAAGATCCCACATGCCGCGGAGCAGCTGCGCCCGTGAGCCATGGCCGCTGAGCCTGCGCGGCCTGTACTCCGCAACAGGAGAGGCCACAACAGTGAGAGGCCCGCGTACCGCAAAAAAAAAAAAAAAAAAAAGAATGCAGACACTGGGGGACCAAAACAACTACCTACTACCTATCTGATACGAATTTTTATAAGTCAAAAGAATACATGTAAAAATGCTTTGTGAACTGTGAAGTTCTAAATAAATTATTATCCTTGGTAGATGGCTCCTCTGTATTTGAGAAGGTGAAATCTGAGATGGCTTGAAAGGACTCATGCCAGTCGAGGGAACCAGAAAACCTGCTCTTTTTTCTCATCTCTCATGGAAAACATATACTGACCCTGCTGAACTGTATTTAAACTTGGCTGAGTTTATAGCCCAAGGCAAAAGTAGCCAGGGTTTCTTTGGGGGACAAAGTTGTTCTCCGCTCTCCCGCCCAAATTATGTACCAAGCTCCTCAAGGCTATAGAACTGCTCACAGGAAAACCACATAAGCAGCTCATGTACATTGGATGACATAGCCATGACTTTTCAAGTATGAACAACATGTAGTGTTGGTCGCTGTATCAGCACAGTTATGCTTGGTATGGGTCAAAACATCCTCTCAGTTTAGAAAAGGATCATTCAATTTTATTAAACAACTTATCTAATAGTTACTTGGGCCTCCGTCCCCCATTCACAATGTCCTGGTTTACTCCAAATACACGTGTGGGAAATCTATGTGTATTATATTCATATAGATTTCAGAAACCTATACATCTTATTAAAAAACACGTGAATTTAAGATGAGTACCACTGTTAACAAAGTTGACTTTCTGAGCATAAGTGAAAACAACATCTCCCTGACAAGGGACAAGGAAAAACGTAACAGATATGAATTGTGTGCATTTTGTTTCAACCAAGATGAATTAAATGGAGATAGTATACCTTATAGTTGAAATAAGTTTTACAATGTGGCTTTTAACAGAAGCTCATATGATAAAACTGGATGATGATAAATGGAATCAATTGATAGAAAAATAGCACGTATGATCATAAAATCTGGAAAAAGGAATCTCCATATAATTTGCAATGGCATACCTGAATAACTGCTTATATTTGCATTTGAGCTACAAAGATTTCAACAAATATGAATGAACACTCCTACAAGTACACCAGCAAAATAGGTCTTGTTCCCATACTTCCATGTTGTAGAATGTGGTTCCACCATTATAACGCCACTAGTATTACTCCCTGTAGAGGCTGAACAATTTGACACAAATTCAACCAATCGAAAATTAAGCCACAGTTGCTATGGCATCTCTCTATTGGGGAAAACTATAGTCACAATAACTGGGGCCTCTACTGTCCCATAAATGGTTGCATCAAACTGGATGATGAGGCAAATGCATGGTTGTTAATGGAGTGGCTTCTGAGATGTGGGGACCCTTGACCCCTTTTGCCTCCATTTGAATTAAATTTCAACCAAATCCAGTACTCTAATTCTTTGATCTTTTTCATTCCAAACCCCAGCTCTTTCTCAGATGCTCCATTACCCAGCCTCCCACAATACTTCTTATGTGTTGCGTGAGATGGGCGGATAAGAGAGAGAAGAAAACAAGTGTTTTTGTTTCAAATCTTTCTCTTTCTTCTGAAAAGCATTAAAGGGATCTGCCATTCATTTAGGAAGGAAATAAATTCTATGAAAGAGTCAGATAGCCAATAAAATTAACAACACAAGTCACAGTTAAAGCTGCTGAACCATTCAAGTTCTAGTCAGATCACCCAGTACAAACTATATACACTGGTGCCAAGACCAGGTGATTACTGGCGACAAATGTGTTCCTCTTTCTCTGCACGATGGCAACAAAATACTAGAGCCTATGGGAAGATCAAGGTATCAGGACAGTGGAAAAAGAGAGAGATTTGTGATACAGGGGTGGGAGGGGGCTGCTGGAGGGTTGTGGAGAATATAAGAGTCTATATTCGGCAACCCAGACAGGTGTCGGAGGGGGTGTGATCCAGTGAGAATGAATCTCAGAAAGGGATGACCAACCAAGAGCAAAAAGGTCATACAAAATCTGTAGCAGTCAGCTACCCTCAGCCCAGGATGTCACCACAGGTACTTTATCTGCAATTCATGCAAATTCAAATGCATCTACTAGCATACGTAAATCATATGCAGATGGTGTAAGGATCTCTAAAAATAGGAAGAGGTAAACTCTTCTAGCAAAGGTCAGTCTTTTCTAAAATTCGTGAGATGGCATCTTGTGACGAGAACATGAGGCAGAGCAAGCAGGGATTCAGGGAAATCCACTGCAAAATCACCAGTAGTCAACTGCTCCCAATTCCTTCAAGTTATTTTAGGTGTTCTATAGGCAAGATAATTCGCCACAATTTCCCAAAGCAGGACACATCTTCAAGACTCTACACCCGTCTGAGGGCAGGAAAAGGTTTCTGATTCCCACAGGCTCTCCTGGGTCTCAGTTTCTTCCTCCTATAGAGATTCTTCCTTTCCCAGCCCACATTTCCAGAGCACTCTCAAGGGCTGTCATGTAAGTGTAAAAACATCGGGACAGTGTCTCTTAGGTTATGTGATTCCAACTTCAAACAGTCCATATCTCCATAGAGAGAAAATTCACTACCTGCCGTCTGAGGATCAGACTAAAACTTTATCTTATTACTCTTTATCACCCTTAATAAGATTAACAACCTCCATACCTGTGGCAATTTTACAGAGTTTACCAAAACATTTATCTGCATTAACATGATGACCAGCTGATACTCATTCAAATTTTTTTTAACGCTGTTAATATATACTAGTAGAATTGTTTAAGGACAGAGCCCCAAGCTCCAGTTTCCACATGGCACCCTCTGATCAGACCATACCTGAAGTCTTCCTATTTTTTTTTTAACACTATAAAGCTTTCTGGGCCATGTGCCTGCCTTTGAGTCTCTTAAAGTGACAATAGCTGACTCCCTTGCTATAGCAAGCTCCGAATAATTAGCCCAGAGTGTCATTTGGGTGGTCTTCATCGATTTCCATAGAACAAATACCACTGTGAAGCCAGAGCTGTACAATTATTTTCTGTAATAAAGGATTTTTGTTACTTGGCCAAAGTTACGTGTACATAAGGTGTTGAGAACCTTTGTGGACCAATCCCCTCTCTCTGGAGAAACAGGGCTCAGAGCACCAGCACTTGGTAAAGCCAGGCTGCTGGGTATTTACCGAATACAGCAGGAAGGCATTCTGGTAAATGCAGTTCTTCCCAGGTAGTAAACTTACTGAAGCATGTGCTCAACACAGGAATTAATTTCTCATCTACTTGACCACAGGTTAATTAACTATGTAGGTGGACAGATGGCGTGAGAACAAATGAGCTCAAATGGTGCGTCTGCCACGTGGTGACATTAGCCACTTTACTTCACCCCTCCAGACTCGCTCTCCAACTGTGTGTTGTTGTGAGCGGTAAATGAGACAACATACTGACGGGCTCACTGTATTAGCAGCTGCTTACACTGCATTCAAATGCAGCCAAGTAGCAACCCCATAGACTTATGGATTTTTTGGTTGTTTAAGTCAAACAGGGTCATCGAGATACTGATGTAGCAGGAGGAGACATAGATAAGAATGCTTCTCCAAGGCCACAGATATAATGAACAGCAAGGCTGGGACTGGTACCCAGGTCTCACCCAAAATCAGGACATTTTTTTCCTCTATCACCTTGCCTTCTTTGGTGACCTATTTTATGAGATAAGAACTAAGCAAATATGTCCTGATCTAAGACATACTTTCTACCTTTCCATCTTTTATTAAGGATTATAATTGAAATGCACAGCTACCGCAGATGTTATACACGAACAATAGACTTCTATTGTAATTAACTGTACTGCTAAAACGTAAAAACTATAACATGTCCTTTAGCTTGTAAAAACAAAATTCTAACTTCAGTCCTTTATCTTAGAGGGCATTTGATTTGAATAGGAAGGCAACCAATATCTAAATAATATCTTAATACTGAAATGAACCATCAACCAGTTTGCAGTTTGATTATATTTTCAGCATGTTCTTCTGGTATCTATACAACGAGTGAGATAAACAAAACAAGGGTTCTTCTCTCCTCAGTCTGCCTTCCTGTTCAGCCTGTGGACACTGGCTGACCACATTTGAAAGGTCCTGGATGCCTCCTCTACTGCTCTGTAATAATACAAATAACACACTGGTAGCATTGACCTCTCAAGGTCTTCGTGCTTTCGATTTTACATATTTCTGGATATAAGGAAACATGAGAAAATAGAAGGATCCAAGGTGGAAGTTAGAGGAGAAGATGAAAAGAGAAAGATAAATAAGTATACCTGTCTGGAACCCTGCTCAAATGCTTAATCCATATTTAAAAAGGATACTTATCTCTTTCCCTTACTGCAATTTCCATCTATTTAGAGACCTCAGGAATTCGTGAGTTTGTTTTTTAAATAAGAAATTTAAATTGAAGCAACGATCAATTATTCATGTCAATAGTGCAGTGGGTTAGCACAAATTAAACCCAAACCTCACTGTAACCTATAGCATCAGACCCTTTATCCAAACTCGTACCGTGAGCCCCAAGAGATTATGTCCCCAAATCCTTGAGGAGAACACATTGAAACTGACAAAGGAAACAACAAAGGGCTTGAAGGTTGCATTATCATGATTATGAGCCCTGGAATAATTAATACAGTATTTTATAAAAATAAATACTTACACTTCAGGTGTCAGGTATATAGGAATTTGAGGTTAGATAACCATTTTCTGTATTTACTCAGCTCTCATTAAATAATAAACAGCCATTAAGACAACTCCTATGGACATAGTTATTTTCTTTCTTAGATGTGTCTGCGCTCTTTTATACTGGGTATAAAAACTTATTCCAGAGACTTATATCTTAGTATTAAAAAATGTATTCAAGGGACTTACATAGAGAAGCAGACAGGATTTGGGGAACCCTGCAGGACTTGCAGGATTCCTCAAAAGGTGCCACACTTGTTCAACCTTCCACCGTCTACACCTGCATAATTCCTTCTTTCTCTGCCACTCATGTCACTTCCCCTGTGAAGCCTTCTCTCCCGAGTTGGATGTCCTCCAGTGAGTTTTCACAGCATCTGCAAACTTACTTCTTTTAAAAAAACCTTCGCTATTGTAAATGGGGTCACGTGTACCAAGACAGAGAATAGAGAGGCAAGGAAAGATGCCTGGAAGATGCAAGGAAGAATGCAGCATTCTGGACAAGCAACACTGGGAAACCCTTGGGTCTAAGAAGCCCTGGGGAGGAAGTGGTCATTGAATCCACAAATGGCAATCCTTAGGAGGTCAGCCTTAGGGCCACCTAAGGGGAGTTATGATCTTTTGGGATGCAGCTAACCCCCAGTGGCTCAGCAAGGAGGGAACAGAGAACAAATACCTTTTCTTTACCCTTCTGCATCCCACTGATGTCCTGCTTGGGTGTTCCATTGGCCGAACCCAATGGGAAGCCAGAGGGCAAGGGAGTCCCTTAATGCAGTCCTCAGAGGTCAGCTTTCTGGGGTACAGAGCAGGGTAGAGGGTAAAAAAATAAAGCGATCCAGCACAAGGTCCATTATAACACCATTTAATAGTTACTACTTTGGGACACATTTCGCTAATTCATCTAGACAAGCCAGGCAAGGTAGATACTCTTGTAACTTTTGTATGACTGAACAGACACTTCATAACCCAAACTAAACTGGAAAACATCTTCTCAGCATCTTTCCTTGCCTCTCTATTCCCTATCTTGGTATATGTAACCCCATTTATAATAGCGAACTTTTTTTTTTTTTTTTTTTAGGTACGCGGGCCTCTCACTGTTGTGGCCTCTCCCGTTGCGGAGCACAGGCTCCGGATGCGCAGGCTCAGTGGCCATGGCTCACGGGCCTAGCTGCTCCGTGGCATGTGGGATCTTCCTGGACCGGGAAATGAATTCATGTCCCCTGCATCGGCAGGTGGGCTCTCAACCACTGCGCCACCAGGGAAGCCCCTAATGGTGAAGGTTTTTATGAAAGAAGTAAGTTCGCAGATGCTGTGAAAACTCACTGGAGGGCATCCAACTCGGATGCAGGAGGTGAGAGAAGGCGTCACAGGGGAAGTGACATAAGTGGCAGAGAAAGAAGGAATTATGCAGGTGCAGATGGTGGAAGGTTGAACAAGTGTGGCACCTTTGGGGAACCCCGCAAGTCCTGCAGGGTAGATAAATAAAGTGGGGGGAAGTGGTGGACAGAGAGCAGAGCAGACTTGAGGGAAGAGTGGGGTCATGAAGGGTTTTGCATTTTAACAAAATTTCAAGATATTACAAGATTTTAATATTCTTATTTTGGTTCTAAAATATCACTTGGGCAGCAGGATGGGGTTGAGACTGGAGACAGGGAAACCATCTAGGAGATTTTCCAGGGAGGAAGGTGAGAGAAGGGGATTAGACTAACAGAAGGCTAGTGTGGATGGATGGAATGGGGGAGTCTCTGGAGAGGTATTAAAGAGAAGGATTTAAATGGTGAGGATGGTCAGGACTTGTGACTACCAGCTGGTGAGGGAAGGGACGGGCTGCCTGGCTTCTGGTCCGAGAGAAGCCATTTCCTATTGTTACTCAACTTTCTGAGAGGCCCCAGACGAAGACCACTTCCCAGAACCTAGAAGATAGTCCAAAATGTTACTTATCTCAACATATTACATTATGAATCTATGGGATAGAGACAAGTTTTCTACAATATTTGTTGCAGGTTCTTTCATGGACATGAAATCTATAGCTGTATATGAAAAGGATCGGATATTTTTCACAACTGTCTCTTCTGTACACATTTGGCCTCTGGTACATACATTTGTAGTCAGCATTATATAAATTCACGCGCTAATCATTGATCAAGTAACTACTATATAGTACATTGTAGTGTTATTTTGCAAAAGGATTAGGGGAAAATTTTCAAAAATATATGGAAAAGAAAAATCAGCCTCTGAAAATGGCCTCACTTCTTTTTGGTAGGTTTTGTCTGAGCGACCTAGCTATAGGATAGTTTTATCTGAACATGTTTGGCTGAATGCTGGGTATGAAGAAATAGTGCTTCCATCTGTTAAGGTAGTAGATTTAAAGTGTTGTTTTCTCTCTAGTATTGAGTTAAAATAATTCCTGTATAGGTAGACGACACTGCCTACATTTATCGGCTTTGCTTTGCAACGCTATTTCCTGACAACAGTTCTCATCCGCAGACATGAGAAAGAAAAGGCCACACAACATGGCGACATTCTAAAAACCAGAAATGGGGCTTCCCTGGTGGCGCAGTGGTTGAGAGTCCGCCTGCCGATGCAGGGGACGCGGGTTCGTGCCCCGGTCCGGGAGGATCCCACATGCCGCGGAGCGGCTGGGCCCGTGAGCCATGGCCGCTGAGCCTGCGCATCCGGAGCCTGTGCTCCGCAGCGGGAGAGGCCACAACAGTGAGAGGCCCGCGTACCGCAAAACAACCAAACAAACAAATAAAAACCAGAAATGATGTGTGAAAAGGACACTAAAGATGAGCAGAAGTGTATTTCCATCCACCCTGGTTAAATCTTCAGGGAAACAGAGAAAAGCAACAAAAATGAAAAATCCATTCCTTTTGGAAATGAGTCTTTAACCTAGAGGTTGGTTTGCTTTGAAAGGGAATTAGATTCTGGGCCCACATATCACACATTCAAGATACACAGTGTGCTCTCATCTCCCACTAAATATGTTGCTATGACTCAAGCACAGGGAATACTTAAAAAGAAGCAACCTAGGGAAGGAAAACTCTAACTCAGACATCAATAATTCATTTATCAGAAATGGGAGTAGTAGTATGAAATGCCAGGAGACTTTCATTTATAGGGAGGCGTTTTCTATTTTAAGCCTAGAATAATGCAGTCAGCTTTATTCTACAAGTTAATACGAATGGAGGCAGAGCGGAATGGGAGAGCAGGTTTTATGGTCCCCCCTAATAATGCTATTTCTTTAGCATCTGTTATTTAGGTTTGACACACCACCATCTGGGGACTTGAAAAAGCGATAAGAGAAGGATTTTTATAACTTTTTTACTTCAGAGGTGATTTTCTTCACCCCAAAGCTTTAGTGCTAGAAATGTAATCAGGTAAGTCTGAGAGATGTGATCTGCATAAAGTTTTGAGGGTGTATTGTCTCTTAGTAGAGTCATCCTTCAGTATCCACAGGACATTGGTTCCAGGCCCCCACTGCAGATACCAAACTCCGTGGAAGCTCAGGTCCCTTACACAAAATGACACAGTTCAGTTAACCGTCCATATCCTTAGGTTCCACATCTATGGTTAGGAAGAGCCAACTATAGGACCCAAAACCCTTCAGGTTACGGCTTCTTACTAAGTCGTCTCCTAATTCAACCTATTAGTTAGTAGCCTATATTATTGCATCATTGTATCCCCCAAGCATTTAGCACAGAGCCATTCACAAAAGTAGCATCTTAATGAGTACCTGCTGAATGAATGAACAAACGCACCCAGGTGTAAATAATTCCAATATGCTCTGAAGCCTACTGGTCAGACTGTACAATGAGGAGGTACTTGCATAGCATATGCCTCAACTTTTTCATTCAGGCAATGTTTAGAAATTCCTCTCCCTCACTAACTCACTTCAAATTCAAGGACTCATGGTCCACTAAAGGGAGACAGAGTATTGGAACTAAAGAAAAGCAGATTTACTGCAGACCAAATGAGGCACAGTTCCCAGCCCCTGAAGAAGCAGAAAACATATCTAAACCTCTCACCTTGGAAATAAACAAAGACTTCCAAGTCTTAATTGAAATGTGAAATGTTCATATGCACATATTTTGAGATAATTGTAATTTTTAACTGATTATTTTTTGAGAACTGGATACAGGAATTGAACACATAATTATAATACCAGCTATAATTACCTAGTGCCTATTAGACAGTCAGCCCTACGCTTGGTGTTTTGCATATTTTATTGCTAATCTTTGCAAGTATTATTATGCTCGTTTTAGACATTTTTAAAAATACTAAAGCTCAGAATAGTTAGGCCTAAAGACCATAAAGCTATTAAGGTGAACCAAGGATAAAAGTCAACTCTCTTAAACTACAAACCACTCTTTATTTCCTGATGCCAAATGACTTCTATTGAAACAGAATTAACTATCTGTGGATCCACACTTAAAGACAGATCCATCAATCATATTTATAATTATGGTCTAATGAGCAGAGAGGATATTTTAACCCTAACTGTCTGAATACATGCTTGTGGTTGGCCAAGAAAAAATTGGGCAGCAGCACTGATAGGAGATAAAGGGACACATGATGCCCCAGGTGACTGCTGATTTTCATAAAACAGAGGTTGGAGTGGTGGTGTTGCCCCTCTGAAAATGCCCCATTTCACTGTCAAGGCTGCAAACTAAGCACGCATCCAGAACAATGCCTGTGTCCTCCAACACTCAAACCCACACTGCACTCAATGAACCATGAACAGTACTTAGAATGAGTCAAAGCAGGACACACTAGAATACCCCAGGGGAAGCGGGATGGTAGTGACTCTTCCCGAACAAAAGTCTTGGGGAGCTGCCAAGTTGGAAAGGAATCTTCACAAAGGATACAGTTTTTAAAAGGCAGCCTGTAAAAAGCCATCAAAGCGAACACTCAAAGAACTGTCTTCACACACAGCCTTTGCAGTTAGCACTGTCAGTCACAGGACAGATAGGCCCTTGGAGAACAGTCACCATTACCACTGAGTTTCGATGCAAAAGTCACCACATGTAGATTCAGACAGAACTGGCTACAGGGCACAATACATTTTCAGTTTCCACCTACAGCCCCTCTTGTCCCTTCATACCCTGTACAAGGATACTGTGGGTGTTAACTTGATCTCGACTTTCCTCTAGCTTCCCTGTTTATCTTTTCTCTATACACACAAATGTTGATGGGATAACTTTAGCCAACAGATATGGTACAATCAGTTCTACTATCATGCTTGCCTTGAAAACACACATTTCTTCCAATAACATTGATATATTAGAGAGTGATTTGAGTATAATGTGAAATTTGCATTTGTTTATGCACAATTTTGTCCCAGAAACTCTAGGTGACTGTAGAAAACAGACCTAGTTGCACTGAGCACTGTAGGAATGCACGAAACACACAGAGCTGCACACCTTAGGAGCACAATGGTCCACATGTGTCTACATCTGGTGCTGTTACTTCCTCTTTGACCTCAGATAACCCTCCTTCCACTTCAGAATAACTTGCAAGCTGCCATGCTTCCAAAAACCATCCTGGAGGGTAGCCTCCACTCTGCTTATTTTCCCCCTTCCTCCCAGCCTATTTTGTTATTTTCCTCTCTACTCTCTGTTCTTCTTCAAAGTTTTCACCTTTATCTCTTTTTTCTTCCTCTTTTTTTTCTTGCACACAGAGTGGCAGGTATGTGAGTAGAAGTAGATGCAATGGGTACACACTTCCATAAGCAAATTTCAGGTCTTATTCAAGATGAAGTGCCAGGAGGGGCAGTACAGGTGTCAGGGAGTGGGAGATACAAACTATTGGGTGTAAGATAGGCTACAAGGATGTATTGTACAACACGGGGAATATCGCCAATATTCTGTAAAAACTGTAAGTGGAGTGTAACCTTTATAAACTGTATAAAAAATTTAAAAAGAACACTGCAACTTAAGAAGTCAGTGTCACAAGAGAATTGTATTATAAACATACTAGTTAGAATTTAATTTCATAATGATAAGACACAGATTAAGCATAAAATTGATGGAAACGGACTTTGAACCCAGCCTCGCTATGAATCATATCTTTACTATTTTGAAGGATCAGACTGGCACGCAGTCTCGAGCCTTCTTTATGACAGGATGTGAAAGGTCAGCTCAGCGCTCTGTATTCTCCAAATATTTTGGTCAATAATTCAGCCTTTCTTCCCTCAAATTTACTGTTATTGAAACCAATTATCTCTAGTTACAACTCATTTAAATGACAGATACTTGGACCATTTTCCTTTTCATTACCATAAGGGTCTGGCCTTGTGTATAATATGCAGAACAAGAGTTTATAAACAAACCACTTGAGTTTGATTCTTTGTTTCCTAACTTCTTCATCGCTTACTACCTGTTTAACCCTTATCCACTTGACCTGTCTGAGCCTTTTTTTTCCTTCACAGCTAAGGGCTGAATTCAAAAAAAAAAGAATTTAAAGAAGGACTTTTTTAAATTTAAAAAATTAAAAAAATGATTAAGTGCCACATTTATTATAGTTTTATAAATTTCTTAACCACTTAACACGAATAAAGTGTTAACATGAATAAGTTCTAATAGGTCCCTATCATTTTTCTGTGTGTCATTGATGAAGCTTCTAAGCTTTTCCTATTACTCTATGGTTTTAGACTTTGCAGAGTGCAAGTATTTTTAGGAGTATATGTGTCACACTAGAGTAGAATGGACTGGAGAGTGAAATTTATCGGTGACCTTTTAAGTATGGAAGCTTCAAGTTTCTTCTTCAGTGTTTCACGCTAGTTTGCAAATTAGGTTAAATAAATTAGCTCACATTGACTCAAATTATAACCCTTTGTGTGAAATTGACCGTAACTTTAAACAGTGTAATCTAGACAGTAATGACCAGGCTTGAAAGAAAATGATCCAGTTTACTTTAGGTCCCTTTCTCTTTTTGTTTGGAAAGTTCTGGAAAATTCTATCTACATCAATTTGTATATTAATGCTTTCACCACTGAATTTGATTTATAATATTGACTCATTAATATTAAAAAACAGCATATTTTTCACAGTAACTTTTTTGAAGCTTCTTTGTAAATGGTAAGAAGAGGGGAAAAAAAAAAAAGAAAAACCCATGTACAGTCACAATTATCTAGGCCACATTGGTTTTATCTAAACTTACTGACTTACTTAAATAATACCAGCTGAGAAACTTTTCCCTACAGAAAAATGCAGGCTAGAAATAGTACATAATAAATGGGTAAAGCACCTCTCTTTCTAACTTCTGTGATTCCAAACAAAAACAAGTAAATAAAACTTCAAATGATAGTATCTAAATCACAGCATTATCCTGGAGAAACTGCAGTAAAAGCAAAAAAAGTTAATGTGATCTAGAGATTAGAAACACCTACTAATCTTTTAAAAATACCCGGATCATCGTAAGCAAGAAATGGATGTGTATTTCATTTGCTTTCAAAAAAACTACTGTACTAACTGGAAAGTGTAAACGTGGTTACATGGGTTTCTAAGGCTCTTGACTGTGAGGATAAGAAAGGTAATGTGTTCCATATGTGGCAAACCATATAGGTATTTCAGGTATATTAGTAAAAAACACAATCACTACAAAGGAGAAAAGAAAAAGCAGCAAATCAGAAAGCACTGGCAGAGACCTCAAGCACAGCATTCAATCAAATGCGTTGAACTTAACAGAATAAAGTAACCCTCTTGGGAGGTACTTTGTTTTGCCTCTCCCTTTAGCACCCCTGTCCCTAAACAAATGGGTCACAGTCCAATGAACACCTGAGGAACAATATTCCCCAACCGCACCCTCAAGTCATTCCCCAGAGTTCTCTCTGTAACCATTCTTACTATGTGGACCACGCCTTTTTATATCCAGAAGCTTTAGCAGAAAGACACTTGTTTATCTTGGAGCAAATTAGGGATCAAAAAAGTACTTGCCTCCGCAAGAGCAGAAAACAAAGCCCCCTGCCAGCCACATACCAGGTACCCCCACTTGGGCCTTACTTGTTCTCGTTGCTCGCGTCATAACGAGGCATGGGGTCTAAGTCGTTCCCATTCACGTCACAACTCGCCAGAGCATCCTATGGTCACAGAGGAGAGAGAGAAAGGAGACAGACGTTCATTAGTTAGCCACGCACCTGAAGGCTCACGCCTCCTTAAACACATTTCTGCAAGAGAGTAATTAGAGTAAATAATACACTCACGGTCCGGTGGTGTCAGGATGCCTTTTTCTGTAATAATCAGTGTCATATCTTTCCCCATGAAGGTGAAGAAATACTCTCTACAGACCAAAGATGTGCCCAGTCCACTCTTGCCAGCACTTCTCCCTCATATCTAGCACTGACTCCTCACCCCAGTGCTTTGAAGATGTCCTCGACAACCACTTTCTCTGCGAAGTACTGCTAGAACACCTAGAAGGCAGTGATTTATTCTTCGCCGACTCTCTCTGTATTCCTTACTTCATTTCTTGAGTGTGCAAATTCCTTATCACAATTCAAAGATTTTTGGAGACAGAAATCATTCACAAATAATTGGCAAGCCAATTAAAAATCATCATTAGAAATCTATTATATCAGGTATCTTGGGACCTCTATTAGGCAATATTTGTCTGGTTTCAGATGTTTTATCTACTATAAAAGGGTCTACAATTCAAGACTTCGAACTAACACCAAATGGTCTTTTGCCCCAACCAAAATAATGATCAAAATTTTGTTATATGTCAAAGTTTCAAAATGAAGCAGAAGTTTCTCTGAAACCAAAGCTGAATTTATTTGTTTGCTTTTTTAAATGATTGTGAAAAATCTTCAAATTACTAAAAAAAAAAAATTAATGGATTGTTCCATCATCTAAATTTATATCACCATAGATAGAACTAATTTAGGATGTTCTGAATTTTCTGATACTTTATGATGATTTATTTCTGTTATCAGTTTTAGTGAAAGTAAATGCTATCTTTGTTTTCTGTCTTTATCAAAGGCTCTTGTTTCTGAAAATAACTGAAAGTACATGGAGTCTGAAATGTTTGGGGGGAGTAAGCAAAACACATGTGACATATAAAGGTGATAAGTCTCTGCTTCCCGTACAAAGGAACATACAAAGCAGCCCACCTCAGCAGTCATTACAGCATGAAGGATAATACTGTGCAATTTCACTTATAAGGAAACAGAAGCCCGAGACAAGTTACGTGACTTGGCCAAAGGCATGAAACGAATTGCCTATGGCATTAAGACTGGAACCCAGCCACCCCATCCAATGTGCTTTTCTCTACTCTTCACCAGCTCTAACATTAGGGGAATCAAAAGGGCGCCAGTACTGGTAATTGCACAGGTGAATTCTGGAGAACTTTCTTTCCAGGGAGAAAAAAGTGAAAAAGGTAAAGAATGCAATCACGTTTAGGTTAAGGCTCTTTGTGTTTAATCAAATGCATTTCTATGCAGTGCGGAGAAGGAACACCCTGTAAAAACTGCATTGCATACGATAAGAAAGACTTCTTTGCTAGGAAGTGGACAGCCACAGTTCTGTTCTTTATATGACCTGGGCTAACTCACTTTAGTCTTCAGGCCTCAGTGTCTACCCTATCAAATGAGGAGGCTGAACTGAAGTTCCTTTTTAGCTCTAAAATTCCATTCTGTGAAGAGACACAAGTTTATCTGAGTGTGCTTGGAGGCAGGGTAAGGGCAGCCAATCAAGTGTCTTGTACAAATGAGAACTAAATGAACTTGCAGTTCCTTCTCTCTCTCTCTCTCTGTTTTTCAACCTTAGGGAAAATCATCTAATTTAGGAGAAACTGTTTCAACATTTCATTGTAAAAATTGATTTGTGAAGTTTCTTAGCTGAATTTTTGAAACAAAAAGGGCAACAGGGTAGAATACTGAGAGACAAAGCAGTTAAAGTTGATAAAAGTATAAGGTGATATTGGGTGGTCCTGAGTGAAGGTCTTCGTAAGGTCAGAAATATGGGTGGCTGTGTGAGCCAGTGGTAGTTTCTGATGTGTCAAGGAAGTGACTTGGAAGTATTTTATTTGCAAAGATAAAAAGAGAATCTTTTCAGGTTTGAGGGCCAAAAGGAAAACTAAGAGAAAGTAAGTGTCATGCAATAAGTGAGACTGAGCAAATGAAAAATAAACACTGGAGAGCATATATGGCCATCGCTACCTAAATGGTTTCATGAGAAAATGAAGCGGCAGATGAGAAAGAAGCCAGAGGAGAGATGGTCACAGAGACAGATACAGGGAGTCATTCCCACAGTGCAGGGAAACCATGTCTTCCCATGCTGGAGAGAGAGAGAGAGAGAGGGCGACAGACAGACGGGGGTGTGGGGGGGAAATAGCAGACTTCAAGAGGACAGTATGTCCATTCTGAGTGAGTCCAGGACAATGGGCCACTGCTGTGTCCACCAGTTACCGGGGAGCAAAGAGGAGAGAAAGGCAGCAGGCCTGCGAGGATGGTGAGTCCTTCGTGTTAATGTGCAACAGGAAGCTATGGGCCAGGCCCCTCTCAGAACTCTCCACAAACTCAGGGCACCGTGAGATGGGCTGGGCTTCCTGACGTTGCTCCCTTAATGATGATGAATAGAGAATAGAGAAGAGAAAAATCTGAGGGGATGTGGTCCTCCCAGTTATAGCTAGGGTTTTCTGTGGGCACCTTCCGTAAACACGAAGCAAAGCTTCCCTCCCCGGCCCCTGACTTTCCTCCTTAAGGATCAGTATGACTCCTGGCTTCATTATGATTCAGAGCTGCTTGTATTTTCAAGGCTGTGAGAGGAAACTTGTAAGCTGAGAGAAGACCACCAACTCTGACATTTTTTTCAATAACAACATGAAATACAATATAGGAAAACTCTTACAACCAAAGTTGGGGGATTAAAAGGAGTTATGAAGGAACAGAGAGGGACATAGGTCAAAGTGACTGAAGTCCTAGTGGGTGTGCGGTGATAAACCAGTGCTCTAGTGGAAGTAGTCGTCTACAGAAAAGAGCTTAGGAGGCACTGGTGTGAGTGGCATCCAGCAGGAGTGTCTGCTGAGCCCTGACAGAAATCAGAGAGCTGCATCTGCGGATAAGAGGGAGTCACTGCAGGCTCTTAAGTAACAAAAGAGATATTTCAGGGAGAACACCAAGGTGTCATGAGAAACAAATTTGAGCAGAGAATGGCATATTGGGAGATAATTATGGTATTTTTAACCAAACTTAGGGAGGAGAAGCTGATGGAAAGGAGGCATTTGGAGAGTAGAAGAGGGAGGGGTCATTGACCTATTTCCAGGCAGGAAATATCACAGTGGTAAAGGGGACCCCAGGGACAGAAACCGACCCCAGTGTCCAGTGGACACTGGGTATCAAGACTGTGGTTTTCAATGGAAGTACCGAGTCTCAGCCCTTTCACTCGCTCTGTGACCTTGGGCTCACCTTATGTTCTGAGTCCTGGAATCTCAGTCCTTTCTTAAGCAAGGGAATTGACTGATTCCTAAGGACTTCTGGGAGGCTCTTCATTATTGCCGTTTAAAAAGGGAGAGGCAGAGAGAGAAAGAGACTCGCAGAATAACTTGAGAAGGGTTCTAAGCACGCTTTCTCCATAAAGGAAACAAGGAGTGCTATCTGGCTGCATGGATGAATTGCTGAGAAGAGTGGATGTTGTCAGCAGCACAAGGGAAGGGTGCTGGAAACCGGTTTCCGCTACCTTATCACCTGCATTTTGTCATCAGAACATCAAAGGCACACAAAAGCGGATAGCGGGATAGCCTTACCTCCTGCTTCCTGTCCTCCAAGAGTGCATCCTTTATAAGATGGGAGCAACACGCAGAGCCTACTGTACCCGCTGGCTGCATTTTTCAGTGGTTTTCCCCCTTGTGGAGCATCCTAACATGAGTTCCATTGTTTCCCAGGAGGGAAGCTGCTCAGACCACAGCAAATACTCACGTAGTTCTGCATCAGGTCTGGATGGGTCCTCTCAATGCCGTCATCCAGGATGGTGACCACGATGTTCTTTCCCGTGTAGCCTCTCTTCCAGGCTCCTTCGATGTTCATGTCTGACTGGCAGGGATGTGTGTTGTCACTGCAGTGCTAGAGGTGTAAGAGGGAGAACTGGACGTTGCAGATTACCAAATAGTGAGGAGGCTGGAAAATCACTTACTTCTTAAGACAAGGCATTAACTTAACAGGAATTTGGCGGATTGTCTGTTCAAGTAGAAGCGCAGATCTCCAACATGACAACAAGGGAAGGGAGGAAGGACAGATGTGGGGAAGGAAAGCAAGACAGAAATCTCTCCTGCCAGTTCTGCCCTGTTCTAATACCTTCGGAAAAACATGACAAATAAAGTATACCTCCACAGCAGAATAACGGGGGCACCCATTTTATTGTTAGCATGTATTAATGACACATAAAAAGGCACTGTAGCATTTCATTTATAAACCCAAACTAGATAACTGAAGAACATATACCTTATCGTTTCTTAAACAGGCACCTAGAAAAGCCTGGCTGTAAAAACAGCCTCGGCAGCTTCTGTACAGTGCCAGCCAGAGGTGTGCCACTGCTGTGAGAAACCCATTAATGAGAAGAAATAACAGTTTCTTCAAACTTCTTTCAGCAAATTAACAATGAGTGTTGTCTCATAATTTGTAGGGAGCCAACAGACTTATTCAGTGCTACTTTGAGAAGGGAGAGAAGAGTGCAGGGTCCGGACAGGGGACAGGCACAGGAAAATGTGTGTGAGGGCTTCGAAGGGCAGGCTGAAGAGGCATCGAATCTTAGCTCATTAGGTGTAGTGATTTCATTCCACAATGGCTACGACATACAAACACATCGATAAATAAATTAAACCAGCAGTTCTTCCCGATATAATTGACTAGCATTCGTCCAACCCACACAATTACCCCTTCAAAGTCCATCTCTATGAAATATCCCTCTAAGTGGTGTTTTCCAGGTTCTTAAGGCTCAGCAGAGGAACAAAGGAAAAGGGATGTGCCGTAGCCTACTGCCATGGCAACGCAAGGTCCACAACATTCACTATCTCCCTCCTGCTTTGTAACAGTTCAGCACTTCAAGAGGGGAAGAGAACATGAGATCTGTATGCTCTAAGCATAATGGAGACCCCACTGCCACTGACTCATCTAACACATACTTTATTGAGCACTTACTACATGTTGGGGTATATGGCAGTGAACATGGAAGATGAGGTCCCTGTCCTTATGACCTCTCTAAAGGGGAAACACAGATGGTAAAGAAAACAAGGAAGACGATTCAGAACACTCCTTATGTCTTAAAGGAATTAAAGAGGGTAATATGGCGGTCAATGCTGAGCTGTCTGAGTACACACCTCTCTGCGGGGGGATGGACAGAAAAGATCCCAGTTTCTGAGAAAGTGAATTGTGAGTTGAGATATGACTGATGAGAAAGAGCCGGCTTGCCCAAGAGCTTAGACCTTGTCGTGGTAGAGGACACAGCAAATGCAATGACCATAAGGTGAGAAACAGATTTGTGCATTGAAGAAAGAGAAAGAAGATGGGGTCTAGCTGAAGCTTAGTGGATGAGCAGGAAAATGGCATAAAAGGTAGCAGATCAGAATGGGCAACAGAGGTCAGGTCATCCCAGGCTTTGCAGCCATGACTTGACTTTTATTTTAAGTACAACCTAAATGGAAGCTCACCTCTTTCCAAACTTTACCCCTCAAAATCAAATGCTAACTAGTGGCAGATACCTCTAATACCTCTGTCGAACATCATAAACACACTTGAGTAGTTTTATGGATTCATTCTAACAAATGGTGTACCCAGTTTTCATCACAGATAATATCAATTTCATTGAAAGTAGGGGCTTATATATTTTATGAACATTTGTAACTTTCTGTCACTTTCTTGACTTCTTTCCGGCACTTGAGGCCCTGCACCGCCATCTATTACTACACTGATCCAATTCCACTCTCCCCTCTCTCCCCCAGTTTTTGGAGCACAGCTCAGGACCTACTGCCTCCCACTTGGCTAGCTCTTCCCCTTCCCTGAACTTAGGAATGAAGAGAGACAGACACAGACACACACACACACCACACGACACACCACACACCCAACACACATTCTGTTTTACACAGTCCAACCCCAACTTACTGAATTCTGCTGAACTGTGGTTGAGTGTTGAATCTTGTGTGTGAATTCTGTCTCCTTTGTAAGCCTCTAGAAGACTATGCATTAAACCAAGTCTGATCTAGGATTTCAGTCAACATTGGCTTATCGATTACACACCAGAAGGGAGGGCATATTCTCCACTTTATATCCAAGTTCACATCTGCCAAATGCTTGCTCCTCCAACCTCGTCAGAGATATCTAACCAGCTAATGCTTGGTTAACAGATCATGAAAGAAACAGTGTAGATTTACAAAATGCCCATGTTTTTCGGAAGTCTCATTCTAGCCAAGAGTTTGGGCCTCTCCTCACCAAATATTTTAATTTAACACAAAGCAACCCTCACAGGTTTCCATTTCACTCTTTTCTTTTTCAAAACCTGCTCTGGCCACCTGTGGTATCGTTTGTGACACAAAGTAGCATTAATGTGGCCAAGAGGTGGGTGGGAGGAAGGAAATGCACAGGAAATGGGTCACCCACACGTGGATAACTGTCCTGGAGTGGAGGGATGCTGCCTGAAATTGTAATTATGAAAGTTGAAGAAAACCCACCGTGTATGGAAAACATGTGTGTTCAAAGTGGAGCAGTTAGGTTGCTTTCTTCCACCTCTGCTTCTGTTGAATCTGACTTCACCATTAAATATTTTTGAACCACTTTTTTTCTTTCCATCTGCCAACATGGTATTGGTAGAAGGGGAAGGAGGGGAAATATCCAATTGATACTTTCATTTGGATAATCTAATATATCAGGTAGCTAAAACGTCAAAGAAAAAAAAAAAAAAGATGATCAGAGCCAGGGGTGTTTCTGGAAAATGAGTAATAAGATCAGTGGACCCTTAAACGAGGACCCTATCTTTAGATTCTTAATACCCATTTCAAGTAGTCCAGACTTGTTTCATAAGCTCAAGGCAACCAAAGAGCAAAAACTACAGAAAATACTGACGCCAGTCAATGCAGCCCAAATGAAAAGGAATTAGTCATTTCCTTCACTGCCTGATCAAAATGCTCTTTAAACTAGGCTCTATTTACTTGACAGCAATCTATGTTACAGCATTACCCAAAGGCAAAAGGAACACATATTAGCCATGATTTCCTCATCCTCAGCCTCCAGGTTAATTCCTGCTCTGGCACAGATCTCTGAAGACTAGTTTCTGGAATTGTGTTACCCCATATAGTCCCGAGGCTGGTATTCACAAAAGGGGCCAGTCAGAAATTTCCGGCATACTTAAAGCTGATGAAAACCAAATACGTCCACTGTATATGTAAGACAAATATTTAGAGTAAATATCGGCACCTTCAGCTCTGAATAATGTCCTGTATTTCAATAATGGTCTATGCACAGATGACAAACTATTTAGAAAGGACACAAAATAGCAAATATCTATAGAAACAATGGTTACTACCTAGGTCTCTCATTTCCTTATCAATAAAAACTTTTATTCTTTTCAGGAATGAAATTTTAGAGAGATTATCCTGTGAGTTCTAGAAAAGGCCTCTTCCATACCAGGGTTATGAGCTCTTTTGCTTATAAACCACTCTGGGTGTGTCTACTTCTCTTGTGTCTTTATAAACATATCACAATGTTTGCTAAATGAAAGAACAGTTTATACCCAAAATAAACACCTTTGTTATGCTCTCACCACCATTTTCTTCAGACTAGGGGGTGGGTCGGAACCCTCAGTGTCATTATTTTTAAACTTTTCCAGGTTCTTAAGGTCTCCAATGAACTGCCAATTTATATGCTGCCAATAGTCTGCTAACATTGAAAACATCTGTTGCTCATTTCCATTGATAAAGTGGTTCATAGGACTGCATCTCTGACTCTACAACATTAATAAGAAAGCAGAATTAAATACACAAAAAATCTGTTTTAAGAAACAGACTCAAAGACTTAGAAAACAAACTTATGGTTACTAAAGGGGGGAGGCAGGACAGGGATAAATTAGGAGCTTGGGATTAACAGATACACACTTCTCTTTTTTTTAAACATCTTTATTGGAGTATAACTGCTTTACAATGGTGTGTTAGTTGCTGCTGTATAACTAAGTGAATCAGCTATATATACAGCTACATTCCCATATCTCCTCCCTCTTGCATCTCCCTTCCACCTCCCCTATGAGACCCCTCTAGTTGGACACAAAGCATGGAACTGATCTCCCTGTGCTATGCAGCTGCTTCCCACTAGCTATCTATTTTACATTTGGGAGTGTATATATGTCCATGCCACTCTTTCACTTCGTCCCAGCTTACCCTTCCCCCCCCCCGGGTCCTCAAGTGCATTCTCTACATCTGCGTCTTTATTCCTGTCCTGCCCCTAGGTTCTTCAGAACCTTTTTTTTGTTTTGTTTTAGATTCCATACATATCTGTTAGCATACAGTATTTCTTTTTCTGACTTCACTCTGTATGACAGTCTCTAGGTTCATCCAACTCACTACAAATAACTCAATTTCATTTCTTTTCATGGCTGAGATATCCCATTGTATGTATGTGCCACATCTTTATCCATTCATCTGTAGATGGACACTTAGGTTGCTTCCATGTCCTGGCTATTGTAAATAGAGCTGCAATGTACGTGGTGGTACATGACTCTTTCTGAATTACAGTTTTCTCAGGGTTATATGCCCAGTAGTGGGATTGCAGGGTTATATGGTAGTTGTACTTTTAGTTTTTTAAGGAACCACCATACTGTTCTCCATAGTGGCTGTATCAATTTACATTCCCACCAACAGTGCAAGAGGGTTCCCTTTTCTCCACACCCGCTCCAGCATTTGTAGATTTTTTGATGATGGCCACTCTGACTGCTGTAAGGTGATACCTCATTGTAGTTTTGATTTGCATTTCTCTAATGATTAGTGATGTTGAGCATCCTTTCATATGTTTGTTGGCAATCTGTATATCTTCTTTGGAGGAATGCCTACTTAGGTATTCTAACCATTTTTGGATTGTTTGTTTTCTTGATATTGAGCTGCATGAGCTGCTTGTATACTTTGGAGATTAATCCTTTGTCAGTTGCTTCATCTGCAAATATTTTCTCCCATTCTGATGGGAGAAAATTCTTTTCGTCTTGTTTATGGTTTCCTTTTCTGTGCAAAAGCTTTTAAGTTTCATTAGGTCCCATTTGTTTATTTTTGTTTTTATTTCCATTTCTCTAGGAGGTGGGCCAGAAAGGATCTTGCTGTGATTTATGTCATAGAGTGTTCTGCCTATGTTTTCCTCTAAGGGTTTTATAGTGTCTTGCCTCACATTAGGGTCTTTAATCCATTTCGAGTTTATTTTTGGCTATGGTGTTAGGGAGTGTTCTAATTTCATTCATTTTTAAAAATACATTTATTTATTTATTTACTTTTGGCTGTGCTGGGTGTTCATTGATGCATGCAGGCTTTCTCTAGTTGTGGAGAGTGGGGGCTACACTTTGTTGCGGTGCATGGGCTTCTCATCGCGGTGGCTTCTCTTGTTGCGGAGCACGGGCTTAGGCACACTGGCTCAGTAGCTGTGGCGCAAGGGCTTAGTTGCTCCGTAGCATGTGGGATCTTCCTGGATGAGGGCTTGAACCCATGTCCTCTGCACTGACAGGTGGATTCTTAACCACTGTGCCACCAAGGAAGTCCCTAATTTCATTCTTTTAAATGTAGCTGTCCAGTTTTCCCAGCACCACTTATGGAAGAGGCTGTTTTTCTCCATTTTACATTCTTGCCTCCTTTATCAAAGATAAGGTAACCATATGTGCGTGGGTTTATCGCTGGACTTTCTATCATGTTCCATTTATCTATATTTCTGGTTTTGTGCTAGTACCATACTGTCTTGATTACTGTAGCTTTGTAGTATAGTCTGAAGTCAGGGAGCCTGATTTCTCTAGCTCCGTTTTTCTTTCTCAAGATCGCTTTGGCTATTCGGGATAGTTTCAGTTTCCATTACAAATTGTGAAATTTTTGTTCTACTTCTGTGAAAAATGCCATTGGTAATTTGATAGGGATTACATTGAATATGTAGATTGCTTTGGGTAGTATAGTCATTTTCACAGTGTTGAATCTTCCAATCCAAGAATATGGTATATCTTTCCATCTGTTTGTATCATCTTTAATTTCTTTCATCAGTGTCTAATAGTTTTCTGCATACAGGTCTTTTGACTCCTTAAGTAGGTATATTCCAGGTATTTTATTCGTTTTGTTGCAGTGGTAAATAGGAGTGTTTCCTTAGTTTCTCTTTCAGATTTTTCATCATTAGTGTATAGGAATACAAGAGATTTCTGTGCATTAATTTTGTATCCTGCTACTTTACCAGATTTGTTTATTAGCTCTAGTAGTTTTCTGGTAGCATCTTTAGGATTCTCTATGTATAGTATCATGTCATCTGCAAACAGTGACAGCTTTACTACTTCTTTTCTGATTCGGATTCCTTTTATTTCTTTTTCTTCTCTGATTGCTGTGGCTAAAACTTCCAACACTATGTTGAATAACAGTGGTGACAGTGGACAACCTTGTCTTGTTCCTGATATTAGAGGAAATGGTTTCAGTTTTTCACCATTGAGAACGATGTTGGCTATGGATTTGTCAAATATGGCCTTTATTATGTTGAGGTAAGTTCCCTCTATGCCTACTTTCTGGAAGGTTTTTATTATAAGTGGGTGTTGAATTTTGTCGAAAGCTTTTCCTGCACCTATTGAGACGATCATATGGTTTTTCTCCTTCAGTTTGTTAATTTGGTTTATCACATTGATTGATTTGCATATATTGAAGAATCCTAGAAGAATCCTTGCATTCCTGGGATAAGCCCCACTTGATCATGGTGTATGATCCTTTTAATCTGCTGTTGGATTCTGTTTGCTAGTATTTTGTTGAGGATTTTTGCATCTTTGTTCATCAGTGATGTTGGCCTGTAGCTTTCTTTCTTTGTGACATCTTTGTCTGGTTTTGGTATCAGGGTGATGGTGGCCTCGTAGCATGAGTTTGGGAATGTTCCTCCCTCTGCTATATTTTGGAAGAGTTTGAGAAGGATAGGTGTTAGCTCTTCTCTAAATGTTTGATAGAATTTGCCTGTGAAGCCATCTGGTCCTGGGCTTTTGTTTGCTGGAAGTTTTTTTTTTTGCGGTACACGGGCCTCTCACTGTTGTGGGCTCTCCCATTGCGGAGCACAGGCTCACGGGCCTAGCCGCTCTGTGGCATGTGGGATCTTCCCGGACCGGGGCACGAACCCATGTCCCCTGCATCGGCAGGCAGACTGTCAACCACTGCGCCACCAGGGAAGCCCTGTTGGAAGATTTTTAATCACAGTCACAATTTCAGTGCTTGTGATTAGTCTGTTTATATTTCTACTTCTTCCTGGTTCAGTCTCGGAAGGTTGTGCTTTTCTAAGAATTTGTCCATTTCTTCAAGGTTGTCTGTTGTATTGGCATATAGTTGCTTGTAGTAACATCTCATGATCCTTTGTATTTCTGCAGTGTCAGTTGTTACTTCTCCTTTTTAAATTTCGAATTCTATTGATTTGAGTCTTCTCCCTTTTTTCTTGATGAGTCTGGCTAATGGTTTACCAATTTTGGTTATCTTCTCAAAGAACCAGCTTTTAGTTTTATTGATCTTTGCTATTGTTTCCTTCATTTCTTTTTACTTGTTTCTGATCTGATCTTTATGATTTCTTTCCTGCTAACTTTGGGGTTTTTCTGTTCTTCTTTCTCTAATTGCTTTAGGTGTAAGGTTAGGTTGTTTATTTGAGATTTTTCTTGTTTCTTGAGGTAGGATTGTATTGCTATAAACTTCCCTCTTAGAACTGCTTTTGCTGCCTCCCATAGGTTTTGGGTTGTGGTATTTTCATTGTCATTTGTTTCTAGGTATTTTCTGATTTCCTCTTTGATTTCTTCAGTGATCTCTTGGTTATTTCATAGTGTACTGTTTAGTCTCCATGTGTTTGTATTTTTTTCTGTTTTTTTCCTGTAATTGATATCTAGTATCGTGTTACTGCTGAGTTCCCCTTTTATTGCTGTTAGCATTTGCCTTATGTATTGAGGTGCTCCTATACTGGGTGCATAAATATTTACAATTGTTATATCTTCTTCTTGGATTGATCCCTTGATCATTATGCAGTGTCCTTCTTTGTCTCTTGTAATAGTGTTTATTTTAAAGTCTATTTTGTCTGATATGAGAATTGCTACTCCAGCTTTCTTTTGATTTCCATTTGCATGTAGTATCTTTTTCCATCCCCTCACTTTCAGTCTGTATGTGTCCCTAAGTCTGAAGTGCGTCTCTTGTAGACAGCATATATGTGGGTCTTGCTTTTGTATCCATTCAGCCAGTCTATGTCTTTTGGTTGGAGCATTTAATCCATTTACATTTAAGGTACTTATCGATATGTATGTTCCTAATACCATTTTCTTAATTGTTTTGGGTTTGGTATTGTAGGTCTTTTCCTTCTCTTGTGTTTCCTGCCTAGAGAAGTTCCTTTAGCATTTGTTGTAAAGATGGTTTGGTGGTGCTGAATTCTCTTAACTTTTGCTTGTCTGTAAAGGTTTTAATTTCTCCGTCGAATTTGAATGAGATCCTTACTGGGTAGAGTAATCTTGGTTGTAGGTTTTTCGCTTTCATTACTTTAAATATGTCCTGCTACAACCTTTTGGTTTGCAGAGTTTCTGCTGAGAAACCAGCTGTTAACCTTATGGGGATTCCCTTGTATGTTAGTTGTTGCTTTTCCCTTGCTGCTTTTAATATTTTTTCTTTGCATTTAATTTTTCATAATTTGATTGATATGTGTCTTGGCCTGTTTCTCCTTAGATTTATCCTGTATGGGACTCTCTGCACTTCCTGGACTTGATTGACTATTTCCTTTCCCATATTAGTGAAGTTTTCAACTATAATCTCTTCAAATATTTTCTCAGTCCCTTTCTTTTTCTCTTCTTCTTCTGGGACCCCTATAATTCGAATGTTGGTGTGTTTAATGTTTTCCCAGAGGTCTCTGAGACTGTCCTCAATTCTTTTCATTCATTTTTCTTTATTCTGCTCTGTGGTAGTTATTTCTACTATTTTATCTTCCAGGTCACTTATCCGTTCTTCTTCCTCAGTTATTCTGCTATTGATTCCTTCTAGAGAATTTTCAATTTCATTCATTGTGTTGTTCATCATTGGTTGTTTGCTCCTTAGTTCTTCTAGGTCCTGTTAAATGTTTCTTGTATTTTCTGCATTTTATTTCCAAGATTTTGGATCATCTTTACTATCATTATTCTGAATTCTTTTTCAGGTAGACTGCCTATTTCCTCTTCATTTGTTTGGTTGGGTGGGTTTTTACTTTGCTCCTTCAGCTGCTGTGTATTTCTCTGTCTTCTCATTTTGCTTAACTTACTGCATTTGGGGTCTCCTTTTTGCAGGCTGTAGGTTTGTAGTTCTCATTGTTTTTGGTGTCTGCAGCCAGTGGGTTAGCTTTGTTCAGTGGGTTGTGTATGCTTCCTGGTGGATGGGCTGGTGCCTGTGTTCTGGTGGATGAGGCTGGATCTTGTCTTTTTGGTGGGCAGGACCGCATCCGGTGGTGTGTTTTGGGGTGTCTGTGAACTTATTATGATTTTAGGCAGCCTCTCTGCTAATGGGTGGTGTTGTGTTCCTGTCTCGCTAGTTGTTTGCCATGGTGTGTCCAGCATTGTAGCTTGCTGATCGTTGTGTGGAGCTGGGTCTTAGCTTTGAGATGGAGATCTCTGGGAGAGCTTTTGCCATTTGATATTACGTGGGGCTGGGTGGTCTCTGGTGGAGCAATGTCCTGAACTCGGCTCTCTCACCTAAGAGGCTCAGGCCTGACACCTGGCCAGAGTACCAAGATCCTCTCAGCCACACAGCTCAGAAGAAAAGGGAGAAAAAAAAGGAAAGAAAGAAAAATAAATAAATAAATAAAATAAAGTTATTAAAATAAATTTTTAATTATTAAAAATAAAAAAGTAATAAATAAAAAGAGAAAGAAGAGAGCAACCAAACCAATAAACAAATCCACCAATGATAACAAGTGCTAAAACTATACTAGGAAAAAAAAAGCAACAGACAGAACCCTAGGACAAATGGTAAAAGCAAAGCTATACAGACAAAATCACACAAAGAAGCATACACATACACACTCACAAAAAGAGAAAAAAATATATATATATATACAAAAAAAGGGAGCAACCAAATCAATAAACAAATCTACCAATGATAATAAGCTCTAAATACTAAATTAAGATAAACATAAACTAGAAACAAATTAGATGCAGAAAGAAAACCCCAAGTCTACAGTTGCTTCTAAATCCACCATCTCAATTTTGGGATGATTTGCTGTCTATTCAGGTATTCCACAGATGCAGGGTACATCAAGTTGATTGTGGAGATTTAATCCACTGCTCCTGATGCTGCTGCGAGAAATTTCCCTTTCTCTTCTTTGTTCACACAGCTCCTGTGGTTCACCTTTGGATTTGGCCCTGCCTCTGCATGTAGGTCGCCTGAGGGGGCTGTAGCTCAGGCCAGGGGGAGGGAGGGATACGAATGCAGGGCGAGCCTGCAGGGGCAGAGGTTGGTGTGATGTTGCAATAGCCTGAGGCACACCATGTGTTCTCCCAGGGAACTTTTCTGTGGATAACGGGACCCTGGCAGTGGCGTGCTGCACAGGCTCCCAGAGGGGAGTGGATAGTGACCTGTGCTCTCACACAGGCTTCTTGGTGGCTGCAGCAGCAGCGTTAGTGTTTCATGCACAACTCTGGTGTCCGCTGATAGCCGCGACTCACACCTGTCTCTGGAGCTTGTTAAGGTGGTGCTCTGAATCCCCTCTCCTTGTGCACCCAAAAACAATGGTCTCTTGCCTCTTAGGCAGGTCCCGGCTAGCTGTGGCGCACTAGCCCCCTTCAGGCAGTCTTCCCACAGCTAACCCCAGTCCTCTCCCTGGGATCTGACCTCCGAAGCCGGAGCCTCAGCTGCCAGCCCCCACCCACTCCGGCCAGCGGGTGAGCAGACAAGCCTCTCAGGCTGGTGAGTGCTGGTCGACACCAATCCTCTGTGCGGGAATCTCTCCGCTTTGCCCTCTGCACCCCTGTTGCTGCACTCTCCTCTGTGGCTCTGAAGCTTCCCCCACGCCACCCCCCGTCTCCACCAGTGAAGGGGCTTCTTAGTGTGTGGAAGCTTTTCCCCCTTCACAGCTCCCTCCCAGAGGTGCAGGTCCTGTCCCTATTCTTTTGTCTGTGTTTTTTTTTTTTTTTTTCTTTTGCTCTACCCAGGTACGTGGGGAGTTTCTTGCCTTTTGGGAAGTCTGAGGTCTTCTGCCAGCAATCAGTAGGTGTTCTGTAGGAGTCGTTCCACATGTAGATGTATTTTTGATGTATTTGTGGGGATGAAGGTGATCTCCACGTCTTACCATTCCACCACCTTGAAGGTTCTCCCTACACTACTTTATGTAAACTAAACCACAAGGTCCTACTGCATAGCACAGGGAACAATATGCAATATCTTGTAATAACCTATAATCGAAAAGAATCTGAAAAATAATTTATATATATTCTGTATACCAGAAACTAACATAACGTTGTAAGTCAACTATACTTCAATAAAAATAAATAAAATAAAAATAAAAATTTAAAAATCTGTTTTATAGACAAATTCAGAAACATATCTAGTTAGCTAAGTGTAAAAATACGCTTGGAATTTTTTGTAAAATTTGGAGTCAAAAAGCTCTAAGAAATGGGAAAAAAATAGAATCATTACCCTCTTAAGTGGACATAGAACTGACATGTAGGAGATTCTTAGTATGGCCAAGAATTGTACTAATCCCTTTATATGAACTAGCTTCATTTAAGAGTCAGAACAACTACTGGAGAGAGGTACTTTTATAATTTGCTTTTAACAGCTAAAGAACATGAGACTTAGCCTAGCTAACCTTCCAAAGGTCAAACAGCTGGTCAATAGTAGAATTAGGATTCAAAACCAAGCAGCCCTATGGTCTATGGAAACTCTTCTGTTAAAAGTTGAAACAAAAAGGGCTCAGGGGAGGGCAAAACACTGCAGACTCAGATAAGGAGCAGATTAGGAGTGGATGTTGGACAGTATAGCTCCAGTAAAGAAATTCAAATAATAGAAATCTCACTGGTCTTAGCACTGTGATCAGTACATTCAAGTGACAAGGCGGAACCTAGTTGGGTAAGACTTTAGAGGCCTTCTAATGTTTCCTTATTCCACTTACTGCAACACATCTTTTAGCAAATCATCAGTTTCTATTTGAACAGTTTCAATAACAGGGAGCTCACTTCTTTACTGAAGAGCCAATAACGTGCTGGTAAATCAGTTCTTTGAAAAGAAAATCTCTTATTTCTAGTGTTTGCCAATTTCCATGGTGTAAATACTCACATCATGGCCAGTTTTAAGCTACCATGCTTGCAGAATTCCTGAATGTGTAACAGTAAGCTTTCACGAGCTGTTGGAAGGTCACCCAGCACACCACCGGGAACAGCTCACACCATTGTTGGTCCTGCTCCATTTCTGATGAAGTCATCACTTCCCATAGGTCTGCCATCTGCTTCTCAGTACAGCTGAACCATGCAGGGGTTAGAGGCGCTGACCCTCCACGCAGTTGAAAATCCACGTATAACTGATAGCTGGCCACTTGTATGCATGGTTCCTCTGTATCTGCCTTTCCCCATCACAGATTCAACCAACCGCGAATTGTGTAGTACTATAGTATTTACTACTGAAAAAAATTCCACATATAAGTAAACTGGTGCAGTTCAAACCTGTGCTATTCAAGGGTCAACCACACTTGGGAACCACTGGGAAGTACCTAGGATTAGTTCTCTCCTTTGCAGTTTCAGACAGTAGTGTTACTCTCTCTTGCAATTCTTTGGAGAAGATCTTTTTTAACCTTTCGTTCTCAGGGCTACCTGAAGCAAGAGGACTTTGAGCTTTTGTGAGCCCATAAGCTGATGGGCTCTCCTTGGGATCTATGAAGTAGAGATTTTGTGACCCCAAAACTGAAGATGCCTTCACAGATTTTAGAAGATCTAAATTAAGCTAGGGAAGTTCTCAGACATTTACTACTATATTTATGGGCCACTTTGATGGACTTCAAAACCTTTGTTCAGACATTTACTACTATATTTATGGGCCACTTTGATGGACTTCAAAACCTTTGTTATCACACACATTAAAAAAAAAAGATATCCCTGGCCAAAATAGATCCAATGTACATTTATCCAAGAATGATTATTCAATTTATGAACTTTCCAGAATTTCCAAGGAAGCCCAGTACGTTTCAACACCACCAAACTCAGCATAGCAAGTAAGGGATACTAGCTAGGTGAATCAGGCAGAGGAAAGGTTAAATTCCACCTCTGCTACCTGCCAGTTGTATGACTTTGTCTAGTTACCTAAATTCTTGAAATCTGATTTGTAGTTTGAATGCAGAGAATTGTTATGAAGGTTGAAGAAGATAAAATATGTAACAAATGGATGCCTCCACATTCATAGGAGGCATCAGTGTTCCTAACAGTTTACAGAAGATGACCTTGGTTTTAAAAAAAAAAAGGTGAAATAGATTACTACAAAATAATGAGATGATGATTCTCTTCATTATCTGGAGAGATAGGTTAGGCAAACTTGAAAGGGCAATTCATCCTTGTAAGGATAGCTAGAATGATTTGAATATTTTACATTTGTGGCTGGGGGTCTCAGCTGGTGGTTGGAGATCAGGGATGGGGTGTAGGAGAAGAGAACAGTGTCCAGTTATTTTCTGGCACATCGGTCAAATGACCTCCTATGAATCACCATGTTTTACTCCTATGTATTTATACCAGTATTCCAACTTTGTTAGAACGGATCACATCTACCATAATATAATTTTGACAGAAGATCATTTCTCACTTACAAAATTTTAAGGATGTCCCACTTAATACCAAAGAAACATCAGAAAATAGAAAATATTAGAAGAAAGGCTGTTGTACAAAATATACTCAAATAGAGGATAACGAGAATAAATCCAGTTCCTAAAATTCTACTCATAGTTGAGCATCAAAAAATTGAGGCAGTATAGTCAACAGATCTTTGACAAAGGAGCAAAGGCAATATAATGGACCTAAGATAGTCCCTTCAACAAATGGTGCTGTAGCAAGTGGACATCCACATGCAAAAAAAAAAAAAAAAGAATTTGGACATAGACCTTCCACCTTCCACAAGAATTAACTCAAAATAGCTCATGGACCTAAATATAAAATGCAAGACTAAAAAAACTTCTAGAAGATAACATAGGAGAAAACCTAGATGATCTTGGGTATGGTGATGACTTTTTAGATATGACACTGAAGACATAATGCATGAAAGAAGTAACTGAAAAGCTAGACCTCGTTAAAATTTAAAACTTCTGCTCTGTGAAAGACAATGTCAAGAGAATGAGAGGACAAGCCACAGAATGGGAGAAAATATTTGCAAAAGATAAAGGAATGTTATCCAAAATGTACAAAGTACTCTTAAACTCAACAATAAGAAAATAACCCAATTAAAAAATGGGCCAGTGACCTTAACAGACACCTCACTGGAGAAGATGATATACAGAAGGTAAATAAGCATATGAAAAGATGTTCCAAATCATATGTCAGCAGAGAAATGTAGATTTAAACACCTATTAGAATGGCCAAAATCCAGAACACTGACACCACCAAATGTTGGTGAGGATGTGAAGCAACAGGAACTCTCATTCATTGCTGGTGGGAATAAAAAAAAAAAAATGGTTCAGTCACTTTGGAAGATTGCTTGGCAGTTTCTTACAAAACTAAACAATACTCTTAACCATACAATCCAGCAATTGTGCTCCTTGGCATTTACCCAAAGGAGTTGAAAATTTATGTCCACACAAAATCCTGCAAAGGGATATCTATAGCAGCTTTGTTCATAACTGCCAAAACTTGGAAGCAATCAAGGTGCCCTTCAGTAGGTGGATAAATAAACTGTGGTGCCACAGAAAATGAAATATTCTTCAGTACTAAAAAGCAACGCTCTAACAAGCCAGGAGAAGACATGGAGGAACCTTAAATGCATATGACTAAGTAAAAGAAGCCAATCTGAAAAGGCCAAACACTGTATGATTCCAACTATATGACATTCTGGAAAAGCCAAAACTATGGAGAAAGTAAAAAGATAAGTGGTTGCCAGGGATTGAGGATCAGATAGGCAGAGCACAAAGAATTTTTAGGGCAGTGGAAATGCTCTGTATGAAACTAGAATGATGAATACACGTCATTGTACATGTGTCCAAACCCACAGAATGTACAACAGTAAGAGTGGACCCTAATGTGAACTATACATCTAGGGTGTATGATGTGTCAATGTAGGTTCATCAGCTGTGACAAATGGACCACTCTGGAGGTAGATATTGATACTGAGGGAGGCTGTGTATGTGTTGGAGTAGGTGGTATACGGGAAATCTCTGTACCTTCTCCTCCATTTTGCTGTGAAGTTAAAGTTTCTCTTTAAAATATTAGTCTTTTAAAAGAAAAGGAATTTCACAGAGCAGCCAAAGGGTAACTGGATGATCTATGAATTTAGTTTAGTGGACCACATTTCTCTCATTTGTAAATTTTGTGATCCTCTTTGAATCTTTCCAACCCTAACACATTTTGAATTAGAAACTTTCAGTCCTAAAAACATTTAACAAAGTAAAACCAATAAGCCAACAAAAACAATCTTGTTTCCTTAAAGGAATCTCTACATGTCTTGTCTTAGTGTTTGCAGAATTGGCTCCAGCTATATTACCCAGCCATGTTGCTAAAGGGTAATCAGTCTCTGAAACTTACTGGGTATTTCTGAGACACTAAGATCAAGCTTGCCTTTACATGTATGGCCCATTGCATGTGCCACAGTTCTAACCATTCTTAAATTACTCAGATGCAAAAACCGAGTCAGGTTCTGGAAATCTGGGTCTGAAACCACATATCCTTCTCTCCTGCTTCCTTCCATTTTCACAGCACCTTGCAGTTCAGGCCATTGGCTCTGCTCCACTACTTTTAATCTTTCTAACCTAGTTTTAGGCTTTCAATCTATCCTCCTGGCATTAAAACAGTTTTATCAAGCACTTACTATATTCTGGCTATTATACTGGCCAGAGCAATGTCACTGTGCTCAAGTCCTTGAACTCCAGTCTGTGTGACGGACACACAAGGAATTTTTATTAAAAATTTTTTTTTTTTTTTTACAAAAACACAAGTATTATAACAGGGGTTCTCAGGGTACTGTGGGAACATGGAAACCAGTCAGGGGGAAGCGTGGGAAGGCTGAGAGCACTTCCGAGAGAAAATGACATCTAAGCTCCCAAATATACGTTGACTAGCGAGAGGGCGAGCAGGGGATAAAGAGGATGTGTTTATTTTCGATAAGCGTGTGGAATAATCAAAGAGAGACTGGAGTGTTCAAAGAACTGAAAGAAATTCAGTACAGCTGGAGGATACAGATGCAAGAGGTGGGGGGAGATGAGAAACATGGAAAGAGATGAGACTGGAGAGGTAGGCGGGGGCCAGACTGTAAATGTTCCTATAAGCCATGTTTTTTTAAAAAAAATTTTGAACTTTATCATAATTCGATGAAAAATCATGTAAGGGTTTTAAGATAGGGATTGGCATGGTTTGGATGCCTAAAAGTGCACCTCAAACTTAATTCCCAAGAAAAACACTTGATCTCCACCTGCTCTGACCCCTCCAAGGCCGCTCATGCCCAGGGTTCTCAGTCTCCCCCACACCAGAGCATCTATAGCTGCTCTCCTTCTCTATAAACCCATCAGCGAATCCTTCCAAACAGCTCTTGAACCTGACCTCTTCCCACCATCTCCACGGCCCCGAACCGATTCAAGCTACTATCATCTCTTATTCCTCTACAGTCTATTTTCCATACAGAAGTAAAAGTGATCATTGTAAACTATGTCAGAGTTATTCTCCATAAATATTCCCAATAATTCCCAATGACTTTCCCTCACACTTGCAATAATACCCCATGTCCATTCCATGGCCTGCAAAGGGCTCGTGACCTGATTTGGCACCATCTCCCTGTCCTCTTGCCCCACCCCTCTCGTCTTTCGCTCACTGTACTCCACCCCATTATCCTGTCCCATCCCAACCCACTGTCATCTCAGGGCCTTGACACTTGCTATTCTCCCACACGAGGATGTTCTTCCTCGGGTATCCACGTGGCTGCTTCTCTTATGCTCAAATGTCACCTCCTAAGAGAGGCTCTTCCTAGTAAACCTATCTGAAATAGCATTCTGTGTCATTCTCCACCCTTGACTCTGATTGCCTTTCCTTCATAGCATTCATAACTACTATATTATCTATCAGTTTGTCTCTTTATTGTTTGTCTCCCACACTGGACTGTAAACTCCGTGAAGGCAATCACTTTGCCTTATTTATTTCTGTATTCACACTAACACATAGAAGTTCAATAATTATATACTAGTTAAATGAACAGACTGGGTTTTAAAAAGTCATTGTGGGTCCCCTAGAACATAAAGGAAAGTGTGGAGACCAATTAACTGGGAGAGAGCTCTAGTGATTGAGCAATGACAGTGGTCGAGATTAGTGGGACCATGGAAACTACAGTATTTGATACACAGCAGGCATTCTTCGTATTTGTTGATAATGACAGTGAATGGGTATGGTGAGAGAAGAGAGAGGAATGAGGACTGATCAAATATCTGGCTTGGACTATAGACCAGAGGATAGGGTCACTTACTGAGAAAAGAAACACGGGAAGAGGAGAAAATCTGCCTGGAGAATGAAAATATTGAGCTCAGTTTTAGAAACATGGGAATTTAAATAACATCCAAGCAGGAGTTGCCTGTAGTGACTGCCTATGTGGATCTAAAGTGTCTTTCTCCCCAGACCCATGAGTGAATTCTTCCTAAAATTTTGCCATCGTGCTGTTATTTCCCACCTCAAATCTTCTTCTCATCTGTAAAGCACTAACGTGTTCGCCTCCAAGTTGCTCCGCAATCTGGCAATGAACATACACTGTCTAGTGCCACTTGTTTGCCCCAAAGTTCAAAAATCCCTAAGGGTAGCATACAGTGTATAAATATGATGGTCTTAGCAAATTCAAGGTCATGACCACGTGTGGCTGAGAGCAAAAATGGCTACAATTCTCCACAGCTCCCTGTGCTTATGGCACATGTAGTCCTTCCCATGAAGCAAGGAGGTTTTTCTTCACCCTTTGATTCTGGGCAGACCTGGTGACTTGCTTTGGCCAAAACAGTGTAGCAGAAGTAACAGTGATCCGTTTCCACACCTCCCACACCCTTTCGCTTATAATCCTTCCTGGCTGCCATGTGAACAAGCCAAGGTAACCCGCTAGAAGATGGGAGATCACGTGGAACGCATAAAACTGTCCTGGCTAAACCCACACTAGACTAGCTAGCTACCAGCTGACCTAGAATGGCTCACAGACGCATTCGCGAGCCAACATGATACCAGAGAACTGTCCAGCTGAGTTCAGCCCAAATTTCGGACATGCAGAATCATAAATCTAATAAAGAGCTGTTGTCTCAAACCACAAAATCTTGGGGATGATCTTTACACAGCAGAAGTTAACTAACCTATGAGGTTATAAGCCTGAGGGAAGTAAGTCAAACCAGAACGACAGGAAAAAAAAATTCAGCGAATCAAGGTGAAATAGCTTATCCAGAAGAGAAGAAGAATTGGCTGTATAATTGAGGAGGAAGAGAGCAGTAAGGACACTTAATGTATCAAACACACAATCCTAAAGCAAATTCTAAGATCCCTGTGATTCACTCGCTCCGTAGGAAGCCCAATGTTTTCCTGCTCATCCCATCCAGCCCTCATATCAGCAATTTCTGATTGTATATAGGTTTTATCTTCTCAATGAAATTATAAGCCACTTTTAATAATGAAGTCTGTATTATGCATCTTTATAACCTCTAGAGTTCATAGTAAAAATACTCAACAGTTAATGAATTGATATTTATTCAAGAGAGAAGGCAGAAGTAAATTCTGAGATAAAATGCAGAAGAAGATAATTTACGTAGTTAAGACATAAATGCAGGTAATAGAAAAGGTTCAAATAAGATCTACAAATCTTTGCCTTCTCATGGCTCATAACAGGGCACCTGCTTATTCAACTTTACCAACAAAAAGATTCAAGAAGTAACATAGGAAATGTGCAGGGGCCAAATAATTACATAAGAAAAAAGAACATTCATTTAGGGGTATTGGTTATGCTAACGCCCCGCTAATAATGCTCAACACTCCTGGCAGAAGATGTGAAAAGAGATGCAACACAGTGACACATGAACTATTATCCCCTTACAGGCCTGGTGGGAAATGTCTCCTGGCTGGAGAGGAATTCAGGGGTACAGGTCTGTTTCCTTTGGAACAATACAGGGCATGATGGAAGTAAACACTTCTTGACTCTTCTCTGGTATCCGGTCAATGGCTCAATTTTAATACTGTCTTTCCTTGTAGGTCATGCAGTAAATTCTTCCATGAGTTGAGGAGAAACTCTGTGTTACCAAATGACTTTTCCTGACTATGAATCAAGCACCAATTATTCCTAATATATTATTCTTTGCCCAAATTGTGCAATTAGTAAAAAGTTGTATTTGTTTAGGGATAATCTCAATTGAAATTTTTCCTTAAGTGCCTATAAAACCAAGAAAAAATTCCTACATTGGAGCTCATGAAAATGAATTTGAGAAGCAACTGAGCTGCATTATTTAATAACTATGCAAACATTAGCAAGAAGCAAACTTCATTCCTTGCTAAAATGTAACTTCTTTGCTTACATTGTTTACAAAATTCTGCTTGCATAGAACTCTTCACTCTCTTGTCCCCTTTAGGCATAAATCTGACTCAGAAACTCCTGTCTCTTCTTTTTTCATCAAGATCTCAGGAAGAACAGCTCAGATTGGAGAACATTTCCTTTTCTTTAAAATGAGTAGGATGCAGTATGGTTTGGATAAGCCTAAACAACTGACTTCAGAACTCAGTTGCTCCACTATTTTTATTTTTTCAAAGTCACAGAAGAAATTTTGAGAAAAAAATGACAGAAAACAATTTTTGTTATATTAGAGACATTTAAGGTCAAGGAGGAAGAATCTGAATATCATTTGAAGATATGTGAATATACTCTTACTAATATGTCATGTTTCTTCATTTACATTATTTCATAAATGGCAATATTCTTATGGAACATAATAGTAGAGGCAACTATTTTTCAGGTGAGAAAAAAATCCATTTTACAGTTAGAAAAATAATGAAGAATAGGAATAAACCTAAATAAGATCTTCCCAAACCTTCAATCATTCTGCCATTCAGGTTTTGACCACACAATCACTTTCTCTTAAATAGATGGATGGGTGGATGGACGAATGGACAAATGGACAGAAGCATAGATGGATGAACAAAGAATGAATGGACAGAGAAGCAAACAGACAATACATGCAGGTTACTTCCAAGTCCTATTATATTTCAGTTTTATTTTCAAATTTCTATTGAAGGATGTGTTCCTTTCCAGGACCTTGCAGAACTTCTGAACAGTAAAAGCCACTTCCTCTTCCCTGAGTCAACTCCTCAAATGCCCATAGATTAGATGCTCCCAAAGGATATTTTCAATCAAGACCAAGTCACAAAATGAAACACATGTAGGAGGCAGAGGATACAGGGGGACGGAAGAGGAAGAGAGGGTCAAATCCACATGATAGTGAGGCTGCACATAGTCAAGTTATGTCCAGAGCTATTAGATAGCTCATCCCTTTCCAGAACAAGAACTACTTGAACTTTCCTAACAGAACATATTTAATGTATTTAATGTTAACATAGAGAGCAGCATAAATTTGGTTTAAATATTAACAGTGGTTCCCCTAATTTTTGTTTCAAAAAAGGACACTGAAGTAGATATGCTTAAAAGGACAAAAAAAGATGAGTTAGTCTGTTAGAAAGATATATAAAAATTAATGGGATAAGGCATTTCAAACAGTCTTTTCAGATTTTAACTTTGTTTCTCTCTGGATATATGAGATTACCGACTCAACTTCCTGAAAGTTCTGAAGGGTTTTCACCATGCCCTCTAATACATCATTACCTCAAATACATTAGTTCTATAAGAAACCTGTAATAATTGTGGTATAGAAACTCTGAGAAGAGGGAATAATACTATCAGTGTGTCAAAATTCTTATTCTTAAAATTAATTGATCATATCAGAAGAGATAGGGTGGGCAAAGCTCACATGGTCATGATGGGTCACAGACAAAATGTGAGTTCACTTTTGCTTTCCTGTCAACACAATAGCCCACTTGGACACCCATGAATCTTTGCTTTTTCCTGGTGACATGAATTCTTCAGGTATAATCTAGTCTTTATGTTTTTATATAATCAAAGAAGAGGTCTGATATTTATAATGCACCAAAAAATAAGTGTCTTCTTAGAAAAAGAGAGAAATTCCTTAGTATCAATAAATGTGGTTTATACTATCAACTTTTTCTTTTTCCTATATAGTACAAATGAACGACCCCAAAACTTAACGTCTGAAAAAAAATTATTATTATGGCTCATAGTTCTATGGGTTGGCAGGGCTCAGCTGGGTGGTTCTCCTTTGGGGCCTCCCATGTAGTTGCAGTCAGATGTCTACCGGGGCTAGATGCATCTGAAGACTTGACTGACATGGAAGTTTACGATGGCTTCTTCATTCACATGAACAGCTGGAGAATTTTCACCCTCCTGTGTAAGATTCAGTTATTAATGCATACTTGCCCCAGTTGAGTTATCTACAAGTCCTTCTGAACAACATGTATCTGTTATATAATGATTTCTATCCCATAATAGCTAGAGGAATATCACTTCCGTTACCATTTCTCTACATCTGTTAACTGTCAAAACATTTCATTCATTCACTTATGTTTTATTAGTTTGTTTTTAATTTTCCAATGCTAATTATATGCTTTCTAGATTTTGAGCCTACATCAGGGAACGAGAAAATACTTAGTCTGGCCTTCACAAAGTTTACATTCAAGTTGGAGTAGCTAAATAATAAACAGACAAATGAGACAAACAATATAGTTAGAGATTATGGTAATAATTATAAAGGAAATAAAGAAGAGACCTTGGACAATGACAAGGGAAATGTGTTATTAAACTTATACCTTGAGTTCTTCACAATTTTACCACTATTAAGCAGACTTTTAGTCAATGAACACAGAAACTTCGTTCTGAAAAAAGATGTTTATAGGTATAAGGCAATAAATCCCAGCCTCAGAAAAGCAAATTAGAGCAAAATTGAGATTCCAGACCTATTGCCATTTAAAATTTAAAAAGTAAAACAAAAACTATTTTCACATTTCAAATAAAAATTTAAAATCAAAACATTTTCTAAGACAAAAAAATCCCTAACGATAAAGAATGTGAAATATGCTATTACTGTGACACATCCACAGAAAAATAAATCTATATTGCAAAGCAAAAACAATCTCACCTCCGACAACCAGGCAAATCAATCTCAGATAGCTACTAAAAAGCCTGCTTTAATGTTGTTCCTTCTAGACTGAGTAAAAATGATTGTCTGAATCTCCTTGACGTCTTTGCTTTCATTGTCCACTTGAAGATGTAAACGCGTATAAAATCTACAAAGTGGATGGAAAGGACAAGGAAACATTTTGCTTGGACTGGCCAATACTATGTCTAGTGCTTTTTCTCCTGTGGCAAGTGTAGATGCTTCAAAAAAGATGAAGGATTCCATAATACATGTGATTAGCTAGCTACTCAATAAAGGAACCTACAGAGAAGACTGCCTCTTCGACCTAGTGAGATTCTCTCCAGAGCCTGAAGTATAATGAGCAAGAAAACCAAGTCATTTGTATCCTACGCTAGCAAGCGTAATTGCGAATGTTTTTCTTATTAATAAAAAATGTTGAATCCTTTAAAGAATCTAATCAAACAACTTGCTTTAACAGCATCCTACAGAATTCCTTCTGCTAGAGAAAAATAATAATTCCAGAAAAGTAGTGCAAAGAAGCAGAGATTCTGCGGGAAAAGGGGCAACTTGGAAGGAGCACTCCTTGACGAAGTGATGGAGAGAGAGGTAAGAAAGAGATGAAAAATAGAAATAAAGAAAAAAAATAAAAATAGAATCACAAAATCAGAAGACAAACTACCCTCCTTCAACTCCCTCCAAAAACACTGATCAAAACAAATAAACTTTACTGTACCAAAATACGAGCATAGGGCTTCCCTGGTGGCGCAGTGGTTGAGAGTCCGCCTGCTGATGCAAGGGACACGGGTTCGTGCCCCGGTCCAGGAAGATCCCACATGCCGCGGAGCGGCTGGGCCCGTGAGCCATGGCCGCTGAGCCTGTGCGTCCGGAGCCTGTGCTCCGCAACGGGAGAGGCCACAGCAGTGAGAGGCCCGCGTACCGCAAAAAAAAAAAAAAAAAAAAAAAAAACGAGCATACTGTTGAACTATGGAACTTATGGGCAAGTCATCCAAACTCCCACAGCTTTCTACAAACAACTGCTACTAACAGTCTAAGAAAATACAACATTTCAAAGTGAATGGAAACCAGTAGACAAACATCCATTCATTGTTTCTACAGGTAGAAAATACAAAGTGAATCAAAATATTCCAGTTTATAGAAATTCTGCTCAAAAACCTGCAAAAGAACTGTAGCACCACACCTGAATCGAAATGAAACACACTAAAATAGAATCTGCAGATATGAAACTAGAGCGCAAATAAAACATTTTAAAACATATACGGACAGAAAAAAACAGAAAGATGTGAAACTAGAGTTGACTAAATCTTGGAAATAAATCAAAGACCAAATTATATTAGAAATAAAAACAGAATTACAAAATGTCCAAGAGAGAACTGATTCAACTGGAAATATAATCAGGAGCACTGAGGAAAGACATAAATGTATGAAAAGAACAAAAACAAAGCAGAAGTCAAAAGGATCCGAGAGCAAATAACTAATAAATAGGCAAAGAAGATCTAATATGCTTATAACTGTCTAATTTTTAATAGTACGCTTTAAAGAAAAATATCTCCTGGGCCTCTAGATCAAAAAAAAAAAAAAAAAGTTACTTGCAAGCAAAGAAAAGTCAACCACCAAGGTATTCTTCAAGTTCCAAGCCTATACAGTTATACAGTTAAGAACTCAGGGAATACTGCTTTTGCAATCCCGTCCTAGGTAGTCTAGCAGAGGATGTGCTTTATCCAATCAAGATCTGACTTGCAAAATAACTGAGGGTATGCGTGAAACATAGTTAAATATATACCTAAGGATAAAATCAGTAAATCTAAGTAAATCTAAGAATAAAAACAAAGGTGGAAACAAGGATGGAAGAAGAGTAAGTACCATGCTATGTGTTCTGACAAAGTAGGATTAATGAACTTAAAATGGGGGGGCAGTAAAAGTAGAAATGTTAAAATAGAATAAGCTAATGAACAGTCAGAGGCTTAAGAGTTAAAGGATATGGTTTAAACTTGACAAACCAAATATAGAAGCCTAAGTGAGAAAAGAGAAACTTAGATGTAAGTTATTTTTAACAATCACTAAAATATTATTTTATATATTTTATAGTTTTTATTTATATTTATTTTATTATATTTTATATTATATATTATAATATAAACCTTCCCCAAAGCCAAAAGAAATTATTTTAAAAGAGCAAAAACAGACCATGTAATGAAACACAGTAAAAATAACACAATACAAATCATATCTATCATAATAGGACAATATGACAATAATATGACAGAGTTCAGACTTTTTGGTTATATCTATAAGTGTAAGTAAGCTCAAAAGTCTCCACTGAAAGAAAAATGCATTAAAACTGGCTCACAAGGCAGAATCAACCTCCTAAAACAGAGTAATTCAAATGTCCAAGAATAAAGGGTTATGGTAATGCAAAGATGTAAAAGCAGGCATTGTGATTCTGACAACAGCTAAAATACACAGAAATACTGTTTCTCACCTATCAAACTTGCCAAAATGCACCTATTGACAACAGGGCAAGGTGAAGGGAGCAGGTGCTCTCAAACACGGCTGATGGGAATGTAAACTATCCTAGACCCCTCTGAGGGGGTTCAGGCAAGATCTAATATTAAAACTATATCTGCTTCTACCTTTTGACTGAGCAATCCCACAGCTAGGAATTTACTCTGAAAATACACCTCCAACAACACAAAAATGTATGCACAAGGCTACTCAGTACGGAGTTATTTGTAAAAGCAAAATATTGAAAACAACCTAACTGCACATTCATCATTGTCTAGTCAAATAAATTATGGTAAGTCTACCATAACACAGCTGTAAAAAAAAGAATAAGGATCTCTATGAACTAACATGGAGTGATTTTCAGGTATATTAAGTGATAAAAGCAAAATGGAAAAATGCATTTATAGTATTCTCTGTAACTCACTTTGATAAATATGTTTTAAGTATTCCAAAATAAAAGTAATAAAATTAAACATATAATGATGGGGGAAGGAGCTCTAAAACTGACCAGAACTATCTAACTGTATATAAATAATGACATAATCATAGAGGAAAAAAGCATTTATTAAAGCAACTTTTGACTCAAGTAGTGTGACTGTATTGCCTCAGTGGGATATATTCTAAGAATAAAAAGAAATCTTGAATTCTACATAAGTAGGTTTGTGGTTGTCGGTGGTATTGTTGTAGTAATTCCAACACGTTTTTGTGTGTGCAGTAGTACATTTGTTGATATTGATAAGAACCATGGTTCTCACCGAAGCGGGGAGGGGAGAGAAATATGAAATGGGCTAAGAAGAAGAAGAAGCCATGCTCTAGAATTAGAATGGAAGGTAACACTAGGGATTCTAGATATACATCCCTCAGCTCTATCCACTGAAAAAGAGGCTACAACCAAGGACACCCTTACCACCAAACTCTGGACTTTTAAGTATCATTCCTCAATAAAGGAAACCATCTACTTAGAGAAACGGCTATTTCTAGGTCTGAGGCAGAGAGAATACAAGGTGAACATTTTGTTGTGCCATAAAGGCTAAGCACTAAAAAACTGATTGGGGTCTTCTCAAAAGGGCTCGTCAGTCAACTTGAAAAGTTACCCACTAACCAAACGGGACAATTTAAGAACCAAAAAACAAATAATGTCAGCAATGAATCACTCCATTTTAAAAGAGTACATGAACTCATAATGATATTAAAAAGGTAAGGAGAGTGAAGAAGGGATTACAGAATTAGAAAATCATCATCTTGTGACCACTGATCTAATGATTAATTTAGGCGGACATTAGCAATAGGTGCTAAAATCTTGGGGAAAAGTTGACAGGAAACAAGGTAATTCACAAGTCTCAAACTATTACCCCTCAAATTTCCTATTAATTAGAGAACTAAAATGTACCTTTACAATGGAGAAATCTAGCAAATACCTCAACCAACCAGAGAAATAAATTTAACATCACCAAAAATGAAACTTCTAACATTCTACCTCCTAATATGAATCACTGAAAAAGGTATCATCTCATCTGGGTAGTTTTCACACCAAAAATGTTTTATTCCTCTAAAGTCCTGAAAAACCATCAAACAAACATTCAAATAACAAAGTGTGAGTTATTTCACAAACTACCAACCTGGACCCATCAAAATCATCAACATGAAAGACCCCTCCTCACCACTCCCCACCCCCAGTAGGGCAACTCTTCCAAATTAAAGGAGATAAAAGGATAGAACAAATAATGTCAATGTATGATGCTAGGTTCTGGATCAAAAGGCACACATCTATTAAAAATGTTTTTGTGACCACTGGAGAAATCTGAATATGGACAGCAAATTGGATAAGATCACTGTTAACTTTCTTAGAAGTGAGAATGGTACCTTGGTTATATAGAAAAATACCATTCTTAGGAGAGGCATCCTGAAATATTTAGGGGTGTATTTTTACCATGTCTGCAACTTCTTTTCAAAATTCAGGGGGAAAAAGTGCGTGTGTGCAAAGAGAGAGAGAATATTAATTTTAGTTAAATCCAGGTGAATGGAATGTGTATATGTTCCTACTATTCTTTCCATTTGTCTATAGATTTCATATTTATCAAAACAAAACACTGGGGGTAAAACATGACAGGCAAAATTAAAAAAAAATAATAATCAAAATGTTAGGCCCCAAAGGGCACAAAGCATAGAGCTCATGAGATAATGACAGATTTCAAGATGATCCAGGGAGAGGCAGTTGCCATCTAGGCACACCAGGACCCAAGAGGACGCCAAGCCAGCGCCTACAGACTACCCACCGCCCTGTCCACAGACACTGCACGTTGCCCTTGCTAAAGCGGCAAGCCAGCTATCTCTTGTTTAAGGCTCTCTGGTGAGGGCTTCTCAACAGTTGCCTTCACTCACTCTGCCAAGGAACCTGCATGACCAAGATGCTCACCCACACCAAGATTTCTGTTGGGGTGGGGTGACCTCCTTTCCTGAGCCCATGATGCTCTGTGCACTTCAGTTACCTCTTACTCACTCTCCTTTGAAATCACTTTGTCCCAAAGGTATCCCCAGCAGGTTGAATTATGCCTGATACGGAAGAGGAGTTCAATACATGTTGTTGAATAAATAAAATAATTATCAACTTACTTTTTTCTGTGGGAATTACATTCCCTGTTGCTTTCCTACATTTTCCCTCCTGTTACACATTGAATTAATGCTTTTATTGAGTGTTCTATGGTAACTCCTAGTTCTTAATTCCTGGGAGAATAGAACTAATTCAGTGTTCATTAGTGTGTATGACTAGTTTAAATGATTTGCTCACTGAACATTTCTTTTACTCGTCCAGAGTGTATCAGGTTTGATCATTACGGATCTCCTTAATCTTTCATTTTCTTGGACAAACTCCCACAATTATAAATGTTTCTAGTCCTGCTTTTCTGTAATATTTGTAGTGAAAGCTGGTGAAATAGGGATCAGATGGGATACACAACCTGGAATCCAGACCATCGGGTGTGTGTGGAGTGACAGGGATACAAGTTTCTGATAAACTGCATGGAAGTGTTTTTGGGCTGAATTGCTCATTATGGAAAGAAAGGGCTGTCTGAGTAGCGTATATTTCTGGTGACTGAAAATATACAGGGTGGGTATTGCGCGTGAGCTGAGGGCTTCAATTAAGTTATTTTTCAGGCCCATCCCAATCTGGTGGCCTTTGAGGGTTTTCTTTTTTTTCAGTATCTTCTCTTTTTTTTTTTCAGTATCTTCTTAAAGACCACATTCAAGGTACTAACTGCAGAAACATACATAGCATGTTTTTCTGGACAGTCCATGGATGGGAAGCAGAAGGGCCTGGGCTACGGAGCACAGGCATGAAAGCAAAATGAGAATGGGCATATAAAACATTTCTACAGAATAGGAATGACATTTAAAAAATATGTATACCTGCTATGTTTAACCTACTACTGCTAAGAGTCCTGCCGAATTTCTTTAAGTTCACTAAAAGATAAGGATGATTTCTCTATCGCTAGGTAACAAACCCAAACATCAAGTTTTTAAGACACTAATTTAACTAAATTTCAGGAAACCACGCAAAGAGATCATTAGGAGAACACAGTCCTATGCTACCTGGGCATAATTTTCTTTGCTTTGCTTCAGACATGCTAATTTGGTATGTCTGGATCAGAACGTCTATCCTGGTAGGCTTTTTACCAAGAGACTCAATTCACCTCCCCAGAAAACTAAAACAGAAAAGAAAGCCCCACAAAGCTACATTTCTTCCAAGTAGTCTTTAAGATTATTCTGTAAGTTTTGTACCAAATATTTGAATAGACACCATCTAAACAGACTAGTTTTTCTTTTTTTCCTAGCATAAAGGAAGAAATTAGGCTTCTTATCGGGTTCTCCTCCTTTTAATCAAGGAAAGAATAATCAGTAAATGCATTTTGTACTTTGTCCACATCGTCTACCATAAAGAATAGCATCTTTGTATTATGAGCCCAATTTGATTCTGACCTATGCAATTAAGTAATCAAATCCTATTTCTGGAATTTATAGTTTTATTCTACTTGCCTCAGTATAATTTGACTGCATCTGGTATGGAGCAGCTCTTGGTGCCCGTACCATTTGCACATTAGATTACCTATCGCTAGCCTAGAACCCCATACCCAAGGCTGAGATTGTCTACCAAGGGTTTTTTTTTTTTTTAACATTTGAGAAACTGGAAAAATCACATTGAGGTGCATGCGTATTCTATTTGAAAATGATTATTACTTTCTCCTCCCTGGGCAATTTAGGCGTTTTCTTCTGATTCTTCTCATCCCTGGATTGCTAAGAATTATTGCTCTTACTCCATTAACTTCCCAGCCAAGTTCACTGCCAAACAAAATTAAGGAAAAAACAGCATTCCAGACACCTTCCTCTCAGATAACCTTAGAACTGAATTCTCAACACAGGACACTTGAAGGCACCATCACCTTTCAGGAAAAGCCAAACTCAGTTCTGTGAATTTGGTCTCAATGACCAACTCGCTCCTCACTTCACATCCATAAACATTTATGGAGCACTTACTAAGAGAACCCTACTCATTGGCAGAGAAATATGTTAAAATCAACCAAAAATGTGCCTTGATCACTAGAACTAATCCCAATACTGGGTGAAAAGTAAATAAGAAATGAGGAATTCAGAGAAACTTTGATAAAAGAACTTGAATCAACATGCTAAGAAGACAACCACAGATTAAGTGAGTTCAACGGTCAATGCTATCTGCTTTCCAGCAGAAAATGCGTTACTAATTAAAGAAAAATCACTAAAAGCTTGATGAGAACAACTTTATGTTAACAGACCCTTCATCATGTTAGAGTCAGACCCAAAGGGCCAGAATACAGACATACTTTTACTCTTTGAAAGTAAAGCTGAGAAGATAAACTACCAGTGTGGAATAAGTTATGTCTTGCTCAAGGAAATTAATAAAGGTCGTAATAATTTGCACCAGGCAAGAATGAATATTATCTGAAGTGATTTTTTACTGGCCTCTTAGAAGCACTTTGACTAGTTAATTATAGGTTAACTTAATACCTCTAATATACTGACTTCCATCACAAACCTCACATGGGGTAATGAAATCACATGAAATCATCACAATCATCGTGAGCTGATCAGCAAGTTCCAATTAGGGTTCTGCTACTGGTACCCTCAGTGGACTACCATCAACTGAGTAGACAAACTGACTATAACTACCCTAACCTCTGCCCATAAAATGCTCCACTTACGCTTCATTAAAGAAAGCACCGTCTAGGGAATGTCAATTGGTACAGCCACCATGGAGAACAGTATGGAGGTTCCTTAAAAAACTAAAGCTAGAACTACCATACGACCCAGCAATCCCACTACTGGGCATATACCCTGAGAAAACCATAATTCAAAAAGAGTCATGTACCACAATATTCATTGCAGCACTATTTACAACAGCTAGGACATGGAAGCAACCTAAGTGTCCATCGACAGATGAATGGATAAAGAAGACATGGCACATATATACAATGGAATATTACTCAGCCATAAAAAGAAACGAAATTGAGTTATTTGTAGTGAGGTGGATGGACCTAGAGTCTGTCATACAGAGTGAAGTCAGAAAAAGAAAAACAAATACCATATGCTAACACATATATATGGAATCTAAAAAAAGTGGTTCTGAAGAACCTAGGAGCAGGACAGGAGTAAAGACGCAGATGTAGAGAATGGACTTGAGCACACGGGGAGGGGGAAGGGTAAGCTGGGACAAAGTGAGAGAGTGGCATGGGCTTATATATACACCACCAAATGTAAAATAGATAGCTAGTGGGAAGCAGCCGCATAGCACAGGGAGATCAGCTCGGTGCTCTGTGACCACCTACAGGGGTGGGATAGGGAGGGTGGGAGGGAGGGAGACGCAGGAAGGAAGAGATATGGGGACATAAGTATATGTATAACTGATTCACTTTGTTATGAAGCAGAAACTAACACACCATTGTAAAGCAATTGTACTCCAATAAAGATGTAAAAAAATAAAATAAAATAAAAAAGAAAGCACCTTTTACTATTTTATCCTTGGTGTCAAAGACATTGTAAGGAGTGGGAAAAAATAAATCTCTGCTAAATATGAATGAATGAATGATTGCATACATGAATGAACATTTGCCTCATAGGAACTTTCATTCAGTTGGGATTTTCCAGGCTGTAAAACAAATATGGACTTACACTTAGGATTCAAGTTTGCCTTTTCTTGGAATTATCACTTATGAGTATTTTTCTCTGGTGTTAATTTATTCATTCAGTGAACACAAAGTTTTAATAAAGGAGGAGCATTATTCCATCTCAGGCACTCATGCGTTTGACTCTCCACATACACTTGGCGGGCATCTGGGAACTTGGGTTTGGGGAGGCTTCTCACCATTTCTTCGTAAGTATGTCTCACTGTGTCTACACTGGTTACACAAACAATACGGTTTGTGCTGAACGCCTCTGAGAGTATGGAATTCGGGTACATGGAAGGCACTGGGTACCTACACGACCAACCCCCAGTGAAAACCCTGAGCACCAAGTCCCTCACGAGCTCCCTGGTAGACAACATTTCACATACGTTGTCACAATTCACGCTGGAGGAATTAAGTGCTTTCTGTGTGACTCCACTGAGAGAAATCTCTTAGAAGCTTCAGCGTGCTTTCCCCTGAACTTCACCCCATGTGGCTTTTCATTTTGCTGATTTCGCACTGTATCCTTTCACTGAAATAAATCATAGCTGTATGACTCTATGCTGAATCATGTGACTCCTCCCAGTGAATCACCAAATCTGGGGGTGGCCTTGGGGACCCCAACAAGGGGACACACTGAGATTGAAGTAGTAATGAAACAAAAGCATGGGATACAGCAGTCAGGAACTCACGGGGTGGGTCTGAGCTGGAACTCAAGACCTGGGACTACTGGTGGTATGTGTCTCTCTAAGATGTACTCTCCAGTTCAACTTGCCATGTGGACCTAGAGGAGGTTCAAGCAGGAATGAACTCAAGAAAGCATCTAGTCCAGATTCCTCATTTTTTTCAGACGAGCTAAGGTTGAGAGCGCTAAAATACCTTTCCACGGGACACAGAGCTAGTTCGAAGCAAACACTGGTCCACCAAAACCACATCTCAACCCCCAGTAGTTCCTACCAGGAAATCACTTACTGCTTGGCTGGAGTCCATCCTTTCTCGGAAGCCCTCCTACTTACGTCAAGACGGGCCACATGGTTGCAGATTTACACCATGTTGCATTTTCAATTAAAACAGCTAAATGGGGTGTTGTAAAAGGATGATTTCCAAGCTGCCAGGACAATAATGCCCCAAACTCCACCAGATTTTATTAGAGTCAAGTGACAGTATAAGTCATTAGGAAAATGTGTGCCAACCACAGAAACAGCAATGCCTCACACTCTTGGAGAACTGAATACCATCCAGTTGGCTGAGAAAGAACCATGTGGCTTACAATCATTTTTCACAATTACTATCCTAGCTAGTTCATAGTTTTTGGCAGATATACCTCACACGCATAGCCGAACTCAGCTAATTTTTACTCTGCTGATCGACAAATATGATTTTTTTTCCTCAAAGAAACCACCCAGAGAGCTTTCATGACATTTGAGGTAGTGCATCAAAAAGTGAGCCCATTTGTTAAAACCTGCTTTAAAAAATTCATATTAAGTAGGCCACCCAATATTCATTACAAAAAATTCTGTGTTAAGAATGCTCACTAGTCATACTCACAACTACAGTCTGAGAATCAAATAGCAAGACTGCACAAGGCCTTCTTTGCTTTTCTCTTTGGAACTGAGCTTGCCTTCCATAAGGCAGGAAAAAAAACATTTGTAAGTTCTTTACTGTGGGCTTCTCCAAAATCAGTATTAGTTCTTAACAGTTAGACAAGAAATACTGTACAATGCTAAAACACGTTCCTAAGGCAATAAAATATTTACATGACTAAAGGAATAAAAGAGCTATTCTATTAAACTTATATTTTCCTCCAAGTTTCATTTCCAGTTTGCCTTCTTGGGACTCTTTGTCAAGAGCCTGAGTACAAATTTCATGTATGAATGTGTTTCAGGATGACTTCAGAAAATATAAAATCTACTATAAATTGAATAATCCCTCCCACAAAGAGAAACATCCTGCCAACAAAGGGGAACTCCCTCCCCCCCCCACCCCCCGTATTTCAAATGCAGCATCTGCCACAACTCTGTAAGGGATGAAGGGACACTATTAGGACAGGATTCACAAGGGGCTTCAACTGTATACATAACGTTCTATTCCTTAGATCGGGGGTGGGTGGACCTGCATCTGTGGTATTCTTTCAAATTTTTGTATGTCTTAAATATTTTGTAACAATTTACAAAAAATTAACTCCCTGAATTTGCTCAATTGGCATTCCCAGACCCTTGAGGAGGCATCTTACTTAGGCTTGCTATCTCTAGAGTCAAACTGAATTTTCTTCAGGGGGTCAAAATGGTCCATTATACCAGCTGGGTACATTAAATCCATGTCTATTACACTGAGTTCCCAAAGACTTGGCCAAATCTTCACAACCTTTCCTATCAGATATCCTTTGTCTGTGGAACATCTTGAAAGACTATATAAGCCAAGGGTATTTTTCAATCAGTGCAAGTAAAGTGAAAATATCTTTTTATATTAAAGCTGCCAGCTTCTCAAATAGAAAATTTTGTAAGAAAAAGGTATAAGATCAAGAGGAACAAATTAAATCGACCGAGTGCACTTTAAAGTGTCTCATAGGTTTTTAAAAAGCTCTTCTTCCTCCAACTGATAATGGGAAGATGGAGGCCAGCTGTGTTCACATAAACCTCCTGTTGAAAATATGATAGAGCACGGAGATCTCAAAGCAGTCCTGAGAGTCAAACAGCATCAGCTCAACTGGGAACTTGTTAGAAAGGCAAATTCCCAAATCTCCGCTGGGGGGCATGAGAGGGGTGGGCAGCAATCCCTCCAGGTGATTCTGATGCCAGCTAGTATGAGGTCCAGGGACTCGGAAGTTGGAAGTCTAGCCTCTGGAGTCAGAGTGACCGGATTTGAATACCAGGATCTGCCCCTGGTAAAGAGTGTGACTTTGGGCAGGTTACTTAACTTGTCTCTGCTTTATTCCTCAGTGTAAAATGAAGACAATAATGGTTCCCAGCTCACTGGAACACTGGCAATAAGATAATATTATACATGTAAAATCTGGCAAAATGTTTGACAAAGACTCAATAAACGTGAGCAATTATTTTCTCTACATGATCACAGATGTCCAAGTTTACTCATCTATTATTTGATTAGCATTTATTGAGCATTTACCACAGACACGGGCAGTGAGTAACTCACGACTCCTGGCTACATATTAGAATCACCAGGGAATTCTGATGAAATCCTACTGCCTGAGCCCTCCTCTATACCAAAAATAACAATCTCTGATAGTGGGACCCAAGCTTGGATATCCGTTAAAAACTACTCAGGACGTTTTAATGGAAGAAGCAAATCTACAAGCAAAAATTACAACCCAAATCCCATGGAGCTGGGTGTATGCACACGATCCCAGAGAAACGTTTAGGGAGGAGTCGTTGGCCCAGCAAACTTTCATTGGCACTTCTATATTCCTCTCCTGCGTTACTGATCTTCTTAGGAAGCACGATTTCCTAAATCCTCAGTGCTTGCCACCATCCTGACAAAGAGGAGATGCTAGAGTCTGTCAGCGCAATGAGAAGCGAGCTCTGTTTCTACGCCTAGACCCTCCCAACTCCTGGAAGCCTGAGCACAGTGTTCCAGGTCAGAGGAGTAATTAGACAGCTGTCATCTCCATAACAAACTCTTGTATATATACCTTTCCTTGAATATACTGCCCAAGCCTCGAGGCTAGACATAATGGTTTCACATACCATTTCCAAGGGGAGGAGTGACAGGGGCAAAGCTTTTAAATTAATTAAAAGAGACACTCAGGCACACTTCATGCCATTCTTTAATCTCTGTTCTCCTGTGATAAATATAGACTGACAGGACCAGGCCCAGGCTAACGAGCTGAGGGTAGGACCCTACGGAGGCTCACCAAGCAGCCCTCAGAAACACTGCGGCAGGGCCAAGGGCTCAGAAAAAGGAAGAAGGAAATCAGCACCTTCCCCAACTGTGTCACTGACATGTCGCCAGAGCGCTCTGAAGGATGCCCACTGCACATGTGATCACACCCCCCTTCGACTAGTAGCAATGAAAACAACAGATAAAAAGAAAACAGCATGTACTGTAATTAAAAAGAGAAGAATAACAACAATTATAATTTACTGAGAGTTTTCCAGTGTCAGGCAGTGTGTGTGCTAAAGGCTTCCTGTGCAGTATTTCATTTCATTATGGTAACAAGCTTCCCAACCATCCTTCCCTCCTAGTAGTATACACATGCTTGTGTAGTTCCCTCACACATTGAATCAGAGTTCACACATGTGGCCAAGAGAAGATTACAGAAGTAACTGCGACTTCTGAGCTTAGATCATAAAAGACGTCACCGCTTCCTGACACAACCTCTTGAATCACTTGCGCTGGGGGAAGACGGAGCCATGGAGCCAGGTGGACACTCAAGCAGCCCCACGGTGAGGCCCACATGGAGAGGAACCAGCCACGTGACTAGGCCACCTTAGAAGTGGACCCTCCAGCTCCAGTCATAGCTTTGAGTCTTCCAGCTGAAGCCCCAGACATCACAGAACAGAGAAGTCGTCACCACTGGGCCCTGTCTGAATGCCTGACCCACAGAACCCAGAAGATCACTGTCTTAAAAACTAAGCTCTGTAATTTATTATGCAGCAATAGCTACCTCATACGTAAGAGCTGGATACTCCTATTTTATAGCTGACGAGAGTTTAACTGATTCAATCGTGGGCGTAGCAAGTGAAATAATGGGGATCTGAATCCATGTTTGCAGATTTGAAGTTCTGACTCCTATTCTGTCACCACTCCTGACCGATAAACATATGGTGTGTAACCTATTTCCCACCCCTTTCATTAAGGGAACAGTATGAATGTAATAGGAAGTTCTGAAGTATTTTGGTTGTCCCCCAGATACTTTGCCGTCCTGCGTGGCACCCGCCATTCTGCCTTGTATTTCAGCTATCTCTCCATGGCTAGATTAGAAGTTCCTGGAGGGCTGGAGTAGTGTCTTCCTTATGACGGTGCTTGTAAATAGTAGAAGGATGGGGATAGGATGCCACTTTAATCCCCTGGACTCCCACCAATCGGCCTGGTTTGGCAACTCTGCTCCACCGCTCTCAGGCTGGGTGATCTTAGGCAAATGGCCTACATTTTATGAGCCTCAGATTTCTCACTCTTATAACACGGGGCCAATATTAATGCACACTTTTGTTCACACTACATTAGAAAAATATTAGCACAAATAAAGTATGAGCACATTGCCTGGCATGGGCTAAGTGCTCGACGAATGTTACCTATTTGAATTATTACCATCAAACGTGTTGAAAAACATCCAATATTTTAAATAGCCGAACAGAAGCTCTTCCCTCTCACCCTTTCCTTACATCAAAAGAGAATTTCCAAAGAAATGGCAGTGGTTCCTGGGAGTGAGGGTATCTCACTCTATAAGCACTGAAACCTTTGGCGTCACCTTGGCCATGGCTCCTACGACAGCCCAACCTGCCCTGCTGGAGTGGTGAGAGGGTAGGGGGAAGCTGCTGTACACTTCCACTGTCCAGTGGGACATGTGCAGACGGCAATTTGGTTCTTTCTTGCAAAAAGATACGTAAGGCAAAGAGGGTCTCACTCCCCCCAGCCTTATAAGCAGGGGTGTAGGGGGATTTTGCTTGCATCCTATCTCTTAATCGCATTACATCCTTATCATCTTGTCAGCACAAAGCTCCTTAGCTCCTACCAACGCTCCCTCTAATGCCTTCCCTTGTGGTTCACTCTTTCTTGGTCTTGGAGCTAATAAGCTGTCAAATGTCTTACTGTCCCCTCAGGTGATTTCTACTCAAATGCTGTTTAGAGTCCCACCTCCCTTTGAACTTAGCTTTATGGCTCCTTCTTTCTTACACAGAGTTCTCTGTGTAAAATTCTGTTTGGGGTCCAAAATCTTTCCACAACCTTCCACTTCCAGGTAAGACTAAGAAAAGGGAAACTGGGAGAAACGCCAGCTACATTCACCCATGTCCAAATAAACACAAATTCCTAGCGTTGCTAGGTGCTAGGTTAGATTCTCAGATGGGAGGATATAAGTGACCCCCTGCCCAAAGTAACAGAGCAGATTTAAAAATACAACAACGATGAAACAAAGTGCCAAGGGAAGGATGCCAGGAGTGGCAGAGGAAGGACAAACACGGACAGGTGAGGACATGGGAGACATGAAACAGTCAGCCTTGGGTGTGGGCTCTGAGGGATGGACAATACTGAACCGAGGATGTGGGGAAGGGCAAAAGACCACTCTGGGCAGAAGGAATGAAATGCAAGGAGGCAGAAAAGCATCAGACAAGTATGTGGAATGCAATGGATTCGTAGAGAAGCAGGGTCAGGGAGTGCAAAAAACAAGGTAGCTTGGAGGAGATAACTATGGCAACAATTTGCAATAAAGATTTTCAAAAAAGAGAAAAGTTAAGGTCTTTTGCAGATTATAGAGCAAATAGGTAACATATGAATTTCATGATTAAGAATAAGTAACATATTCTAATCAATTTCTCAGGTATCATGAATATAAAACCCTAAGACAAGAGAAGTGTCAATATATTTTCAAAGGAGGCGACATCAACTGAATTCCTAGACCACTCTTCCCAATATGTTAAATTTCCCTCACTGCAAGTTTTTGCTTGAACCAATGAACTAGCTACAAGTCAAATACTTTTCAACTGCTTTTTCCCTAGTCTAGTTTTAAAAATTGTTACCCAAAGTGAGAAGGCACATTTAGACAACTAAAGTCAGGAATCTGTTACCTACTCGCAAAGTCATTTCAATGATTTCCATGACCCAGTACCATTAACCAGGCTGGTTTCAGGGTGGAGTAGATGAGTAACAGAGGTGAACATAACTATTGCTAGGTCTCGGGGTGTCTGCCCTTAGTATATTTTTCTATCTTCTCGCCCAAACTTACCAAGCTACCACACAGAGTAAGATCTCAAACAGAAATAGCTTCAGAATCAGAACTCCCTTCTTCCTCCTTAGACCTAGAGAGCTAAGTTCAAAAAAGATCCAGAAAACATCAAAGGCCATCAATCTCCATCTTGACACAGGAAAAAGTCCCTGGTCGCTGTTTCTGCGTCCTCCCAGCCCTAACAGACAATCCCTGCACAACACAGAACAGAACGCCGTGGCCCCAGGCCAGGCAAACTCACCATATACCACATGCTTGGCCACTTGGGATCATTGAAGTAAGTGGACTGGGCGTGGCTAAAGTCATAATCCCTCTTGGTCCGTTTTTTTACCACTTGTTGTTGGATCCACTCCACCTGCCAAGAAGGACATTTGGTGAGTGTTCAAGTTCCATCAGGGTTAGCACAACATAAATGACAGTCTGGGACATTTCCATCTGGAGTCAGTTCTGTTTAAGGCACAGGTTTCATTCTGGCAACTAGAATCTCCAAAGCACAGAGATGCCCTAGAAACCTGGTTCTATTTTATCTTAAATGCAGGTAGGCTTTGTAGTCTTTTACGACAGATCATTCGTATTTCTCAACAACATGCTCACCCCTTTAGCTTTTTCAGAAAGCATACTTTACTCCCAACTTATTGCAAATTGATAGTGTTAATTTTTAAAGCTAATTTATTCATCCTGACCTTATACTAAGGGCTAGAAAACTTCTCTAAAGGTCCAGTTAATAAATATCTTTGGCTTTGCAGGTCATACAATCTCTGTTGTAACTACTCATTCTGCCATTGTAACACCATAGACAGCACATAAACAAATGGGTGTGACTATGTTCCAATAAAACTTGATGTATAAAAACAGGTGGGAGGCTGGATTTGGCCCACAGGCCACAGTTTATATCAAAAATTTTAAATGGTCTGGGATTACACATCAGATTAAGAGAATCATCCTCGGACCAAATGCTCTAGGATCACAAATTTTTTTTAAAAAAATGGCTGTCTATAACAGAGTGGTGGAAAAAGCACTATTCAGGTAATCAGAAAACCAAAGCCCTAGACTCGTCTCTGGTACAAAATTGGAGAAGTCACTCAACTGTCTGAGCCATAGGTTCCCTGTCAGCTCCAAAATTCAAACCCTCTACATTTGAGAAAGTCTTAACATTTAGCCACAATTAGTTTTTAAAAAGCAACCGGGAACTTTGAGTTTAATACAGAATTGTAACCTAAATGGTATGGGTATGAATGGGGGTACTTTTAAAAACAGTTAATCATTATGGCAATATAAGAATAAGCATGTTTCATTTTGAACGGAGCATCTCAGATACAGTATCAGCCCGGTGGCATTCTACCATTTGTTCCTAAATTCTCTTTGTTTGATTTCTTCTGGCCACAGCTAATTCCGTTGTAATACTCTAAAATGTTTCCACCATGTATCTCTACTCTCCACAAAGGAATTAAAAACTGGTGGGGGGGAGGAAGACTTTGTGGTCCACTACTATGATCTGTGATTCCATACCCATCCATTCAGTAAAGATTTCAGAACCTCTCTTGACTACTTCAAAGATTACTGGAGGAGAAGGAATACTAAAGGACCAATTAACAAGCTCAAAATGCATAAATAAGGTACTAAGGCCAAAAGCCCAACTAATAAATTTCTATCATTCTCATATTGGGAAATATTATTCAACAAGAAGATTGGTATGCAAGATGAATTTAAATACTGAATTCTTAGTTACATCACTAACAAGGCAAACAGAATCACACAGCCTCCCAAATAAGATCTATTTATGATTTGGACCACAGCTAAGCATCATATATGTGCATTTTCTGCTAGATAATTTAAGCAAAATTATCAGTACAGAGAAAAGTCAATAAATGAAAAATAATATACTGGAAAATGAAAGTGTTCTGTTCCTGCTTTAATTAATCTAGACCAAGTGACTCAGTGGCACTGAATCATTCTACATCACACACACATGCACACACGTGTGCACACTGGATAAAAGGTATTACATGTTATTTCTTTAAACTATTGGACAATAGCTGTCAGGCAAGCTAATAAGGATCTTGTTTTTTCTTTACTCGAAGAGACTGCTGTTTAGAAATCACACTGAAACTAATGGGGCATTAAAAATGTGTGTAATTTTTTTAAATGAAGAGAGTAATTTTTAAAGTGACCATGTTTCTAAAAATACAGAACAAAATCAATTTCCTTCTCAATCAAAGTGGAGCAGCAAGCATGAGCGTGCATGTATTTTGTCTATTTCCAGAAAACATTTTAATCTCTTTATTTCAAACAATCTTTCTAAGGAATGAGTTTCATAAAGTCATTTATTCATTCAATATGCAGTAAGTGCTTATTCAATACCAGACACTGTACTGGGAATTTAAAGATGACTAAGAATAATCTTTGCCTTTGATGGACCTAATTTTATCAAGGAATATTTAGCAATTATTCTACAATTTTCCACTTCATAAAAATGTCATTATCTTCATGAATGACATGTGATGCAGGAACTATCACTATACTAATTAGACCATTTATGACAATTTTGACTATGCAAATTACATTTACAGTCCTTATAGTACTGTCTCTTAAGACTTATCCCAATAAGATGGAACTAGTTCGTATTTGCACACTTGGTAAAAGAAGGCTGCAGATCTGTTTAGACCAAATGCTTTTCAAGCTAATTATATATTGGCAGTGATCTTTCCTAAGAGAGCCTCCATAAATCCTGAACTGCCAACATATATGTGTTCACAAATCAGAAGGCGTCAAATCTCGTGTGGACTCAATAAAGAGACGGCTTAAGCTCAGAACAAGTCTACAATAGGGTAGGGTGGATAACTGTGTCTACAATGACACTGTAAGTATGCACTTCTCCCTACATGTGTGCGTGCATGCACGCACGCGCGCGCGCGCGCACACACACACACACGCACAAACGGACAAATGGGATAAGTATGTGAGAAAACCAAGTGACAGCCATTTTCCCAGATGAACTACAGGTACTAAAATAGAACAAAATACCTCACCAAACACCATCTCTTCTGTAATTTTACCAAACAAAAATGCTTAGTTACAGGGTTCAGTGGCTAGAAGATAGCACAGCAAGTTGGCATCTACATTTGACTATAAGTCACTCTGTCTGATCACAGGGCTGCAATACTCAAGAAAAGTACAGTTGTTTTTTTTTAGTGTCAGATAGCATGTATTTTGTTTTGGTGCTTTACGAGTATGAGTCTATAGCCCTACATTTTTGGGAAAGCGGGAAAAGTACCCCTTGGGTCTGAAGATTTCTATGACTGGAAAGAGCATATTTATATTTTTAAACCATTATCCATATGTCTGTCCTTGAGACCTTAAAAAAAAAGCTCAGAGGTAATGCATTATACAGATTTCACTTCTTGCCAAGAAGCCCAGTGCGAAGAAAAACCAGTTAGAAATTCATTTTCATAAAACTATGGTCAGCCCAGGAAAAAAGGAAAACTGTGTGCTTTCCCTCACTGGTTTAACTTCTAAAAGTTCTATTTCCTATATATTACGGATCTACATTTAAGCCAGAGTATAAAAACCTTTAGACCTCTGAAATCAATCTAGCCTCCATTAGTTAAGCCACCTGTGTGGTACGGGGTGTTAGGACAGCCCCTCCTCTACTCACAGAGCTCACCTGCCTACATGGTCCACGTGAACAGTGGGCATTTGCCACTTCAGAATCTTTGTCTAAACATGTTCTCTTTCATCAGTTTCATTTGTCAAGCAAAGCACGTTAATTGATGATTATGGGAAGCCTACCCACAGTCTCAGCTGAACTCATATCTCATGATTTTGGAATTTACCAACTTTCTGACACTATACACACAGGGAAGGAAATTTGTCAGCAATCAGAGAAAAGAGGATGTTATAGCCTATGAATCTACATTATATAAGTTATCATATAAATATAAACAGAAAACCAATTATGGTATCTATCACAAGAAAGACATGGTATCACTTATATGTAGAATCTAAAAACAAAAGTCAAAACTCATAAAAAAAGGTAGAAAAGTGGCTGCCAGGGGCTGGGGGTGGGGGAAATAGGGAGAAGTTGGTAAAAGGTACAAACTTACAGCTGTAAGATGAATAAGGTCTGAGGATCTAATGAATAACATGGTGACTATAGCTGATAACACTATATTGTATAATTGAAATTTGCTAAGAGAGTAGAACTTAAATGTTCTCACCAAAAAAAAAAAAAGAAGATAAACATGTGAAGTGATGGATGTGTTAACTAGATGGGGGGATACTTTCAATAGATCAAATATATCAAATCAAAATGAGGTACACTTCAAGTGTCCTACACTTCAAGGCACACTTCAACATGTCAAGTGTTATATGTCAATTATACCTCAATAAAACTGAAATTTAAAAAATATGTAGTATCTCCACAGTGAGGAGAAATCAGCCCTTTAGATATTAAAATATATTAAAGCTAGTAACTGAAACACATACTGATAGCAAATGTCTACAGGTATTGATATATCAATGGAATGGGATGGAAAGTCAAGAAACTGACAGAAAATATGTAAGAATATAGTATATGATACGGCTGCTATCCTAAAGCAATGGGGGAAAACAGATTACTTTATAAATGATGTTGAAACATGAACCAACTGGGAAAAAAAATAAAATTAAAACCATTCCCACATCTTAATCAGGATCAGTTCCAAATGAATCATATTTAAAAGTAAAAGTAAACAAATAAACCCATATAAGTTCCATGAGACACAAAGGAAATTTTGAAAAATAACCTTAGAGTGGATGATGCTTGTCTAAGTATAATAAAAACCACAAAAGTGATTTGGAAAAATGGATACATTCAACTACAGAAAACATAAATTTGGCGTGGCAAAAATTACTTCATAAACAAGGTAAAAGACAAACTAGAGAAACATTTATAGCTGCTACCATGGACAAAGGCTCTTTCCCTCAAATATAAAGAGTTCCTGGGACTTCCCTCGTGGCGCAGTGGTTAAGAATCCACCTGCCAATGCAAGGGGACATGGGTTTGAGCCCTGGTCCGGGAAGATCCCACATGCCACACAGCAACTAAGCCCGTGCGCCACAACTACTGAGCCTGCGCTCTAGAGCCCACGAGCCACAACTACCGAGCCCGTGTGCCGCAACTACTGAAGCCCACGTGCCTAGAGCCCGTGCTCGGCAACAAGAGAAGTCACCACAATGAGAAGCCCACACACAGCAATGAAGAGTAGCCCCTGCTCGCCGCAACTAGAAAAAGCCCACATGCAGCAACGAAGACCCAATGTAGCCAAAAAAATAAATAATTAAAATTTAAAAAAAAAGAGTTCCTACAATCAGTAAGAGAAAAATTCAATAGGAAAACGGGCAAAAGAGAAGAGTACCATAATCTCCAAAAAGGTAAATCAAGTTTCTTAAACATATAAAAACATGCCTAACCTCATGCATATAAATACAAAAAACCAAATTAAAACCACACCAAGATATGGCTTTTCACATCTCACCTTTCAGATATAAACATTCTAAATATTGATGCCATACTATTAGGGAGAAATGATAAAATAGTCATCCTCATATATTCATCCTCATATTCCCATCCCATGGGGATGGGAATGTAAATCTATACAACTCTGTGGGCAGTAACTGGACATTACCTACAAAATTCCTAAAATAAGTCATTCTACTTTTAGAAATTTACCCTACATTTTCAAAAAATATTTTATTTAAGTATAGTTGATTTACAACGTTGTGTTACTTTCTGCTACCCTACATTTTTATTAACACATGTAAATATACAAGGTTATTTATTGAAGCACTTCTAGTAATAACTGAAAGTAATAAACAACCTGAATATACACTGATAGGGATTAATTAAACAAACAACGACATATCAATATAATGGAGCACAATGCAACCATAAAAGATAATGAAGTGGGCTTTATGTATTGACAGAGAATAGTCTCCATGATGTAGCCTAAAATGAAAAAAAAAAGGAAGGTACGAACAGTCTCCAAAAGATACTACAATTTTTGCACCTCTCTGAGGTAACTGCTGTACACAAAAAACCCTGATAACACTGGTTGCTTTCTGGGGAAATAACTAGGTGATTGAGATGCAGGAACACGAGGGAAAACTTTTACTGTAGGTCCTTTAATACCTTGTTACTTTTGAACTATGTGAGTATGTCACCTATACAAACAATTTTAAATTTCCTTTAATTTAACATGTTCCATTGGTTACTATTAATGTAATCCAACGGTATCAAATGTGACCAAATGCCTAAATTACAACATATTTTAAAAGCAATAATGAGAAAAATAGTATGTAAAAAGTACCTTAGATGGTTTTGCAGTATGTTATAACATGGCCAATATTGAGAAAAGGTGGGTAAATAACCAAGAGACGTGGTTGGAATTTGGGGAACTTGGTTTATAATCTCAGATGTGCCACCAGCCACCTGTGTGACCTTGCAAAATCTTCGTGGGCTTCCTTCATCTGTAAAATGATAGAAGACAGACTAAATATGCTCTCTACTCTCTTTCTTCTGGCTTTGAAATTTTTGTCGATGTATGTGGTCTACTCTCTGATGTGACTGGGAATGAAAAGTCTGTGTTAAACACAATACAGAGGTGAGATAGGTGGTCCTGTGGACAGATGATCTTAAGTCATTCTGTGCAGATGCAAGATTAGTATTTCGAAAGGAACATAGTAAATATATTACTACTTTCGTGATTTGATGAAGCAGATGCCAGCAAATAAAATACGTGGGATTCCATCTTTCATATTCTTTTTTTGATCAGCTTTGACAAAATGGGGGAAAGGAGCATGAAGAGATTTCTCCCCTCTGTTTTCTTCTCTGACTTTGAAAACATACAAACAAGAAGTACTAGTTAAGTACATACCGGCTGTGTAATTTTTTCCTTTGGAAGTAAGGGATTGATGGAGACGATTTGGCACTGACAAGCTACTTCCAAACCTTAAAATCTGAAGCCAACATATCCCAAAAGTTTTCTAAAATTCTGATCAAGAAATCAGAGGTAATCATTGAGAGAATCAGAGAATCTAGTAAAAGTATGCGTTCAGGGTATAACAGTCTTTAAATTTTGCTCACTAACTGGTAATCAGTGAGTTACTAAATGCTGACATTGTTATTTGATTTGATCACTCTTTTTGAAGAAAAAAACCGTAATTGTTTGAATTCTGCTTATTTCAGAGGGCTACTTGTGAACAAAATAAGCATTATTGTTTATCTGAAGGAGAATTTTCACTTGACTTCCTTGAGATAGGCACGCTGAATCCTATTTAATGACTGCAGACATCAGAGGTTTATGTTAAAGAATCATCTAGTCAGGAATATGCGGAATAATACAATTTTGAAAGGTCACTGAGAAGAAAGTTGTGAAATAAATACTGCACATATGTTTAGAAGAGGGTAATAGAAGACAATGTAGGCCTCAGTGAAAAACTTTAACTGTCCTAAAATTTTATAATTAGCTGGCTTTCTCCAAGAGAACCCTATATTTTTAAATGTGTCATCAATTTAATCATGTTCTATTTTGTATCATGAAAAACTCATGGCATTATGGTTCTAACTGTATTACTTCCTTTTAGAGAATTAAAGTTATATTTATTCCCTTAAACTATTCCACTATTATTTGCACACTTCTAATTTAATTTCCTAATGTGTTGTCTAGTTTTTTTCCTCCCCATTTCTGCTAAGATGATGTATGAAAGGGAAAAATGAACGGTTACATCCAGTTAAAGCAGTAAAATTTATTCCCCCCACCAACGCCTTTTCTTTCATTTCTCTATTCACTCCAAAAATATTATATTAAGTACCTACTATGTGGCAGGCACTGTTCTGGATGCTACAAAATGGCAGTGAGCAAAATAACCAATTTCCTGCCTCCAGGCAGTTTCCATTCCACTGGGCGTTAGACCATAAGCATGTAAATAAATAAAAGATTATATAATAGATTTTCATAGTGTTAAAGGGTGCAAAAAGTAAACAATGTAAGGTGGTTGAGAGTGATTATGGAGGAGGGGGCTATTTTAGGGAAGGTGGTCAAGAAAGGCCTCTTTGAAAGATGTGATATTTTAATAGAATCCTGAATATTAAGAAACCAGCCATATAAATGTTTCAAGGAAAGTATTACAGGCAATGTGAATAGCTAATGCAAAAGCCCTAAAACAACGTGTGTCTGTAATTTGGTCTACAGCTCATCCATGGGCCATAGATGCCTACAGCGATCCCTCAAGGCCTAGGGGTAGGTATACCAGTAGTGCATTTCGCCCTCCAGTGGATGGATGAGGAAAGAGACTCACACAAATCATGGAAGCTGGTTCCCAGCCATCTGGTCAACTAATTCTGGGCTCCTGAGCACAAGGAAAATGGTCTAGAAGGCCACACAGGTTCAGGGTGGGCACGTCCCCAAGGCCCCACCAACTCCTTAGCTGGTAGGGACAAACTCAGCTGAAAAAAAAAGGCTCAGCAAGACCCTCTAAAGCATGAGGCCCTGGGCAGAAGACCCTCCTGCCCAGATCTAGGAATGGTACTTGTGTGATGCTAGCCACTATAAACTGGTCCAGTAAGGAGCTGTGATACAGATTCTGTCCTTTCAATTATGTAGTAAAAAATCACAGTTTCAATGTCATCTAAACAGCAGAGAAATTATAAAATGACTTCTAGGATAGAAAGGCTTCCAAGTATGAAGCATTCAAGCATTAAGGAAAGAATAAGGCATAAAATGCTATTTAGTGTATAAGCAGGTATGGAACATTGTATTACTAATCAGAAGACACAGTTACTTCATCCATCCATCTCAGACATATCAATTACCACCTCTGCAACTCCACAAAACAGGATATAATATCTGTGTTGGACAAATTTTGCAAAACAATTTAACATTAAATTAGGTTCATTCAAAAAGCAAGGAGGTTATTTCTAGAGCTATATGTAAAAATATTTAGCATGTGCTCTTCATACATGCAGAGGGGTAGAGCTGGACTAGACTATGTCACAGATAGGCAGTACAGAATAATGAACTGGGAAAGTGTGCTACCTGAGTTCTTGGTAGAGTGCCACCAATTACTAGCCTGTCCACTTTGAGCAAATCACATAAGCCTTAACGTTCTATATTCTCACCTGTAAAATGACATTTTTGAGGTGAGGCTCAAAATATATTGCGCTATACAAATGCAGGCTCTTACAGGACTTAGTACCTTGTATTCTAATTGCATGTTTCTTGCCACTTCCTTGAAAGAAAGAAGCTAGGTTTTAGTATTCCTAGTATCAAGGGCAATGCTTGACAACAGGCCCTCAATAAATAGGTATAGAGGGCTAGACAATATTTTTACATTGAATTAATACATTTTCTGTTAGGCATGTTTAAGTCTTCTACTTATTAAAAAAAATAGCAGGAAATTTTAAACAGGAGAGGGTGCTAAAAAGGGTGTATGCTTAATTCTACCAAATATAATAGGATATTTCATATTTCAACAACAGAAAGATGATATAGCACAAGTTATTACTTTACTAGCAATGAATAGGATGGGTTCTTTCTATATATAATTCTATACTTTTAATGTATCATGGAACCCTTTTCGGTTTGATCCTCGACTTGAAACCTACTGTTGTACAGATTATCTTAGGAGATGGAACCGCTTCCTCCACTTTCCGAAACTAAGTCTGAGAAGCAACAAAAGACAGTGTCTACAATTAAAATGGATAAACATAGATGAAGTAGTGGTTGACACAGGTCAAGAACTTGGCATATGAACACAGAAATCAGCAGTCTTTCATAAACTACAAGGGTCCAGGGTTAAATAAAGTCAATGAATCCCAGTGCTAAATGATGCATTCTCCCAGACAAATAAAGAGCATCTCCAATATTTAAACGGTCAATAGCTAGTCCGTAAGCAAAGGATATGGCAGAAGAAGTAGGATTTTAAAAGCAGCTACAGAGGTAGAATATAAGAACAAGAAAACGACTGGAAACCAACTCAAAACAAAACAGGAAAAGGTGCCAAACTGATAAGAAAAAACATGTTAGGGCATCTTTCTTTAAGGAACATTTATTTTCAAACATTTAAACTTAAGACGTCACACATTCTGGCCACTAGTAATAATACCCATAAGCAACAGTTTTGTTCCCCTATGTCCGATAACAATACATATATTTATATATATTTATATCTATATTTTGCTTTCCCTTTATCTTTCCAGTAAAGATAATCTCAAAAGATTTTAGGTTCATTTTCCCATTGATGTCTCACTTGCTAAACTTTCTCAAAATCCCTTGAAGGCATGACACATTTTATACTTGTTTCAAATGTAATATATTTGTCTTTTGAAACAAATTTAATTTGTCCTCTAGGGGAAAAAATAGCTCCCTATTCCTAGTCATGCCAAAATGCTTTCCAGTGGGTAAAACAGAATTTGATTTCTGTTAAAAAAAAAAAAAAAAAGTGTGTGTGTGTGTGTGTGTGTGTGTGTGTGTGTGTACGCAAGCACACAGATGCACCCAGCACATGGAATAGAAGTGGTAGAAGGAAAAGCCAGTGATGTCAACTCATTAGATACCTGAATGGCAAAGAATGTTGCATTTTTAAAGTTGGATTTCAGGTTTTTCTATTTTAAACTTTAGGACAATTAATGTAAGCAATGAGAGGAAATTCGAAAAACAATTTTGATTGCTTAAAAGTATTAAAAGGAAATGGAATTCTAAAGTACCTAAACTAATTCTACTGTCTGAATGCCACCTGGGTTAAATTCACACTTTTTATTAAATGCAATCTTAAGGCAGGGATTAAATTGGGACGGCACAGAATTCCCTCCAGCTTCACTCTAGGATCAAGATTATCACTGCATTAAAAACACAGTGGCATGACTTCATTCTACATGTATTTGTCTTTTGAATAACCATCCTCTAAGCAATTTGAAAGCCAAGGCAAGGTAATAAAATCCACTGAGCATTTAAAGTTACACCTCATTCTTCCCTTAATACAGCTTAAGTTTTAGATATCTGCAAAAATGACAATTTTACCTTAAAACAAAGTGTTAATCACTTAATAGATTTTGGTTCTCTTTGACCAATCCTGCAACTCTGTGAATAAATCATTCAAGATATTCCCAGATCTGTATTTGCAAAAACTGGATGCCCTCAAGTTGTATATCAAGTGAATACAAAGACGACCATTATTTTGTACAGAGTGAAGAAATTGTTCAATTCAGCTGAGATTAATATAAAAAGAGGCAAATGCTGGCAAAGGAAAGGGCAGTCATTCTCATTATTTCTCCAAGCAGAGGACATGGGGTGATCTGCTAAATACCAAAAGTGTATCAGCATCTTACTCTTAATATAATGTACCACTTAATTCCATGGCTCACGAGCAATGATTGTAAAAGTTATACTCATAGGGGGAGAAACACTCTTCTCCAGTGACTAATTCAGCTCCACTGCACACATTGTCTTATTCTCCAAGCTATTTGAATATAAATGGCAATAGCTTTTTGTTTCTAATTTCCATGGACCCTACTGCTATGAGTTTGATCACAGTGGAAAAATTTGAGGGGGAGGGGTGAGTACATAAATTCAGAATTAGGTACCCGAAGTTTTAATTTCATCCATTTTATTCTTTTTTCAATGTAAGGCGTTCTCAGTACTCTGATAGCTTCTGTTTTTTCATCTTGCCAGCATCTGTAAATCTCTTTATTGTCAAGATCTCAAATCTTGGAAATCAAGAAATTACCAATTGTTGTGTTAGTAAGTTCTAGCACTATGAATCAAATGGGGTTGGGCTAAAAATCAATGTCTTCTCTTCCTCCTGTTGCTATAAGATAAACATGCAACTTTAGGGGTGAATGCACGAAGCCTGCACAAGGGTTCTATGTTTTTTTGAGGCTACCTGACATTTTTAAACCTAAAATGAGCTCAAAATGTGTAAGTCAGTAACTAGTACGAAGTCACCAGCGGGGCAGAAGTCTGGATGAAGATCCCGTGTTGGGCCCCCAAAACGCAGAGAGAAATGAGAAAGGTGGGCCTTTGGAGAGGGTCTCTGACTTGGGTTTTCACTCCTTTCCCTTTTTTCCTGAACTCTAACCTTACACTTGGCAGAGATGGCAGGGGCGTTTTGCAACAAAAACACTGGAATTGTGGCAGCTCTTAAACACCATCATCACCCTCTGAAATATTTAGCAAACAGCTACTTTGGTCAGGATGCGGGAGAAGCATGCCTTCAGCCTCCTGGAATAATACTGTCCAAAATCCCTGGGCCAATGGGAAAGGGATTGGCATTTTCTCACCTAAATCCAGTTGCCTGAGGCAAACCAAATGTTTTCTCAATTTCACTGCTGTTCCTTCACCTTGAAACCACTGACAAGGCTTCCAGCAAGGTGGTACTTGACCAAACTTGCAGGTCAGAGCACATAAAAGTCTGGAGCGGGGCCTGATGAGTGAGCGTGCCCGATGGAGCTTCCGCCTGCCCTCTGCGAAGGCCAGGCAGCGCCCTGGCTCCCAGCTTCCTGGCGGCCTCCGTGTCACAGCCGAGGAGTGCCAATTCACTCCACTGGGCCTCCCTCTCCCTGAACTCATAACTCATACCCACCACAGTCAATTACAGGAGCCCTGGGGCTGAGGCTCAGGGAAGGAAAGAGAAAGCACATTTTCAGCACTGTCATCAAATCTGACACATTTTCAGTGGGGAGACCCAGAAGCCACAGCTCTCCCCCTTCAAGCTTCCTTCTTTCCTGCTGTGTCTTTTGGATGCCTTACCCTGGAGTCTGTTGTGTCAATGTTCATGGGATTGTGATGAACTTTACTGCACCCAGGGGCTGTCAGCAATTCTAATGCATCACTTTCCCTCCTCCAACGAGTTCCACTCTGGCACATTCGGGCTCTCGGCAGTGGAGTGAGAGCTTGGCCTGGACCACGGTTCCCGGCAACCCTACTGAGTCTTGGCTACTTGAGAAAGGGCCGTCAAAATTGTAGCACCTAGGCTTCCTTGGCGGCGCAGTGGTTGGGAGTCCGCCTGCCGATGCAGGGGACGCGGGTTCGTGCCCCGGTCCGGGAGGATCCCATGTGCCGCGGAGCGGCTGGGCCCGTGAGCCATGGCCGCTGAGCCTGCGCGTCCGGAGCCTGTGCTCCGCAGCGGGAGAGGCCACAACAGTGAGAGGCCCGCGTACCGAAAAAAAAAAAAAAAAATTGTAGCACCTGCCGAGTCCACTTCTTAGACTTGGTTCAGTATAACACTTAGCAGCTCAGAATCTAGGGGAGGGAAGGCAGAGCAGACAAACGGAAATGACAGGCTTGAAGATGATGTCTACAATTTGTGAAGGTTCAGGAGGATGAAAGCAGCATCTCTCTAGCCCTCAGAGCAGCCACGCCACGCCTTGCCCGGAGCAAGCGCCCTGTAAGGATTTACAGAATGAATGACTGTATTAACTGCTCTTTCAGTAAAGGAATAATTGGTAGTCCAGTTGTTTTTCAGCCCCAAATGCATTAGGGAAAGCCAATAAACAAGCTCTAGTAGGACAGGAGTTCTCAGTCTCTGGAAAGAGAGGGGAAATGATCTGTCATTTTCAGATAGGAGCTTCTGGATTTAGGCTCAAAATAGACCAATGAAGTCACTGTTGCTTGGCCAAGGAATAAATCATATAGGTGGTGGCAGCTGTGTTTTTTTGCAGTACTTTGATTTCCAATGGGTAAAGAAATCACTGGTTAATGCTTTTGAAAGTAAAACTGATGTTTTTCATATTTTGTGCAAAATAAAATCTACCTATTGTTTCTTGAACACCACCAAACTGTCCCATGAAAAGATCATCCTTTCACCAGTGGGGAGCCTGTGGCACAGGGAGGTTAAGTGACTTGATCAAGTCACAGGATAGTAAAGGACCTGAAACAAGAATCCTTAACAAGTAAATCCACGCCTGGGTTTCTTTCCACAGAACACAGTGGCTCCTTACTGAAATCTCTCTTCAGCTGATGGAGTGGGTTGAGGGAGCACATCTTTTTCCTCCCCCTTTGTGTCATTATAACATTTCTATGCCTGGAGATTAGTCAAAGCTGATCACTTAACTAGAAGCTTTAGTGGGTGAAAGGTGAGGGAAGGAGGAAAGAAAGTAGGACAAAATGGCATAACACCGAAGCTTTTATCATCGATGTAAGGAATCTTGCGGAGGTGTTCAATTACTCAGCTGGAAGCATTTTAAAATGGGTTAAGACACTCAGTTAAGTCTGCAAATGACAGGAGAATTGTCTGATGAATGAAAAATAAAAATCTGAATCAGGAAAAGAATTCTCAGCACAGCCTTGGCAGTGATGACAGAAATCCTTTTTCCCTCAAGGGTACCTTCTGACTTGTAATTTAAGAGCCTAGGAAGTTCAAGACCTAAAAATCTCCCAAATTAAAAAAACAAAATACTACCTCATTGTAACCAAATCCTTAGTTACCCAGATGCTTTGAATTAGACTGAATTGACAAGATGAGACAAAGGAAGACATGATGGTTACTGATTAAAAGCGGGGTTTCTGGAGTCCATGCAACCTGTGTTTGAGAATGCTGGATTGTCCACTGAAAAGCACACTGACCTCAGACAAGTTACTTAACCTCTGAATGTCAAATGCGGCAGACAACTGGATCTGAAGACTAAAGGAGCTTGATTCATGACAGATCCTTAGCACAGTTCCTGACACAAGACTGTCCACCATGCAGCCACGGCGACGTGTTGGTATGCCCAACTATGCCCACCAAGGAGTTTACTGCTTTCATTAGCCCAAGAGCTGCAAGCTTGAGTTCAGTCCCAATTGACCAGAATGTGACACTGAAGGTCAAAGTTTTACAAAGGCACACTGGACTGGAAATCAGGAGATCTGTACAGTCCAGCCCTGTTACCTCTTTGGTTTCAATGTCCCTCTCTACAAGCTCAAAGGTGTTAGGCCAGAGCAGTGAGCTGAGCCCAGGGGTTCAGAGAGTTGCCTCCACGGTCAAGGAGGTGTGGATAAACAGTAAGGCCAATCAATGTCCCCTCCGCCCCACCCTCCAAAGTAGGCCATCTCTTTTTTTTTTTGCGGTACACAGGCCTCTCACTGTTGTGGCCTCTCCCGTTGCGGAGCACAGGCTCACGGGCCCAGCTGCTCCGCGGCATGTGGGATCCTCCCGGACCGGGGCACGAACCCACGTCCCCTGCATCGGCAGGCGGACTCTCAACCACTGCGCCACCAGGGGAGCCCAAGCCATCTCTTGAATAAAGTATTTTGCTTCATACCAGAAAAGACAATCTCAAAGGTTCTGAGATCCCACGTGGTGAGTAAAATTCTACTGAACCTCTAAAATGTTTAGATCTGCTTTTCGTCTAGCATTAGGGCAACCTACATTAACCTCTGAGAATTAAGATTTCTCATTGTTTGTTTGTTTTGTGCAAATAAACTTTCCAGCTCTTTTTATCTTATGGAGTAATCAGCAGTAGCCTGGGGTGGAAGACTGGAAAGAGGGAAAGCTATGTTGATGACAGAATTCCACTAAGGGCAGTCATGATGTTTCTCCATTAAAGTGGGTTTCTGGACCTTCCATAGAGCAATTCTAATGAACACATATGTCTTAGAGTTTACCAAAGCCATGTTTAGAAAAGGAAGTAGGTATGCACATAATGATTTCGATGATAATATAAATGGATCAGATCTGACCACTCTTCAGCATTTCCACAGCCATCACCCTAACTGAGACGCTGATTTTCTCATATCTTTCTCACTGATATCCCTAATAATTCCCTGGTTGGATTTCTATAAAGTTTGGCCCTCATTTCTTTCATCCTCCAAACTCTTCCAGACGACCTCAGTAGGTCAATTCTTTTATCCCAGTACCCTCTTGGTTGAAGGCACCTGCTTTCCTCCTCTGGTGCATTCTGAGCAACCTATGCTTATCTCTACCACAACCATTATTAAAAGCCTTTGAACTACTGGCTTGTCAGGCTTCCCCGTGAAAGCTTACCTTCCTAGAAGGAAGAGATTGTACTTCCCATATCGGTGTCCCTGGCACTTGGCACATTACCTGGCTGACAAAGGAGGTGCCGTAAGTATTTGCTGAATGAATGAATTTGCCTGTAAATGCACGAAGAATAGAGCAGAACTTTGTAACGGACTTGGACTGGCGTTCAAGGCCTTGCCTCAACTGGCCTAGCTCCTGAGACTGACCTCATACTTGTTTGATACAGGTGGTCCTTGCTAAGCTTTCAAATCAACCTGATTGGAGACCCTTTTACTGAGCACCAACCAGGTGCCAGGCACTGGTGTTTTATCAGTGAATCCACCAACAGGCCTCTGACTTCCTGGAGCGGGGGGACAATTTAGTTAATTGCTGGCAATTAAGATCAGGCAGGTCTCTGCCCTCCAGGAGCTTACTTACAGCCCGGGAGGTGGAGTTATTACAATACCAAGGGGCGTATGTCTTAGCAACATAGGATTCTCCCTGGTCCCTTCTTGCTCTAAAATGTTGTGTATGCAACATCTGGAAAGCTTCGGCATGTTCCTCCTGCTACGCTGTGTCTTGTGAAGTGGGCCAATGACAGAGAAAATAGGATCCCTCAGCCAAAGGGGTGAGGTGAAAGCGGAGCATCTGAAGCACATCATAGCTCCTTTTGGGCCCTGGCTAAAACCTGTCACCTTGTATCTGCAGCGAGACTCAAGTGGAAATGGGTTACCTCCTTCCGCTTGGAGGCTCTCTGTTTACTGAGGCTGATTGTGCCCTGCATGGAGAGAACAAAAAGCCATGCACAGGCAGAACTAGTTTTCCTTTATGTAAAGATATAACGTGCAGGGCTGAATGGTTTCACAGTATATGTTGTGTAGAAATCGGATAGACAAAACTAGATGGCTCTAGATTAATTCTAGAAAGCAACACTTACTATGTAACCTTGCCCAAGTGATTTGACCTATCTAACTATCAGTTACCCTGGTGTGTTGTGAGCCAAAGTGATGGGCACGTAGTAGGTGTTTGGTAGAAAATAGTTCCTTTCCAGTACCCTTACCACTCTTGGGGCCAAACTATCAAATATGTTTATTGACAGGTTAACAGGACACACTGGGGGTTCAAACATGGATAGGTCCACCTGCGATTAATTGAATTTAATTGAAGTCGGTAAAACCACTAAAAACAGGACTATCTCTATAGCAAGAAGAGAGATTTTTCAAGAGCACATTCCCACGAGGTTGGGATGGTAAGTTGCTCTCTTTCTGGGTGGAGTACCCAATAAATGTCCTATTTATAAGTAGCTATTAAAAAACTTTTGTCAAGAGAAGCACTGCAGGTGACAACCATGATTTCCTTTTTCACTTTCTAGCTACCCCACATCCTCTAGAATAGGATGAAACTGTCAGAGTTTCGGTTTCCCAATCGCTAGTCTAAGCATCCCAGACGGTAAGCAATCTGCTGAAACTGACTTCCATCAGAACTTCTGGAGAGATTTCTCCTTTCTCTGACCTACCTCCAGGGCCCTTTCCAGCCCTGCCTCAGTACAAGCTGGTATGCACCCAAAGCATTAACCCTGGACTAACTTCTAGATGCACTGGTTGATACAGGGGCTTAGAGCCCAGGGCAGCCAAGATGGCGTCACAGGGCAAACCGCCTTGCAGGCAGGGACCTTATCTGTATACTTGCACACCGTACCATGCTTGTCACCCACCCTCTGCTGTCTCTCTCTAATGTGCCCTCCACAGCTCACAGGCTGGATTCTACTTCCCAACTACAAATCCCACCGCTCTTGGCAATCTGTGGGCCTCATGTGGCAGGTCCAGAGCTCAGGAGGTTGTCCTTCCCAAGAATTCCCTCCTATTCTGGAATCAGGGACTAAAAAAGCAAAAAACTAGCTTTCTGCATCTATTCGTTTTTGCTTCATACACCTAAGAAAGGGGGACATAGCCTCACCAAAAAAGTCACCAATAAACATGGGATCAGGGCCTACGGTACACTTTAGTTAGCAGCCTCTCATGTCCTGCTGCAGATTCTTTGCCTTTGGGGCAGAGATCTTAGAGATTATCTAGCTCAAACCTTTCATATTACAAATAACAAACTTGAATCCAAGTGAGGTTACAGTTTATTTGTGATAAGAAAGGTCTTCCTCCTCTGAGGCCTGCCCTTTGACCACCATTACACAGTCTAATATTTGATGCTTGGCTTTTAAGCGAAATTGAACCAACATGGATAATGACCCCCGACATGGGCAGGAAGAGACAAAAGTGCTGTTAAAAACAAACTTGGCTTTCTAAAGTTTGACAATGAACGGCCGGGTTTAAAATGCGAGCCTACAAGGAAATAGCCTTGTAAACATGTACAGCAGATATGCAGTGAGGACTTAATTAATACGTGAAGTTGAAATGAAGCATGAATTAACAATGGCATTCATCAAACCGAAATTATGCTGCTGTTAGTCATGCATTGGCATTTGTGGGCATTATTCCCTCAGTCATACATAAAACATGCCCAGGTGCACACCTAGTAACCATCAAATACAATGGACAAACATCCCAGCTGCAAAGGAAGCACTGCTTGGTGAAGGCCACCAGTCTTTGGTGGGCTTGCGCTGACCACCCCATAACTCATTCCACCGTTGGCATTTTTTACAACAGTGTTCTAAACACAAGTTTTATTTCATTGCTTTTAACCCAAGATGTGTGTAAAATATTCAAGAACACTGAGATAATGCCAGGAAGAGTGTTCTGAGAACACTCAAAGTTTTAAAACATATTAGTCACGCAATATAAATATTCACTGTAAGAAACGAAAAAGAAAAACCAAGACACAAGGAACTCTCAGAACACAGACTTGTCTGTGTTCTGGCCAAAGGACTTTTACCCTGTTACAGGTAAATGTGCTCTCTTGAGACAGGAGAGCAATGCAGCTGCCAGTGTCATCAGCTCTGCTCACCAAGTGCCACAGTCAGTCCCAGGTACTCTATCCACACGGTCTCTAATCTTCTCAACAAAAGGTTGGATGTTCTCTCCATTTCCCAGCTAAAGAAACTGATATTCAAAAAGCTAAGCAAAGTCCAAGGTTACCCATGAGACTATGCAGAGCTGGGATGTAAACCCACAGCTAAGTCCATGCTTTTCCACTACACTATAAGCCATCATTCAATTATTCTTTAACCAAGAGTAAAAATGAACTCAAACAAATGCTCTGACACTACCTGCCCTTCCTTGCCTGGCACGAGTCCACACCTCTCTAAGTTGGCTAAGAACCACACGAAAACTAAATGTCAGGATGCTGCAGGACAGTTGTTGCCAACAAAATGATTCAGGTGAAGATGCCTCCCCCGTAATTCTTCTTCTTCCAAGTTGCTTATTTTAAACACAAAAGCTCCTTAGATTTTCACTGTAAATTGTTGGAACTGGAAATGTGAGAGCAATTTCAGAGGAAAGCTGTGAGTTTTGTGGTTTGCCAAAGTCTGCAGCCCAGAAGAGCCAAGATTATGTTATTTTCCCCCAGAATGGTGTTAGTAGTGATCTCTCTCTGATTGCGTCAGATCAAGTATCCCCAAAATACTAACCAGTGAGCTATGGCCCAAGCTGATCTTTTAACTTTGCTTTTCTATGGTATTTCAAAAGAATAAAAGAAAAAAAAAAGGGAATAATGAACATGATGCCAATAATAATAATAGCGACAATTTATCGGGCACTTTCTATGAGCGAGACTCTGTGTATATATCTTATCATTTAATCCCCATAACAGTCCTAGAAGGTCAGCTGACATCGTGTAAAGGACATTATCATGGACGAGGAAGCTGGGACTCAAATAGGTTTAGTTTTCTGCCATGTTCCCACAGCTAGTAATTGGCAAAGCAGGACTCAGACAAGACCTGCCTCCAGAACCCACTCGATTCACCATTACACACACAGTTTCTTATGAAGCAAGACAGGACCAGGGCTGGGTCCCTGAAGATGCCCATTTGGGACTCTGTCACCCCTCATCACTTTTTTGTTGGTCCCATTTCAATCTGTGCCAGCCACTCAGGGGTGATGTCTTACTGGTTCCATGACACCCACTGACAGAGCCACTCTCTACAGACGGGGCACGTTATGCCGGTTCTCAGTCCACTTCCAAATCTCTGCTGAGACCTCCGGGAGCAGATGACAATGACTATCAACCCCAGTGCGTTCGGTCCCTCTCCAAGTTTAGGCAGAACGACGGAGCCAGGCACACACACCACGGTTTTAAAACCTGTGTATTCTGCTGTGAATACCCAGTTGTCAAAACTGAAAGCGTCTGGATGCTTACGGAAGGGCCACCCTGCCACATTCCTAGCCTTGAACATCCCGCTGGCTCCAGGAGGGTGAATCTGCCAACAGACTCTTTCCTCATGTGCTGGCCGATCGCCTGGCCCCTGGCTCAGCTGGATCTGAGCCTTCCGAGTTGCCAAGCCAGGTCTCAAGCCAGGAGCTTTCTCTACAACCTCCTTTTGACCCAGTAGCCCAAGAAGTCTTTCTGAATGAGCTAAGGGAAGCACAGTTTACCCACGCTTCAGGACTCAGATCAAAGACCTTCCCTTCCAAGAAACCTTCCACGATCCCTCCCAGCAACTTCTCCTCCTCCAAGGTCTCGGCTCAACCATTTATGCTGGGAGGCCTTCCCCGACCACACTCTCTAAATGGGGCCTCCCTGCCCCAATTACTCCAGCATCACCCTGCGTAACTGCTTCCCAGCACTTACCACAACCTGAATTCATGCCGATTATTTGTGTGTATCTGTGTATTTTCCATCCTCCCCACAGTAACCTCATGCGCTACCAGGGCAGGAACCTCACCGCCTCCACGACTGTTGTTTGTGGTCAGCTCAGAGCTGGAGACACTGCAGGGAATCAACACTTGAAGCAGTGTTACCCAATAAAAGGAGAAAGCACACACGTGTATCATTTTAGATTTGTTAGGGACCCCACCCATTAAAGAGGCAAAAAGAAACAGGTGAAATAAATTTTAATAAGTCTTTAACCCAGTACCCCAAAATGTTATTATTTCATCATGTAAGCAATATAGAAATTATTAATGAGCTATTTCAATATATTAATGAGATATGTTCAGTTTTTTGGTTCTAAGTCTTTAAAATCAGGTATGTATTTTATACTTAGAACAGATCTCAATTAAGATACCAAATTTTCTTCAATAATACTCAATCCAGGGCTTCCCTGGTGGCGCAGTGGTTGAAAGTTCATGCCCCGGTCCGGGAGGATCCCGCATGCCACGGAGCGGCTGGGCCCGTGAGCCATGGCCGCTGAGCCTGCGCGTCCGGAGCCTGTGCTGCGCCACGGGAGAGGCCCCAACAGTGAGAGGCCCGCGTACCACAAAAAAAAAAAACAAAAAAAAACCTCAATCTGTACTTAGCTTCCATAAAACGGACAGTTGAAACAGCAGATTCACATACCCAAACTGTATCAGACACAAACGATTTCTAATAACTGGGTCAAGGATAAGTTTTAAAATTTAAAGTTAATTAAATTAAGTAAATTTACGAGCCAAGTACACAGTGGCCCCCTGTGGCTGGTGGCTGCTATACTGGAGACTCATTTAAATGATTCAATGAGAGAATGAATTCTAAAATATCAACTGATTGCTAAATTAACTGTAAAGAAAATGTTGGCACTAGTCAATTGAAAGGCTTTAAATCTCCTGGATTTTCTCTGGAGGCTAAATACTTTGTATCAAGTCAGTGCAATCCTGAATCATTTCCCTGTAGGAGTACAGCAGCCCTACCATCTTGTGCCACACATGGGGGATAAGGCTACGTAGAGGCACCAGATGCAACCAGGAAGCCTGGACTTCAGGCTCAGCTCAATCACAAAGACTCAATCCAGTTGGGGGCGACAGTAACCGGTGGAATCAGGGACACAAGTAAGCCACACAGCTCTTCTGTTAGATTAGCAAGAAGCTGTCCTTCTTCCAGCACTTGCCGCCTGACCCAGTCCTTCAGCACTCTACCACTCCACTTTTCATTCCGACTGCATACAGGCTGCAGTTTGCCTTCTAAGACAGTCAATAAGTTGAGCCTGGAGAGAGCCCTATTCGTCATGAACAGGGTGACTAGTTGTCCCTGTTGGACAGGACAATTGCCGATCAAGCCTGTTGTCCTGGTGTCATCTGCACCCCTCTTCGCTCTCAAAACTCTGAAAGATTAGAATTCATTGTGGAACCTCACAGAGAACTGAGCTCCTATCGGGCACTTGGCAAACAGCTGTTGGATGTTAATGAGTAGAGCATGGCGGGAATCTGAGGATGCCCGATGCTCCCCTCTGCCCTTCTCTTCCGTACATACGATTTGGGGAGTCATAAACAAATGCAACCCTGTGATCAATAAAAAGAATAAACTGGACTTTATACTAACAAGATCAAATTTGCAATCTTCGGTGTTTTAAATTTCCTTTTGCTCTTTCCTTAATCATGCTTTTTCCCCATGATCACATGCCCTCTGTTTTCCCTGAATATTAAAATTAGTTTTTTCTCTGACAGTTTCTCTCTATGGCTTTGCTTCCCTCACCCCCACTTCCTTTCAATGATTAGCTGCCCACAAACCTTTCTCAGACTTCTCACTCCTTCCAAAGTCTAGCCTGCTGAGTTTCCCTTAACTCCGGTTGTTTGCAACTAACCTTATTCCTCCTCACTCTTTCATTTCCCCTTCAATTCGTGAGTCTGTTAGAATCTGAGAATTGCCCTGATTGATTCTTCTGACTTAGGATTTAAGAAATGTAAGCAAAAGAAAGATTTGTCCCTTTTATTTTATTTTGTTTTATTTTATCCTGTAATAAACCTTTTATTTTTATTTTACAGTTGAAGAAGGACCCTAACTCTTGTCTATGTTATTTCCTACAATCTCCTTCACTCTCAAGTTTCCACCTTCTATTCGTTTAGTCATGTACACATCTGTCTCCATCATATGCCACGAGTAGGCGCTGGAGCAGGGACTCTGGTCCTGGGCACCCGACTCTGAAAGCCCTGCTCCTCTACAAACTAGGTGTGTACGCAAAACTGCGTGTTCTGAGCTAGGAAGAACAGGGATTACAACACCCATCTCAGAGGGCTTTGGAGTATTTAAATGAGTTAACACAAGTAGGGCACATACAACCATGCCAGACCCACACTGAGGGCTCGACAACAGGCAGCTACTGTCATTACTCATCCTTATTTCTCCCCTGCGCTTAGCACAGTGCTGTGCCCTGCACACAGCAGTGCCCAATAAAGAGAGTCAGCTCTTTCAACTTGAATGTTTATTGCTGCAGATGAGACAAATGTGAGCTGACTCTCAGAAGGGTTCTTAAGCTTCACCTGGCAAATATCTCTGCTTGTGCCAGAGCCCCAGAGTCTGGAATGTGGTGGACTGCTTAGGGAAGAAGCTCACTGGATTAGTGCAAATCCTTCTCTAATCTTGGAGGCGGGGTGGTGAGGAGTATCAGACTGCACGTGCGGCTCACAGTAGCTCAGGAGCATCATCATTTAATAAGAACATCGGGGCTTCCCTGGTGGCACGGTGGTTGAGAGTCCACCTGCCGATGCAGGGGACACGGGTTCGTGCCCCGGTCCGGGAAGATCCCACATGCCGTGGAGCAGCTGGGCCCGTGAGCCATGGCCGCTGAGCCTGCGCGTCCGGAGCCTGTGCTCCACAATGGGAGGCCACAACAGTGACAGGCCCGCGTACCGCAAAAAAATAAAATAAAAAGAACATGGTATTCTGTAGTTTCACATGTAGGAATGACACCCTAACACGTGCAAGCTGAAGCCTACATGCTTGGGTATGGAATAAGCAGTGTATCGAGACCTGGTTCCTAGGGTACCTCCTTATCAGACTCTTCCTCTGTACCTTCCCACCTTACCTGCCCACCCCACACACACACCCCTAAGCTCCAGCCAAAATGAAGGTAGCATCATTCCCTGTCACACACCTGAAAGTCTCGCCAGTCTTTTTAAAACCTCCTTGGGCCACATCAATTTTCTTGCCCCCAGGCCAACTTCTATTCCATAATGTCCGGTTTAAGGGTCTCCCCTCCTCTGGGAAGATATTCCAGATTCCTCAAGTAATTACACTTTTTTTCTCAAAGTTCCCTCCATGTTGTGGGCACACTTCCATCAGAGGCCTAACCCTACTGTGCTGTAATTGTCACCTTCTCTGTCTACCTCTGGATTGCTAACTCCTTGTGGGCAAGAATTCAAAGTAGATGTGTAGTGTTGATTGAATGAATAAATGAATGAATATACTGCTTTCAAGTTTACAACATGTCTTTTGCATAAATCAACCTCTGTAACCTTTATATCGTTATGAGTTCTTACCATCATTTCCATTTTATACAGAAGGAAACTTTTGTTCATAGAGCTAAAATCATTTGCCCAAATGTTCACTGTCAATGAAAGATAAAAACAGAAATGGTTTTTCTGGCTCCAAATCAAGGGCCCAGAGTCTTCCATGGAAAGAAACTTCCATGTGCATTATCTCAATTAATCTCTAAAACAACCCTGCCACACAGAATAAACTGAGTCCCAGAGTGTCTCAAGTTCATGAATCCTACAGAGGTAGTGGCCTGCTTCCTGAACGTAGTTTCTTTAGCCTCTAAAGTTCAAGCCTTTCCTCTGAACTCCAAGCTCCACGGATACACATGGGGACACAGAAAGCAAAATGTCTTCCAGCTGCTGTTTACAGTCAGGCTGGGCAAACCACTGTGAAATACAGAGAGTAGAATGTCCTAATAAACTTGGCTTCATTCTCCACTCCTGAACTCCACTCTATCCTAACTGGGACAGGAGCACAGAGAGGTCAAGTCCTGACCACGGTCGAGGGTGAACTGGGTCAAAGGCTGAGTTTATTCTGGGCCTGATGCAGGGCTCTGTTCTCACCCAGGCATCATAGAAAGTTAACTAGGTTTACCCCAATTTCGACCTTACACTTACTATCGCTAATGTGTTACTTTCACAGAATCTTTTTGAGTTTACAAAGCAGTTTCAAATGTCATCGGGGCTTCGAAGCAACCCAGTTAGATAGACAAGGCAGATATTATTATTCCTAATAAATGATGGCATACTGCACGGGACAAATCTAAGATCTGGGATTCAGGGCACGAGGGCGATATTCTTTTCTCTGTTTCATAAACTATCACTGTCAGGTGAGAAAAGAGGATCTGTTTGCCTACTTCTGGATCCTTGGGGGGACGTGAAAATGGAAACAGAATCTCTCAAAATAGAATCACCTAAGAGAGGCAGTCAAGGCACTCAACCACCAACAAGCCATCACTCTCTACATGTACATGCTTGTCTCCATAACAAGCTAGACTATTACAATAGAGATATTCTCATCTCTTCTTGCTTAACAGAAATGTCAATCTTAATATGGCAATGTATTTCAATAGAATATTTTAAATTAAAAAAAAAAACAAGATTTGTAAAAATTAGAAAACCAAAAAGCTAGCAACACAGGTTAGAACCCTTGAGACAGAACTCAACACCCCAGCTAATTAGGAGGATGCCAGACTACTGCAGCCCCCGTTCCAGCCTTCCACTGGGAGAGGCAGAACTGCACTTTTCAGCAGATGGTAGCCAAAATCCTAAAATTCTGTTTTTGTCAGAAAATAGGAAGATTTTTTTTTCCTAGTGACAATTTCTGATTCTTTGGTACACCCACAAGTCATCAAGTGTAGGAAATTTAAACTAGAGTCACTAATTTGCTATTTATTGTAACAACACTGCCTAGTGTTCACACAGCACATTCCGTTCTGGGATCTCCAAGAATGTTACGATCCTTTCCACTAAAACAGATGGAGAAACTAAGGCACGTAAGACCACCCACATGGCCACTGGGAGGGGCCAAGAGCAGGAGCCATCTCACTCATCATTGGGTCCATAGCCTTCTGCCAGGACCGAGTCAAGATCTGGTTTCCTGACAAGACATAATAACCAGGAGAAGCTGGACACGGAGTTCACATCTTGGAAAAGGTGGGTATATAGGAAATCCCATGAAACCAAAGCCCAATTTGATTTAGAACCTGAGAAACAGGCCTATGGGTGAGTCTGTAGACAACAGCCATCTGGGAGGATGCCAGGAGCTCAGTAAAGCCCTCCTATGAATTTCCCCACCCTGAGTCGAAATTGTCACCCTTAACATTTATCCCCTAAGCTTCAACTTGTGCCAAATTACAAATCCTCTGGGGAGGAATAATACTTTAAGCTATAACTGATCTTTTGTAACTTGTTGTGAATTAAGGCTTTGAGAGTCAGTCTCAGAATTGCTGAGGAAGAGAATATTGAGGATGCTGAGAACAAAAAGATGTAAAGATACAGGAGAGAGAGAAGACCTCAGTGAGAGGCAAGCCACCAAGGAAAAACTACATCCATTTTATAATCCTGCCCAAGTTCCAAGATATTTTATCTTCGTTTCTAATTGATCTTCAGGCAGCAGTGCCTTCTAGCTATCACTCCAATATTTCTGTCTAGGCTGTACCTTAAATTATGTACAAATCTTTCTATTAATCTCTTAGGTTTGGCAGAAGATACATTTAACTCACTCTGTTTTGTCCATGAATGTAGAATTATTTCAAAGAAACATTTAGATGATATTAATAGATTTTCAAATGTGTGATGAGAAGTTGGAAGCCCACCCAGAGTTTATGCTGCCATGGGAGATTATCTGGGAAGTGACCCAGGACATGCATGGGCTTTGGAATATAACCCATCTGGACTGCTTGCCTAGGTCAGTAGTTTACCAGCCCTGTGGCCCTGGGCAGGTTTCCTAATCTCCCAGCTCCTCCCTGACTTCTCTGTAATATGAGGTTAATAACACCTACTCACCCCATAGGTTATTCAAAGGATTAAAGAAGATAAAAGAGTAAAGGGTTGAGACAGGGGACAGAGTTAAAGGGCTCACGCTGAGAACTACAAAGTATGCCAAGGCCAGAATTCAAATGTATGTTAACCAGGGGGTAACAGACACCACAGACTTGGACAGGCTCGACCATGTTGCTAACGAAGATGACTGTTTGAGGCATAAAATGTATTTGCAGAAAGGCATCCACTGGTATCAATGACTAAACAGAGGCTACAGAGTACAGTGGTTAAGACGGTTCAGCCTGGAAACTAGCTTCTTGAGCAAGTAATGAAGCCCCTCAGGGTCTTTGTTTTCTCATCTGTAAAACAGGTAGACTAATCACCGGACCCCACTCTTAGGTTTGTCAAGAGCATGAAATGTATTCTCACCAAGAATGCTATCGCTGGAGGGTGATCTTAGACATTACAATGGTGGTGGTGCTCCCAAGCGCAACCCTGCCTGACAAAGACATATTCCTTACTGTTCGATGTTTCTTGTTATGGAGAAATTAAATTAAATTTAAATTAATAAAGTTAACTTTAATTTAATTTTTCTCCTTAGGAGGACAATAATGAGAAAAATGGTTGCAAAACACTGAGTTAGCACATATAAAGCACCTACAACAGGGCCTGACACGTGATAAGCAGGCAATCAGTATTTATGATGAAGACTTTTTCCTTATTTTTAGATGTAACAGTAGTATCCTGGCTCCAGTTAAGTATGTAATAATTGAATTAATCAAAGGCTACCATTTCAAATTAAGTGTTTTAAGCTATTTAAAATTACTTAAATCACTGAAAATGACTTTAAAGTAGTGTGTTGGTGAGAGGGGATTTGAAGAATGGGGAGAAGGGAAAGCTGATCTTTCAGCCTGCCTTGGAGTCCCTGCCTAAGTAATGTTAATCTTTCTTAATTGCTCCTTTTTACCCTCCTGCTTTATATCTTTGTCAAAGGCAGGAGTTAAGCATGGTGGAGTGAAAACAGTATATGCTTTGACAAAACCACCTAACTTCTCTGAGTCTTTCTCCTGGAAAGAAATGCACCTTCTTTTAAAGTTTGTCAAAAGCATTAAACGACAGCGTTCATGAATTGCATAGCACAGGGCTTCCACATATAGTAGAGGCTTGATACATACCAGCTTTTCTTTCAAATTATCCTTTTTGAATGATTGTGAACCACAAAATGGAGGTTTTCATTAGGATGCAGTCAATATTTAGTGTCAAACTGAAAACATGTCCAAAACATTTTTTGAGAAAGATGTGTATTCAAGAAAAGAAAGATGTTTCATAGTTCAGCATTTCAGCGACCTGTAGGCAACCACTTGTAAGGATTAGCATGCTTTCTGATAATTTCTTCCTTTTTCCCTGGCAAGCGCCGCATAGACCCAGTCTCCTGTTGAGAAAGCCCTAGAAGTGAAAGAGCAGGGGAGCTTTTCAGGCCATGCTCCCCGTCTGTCGGCTGGCTTTGGTGGTTGGAGGCTTCCATGGGGTATGCGTGTATTTATTTCCCTTTGGTTTTCCTCAGGTCTAAATCCATTTGGTCCTGGCAGCCAAACTCCCTCTTCACTCTCCTTAATAGTGACATTCCGGAGAGCCAAGCATTTTAAGTGTAACAAATTGCCATTGTAACAGCTGCAATTATGAGTAAATTTGATCTTGAAAGAAGCCAAGGCACTGTAACTCAATAACGTTGTAACAGAGCTATCGTTATAATAAGGATAAAGTACCACAGTGTTTTCCTGGTGCTACATCGGCTTCCTTGAACAGAAGTGGGGGAGAGAGCTAGTCAAGGATGTGCTTCCCCTCCCTTCCGGGAGGTTCGTTAACCAACTGGTATGCTTGTAAATTCATAAGCAGCATCCAGGTCTACAAACACCAAGACAGATCATTGATGTTCCTTGAGTGTTAAAGCGATGATGAACATAATCTGAACAATGAGGTGCCTATAAAGAAAAAATGCATCCCTGATGACATTCTCAGAAATCATCTACAAACTCTACATGGGGGGACAAATATGCCTGTTCCTAGAAACAAAATTCCAAGTACGTTGCAAAATCACTTGGTTTTCTGTTTCCGCGCACTGTTTAGCCACATAATTACCAATTATTAACCTATTTAGATGGCCTCATGTCCTTTTATTCCTATTTGAAGTTCATCCATTTAGCACCTTTTGGTGCAGTGCTAAATCCAAAGCTTTCTATAAGACTGTTTCCTTCTTGATTCTTAGCTCAGAGAAGGGGGGGAAGATTATCATCCCCATAAGACTTTACTGAGGCAAATATGATGAGTCAAATTTCATCTCTACCCTTAATTCTTATAATAATGACAAAACTGCAGAGCAATCTTTTTTCTTTTACTAAGGTCTGATTATTCTGACAAAGTTTCAGAAGTGTGGGGATTTGATAGCTGCTCAATACATTTCTATGGAATACTGAGTAAATGAAAAAAGCAGGTACTTTGGTTTGCTATCTCCAGCTATATGATAAATGCACACACACACACGCATGTAAATAAAATGACCAAATTGTTTCTGCTTTCACAGAAAATGCAGGAAGCAAGAAGAGACGAGCAGGTTTCATCCCAGTAGGCACCTGGCAGAAGCTTCTCACATTTGGCACCGGCTCTCTGACCAAAACAAAAGCACAATCCAACGGTGAAATTTATCGCCTCCTCAGTCTCTCAGCTCACTAAACCCTGCATCAAGCCGACTTACTGTTAGGCGACTTGACCTGGTGTAACCGCTGCCACATAGCAACCCAATGAAATATTTATTGGTGGTTGTTACTGCTACGTGGAGCCCTCCCCTCGCCCATATCCTTTTTTCCCAGTCTCACTTCCCTTGCTTCTTCACCATCAAATCTTCCCCCTTGGTGCTCAGAGCATCAGGGTGGATTATACGTACTGGCTTCTGAAATGAGACTAGAACATCAAAATATTTGTTCTGCCGAGGACATAAAAATGCTCCAAACCCACTTGGAAAAAATCACCCATTTTAAACTATGAAATTCAAACAGTTAATGATATTTTTTCAGGTTCCCAAAGTCAAAATGCAAAATGTCATGTAATGCATACTGACAACTTGGATTTCTGCTGCAAATTTCATAGGCGTGAATAACTAAACAGTTCTCTACCAAATCGTATAATTCATACTTCTAGCAACTACTGATTGTGCATTTGTCCTGTGTCTGATAGTGGACTGGGAATTTACAAATAAACACCAAAACCTGGGTCAGGCAAATCCACCTCATAGTACACTTAAAAACGTATTCCGTTCAGTGTATAGCAGCTTTACTCATAATTGCCCAAACCTCATATGATCCAAATGTCCTTCAACCAGTGAATGGATAAACTGTGGTCTATCCACACAATAGAATACTACCCAGCAATAAAAAGGAACAAACCACTGATACACACAACCTCATGCATGAAATCTCAAATGCATTATACTAGGTGAAAGAATCTAGACTCAAAAAGGCTACATACTATGTTATACCATTTATATGACATTCTAGAAAAGGCAAAACTATAGGGACAGAAAACAGATCAGTGGTTGCCAGAAGCTAGGTGTGGAGGAAGGTGATGGCTATAAAGGACCCAGGAGAATTGCTGGTGGTGATGGAACTGATCTATATCTTGATTGTGGCGGTGGTTACACAACTGTCTACATTTATCAAAACTAACAGAACTGTACACTGTAAAGGACAAGTTTTACACTATAAATTAGACCTTAATTTTTAAAAATCAACCCTTCAAAATTAATTTATGGTAGGAAAAAATTAAACCGTGATTGTCTCTGGGTGGGGAGACAAGTGACTGGGAATGGGCTCAAGGGGTGATGGAAACAATCTATATCTCGAAAGGGGTTTAGGTTACACATGTGTATGCATTTGTCAAATCTCAAAGACTATACATTTAACATTTGTGAGTTTCATTGTATGTAAATTTTACACAAAAAAACAGAAAAATGTTAATGACATGCATGCTGAAGTATTTGGAGGGGAATGGACTGATGTCTGCAGCTTATTTTGAAATACATCAAAAATTAGACGGATAAATGGATGAATAATGATAGATGCACATATATGTAAATTAAATGGACTAATAGATGAATAAAGATGGATGGGTGTATAAATATGTGATAAAGAAAGTATATAAATGTTAATGATGGATTCTAGAAAGTATAGTGGTGGTCACTTTAAATTCTTTAATTTTGCTGTATGTTGAAAATCATAATGAAATGGGGAAAAAACAATTCTAATGAATTAAAATATATACATAACACAATGAGCATTTTAAAGGATTTAATAAAAACATATCCCATTAACTCTTACAAAGCTGTGAGGCATCATTTTTCCCATGACTATCGTATCCTAGTCATGTAACATATCAGATTCAAATTGTAAATTATGCCACAAACACAGAGAGCTGTGCCTGTCACTTCACAGGGTTTGCTCAACTATAAACTTGAATTAGACACACAAGGCTGAACATAGGCTTTATTTACCACTGATGATAAGAGAAAACTGACCCTTACAGAATGGCTTCCTAATTCCCTACCATTGTATTAACTCATACACAGGACGCTGCAACTGGTGCAAAAGGGGGAAACGCTCTAAATTTTATTCCCAAGGATGTTATTCCAATGCCCCCAAGGTTGGAGTTGGAGAATCATGGAATTGGAAAAGGCCAGCTCTCTGTACTAGTGATTCATCGTGTTATCTTCGTTTAGGGCCACACAGGAGTCTTTGCCCTCTCGGGGTAATTCAGCAGTCTCAGGTTCTGTGCCAGGCTGGACTTCTGACCCTGTTCCTATCAGTTAATAACAACTGCTGGTTAGAACTTATGTCTATGGAGTTGGAACTTTCTCCTGTGACGGGGCACCCTTACAGTGACACTGCTTTAAAATCTCCAAAATCTACAAATCTGCACACCGTGTTGCTTTTCCTGTAATCATACAATGTGAAAGCTGAGAGCTGATCAGAAGGCTGATAAATAGATGCTTTCATTCAATGCCCTTGTTGTGGCAGGTGTCAGGTTAACTACAGTGACCTCTACCCCACCACACACACACATACACACACACACACACACACACACACACACACACATACACGCGCACACACACACACACACACCCTCTGTTACAGAGGTTTAAGGGTCAGGTATACAGAGCTCAGCCTCAGAGAAAATTGGCTTTGTCTCTTGGAATCAAGAAGAACAGTTTATGAAATGTTTTACTAGGGGCTGAAAGAGATTGTCTTTCTACCAAACAACAAAGAAGTAATCATCATGGTGGGGGCTGGGGGACTTTACTGGCTGGGTTACGGATACCACTATAAGCTGAAGAACCAATCTTAGTGTCCCATCATACATGTATGGTAAAATAAATAGTGGTTACTCCAAGCAGGTTCTTATATAGTGATAATGTTTTCTAGAAACACTTCATGACATAGGGAACATGGGAAATCTCCTGATTTACTGTGGTCACGGGAGACTGGGGTTTTGGTTAGTCTCTACCCTCAGCTGTGCCTTACGGCATCTACATGTACTAATGTCTCGTTATCAGTGTGTTTTTCCTAACTGTAATCTCAAAATGATTTCTGTATAAGTTAGGGTTGTCAGACGTACCAAATAATAACACAGGACACTCAGTTAAATTTGCATTTCAGGTGAAAAACGAATTATTTTAATAAATGTATGGCCCGTACAATATTTGGGACAAGCTCTTATTAAAAATATATTCTTTTATCTGGCAGCCCTAAATAAAAATAAAAACTTGAGATGTGTTAGTGAAAAGCTATTAAAACGGTATTAATTGATGCCTTCAAAAGTCTCAGCTTTCCAGTGATGTCAGAATTGCATTTGGGGATAGAAACTGATGCCGAGAACTGGGTTTTTTGGCTTCAGGCCGGCACTTTAGGCTTACTAGGTGGTAAGCTCCACTGGGAAAAAGCTCTGGGGTCTACCAGTATCTTGTACACAATTAGCTCTCAAAGTTATCCCTGGAGAAAGCAAATGAATGAATGGCTAACTCCAGAGAGCCCTCCCATGCTACCTCCCCCAAGTAGTCTCCATCTTTGTCATTTTCTCTCCGTGCACAGATGAATTTGAAAAGGGCTTCCTGCTGGTGCAAAGAGTAAGTCTGAAAAGCTTGTCCATATCTTGAGGGACATTATGGGAACATTCTGTCTAGAGCGAAGGCTGCCCTTGAGCTGGGGCCTAGCAAATTTGCCCTAAGACACAGTCCTCTTCCTCACATACTCACTCTGCTCACCTTTTGCCCTTTTTTTTCGGTGGGGGTGTGGGTCGGGGGGCAATCACAGCCTAAGCTTGAAAACTCAAACCTGAAAACACTTGCTTAGCTTTGCCAGTGGATTAAAGAAGAATCTATATTCCACCAACAATTTTCATGAATTGTGTCCACCCTTGATTCTTGGCTTCTTCTATTTCCTACTTCCTACCCACCACCTACCCACCCTCCCAATATATTTCTAATTTCTAATTTCCATGGTAAGCTTTTAAAAATGTGTTCTAGTGTTGTTGTCATTTTAGAAGGTGTTCCGTTTCTCCAAAAACTACATAAAGTATTAAATTCCTTAGAAGAACTTGTATTAAGTATGTTTTGCTGTTCAGAACTGCCTTCTGCAATTCATGAGCATCAGTAATGATAATTACCATTCTCGTTATCACACTCTTGTATCAGTGAGAGACATGTACTCTGAAAACAAAGAAGCAATGTTACTTGTTCCTCATTTATCATGTGCATTGCTGAATAGGTAAAGTCTATCTGTCTCAAGACTAACCAGGTTATTCTCAAGTCTAATTGCAAAATTCACTCTTTCAGGTAGAACAGAGTCCAGGGGAAGAGCTCAAGTGCTGAGAAATATTCTAAGTATTGGGGAGAAAGAGAGAAGGAGGAAGTTTGGAAAGACATTAGAACAGGGAATATGAAAAGGGCACATGTGATGCGCAATGTGGACCAACAGTAAAATCACAGGTGACACTGGTTCAAGATGGTAATTAATGGATCAGAACGAATGTCAGAAAATAGCTCACCTGCTCCATGATTTTATAAGTGAAATAAGCCCAGTGAGGAGTGACCTGCTAATAGCAGGTTGAACTAGTAGCAAAGCTGAGACCGGAATCCAAATATCCCAAGTCCAGCCAATACCTCTTTTATTTTATGAAACAGTTTCTCCAACTGGCTGCCCCCACGTCTGCACTAAAATGAGATACTACTGTGTATGTCATCATAAAATGATTTGAGTTCTAAGGCAATTAAGAGAAATTCAGCCCCTAGATTTATTACTTCCTCTATCATTTATTTTCCTGTACAAATTAATTTTAAATATTTATTCATTCATTTATTCTTCTATGGATGGTCTTTATGTACCAGATATTATTCCAGAATGAGGGAATACCACAGGTAGTAAGATGGGGCCCCTGCCCCTACTGAGTTTTATCCTGGAAGGGAAAATCCAATAACAATCAAATAAACAATATGGTTTTGGATTCAGATGCGTTATCAAAGAGGAAATTAACATGTTAAAGCTAGACAGAAGCTGGGTAGATGAGATTAAGGGTGTATTTTAGCAAGGATGACTGTCGAAGGGCCTTCAAAGGAGGTGACATTTGCTTTGATACGTGAAGGGTGAGAAGATATCCATCATGCAAAGACCAAAGGAAATATGTTCCAGGCAAAGGGAAAGAGTTTGATGTTTATAGAAAGAGGTCAACGTGGCTGAGAGTGATAAGCAAAAAGGAGGCATTTCAAAGCCTAGCTCAGGGAGGTAAGAAGGGGTCAGATCATGATGGTCCTTAAAGAGCATTAAGAAAAAATTGGATTTTATTCCAAAGTCCATGGAAAGTCTTTGAAAGACCTGATCTTTGTACGTCTTAAGAAGCTTACTCTCTGTGGAGAATGACTACAGAAGAAGAGTGGAAGTAGAGGCAATTGCCGCAGTCCAAGTCAAAGACAATGGTGGGATTAACCAGGCTGGTGGCAGTGCCGGAGAGGAAAGCCCACAGGTTCACAGCTTTAAGATAAATTTTAGCAGGGAGACCCCCTTAATGGTTCCATGAGGGGAAATGAGGAAAAGGGAGAGAATCAAGAATAGATTGCTTTACTTTTGGCTTGGGCAACTAGATAAATTATGGTACCGTTTACTGGGAAGGAAAAGGTTTGAGCACCATGGTGATGGATAGAAATTAAAAGCATCGTATATGTCATATTATGGCTTAGATGCTTACTAGACATCTAATTGGAGACGTCAGGTAGGTGAGAGAAGAAGATATAAATTAGAAGCAAGGACACCAGCATAAAGGGGAGCCCTGGGCTCTCCAAAATTTATAGGTGAGGTGAAAAAGTACCATCCACAGAGACAGAAGGTGCAGGAGAGGCAAGGAGAAAACTGGGAGACGTGGTCTCAAGAAACTGAGAGTCATTTTTCAAGAAGGAGCAAATGATCAACCACTGTATTAAGTGAAAGATAGAGTCAGATGAGAACAGAGATGAACTCACCAGATTTGAAATGTCAAATATCATTGTTGATATCAACAAAGGCAGTTTCAGTATAAACAGTTCTTTAAAAGTCATACAATGTGGAAAGGTAACTATTAAGAGTTATTTTTATGTGTTTGTGCTTCCTTCCAAACCTACGCTGCATATAACTACACAAAAATACACACAGGTCTTTTTGTTTGTTTGTTTTTAAATGTAAAACATAAATAGGAACACATCTTATATGTTCTTTTTATACCGCTTTTTGTTACTTTACATATTATTTTGGAGATCTTTCCTTATCAGTATGTAGAGATTTATAACATCATTTTAATGGTGAACTTACTATTTTCTTATAAGAATTTAACCTATGCTTTTGATCCTTTCTTATGTACAAACCATTATACCGTATTATACCATGTACTTCCCTGAGTATGGGCATGAACAATGATGAGGACAGAAATGAGGAGAGAAAATCGATGGACAGAGGAGTTAAGTGCTCACCCCACAAAGATCCGAGCATGAACAAAGACCCAAAGGTTCTTTCTGTTGTACCATATTGCCTCTTTTTATGTTGTAAGAATTGATTGACATTTGGTAGAACTGAGCACAGAAACAAAATTCACAAGCACTTTTTAACAAATCATGCCTTTTCAATGGTGATGTTTTAATTGGATCTCTTATTTACTCTTGCATTCATTAAAGTAAATACGTAAATCAGTATGATTTCTCTTCAAAGCCAAACAATTAAAATGGCTTTGGGTTTTGTTGTTGCTGGCTTGTTTGTTTTTGCTGTTTTCGCTTATTCCCTAGGATTACTTACTTATTATATCCTAACTTGCCCAAGAGTTCAACAGAACCTGTGGCTCTAAAGTTCCCTTCTTAAGACCTGTTACAGACTGAATGTTTGTGTTCCCGCAAAATTCACATGTTGAAACCTAATACTCAACGTGGTGGCATTTAGCGGTGGGGCCTTTGGGAGGTGATTAGGTCACAAGGGTGGAGTGACCTAATGGTCACCCATAAATGGGATTAGTGCCATTATAAAAGAGACCCCGGAGAGCTCCCTTGCGTCTTCTGCCAGGTGAGATTACAGTGAGAAGACGACTGTCTATGAACCAGGAAGTGGGGTCTCACCAGACACCAAATCTACCAGCACCTTGATCTTGGACTTCCCAGCCTCTAGGACTAGAAGAAGTAAATGTATGTGGTTTATAAGCCACCTAGTCTATGATATTCTGTCAAAAGCAACCTGAACTAAGACCAGACCTAACGAGAAATTCAGAATGTCGTCATTACCCTACATTTTCTAGATCTAGCACCGGCTGCTTTAGAATCTGACACCTTAGAAATACTACATAAATTAAGAAAATAATACAGATTTTACATTTGTACCTTTCCTTCACGTGGCTAAAGTGGCAAAATCCATAATTACCCTTCCCCCACCCTATCTAATTCCTCTCCCTATTTTTACATGGTCATCACTTTATTTGCTTTTTTTCTGTTCTTTTCTTTGACTTATCCTATTTCCTCCAGGCTTCATTTCCTGTTGAGACTGTTGTCAGTGGAAAACTGGGTAAAGGCACAAGAGGAGCTAGAACGAGCTCCCGCAACCCTCCGTCCTCACCGGCAGCAGCGTCTGCTTCAGAACCGGAGTGCTCTGAGCCAATTATTTACACCTAAAAGATCGTTGCATTTCAGGGTTTCCCGGGTGGCGCAGTGGTTGAGAGTCCGCCTGCCGATGCGGGGGACACGGGTTCGTGCCCCGGTGCGAGAGGATCCCACATGCCGCGGAGCGGCTGGGCCCGTGAGCCATGGCCGCTGAGCCTGCGCGTCCGGAGCCTGTGCTCCGCAACGGGAGAGGCCACAACAGTGAGAGGCCCGCGTACCGCAAAAAAAAAAAAAAAAAAAAAAGATTTCTGCATTTCAGTTTGGAGACTAAGACACAGAGAAAAATCATACTAGAGCCACTCAGCAGAGCGTGACTGACAGACTGAAACCAGTGTTCAGGTGAGGGCAAGACCGAGGCCAAGTTACGAAGGTGCTAACACCCACCTTTCACGCCTTCCCCGCTTTTTCCCGATGCAGCCCACCTCAAGGGGTCACAAACTGGGATGCCCCTCGGATGCATTTTCCTTGGCCCACACGAATATGTTTAAACTTCTGAATTACTGGCCAACTTTTAAAATTGGGAAACGTCCCGTGAAAGTGCAGACTTGCCGGCTCTTCTCAACTGGCACCCACGAGCCAGCTTGCAAACGTGAAGCCGCAGGGCTGCGGATGCTCCCTTACACACAGCAAGCTCCCTTACACACACTCTATCCTATGCCCAGGGACTTTCTGTCTGGCCCATCTTACTCATCCTCCTTATCTGCACGCCACTGTGGGCACGTGCGTTTATAACCTTTCAGAATGAAACGCTGCGAAGTGCTCTCTAATAAAGATTTGGCCACTTTTCCTAATAGCTAAAAAAATTGGGGTTATGACCCAAACGTTCCCATCAGATAACCCAGCAGTGTACAATCTGACTCTCTGGTTTCTGATCATCCAGACATCTGGGAGACCTGAAAACAAGACAGAAAAGAAGGGAAGGCGGAGAACTTGGTGGCATCTGCACCCACATACTGCTTCCGTCTCTCCTACACTCCTAGCCATCCTGCCATTATACCTGTATCACAGGTTGCAAACTTATGCCTGAAACACTTCTCCCAGGAGTCTACACGTGCTAGAGGGGTTTTCAAAGGCACAGGAATGCTATCAAAAAGCAAAGACAGGAATCTGCCATAGCGGTTGCACTTCATAACTGGTGAAATGTAGTTAAAGAGGGTCACCCGGGGGCTTCTCTGGTGGCGCAGTGGTTGGGAGTCCGCCTGCCGATGCAGGGGACACAGGTTCGTGCCCCGGTCTGGGAAGATCCCACATGCCGCGGAGCGGCTGGGCCCATGAGCCATGGCCGCTGAGCCTGCGCGTCCGGAGCCTGTGCTCCGCAACGGGAGAGGCCACAACAGTGAGAGGCCCGTGTACCGCAAAAAAAAAAAAAAAAAGAGGGTCACCCGGAACAAGACAGCCCCCCCCCAACATTCCCCTTGACCATTGCATCCACATCCTCTCCACTCATCATCACACCCAAGCCCACGCTGCTTCCAGAAGAATTCAGGGCATTCTCAAGCTATATGGTAACTGCTTTTATTCACTGGTGAGATGCTGAGAAACAAATGTGTAACAATCACGGTTATGACACAGGCTAAGAACACACAGCCTCGGGTTCCTGCCCCAGAGAACACAGCCCCTCTCGTTCCACCTCAACACACCCAGGATCTGTGCACGTGGCCGCCCAGCACAAGCCCAGGAATGTTGTTATAAAACTGCACTTCACAGAAGAAAGTCAAACCATGAGGTTATTATCACAGTTAAAAGCAAAGAGCAGAAAATTGAACGGCCAGAGAAAACAGTCCACGGGAGCACCAGCTGGAATGAGGGCAGGTGGGGTGAGAGGAAGTGCAGCAGCGGCCAGATCAGGAAGCACTTGTACTCGGGGTGGAATGAATTTTGAAGCTGCACTAGGACACCAGGAATCTTGTCAGTGAAAAGGCATGGCTGTGATTCATGCATGGGAGCCAGGCAAGATGGAGCCCAGACACTCCTGAGCATCTATTTCTAACTGAATAAGGTTTCTTTACCTCCAAAGATCCCCTGGCAGATCAGGTGTATGGAAACAACTTTTAAATGGTTTGTCTCAGAGTTAAAAAAAAAAAAAAGAGTTAACTAACGTGCTGGTTGTCTCCACAGAAAAATGACATATCAATCCTCAGTGAAGATAAATTGATTCTGAAATTGTAAAGTGAATCCATGGAGAAATGAGGTTTGACTGAGAAGAAGTAGATTGGTACAACTTTTTGGGAACAGGACCATTATGTACAGTGAAGTACCCCTGCACCCTTACTTTACTCCATCACATCGTCTTCACCCTTGAGGCAAAAAGAGAAACTCCATTCGCCTGAAAATCAAATTCTGGACACAATAGGTACCAACAGGGATTAGTCAAGAACTTGAACTTCCCCTTCTCCTTTCACAGGTTTGATTCTATCTGATTTCGCTAATTACCTCCAATTACTTCATTTCCACCTTCCTGTCCTTTTCCTACAGCCCTTTAGCTGTCACTGTTCGGTGCTTGCATGCTCTGCTCTACAATCCTCTTGAGAGGAAATGGCTTACATATAAATGTAACAAATGAGCAATCTCTCTGTGAGCTAAAGCCTTGAACTTAATTCTGGGCCACACTGACAGAGGGACAATTGCTGCTCCAGGAGACTAAGAGAGGGGCTCCAAATATTTAAAGAGCTGTTATGTGTAAGTCTGGAAGGTAGAAGTAGATCCAATCAATGGACAGAAGTTACAGACAAGCAAATTTTAGCTCAACATGTTAAATCTCTTTAATTATAGAAATGTTTGCCTTGTCCAGTACTGAGCTCTCTGTCACTGGGCATGTTTAACAGATCTGAAAATAATATTTTTAGGAGTATGACAGAGGGTATGTTAGCATTGGATAGGAAGGAGAGAAGTCTAATTCTAAGGAGCCTAGGATTCTGCAATAAATAATACTATATCAATAGTTTTTCCGTATTTGAGATACACAGCCATACACATCCACGCGATGAGGCGGGTTGATAAGTTGAACTTCAGGAAAAAACAAGGCAGGAGAGTTGCTCATCCCTGAGCCCAGAGCAGAAGGTAATTCTACCCTAGATTTAGATAAAAATTGATCTTTAGATATATTTGAAGACAGAAAAAAAAACGACTGGAAAAGATAGGAGATTAAAAGGCCAGAATCTTCAAGATAAAACCTCATGGGCAAGGGTAGAAGTTGGGCTCGTATATCAAACCACACATGAATAGGACATAAGGGCTAAACGAAGGACAGTTTATGTTCTTTATTTTTGAAAGCCTACTCTAATGGAAAATGTAGGATTCTGATTTTTCTGTTCTGGGTAAGAAGAATGAAAGAGAAGTATCTCCTCCACCACCCCTGCCCATGTCTGCACCGGCAGTTAAAGAACCGTAAAGAACTTTCATTCCAAAGACCTCCCGTAGATATCGCCCTCTTTGACCAAAATGCCACAGGGCTGGCAAAGATTTCCAAGCAGATTAATGAGAGGCTTCTGAAAACGTTAATGCAAGACTGCTGTCTCTCAGATGTAACCTAGGTCTCTTGGACAGAAGCTGGTGAGTCAAGAACACTGTTAGACTCACCCTTCTAACGCTGTAATATTGTACCAACACTTTTTGCCAAACTGTGTTATTATCGTGCAGTGATGCCGTCTTAGAAGTCTGCGGATCCCTGTCATTTAAAAGCTAATCATAACATACCGTTAACATATGGGAATCCAGTCTATTCTTGTTCTCCGGGCTCATGTGCCCCAACTGACCACAGCATTTTCTTAGCACCAGGAGGGTTGTTCTTACAATGTTGCTACTTTTGCATCTCCTCCTTTAGAACCCTCTAAGTAAAAACAATAGCAGGGGGAAGAAGCAGCCATGCAATTTACTCCAGCAAGTAAATGCCAGGATCTGTTGAGTGTGTGTATTCCCTGCAATTCACCCATGTGTGTTTTCCCTTTCTGGAGAAGATGAGGAACAAAAATAACTTCACACTTCACCAATGTTTCCCACCAAGCCATTCCACATGGTCCCGTCCCCCTAATCACAAATGTGCCTCCACTCTGGCACACAAATCACCCACCACACACACACACACACACACACACACACCCAAGACTAAAGAAAAGGAGTCCTGCCTAAGAAAGCAAGTTGTGCGGGTACTTTATACTCCCCATGAGATCTGCTGGGAGTGGAAAATAAAAAGCCAGCCTGTAGAAATTTACATAATCTCAAAGTATTTCCCCACAAAACGCCTATTAATTAGGTGGGGGAAAATCGTATTTTAAAATAAAGAAACCTGGCAGACACCAGGTTTCATCAAGTGACCAAAGTTAAAATCATCAGCAATGAAACACGTCAATGTCATGCGCCTCCCGATCTGATACACTGGGAAGGACATAGCACTTCTCTGGTGTTCCTGCCAAACCTGCAGCTAATCATGAAGAAACAGACAAACACAACTTGAGAGATCTACAAAATAAGTGGCCAGTACTCTGAAAAAAAATTCTAGATCATGAAAGAAAAGGAAAGGAAAGGGGAAGGGGTAAGGGGAAAGGGAAGGAGAAGGGGAAGGGGAAGGGGAAGGGGAGGGGAAGGGGAGGGGAGGGGTAGGGGAGGGGAGGGGAAGGGGAGGGGAGGGGAGGGGAGGGGAAGGGGAGGGGAGGGGAGGGGAGGGGAGGGGAGGGGAGAAAATGAAAGTATGACAGAGTATACCAAGGGGATTTGGGAAATATGACAACTGATGTGATCCTGGCCCAGAAAAGAGACAACTGGCAATATCTGAATAAAATCTGTAGATTAGATTATAATATTGAATCAATGTTAATACCCAGATTTTACCAAAATGTTAACCATTGTACTCCCAGTTATATGACAGAAAATCCTTTGTTTTGGTAAATACACAGTGAAGTATTTAGAGTTAAAGGGGCATCATGTCTGCAATTTGCACCCAAATTTTCAAAAAGAAACGTATATACATAGCTATGTGTGCTTGTGCGTGCACGTGTAGAGAGAAGAGAGAGAAAATGACCAAGTAAGTTTGACGAGATGTAAAATGTAAACGTTAACATTTAGGGAATCTGGGAAGTGAATACAGGAATTCCTCATAACGTTTTTGCAACTTCTCTGTAAATAACATTTGTAGTTGTTGTTGTTTTAATTAAAAAGGAAACTTAACCTAAGTGGCGGCCTGAGCTTTTCGCGGAGGGAGCTGGAGAAGGAGGAGGAATGTAGTAGACCCCCATCTCCTTTGCTCTTCCGTCCCCAACACTGAGAAGCACTGTAACGTCTTGTGTTTCCCTGAAAGCTACTGTGGGAGGCTGCAGAGAGCTCCCTGAGGGCAACACCCTACCCCCAAATCCCCAGAGCCTAACACAGGGCCTGGCATATATTAGACGCTCAAGCAATGGCCAATGGAAGGAATGATCGGACTTTAAGAAATGTCTGAAAGAAACTGCAGGCAATCCCCAATCTGCAAAGTTGGTGAACAGTGGCCCTTCTGTATAAACAGCTGGGCGGCAATGAGGGGCAGGTGGCATCAGAATGAGGAGTGAGAAGCAAGGTACAGTCCTATCCTAGGGTATTGTTTATATGGAGGAGGAAGAGGAACTGAGCACGTACCCTGGGGCTGGCCTGAACTGGCTCTGTTCCTCTGGGCGGTGTGGAGGAGGACATACATGCCAGGCACTACGTGTCCCAGCATCTGAGGTCTCCATTGGGTCCTGCGTGAGCTATTTGATGCACTGAGATAAGAAGAATGGAAGGCCAAGCTTCCCCAAAAGAACGTTAAGGCTTGAAATAGCTCTGTATTCAATTCTGTTCTTACCTCCCAAACCATTTAGTACTCGGTTTTTCAAATTCATGTGGACTGGGCTTCCCTGGTGGCACAGTGGTTGAGAGTTCGCCTGCCAATGCAGGGGACACGGGTTCGTGCCCCGGTCCGGGAGGACCCCACATGCCGCCGAGCGGCTGGGCCCGTGAGCCATGGCCGCTGAGCCTGCACGTCCGGAGCCTGTGCTCCGCAGCGGGAGAGGCCACAAGAGTGAGAGGCCCGCGTACCGCAAAAAAAAAAAAAAAAAAAAAAATCACGTGGACTATGCACATGAGGTCTGAAATTAAAATCATTTAAATTACCAAAGTTCAAGAAAGCTTGGAAAACGTTAACAGATGAAAAACGTGACTTTGCTTCGAAAACTTCGCTAATTCAAGAACATCCTAACAGATTGCTTTTCCAGTAACATTTAATTCTGAATAGAGATAAAGGGAAAATATACATATAAGCCACAGGCTGCCAGAGTGTTAAGTATCGGGGATGTTCCTATAATCCACAGAAAATTGGGCCCTACAACAAGCGTGCTTTTTCTAACCACCAAGATACAATTTCACAATCATGAACGCTGTGTGATAATATTCCAGACAAAAATTAAACAAGAACTGTGGCACATAACCGAGGACAGGACTCCAAAGCGCCAACCTGATTTACATATTAATTCAAACAGGGACCTTTTTGCTTTAATAAGGAATATCATTTTTGAGGAATCTCTAGGTGACATTGCCATGCTCACTGGTATAGACTTGTTGACCAATTTATTTGAAAATGAGCTCCTATGATAAACCCAAACCATAATGAGGAAAAGACAACGCTTCCTGATCAGTAAATAACAAACAGTGAATCCACAGAGGAACCAGGGCAGGCTGGTACTGCTGTCCTCTCTCCCTCTTTACTCGTCACATCTGGGAGGCCAAGCAGTTCTCTGTCAGAGTCAATCCCTTCCTCCAACTTAATAAGGACAGAGGGTTATCTCATCCTCAGAGTTTTAGTTGCCAGTTATTAGCCTGTTTGTCCCTAACACCCTCCAGCTTCCTATCTCCCATTTCAAAGCTGTCCTGCCTCTCCAAACTGGATTGGGAGGATCTAGACATGACATGTCTCCTGCTAGGTTCTCCTAGAAGTATGCTTTCTGTACAACCCAAAAGGATTGGGGTCAAGACAATGTGTAAGAAAGATCCCTGTTGAGCTTCCAAGAGGAGCACAGCCAGCTTCTGTCCCTTCTGTGCTCAGAATCCCTCCTGTCTCAGACATGGTCTAGGCCATGGTCTAGGCCCTGGGCCACCAGTGGCATGGCTCTATTAATGCCCGTTGAAACTACAAGGATTCGTGGTGACCTAAGGCCTGACCTAAGCGTTCTGGAAGAGACTCCTCTACAGAGCTCAGATAGAACCTCAGATCTGTATGCAAATAGGCAGATAGTATGGTCTTCTTAAGACCTCAATACTTCTGAATCCATCCCCATCTGTCCCCACATACACTCCTTCTCATTTCTCCATGACAACTCCTACTTCTGATACCCCTGGGCTGTTCTACAACTGGGATGATAAGGGCACTTCAATAAAAAAATCAAGCCACTGCCTATTTTTGGTCTCAAGAGGAAGCAAAGATATTGGACCAAAGGATAGTATGACAGCTCTTGAAATGTAAGCTTTCGTGCTGGTCACCAGTTCCTAGTGTGATGTTACCAATGAAAAATGCAGAAGCTCTGCCTCTTGGTCCCCACCCAACTGGTTCTTCTTACCTTTGGTTCCATTGAAATGAAACTGTGTGTTCCTCTGCTTGAGAGAACTGACCTTTTAATCGTCCTGCTGTGATAGAAGTGGTAGTAATCCTTCAGGGCCCCGATCTGCAAAGGCAGGAGGGAAAGAATATAAGAGAGTTAACGTATGAAAAGTCTTCTGTTTTCCTGGTTTTTCATTAAAATAAGAACACAAAAGCAAAAAAAAGAAAAGGTCCATAAATTATGCAGTTGCTGGCCATGCTTAAATGTTACTTGAAGCTTGGTGATCACTTTTCAAAAGAAGGACATGTGATATGAAATGGAGTGTCCTTGAGGCGGTGACCATGGAACTAAAGATTATAATGGGGCAGCTTGGGCTCTCCATATCTCCCTTTTAATGTTTAATTTATATGCAGCATTTTAAGTAATTCTATATCAATCTGTATCCAAATGTATGAAAGAGAAACAAATATCAAATAGCTATCTGGTTATAAAAACACATCGTATTTTGTTTGCTCCGAGAAATGTACAATGAAAGACCTTGTTAGATTATTTATATCGTTGATTTGAAACAAGGCCTAAGCAATTGATCATTCGCAAAGAAAACAGTACTTAGTTTGTTTCCTGACTTCAGTAGACAGTATAAATACATAGCTCTTATTCATGTGTTGCAAAACTAAAAGTGGAATGAATGGCAATTTCTAAAACAAAACAAAGATCACACGTCCCACCTATCAGCTAAGCTTCCTGTGTGACAATAGTTCAATCGACTTTATCTTAACCATTTCTTTAACGAATTAGTTTTCTCATTTATGTACCCCTTTCTTTAGTTAAAAACAGGTCTGTTTAGGATAGCTGTAAAAATAAATCCCTGTCCATTCTAAGAAAACAAACTAACACAATTCCAAACAATCATTCTTTCAGCAGACTGTAAAATGTGGATCACATAATGGAAATTAAACATTACAATGAGCTAAGGCAGGAGAGCTTGGCTCTAGTTTTGGCCGACGGTCACCAGAAGTGTCTTCTTAGCTAAATCGCATATACTTACTATGTCTCAGTTTCATTATCTATAAAATTGGACTTCAAGTCAGTTCATTTCTCAGATCACTACAGCTGTCAAATTCCATTCTTTACCACTGACACTTTACTCGCCTTGGGCAAATACATTTAGCGCACCATTGCTCTACCCTAAAAGAATGACCATCATCAAGATGTTTTCCAATTAGGACAATTCAAAAGTTAGGCCTTCTTAATTGATTTAAGAAAAAAAAGTCATTGCCCCAGCTTAATTTTTTCAGATAAAAGGTTTACTTTTCATTCCCATCTTTTCATCACATTCTCAATCATCGTCCCGCCCTTCCAATAAGGATGATCAACCAAATTTCTGTGCCAGTTAAGAGTCATCTCCTCACTGGGACTTCATGCTCTAATTGAATGTTTCTTATCTTCATTAAATTTGAATGTCTGAAGTCTCCCATTTCTGATTCAAGTGGAACTGCCCAGATGTACACAGAAGAGATCCTGGACTCTGAAAACAAGTAGGAAATGAGGCAATCCTAGCTGAAACCTCTAATCTCAATGATTCTGGACTCTGAAGCAGTAGAAAACAATGAGGAAGAGGCCACAGGTGCCAGTCCCAGTCTCCACGGGTGTTTCAAGGAGGGTTTTACAGGCCAACTTTAAAATTTCAGAGGAGTAGGGGTAGAATTCAGGAGGGGCTGCATAATCCTCTATCAGAAATCTTAAAATCCCAAGAAGCTTAGAGCTTTCATCTCACATAGTTTCTGTCAAGAATGCTCCTTGGGGGCTTCCCTGGTGGCGCAGTGGTTGAGAGTCCGCCTGCCGATGCAGGGGATGCGGGTTCGTGCCCCAGTCTGGGAAGATCCCATATGCCGCAGAGCGGCTGGGCCCCTGAGCCATGGCCGCTGAACCTGCGCGTCCGGAGCCTGTGCTCCGCAACGGGAGAGGCTACAACAGTGAGAGGCCCGCGTACAGCAAAAAAAAAAAAAAAAAGAATGCTCGAGTAAATACAGTAGTTTTTGTGGAAAGGAACAGAGAATCTCTGAGGAAGAACTTTTTATCAACGTGAAAAGCGCCAGTATGTTTAAGATCATGTCCACTCAACTATTATGGAAGCTCTTCGACTATAGGAAATGACTGAATTCAACTCAACTATTAAACTCAAACTGTGGATGAAATACACCCTGAAGAAATATTCAGATCCTTTGTGGCTTCAATGGTACACACCAGAATGCTGGCCTAATGCAGTGTACATGGAGCTAGAAAGCGGAACCCTTGTCCTGACTTAACTTGCTCTGGGATTTTGGATACATCACTTAACCTCTTTGGGCCTTGGTTTCCTCAACTGTGAAATAAGGACACAGGAGGTACAGTGGACAGAGACTGGGCGTCAGAGTCTAATGGGGGATAATAGTGTTTATGGGTTAGTGTGGTTATAAGGATTGAATGTAATAGCAGGTACACTGCCTAGTCAAGTCACTGTCCGGCACATAGTGAGTAGCAGAAGGTTATGAGTTTCCCTTCTAAGTTTATATTCAAATCCTACCTTCCCTCACCTCCTATCCTCTAATTAATCCCTCACCTCTGTCTCTTGGCAGGATTCCTCTTAATCTGCCCTGGTATCACCTCCCTTATTTCACTTCCCTTATTTCACTGGCCAAAAATCAAAAGGGCTGATGATACACTGTTGGCAAGGATGTTGGCACAAATGCAGTTCGTACAGGATCAGTAAAGAGCGTACCATGGTACAAGTGTGTGGAGAGCCATTTGGCAATATCAATAAAATTATACACAGTACTTAACCTTCGACCTAGCCTTTCCACTTCTTAAAATTGATTCTATAGGTAGAGTCATTTACGTAAAAGAATGGATGTTAGTTAGAGCAAATTTTGTAAAAGCAAGAGAATGCAAACAACTAGCTGCCATCAGTAGGTGACTGGTTCTATATGAACTGAAATGCATTGTCTCCAAGGTAGTGGATAAAGAAAGAAAGAAATACAGGTGCAAAAGAGGCATATATAGGGGCTTCCCTGGTGGCGCAGTGGTTGGGAGTCCGCCTGCCGATACAGGGGACACTGGTTCGTGCCCTGGTCCGGGAAGATCCCACATGCCGTGGAGCGGCTGGGCCCGTGAGCCATGGCCACTGAGCCTGCGCGTCCAGAGCCTGTTGCTCCGCAACGGGAGACACCACAGCAGTGAGAGGCCCGCGTACCGCAAAAAAAAAAAAAAAAAAAGAGGCATATAATATGACCCAATTTTTGTAGGAGAAAAAAGGAAGACTCTAGATGACGTGTGCTTATATGCACAGGATATTTCAAGAAGGAAACTTGACAAACTGGAAAAGAGGGATTTTCTTTTCATGATTTATGTGGCTGCATTATTGTTTTAAATGAAACTAACCAAAAATGAAAAAATAATACAAATGAACACGTGAAATAGCACACACACAAATCCCACCTACTTTTCCAGGGGCAAATATGCTCCCCCAATTCCATGGGACTGATACAAGGGCCACTTCTATTGGGGCCATTAAATCTCTTTAGCAGTACACTCTATTTAATCTCCATCTTTCAGGGATTCTGTTTCCTCTATAGGGTTATGGAATGGTGTTCACTGATTGGCTGATGCCTCAATTACAGAATGCCTGCCACGTGCCAAGCATCTTGCTGCTCTTCCGCATGGTATTATATTTAACTTCACCTCCCCAAGAGCTTCTGAAGACAAATATTATTACCTCCAACTTGATAAAGGAGGCTATTGAGGCTCTGGTAGTGCCCGAATGTACACAGCTGGTATTGTGAGGTGGTAATGTAAATCTTTGTCGAATGCCTAGCATCGGGGTGAATTTAGTTAAGTTTCATGGTGCATCCCGTCAACGGGCTCACAAGACACATTCCGACATCCTTCTAGTGAGCCTTCCTATACTGCAGAGCTAAATTCTATGCAGCCAGGGTTCTGAATGTGATAAGGTTCTATCAAAGGCAGACTGTGGCATCGTGAGGCATGCTCTTGGAGGCATTTTCGTGTTTAGTGGTGGCTGTGGCTAAAGGTCTTAGTACCTGGTTGCTAGCTTTCTGGGCATTCATTTGCACATCCTGTTTTGTCAGTCAGTTGGTAAGAGATTTTAGAAGAACTACAGGGGCATCATAGGGTAGCTTCCTCCTTCCTCAGCTTCCTCACTGAGGCAGAAGCAGCAGCTCTGGTGGAGGCCCATGCTGTGGGGTGGCTGTGGGGGCCTTTTCTGAAAACTTGGCCCTCCTGATTGATACTCCAAGCTATTTAATAGTCAATACTGAATGCCTTCCAAAGCAGACCAAGCAGTGGATTCAGTAGTTGGCTCCCCTGAATATTCCAAACTGGACAGATGAGAATTTCTGAAAAAGTAGCTTTATATATATTCAATCTTGCACAACTTAGAGATCCTCGAAGGTATGCACCTTTTGAGTCATGGGCTACAGGCACCACTGAGCCACAGGCTACGGATGACCCACTGTGTCTGCTCTAACATCCTGTTAGATGACTACACTGGCTTCTTGGCTTCTCGCAGCCATTCATACCAATCTCCTCTCTCAAGTCTTTCTATACAGTAGCCAGCATAAGGTTATAAATGTACATTTGACTGTCATAGTTCATACGCCAGCTTCAAATCCTTGAGTGGCTTCCCTTTGCTGTTAAAATAAATAGTAATATTTAATAATATAATTTTAAAGTTAATAATAAGATCAACATTTATTCTGTGCCAGGAACTAGTCTACATGCTTTATCTAACTCATTGAATGAAAGCACTGTGGCCACCTCGATGAACCTGTCAGCTCTCTCAGGCTGCTTGTTTGCCTTGTTTTCCCTCCTGCCCTGTCCAACTTACAGATTTCCCCAAATTCTGTACTCCTTTTCGAAAAGTTATTTACTATCAGTCTACAGATAAAATTTTTTTAATGGGCAAAAGTTTGAACAGACATTTCACAAAAGATATACAAATGGCCAATAAGCATGTAAAAAGATGCTCAAATGCAAATAAAATCATAATGGCACTATACACATACCAAAATGGCTAAAATTTAAAAGGTAGACAATACCCATTTTTAATGAGATTATGGAGCATCGGAACTCTCATACATTGCTAGCGGGAGTAGAAAATGGTTCCACATCTTTGAAAAATCATTTGGTAATTTCTTATGAAACATATCTCCTCCTCATGACCCAGCCATTTCATTTACAGTATTTACCCAAGAGAAATGAAAACCTGTTTCCAAACAAAACTCAAACATAAATGCTTATAGCAGCTTTCTTAATAATAGCCCCAAACTGGAAATAATGCAAATGTCTATCAACAAGTGAATGGATAAATCAATTGTGGTATATTTACAGAATGGAACACCCAGCAATGAAAAGGAACAAAACTCTGATGCATGCAGCTACGTGGATGAAGGTCAAAACAGCATGCTGACACAAAGAGGATACACTGTATGATTCCATTGGTAAGAAGTTCTAGGACAGTTACTCTATCATGACAGCACTGTGGTGGTAATTCCATCAGTGGTTAGTGCTCCGGCATGTTGGAACCAGCTCATTGCAGGCTTGCCAGATCCAACTGCATCTTCTCCCAACACCCTCTGCAGGGACATCACATTGCTGACTTGACATCAACGATGGAAGTTTTTAACACATCAGGAAAAACTGGCAAAGGCTACAAATTAGGGCTTCTTTTTTCCCTGATCAGTCACTTGTTTCGTATTTATCAGCACAACCCCGGGTACGTACATTTGTCAACACTCATCCAATCTTACACAAAAATGGCTGCGATGGGGATATACCACAATAATGGCGAGTTCAAAAGTTATATCTCCTCTACTGATCTCTGGTTCTCTTTCCCATCTGTAGAATGATTCAGAGATTGGGAAACGTGAGAACCCGGTGACCTGGGGCTCTTCAGCTCAGATCTCCTCCCACCCTCTCAGGTGAGGTGGGGAGGAACCAAGACAATTGTTCTTGCCGATCAGTCTCCAACATCCAGGAGTTAAAGTTTGAAACTCCTGCTTGCTAAATTCCATTCAGACAGAAAGCTACAGAAGCACCGCCTGGATATACTGATTTCCCTTCATTAAAATTTGACTGTGATGCCTCATTTGTACTTCCCTGAGAATATTAAAACCATTGTAATTACTTGCCTTCTGTATTTCAGACTCTATAACATTCAAAGGAGAATCAAAGAGAAGGTGGCCATGATTGCTTTCCCCAAAGTCACCAAGAATACTCCAACTTCAGGGCCTTTGCGCCTGCTTTTCCTCTGCCCAGAATGCCCTTCTAGAAATCTCCATAACTCACATCCTCTCTGCTTTCAGGTGTTTGCTCAAATGCTCTCTTCTCAGGGAAGATTTCCACCCAGTTGACCACCCAATTTGAAACTGCTGTCTCCAGCACACCCCACTGCCCCTTCCCTGATTTATTTTTCCCCTTCACATTTATCACCACTTAACATATTATATATTCTCTTTATTTGTCCCATTTATTGCTGGTCTTCCCCTACTAGAATGTTAGCTCCATAGGTCAGGAATTTTTGTTTTATTCACTGCTGAATTAGACTTAGCTCCTATTAACAGTGCCAGGCATACCCAATAAACGTTAGAATGAATGAATGAATGAATGAATGAATGGTCCCTGATCTTCAGGAAATCAAAGCAGCAGTGAGCATGTCTCTAAACCTTAGGGAAGGCTTCTTGCAAATCTCTTTATAACCCTTTCTGTGATACAACATTAACATATAACATACACTTCATACTTAATAAATGTTGAATGAATGAATGACATTATTACATGTAAACATATCTGAAAATTAAGAATTTACTACCAACAACCACCTAATCACCAAAGTCTGCCTTTGTATTTCCCTCTCTTATTTCATCATGGTCAATGATCTATTGGAATCACTGAACAAACGTGATATTTATAACAAGGCTGTTGAACTTATTAAATATTAAATTAGAAGGCAACTCACTGCAGAAATCTGATGAATTGCTAATATTTATGAAGTACAAACTAAGTGCCCAGCATCATTGCACTGTGTCCTCAAGGCCATATGAAGTAGGTATCACGATTTCCATTTTATATGCACGGAAGCAGAAGCTCACAAAGTTTACGAACTTGCCTAGGGCCACACAGCAAAGGGCCAAGCTCAGGTTGATTCTGGGCAGTCTAACTCCAGAGCATATGTTCTCAACTACTCTAAAAGATGTTTAAAATAAAAGGTTTCTAAGGATGAATTTAAAACAATTACCCAGAAGACTGTGCTCCTAAGAGTTGTACACAGAGGGGATGTTTTCTAGGGATATTTCTATCTACTTTGAGCAGATCCAAAAGAGAAAGTGTTGACAAGCATCTTTGAGAGTGAGAGAGAGCCCATTCCTGTCCTCTGTGGGGGGCAAGGAACTTGCTCTCAGTTTCCTGTTCTACCGTTGACCCCAAGGAACTTACATTAGTGTCTCCTTTAGGTGAGAAATTATCTTTAAGGGCTTCCCTGGTGGCGCAGTGGATAAGAATCCGCCTGCCAACGCAGGAGACATAGGTTCAAGCTCTGGTCCGGGAAGATCCCACATGCCGCGGAGCAACTAAGCCCGTGCGCCACAACTACTGAGCCTCTGCTCTAGAGCCCGCGAGCCACAACTACTGAAGCCCGCGCGCCTAGAGCCTGTGCTCCGCAACAAGAGAAGCCACCGCAGTGAGAAGCCCGTGCACCTCAACGAAGAGTAGCCCCACTTGCCGCAACTAGAGAAAGCCCGCACGCAGCAACAAAGACCCAACACAGCCAAAAATAAATAAAAATTAAAAAAATTTTTAAAAAAAGGAATTATCTTTAAGGCACACCTTCACCTTGAAGTTCAAGGGGCATTCTACGCTTAACAAGTACAACACCTGGCACCAAGCATCTTGGATGTTACTCCATGAAACACCACAAATGACATGAAAAATGTCTTCCTTAGACTTTAGTTTCAAGTCAATCACTCAGCTCTTTAGAGAATGACATTAGAATACATGAATTCAGAGCAAAAGAACTATAATCATTTTATTTTTCCTCAGGATGCTCAAGGAAAGATGTATAATCTCTGTGATTTTAGAGCAACTTTCTCAGATATGCAGGAATGTGACAGCTGAATAACGGCCCCCTAAAAATGTTCATATCCTGATCCTCGGAGCCTGTAACTATGTCACCCTATATGGCAAAACGGACTTTGCAGCTGTGATTAAATTAAGGGTTTTGAGATGGAGAGATTATCCTGGATTATCCGGGTGGGCCCAATGAGATCACAAGAGTCCTTATAAGAGCAAAGTCAGAGAGATGTGATGGCAGAAGCACAGAGAGAGAAGGAAACAGAGATCAGAGATGGGGAGAGGGAGAAAGAAAAAGAAGGAAAAGAGAGAGAGATTTGAAGATGCTATGTTGCTGGCTCTGAAGATGGAGGAAGGGGTCACAAGCCAAGGAATTCTGGTGGCTTCTAGAAGCTGGAAAAGGCAAGGAGATGAGGCTCCTCTAGGATTTCTGGAAGGAACGCAACTCTGATGACACCTTCATTTTAGGTTAGGACTTCTGGCCCCAGAACTGAAAGATAATAATTTTGTGTTTTTTTGTTTTGTTTTTTTCTAATGCGGTACGCAGACCTCTCACTGTTGTGGCCTCTCCCGTTGCGGAGCACAGGCTCCGAAAGCGCAGGCTCAGCGGCCATGGCTCACGGGCCCGGCCGCTCCGCGGCATGTGGGATCTTCCCGGACCGGGGCACGAACCCATGTCCCCTGCATCGGCAGGCAGACTCTCAACCACTGCGCCACCAGGGGAGCCCTAATTTTCTGTTGTTTTAAGCCATTAAGTGTGTGATCATTTGTTACATACGGCAGCAAGAGGAAACTAATACTAGGTAGAACTGGTATCTCAGTAGACATCCATGAGAAGCAAAGGAAACGAAACTAGACTATTTGTATTTGGAGCCTGTTTATTCTTCATAATCTTCAGGACTCTCTGGGTATTCAGTTATCAATTTCTAAGTAGCTATACCAGTATAATAATAGTGATTAGTATCAGCCCAGTACTCTGCTCAGCACTTCGTTAGCATTCTCTTCTTAATCCTCAAAACAAACTGAAAAGCAAGATAAAGCAACTGGCCCAGCAAAAGAGAACCGGTAAGCAGCTTGTTTATTCAAAGCCAACGTATAATTAATACTACTAATAACAACAGGTACCACTTACTGCTTTCCTACATTATCTCCAATCTCTCCAACAACCCTGCAAAGGAAGGAGAATTATTCTAATTTTATGGAGAAGGAAATGGTCCAAACCTGGGAGAGGCTAAGTAACATGCCCAAGTGAGGAAATGTCTGAGTCTGATTTCAAAAATCTAAGCTTTTTCTAGTCATAGCACTTTGTGTTTTATTTAAAATTTATTCAAAGGGTTTTCTATCACCACATTTAATTCAGTATGCACACTCAAATATCCCCACCCCATCCCACTCCTTTGCCCTCACCGAGATGAGGCCTCGTTATTTTACTCTAAAGCTACCTGATCAGCAGAGTGTAGCAGAATCTAGGTCCCAATAGTTCATCTTAAAAGCGGGTGATCAAAAACATCCTGTCTACAAATCCCAAGCAAGCAAGAAACGGACACAGCAATTTCACCAAGAAAATGTAAGACAGAAAAAACAGAGCGAGCACCAGATTTTCCCAAGTTCAAGTGAGAAACCTACAGTCTACCCCGCTATTCACACAGGACAGGAAGTTTCCCTTGAAGCAAATCAGAGAATGTCAGAGTTGGAAAAGACCTTAACAGGATTTTGATCTGCCTTTCCTCACTGAATGCAGGAATCCATTCTTCAACCTTTAAACATAGAGCACTGCATTTTCTGAGACAGTGCATTTGTTAGGAAGTTCTTCCAGATAATTAGTCTAAATCTACTCCTCCTTCCTGGTTCTAGCTTGTGAGGCCAACCCAATAGGGTCATCCCTCTTCTGCATGCCAGACAGCCAACACGTCCCTACTGGGTCTTCCCTGTTCTTAGCTGAACATCCGAGTTTTTCCATTTTTTTCTCATGTGACAAGCCTTCGCAAGGTTGCTTCCCCTGGACGTGCCAACATCCATAATGCCTTCTCAGAAAACTTGGAACCCAGAACATAACACCGCTCAACTCTAGGTATGGTGGAGCCAGGATGGAGTCATGATCCCATGACCTCCCTGGGCAATGCATTTCTATTAGAAGTAGCTTAGAACTGAAATATTTTTAGCTGAATGAACTTGGCCAACTGAAAAATCCTCAGACGGCCTTTTTAATTTGGTTCTCCTCCAGTCTACAGTTTCATTTCTTAAATGTAAATGATAGAAATTTACATTTCTGTTGAATATTGAATGTCATTCTCTATATCCTACTCTATACATTTACAGCCTGCCAAGACATTCACTTATTTACTGAGAGCATACTCTATGTCAAGCACTGATCCAGAGACACTGGAGACGGAGTGAACAAGACAAAGACCCCGCTAAGATGCAGATAACATTCTGACTTGACTCTGACAACCCCGCTCTGTCAACTGCAAGTTTGAAATTTACATTTTCCCTATTGAATCAGAATATTTCTCCCAAGAGAACTGAAATAATTTTCATATTAGTCCATTATAGATAAGGATGGGGTTTAACATTCAACGTATAACATGTTTGGAACAGTTATTTAAGAATGAACTGTAAACGGCATTAGGCTTTTATTTTCTTTGATCCATTTTCATCCAAAATGAATAATTATATCCTTAATGTAATATAATCCGTGTACTGTATTCCTCAGATAAAAACATTTATTACTGCTATTTATAGTCAGTTATTCTTTCCAAGAGCTTTTAAAACTCATCTGTAAGTAATTTCTGGAGAAATGAAAAGAAATTATTGTTTAATATTTAAACTATTCCACCTGCTTATAAGACACACATCACACACACACACACACACACACACACACACACACACACGAAGTCAGAGTCTAAGAAAGGCTGAGCGAGAATGAGCACACGCAGCCTATATTTAGATCTGTATTACTCCTTTCATTACTGATCACTGTTGCAACTTGAAAGCATTTCCACGTACTACATGGAAACAAACACAAAACAGTACCTATTTTGATAGGTGGCAACATTTCTAGAATTACCCCAGGAACAGTAAATTTTCTCTTTAGATTCAATGATTCTCAACCCTTGCTAAACATCAGAATAACATGGAGGCTAAAAAAAATACTAAGTGTTCGTTTCCCCCCATGTCCACCCCAGAGATTCTGACATAAGGATCTGAGTTAAAAGCCAGGGCATGAGTATTTTCTTTTAAAAAGCATTCTAAGTGATTCTACAGGTGAACAACCACTATTCTAATCCATCCATCTCATTCTGCAGAAACAGAACAATTTACTCTGAATTCTGCAATCTCCATTCAATTATTCCTATCTAATTAATTAAAGTACGTGTAAATGAGAAAATATCTAACTAATGTGATCTCAGCACTATTGTAACTGGTATGTTTTGTTCTTTTATTCATCCCCTTAATTATTTCAAAAGCCATCTCTCCCCCCCAAAAAAGTTTTTAGAAATATGTATTTAGTATAACCAGATTAGTAATTTCCAATATTTTATCATACTGGTAAACAGAGGCTAGTCTGAGCTCTACAGAATTTTAAATGACACGTTTTATTCTTTCTTTTTTTTTTTTTTTCTTGCGGTACGCGGGCCTCACTGTTGTGGCCTCTCCCGTTGCGGAGCACTGGCTCCGGACGCGCAGGCTCAGCGGCCATGGCTCACGGGCCCAGCCGCTCCGCGGCATGTGGGATCCTCTCGCACCGGGGCACGAACCCGTGTCCCCCGCATCGGCAGGCGGACTCTCAACCACTGCGCCACCAGGAAAGCCCACACGTTTTATTCTTAAAAAGAAAGATTCCGAAAGTAGAAGCTGTGAGCATTAAGAACATGTGATAGCTACCAAATGTAAAATAGATAGCTAGTGGGAAGCAGCCGCATAGCCTGGGAGATAAGCTCGGTGCTTTGTGACCACCTAAAGGGGTGGGATAGGGAGCGTGGGAGGGAGATGCAAGAGGGAGGAGATATGGGGATATATGTATATCTGATTCACTTTGTTATAAAGCAGAAACTAACACACCATTGTAAAGCAATTACACTCCAATAAGGATGTTAAAAAAAAAAAAAGAACATGTGATAGAAACTATGTGTGCTCAAGACAGTTGATGGCCTTGTCACCCTCAGTTAAAAAACTTATTAGATGGAGAAGCTCCGTGTCTTTTCTAATGGCTGTTCAGAGATGCCTTGCTCCTTTGTCCCTATCTTGGTCCTTCCCGGGGACTGGCAGGGTTAACACTTGCAGGGTAGTGAACTTAAAAACAGGGTCCAGAGCAGGGGATAAGCAACAGCATCTGTAGCACAATGGCAGATGATAGGTGGGTGAGGTATCGAGCCAGGCGTGAATTTCTCCATCTAGGCAGATGTGAAGTTGGGTCCTACTTTTATAGCTCCTGAGGCGCTGCCACTGTAGGGAGCTATTGGTCATCGGTATTAAAGATGTCACAGATACACAACTAGTAGAATAGATCAAATAAAAGAAAAAAAAAAACAGCAACACCAAGTGATGGTGAGGATGCAGGTAAATCGAAGGTCATACAGTGTTGTTGGGTAACAGTCTGGCAGTGTCTTACGAAATTAAACATTCATTTACTATATGACCCAGAAATCCCACTCCTAAATATTTTCTCCAAGAAAAATGAGAACTTGTGTTCATCCAAAAACTTGTACGTGAATGTTTATAGTGGCTTTAGTCATAATCACCAAAAACTGGAAACAACCCACTGGCCTACAACTGGTGAATGAATAAACAACCCGGGGAATCCATACAATGGAATACCACTCGTCAATTAAAAGGAACACATTACTGATTGATTAATTAGGGATGAATCTCAAATGCACTGTAACAAGGGAAAGAGACCAGGTTCAAAATGTTATATATAAATGCATATTCCACTAAGATGACATTCTGGAAGAGGCAAGTAGGCCAGAAGATACATTAGGAGTTGCCACGAATTGGGGGTGAAGCAAGAGGCTGATTACAAGGGAGCACTAGGGAGTTTTTCTGAGGTGACAGAATTGCTCTGTATCTTTATTATGGAGGTGTTTACATGACTATATGCATTCATCAAAGCCTATAGGAATATACAGGGAATGTTACTGTATGCAAATGATACCTCAAATAAACCTGATCCCCAAAAAAGGTCCATAGGGGAAAGCCCGGTCATCAAAGTGAGTTAGTTGGAAAGGTGATGCAAATGGAAAAGCAAGAAGTTTAAAAAGCTGTTTGGATTAAATATATTATCAAATTGGCTTTATTTGATGGAGCTTCCCTAAATCCATCGCAACCACTTCAACATTTGGAATGACACAGTGCAAACAGCAAGACTGAGAACCGTTCACAATATGTAAATCTTTCCTTTTATCAAAGGAATGAAGTCTTGCAACATATTTTAGTACAGACCTGCTTTCCAGGAACGTGACCACCTTAGCCACAACAAAATATGACTGATTATGCTAAATGATGGAGTCATTTGAAGCTACCGTAAACTCTGAAAATATGGCTGGTAATTTTGAAACAAAGATGAGAAAGCATACATGGCTCAGTCTCCTAAGTGCTGTTAACTCTACACCTAATATAACTGCCTTGAAAGTAAGCAAAAATCTATATAAATTGGTAGTTCTTGAAGTGTGGCACCAGGATTAGAGGCATCAGACCAGCAGTAGTGGCATCATCAGGAGCTTAGCAGAAATGCACATTCATGTGTTCCACCCCAGCGTGAATCAGAATCCAGTCATTTCCCTGCTCAGCAAACTCTAAGTTCAAGAGATGAGGAAGTGGCCATCATGAATGGCTGATGAAAAAAACATCCAAAAAAGGACACAAGCACGTTGCTGTCCATCTAGACCCATGCAGTCAAGATGAAGTACAAACCTACCCCGCCATACGCCCATACAATCTACATAGTAAAAAAGGGTTTTAATTACAGGCTTTACCCTTTTAAAACGCTCTGAGCCCAATCTATATTTAAAATGAAATTGGATTTCAAGTAGAATTTTATGCAAACTCAATTCTAGGAGATAATTAAAAACATTTATAATGTTCACAGTACTAAGAGAGGTGTAGTTATCTGTGATAGATCAGTTCATTCCATAACCAAGTGAGTAAAGTTTCAGAACTAAAATTTCACAGGTGATATACATACTAATAATTGTAACTATTAAAAATCAAAAGTCGTCTCCCAATAACCACTGGGTCCTGCCATATTCTACTTTATGTGGACTATATCTTCATAGCTTTTTCTTTTCAGGTAAAGGATGAATAATGATTTCTAGATTTTCAATAAATACCTCAAGCCGTAAAGATCAGAATATGTTTTCCTTCCTCTTTTCAAGTAAAATGTTTTGGTATTTCAACAGATGTCTTAGTAGAAAAATGCTATTTTCATCCATCCGAATGAGAGTTCATCAAGCACAGGGAAGATGAATAAAGTAGCCCCAAATATCATCATAATTATACCAGCACATACGCTCAATTTATAAAACAAGGCTTTATTTGCATTACATTATCAATGTCTCCTCTTGGAGTCCTGCTTTATTGATACTATCTGTCCATGCTATCCAAGGGCTATAAATTCGTAATTCTGCACAAATGGACTATCTAATCTTTCAATCATCTAGGGGCAGATATTTAATCTGACGCCAGTTCCCAGCTGACATTCAGTTCTTCTGTGGATGAATACTCACAGGCAACAACATCTGAACATCAGTTTAAGCAAAACACCACCAAGGTAGATCTGTTGCCCCTCACCTCCATGCGTACACTTGGCCCCAAACACGTGTAAAACTAATGCCAGTGTTTTGGATGATCTGCATGTTTTAGCACCATTGCCCACTTTCAGAATTTTACAATTTTGTAAACAGGATCAGTAACTCATCAGGCCGCATGTTTTTGTCTTGTTTTATCCTAGGTAACAGCAATATTAATTTCCACCTTTACAGTGCTTTCCCTTACACTGTTCTGTTCTTTGTTTTTTGGGTTTTTTTGTGGTATGCGGGCCTCTCACTGTTGTGGCCTCTCCCGTTGCGGAGCACAGGCTCCGGACGTGCAGGCTCAGCGGCCATGGCTCACGGGCGCAGCTGCTCCGCGGCATGTGGGATCTTCCCGGACCAGGGCACGAACCCACGTCCCCTGCATCGGCAGGCGGTCTCTCAACTACTGCGCCACCAGGGAAGCCCTCTTACACTGTTTTTTATGAGTAATTAAGATAATGTTATACCCCTTTGTAAAACTGGCCATTTACTTCCTGTTATTTTTATAATAAAATAAAATAGGGTTAATTTGGCCCAAGAAGGGCTACCAGATCTGGCTCCTATTTACCTTTCTATTGTCATCTTCTAACACTTCTCCCCTTCACTCAATCCAACCCCATTGGCCTCCTTTCTAGCCTCAGGACCTTTTCACTTGCTGTCCCATTTGTCTTGGCATTCCTTTTTCTCCAATCTCCCATTGCCTAATTCCTTCTCCTCTTTTAGATCTTAACTCAAATATCACTTCCTCAGAAAAAATCTTCTCTGACCTTCTCCAGTTCCTCTCCATCTGATCAAGCTGTTTATTTTCTAAGTTTTAAAATATTGGTATATTGGCTGCACCCACCACAGTGCCTGGCACAGAGCGGCTACCCAATAAGCATTTATACAATGAATAAATAAATGAATGAATGAACACTGTGAAATAAGTGAAGAATTATTACCTTAATTTTCCAAATAATAAAACTGAAGCCCAGCTAAATTCAGCAATTTACCCAACTTTATACTATGAGCTAGTAATAGAAACAAGATTTTTCTGACACTAAGCTCAGTGCTAGTTTCACTATTTGATACAAATCCTAAATAGACTTAAAAAAATCATAATTTGTGCTTAGAGTGATATTTTCAACTCTTAGTAAAGTTTCAACTCCAACACGATTAACTGTAGGATTAATACCTTTATCTCAACAATTCCTGAGCTTGTCTGAAGTTTTTAATTTTTTTTTCTTAACATAAAAATCCATTGACCTTTATCTCAGCAGCTTGCTTGATCTTAAATATATGTCAAATAACCCAAAAAGAGAGTTTAAATAACCATTATGCCTACCAAGTAAATGTTTGTATCCATAAAATAGAAAGTTAGAAGTGATGTTTAAGAAAATGTACTCAGGAGGTAGACTGAGTTATAAGTATTTCTCTTCTATCATTCCTAAGTACTTACTGTTGACATAAAAGATAAACCAAATACAGTGTTTTACCAAAAGAATCATTGCAACGTTTACAGTATTTTGCAGTAACTGAAGACATATACTTATCTGGACAAATATCTCATATCTGGATAAATGAAGAAAAAGTAAGTGAATTTAATATATATTAATCTTCTACCTGAGGTGTCCACGGGACTAAAAATTAATCCATGAATTATTCTGATACTCCAAACACTGGATATTGCCTGACTGCTACATTTGTATCGCTCAAATAGAGGCAGGCAATTTAGTAGAAAAAAAGCCTTCACAAGTTTTCCTCCCTCTTAGCTCAAATATGGCGACATTCTGTAGCTAAATTGTGAAATAGATTTAAAGCCCAAATAAACTAAAGTGATAAAGACCCAGGGTGGAGAATGGTTTGGGCAGGCACAAGTCCCATTTCACATGTATCATATTAATTTGAATTCTTACAGTGACTGCAGTAGATATTCTGAAATGTCTCTATACTGTTACTTTAGTTACTGCCTAACTTCCGACCCCTCATCACACAGTTTAATAAACCCGCCAAGGAAAGCTGAGTTTAGGTTACAGTCATGGCTAAAGGCACCCCCATTATAATACGGTCATATTCCTATTTGCAAAAGTGACCACTACACCCACCTTTCCCAAAACGAACCTTGTGACCTTCCCCAGGAAAGAGCTCTCTGGTTCAAGAGACCAACCAAGGTATTCACGCTTTAGTCATTAGATCAATCATTTACCTCCTTACTGAACAGCCACCACAATAAAAATGACCTTTTGATGTACCAAAACCAGGAAAAAACATCTAACATTTCTTTTCAAGGTAGTTTAATGAAAAGGGTATAAAAGTGAGATTTTCACAGAAGTAGGGAAAAAAATATTGCCTCCAAAATCGAGATTTTTTTTTTTCATACACCACATACCTAAATATGCAAACACCTTTGACAAATTTTCCCCATTCATATATCTCCTAAAGAGACACAGACCCTGATAAATACAAAAATTATTAGCAATACTTACTAAAGAAATATATGTTCTTCCTATAAACGATCAAGATGACTAGAAAAGCTTCTCTATATTATTAGTAAGACAATTCTCAGGCGTCACCTTTAAAATCAGAGCTTGAAGGTACTAGAACTCAGGTCCGCTAAATGCCCAGTTCATTGCTCTAGTCATACCTCTTCTTCTGAGGCCTCAGATTCTTCACCTTTATAATGAGGGGCTAGGTGGTACAATTGCTAGCAAACCTGAAACCCAACAGGTCTCACTACCTATCGGGGGCATTTACATTTTAGGAGACAATATTACAGGACTCCTCCAAAGCCATAGATTGTTGGAAGTGGCATTTGTCTTTCAAAACAAACAAATCACCATTAATTAAAACACACACATACACACCCTTTCTTTCCAACAATAAGGAATAACCAAATCTGATGTGATAATGTACAAGGCAGTGCCTTAATGGAATGCTGGATCCAGCAAGATTTAAGCAATAAATTTTATGGAACTTGATCATACTCTCCCATCACAAAGCCCTTTATGATAACACTTGAGTAAATCCATCTGGTTGAGTTAATAATTAGGTTAAATCTGTTACAAGTTAATGATGCATAGACAAGTCATTCCAGGTACATGATGATGCAGCGAATTTGTGACACAAGTTACAGATAATATTTTGCACCGCCTTTCATTTTTCTTTATTTCCTACTCTGACTAGAAAACAAAAAGCCATTCAAGAACAAATAAGACCTTCAAATAAGACCTACATACGTACAGACTGGATTCAAAGGGGAAAAAAAGCACTTTCCTAAGGAGTTACATAGGGTTTCAGAAAGACCTCTCAAAGGTTGAGAAAGACCCCAGCCCATTTCTATATTCTGAGCTGCCTGGTGGATTGTAAAATAAAGAAATGCTTAAGTATGTAGTGTGTTTATTTAAATGTTTATGTGTAATACAAAAATAGAACTATGCTGTCCACCAGAGTTTCAGAATGCACAATGTATATTCATGCCTAGTGTACTTACTATAACTAGTGAAATGTAGTAATGAGAAATGAGATGAAAGTAAACAGACATTGTAGTTCAATATGGTTGGGGTATGAAACTACATCTATAAGCAAATTGGAAGATATTTCATAAACATGAAACCTGGAGCCAAATGATCTTCAGCCCATGCTCCCGGTATTCCATCCCCTGGGTAAGATCCTGGAGTTCATTTAAAGATTTATTATGTGGCCAGGGCCTTTAAATAGAAATTACACACAAAAGCACAAATCTGTGACCTTCAACATCAACAAATACTTATATATGTGTAGCTATCCAAAGACCAGCCCCCAGTCCAAAAGAAAATAGACTGTACTTTAGCAAAATCTGTGTACTGAGGCTGGAATCATCAAAGCGCAATAGAGTTGAAAATGAGCTAATGATTCCCGTGTTTTGATGTTAATGAAAAGAGAGAAGGCTGAGACCAGAGTGGAGGGAGAGTGGCTTCCTTGGGGAGAGAGAGGCTCTGAGCTCTGGGGAAACAGCCAGCCTATCAGGTGTTGAGGAAGAACTGAGCACAGTGGATGCTGTCAACCCTGGCTGCATATTTAAGACAACTGATGCCCAGACCCCACACAAGGTCAATTAATCAGAATCACTGAAGATACCTTTTAAAGGCTCCCGGGTGACTGGAATGTGAGCCAGGGATTGACGGCCACTGAGTCAGGGTCACTGAGGCTGGGGGATAGAAAAGGCTGAGTAAGCACAGCTCCAGCAATCAGGACCTGAGTGACTGCAATAAAACAGAGCCGGTTCCTCCTAGAACGAATCTGGTATGGGAGCAGGGTCGGGTAGGGGGTGTCCAGAGATAGGTCTCTCTCATGTTCACCAATAGAGTAGAAGAAAATGGCCCTATAGAGGACAGGACATTCAGATGATTAAAGCCACAGCAGGCTAAATTGAGACCATGTGCCTCTCCACCTGAGACTGCACAACATTTCCACCCAGTGTGCTTTACGGATGTTAACATTCTAAACAATTAACGTCTCTTATCACATAGTAGGGAACAGGTCACATCTCTGCTCAAAACTGTCTAATGGCCTTCCCCTTCCCTCAGAGAAAATCCAGCCCTTACTATGCACATCCTACACAGACTTGCGCTAAAGTGTGGTCCCAGGACCAGCAGCAATAATAGTACCGCCCGAGAGTTTGTCAAAACTACAGAACCTCTGGCCCCATCGATCAACTAAATCAGCATCTACATTTAAACAGGATCCCCATGTGACTTTATGCACATTAAAACGTGAGAAGCTATAAAACAGATAAACAACAAGGTCCTACTGTATAGCACGGAGAATTATATTCAACACCTTGTAATAACTGATAATAGAAAAGAATCCAAAAAAGAATATACATATGTATAACTGAATCACTTTGCTGTACACCTGAAACATTGTAAATCAAGTATACTTTAATTAAAAACTTGTGACAAGCACTGACCTACCGAGTCTCCCTCACCTCTCCCACCCACCCCTATTACCTCTCTGCTACCTGACCTGTTTGCTCAGCACCTTCTTACCATTCCTTCAATCTACCAGTCTCTCTTCTGTTCAGGGCCTTTACTCTGGCTGCTTCCTCTACTAGAATGTACCTCCTCCAGATATCTGGAAGGCTCATTTGTTTACCTCACCTTCTTCAGATCTTTTCTCATGTCACCTCCTCCATGAAAACTTCCCTCACCATCCTGTTTACAACTGAAAAAAATTTTCCAGACATTCCCCCTTCCCTGCTTCCTGTCCACAGGACTTACCACCAGTGGACATACTTTTTTGTTTTCTATTCAATTGTTTATTAACAGTCTCCCTGTGATAGACTGCAAAATATGGCCACAAATTCTTGGCATCTCTTTCTATGGAGGAAGAGATGTCTCTGCTTCTTGAAGCTGGGCTTGGTAATGTGACTTGCTTTGACTTATGGGATGTTAGGATATGGACACGAGCAAAAATTTGAAAAGAGCTTGCACATGAGAATTTCTCTCTCTGGTTGCTGGGATACCTTCTTGTCGCTAAGGGAAGAAGCACAAACGAGCCTGCTGGAGGATGGGAGACCCATGACCAGTTACCCCCATAATCTAAGCTAGCAGCCAGCAGAAACCACAAGAACATGAGTGAAGCCATCCCAGACTAGCCAGGCCCTAGATGACCCACCAGTTGCCTGAAGAACCTAACATTCAACTCACAGCCTCACAGAAATAATGATTGTCATTTTAAGCCACTGGGTTTTGGGTGATATGTTTTGAAGCAAGCTGGAACCCTTGTAATTTCCAAGAGGGTAGAGATTTTTGTGCCCCACTGCATCTTCAGGGTTTAGTAGTGTACTTAGCATAGGGGAGATAGTCTAAAATATTTGCAGTGAATGTTGAAGGACAGAATGATGATCACAAAGGAAAAAAAAAAAAAAAACCCACGAGTGAAAGAAATAAAGGCCCGAAATGGCCTCCATCACTGAGAGACTAAAAGGTAGGAGCAGGACCTCCTAGGTTCATTAGAACCTTGTCTCTTCAGATTCAGGGTGAACTAAATAAGATTTCAACTACTTTGGTAACAGAATATTTTAGCCAAAAAAAAAAAAAATCCACATGTTCATTCACATGCGGTGTTTCAAATTTATTCAAAACAGTTCTAGTTTCACGGTGCTTAACTTGTCTAAGGCTGCATAGCCATGTGACCTTTAGAATAGTTTTCACATTATGCAGCACTTACACTCCTCATTTTAAATTATTCCGATTTTTAACAGCTCGCAAATCGGCGAACCAAATCACTGCATGTTGCTTCAATTCTGTCTTGCCAAAGAAGAAAAATCTGCTGCTTTGGATTCATGTCAAGAGTTGGAAATTCGGGCCATAACATTTTAAATCTCAGATGTTCCCCACTGTGTCCACCTCACATAAATCAATAAGCACACAAATACCCACATGTTTGGGAAGCCAGTTCACTAACAACTAAGGCACAATGGCCTGTGGAATGCGGCGGCAAATTTAAGTGGATTCTGCAGCAGTGGGTGTCATAATCTGAGAGTACAGTGTGGTCCTTAGCAGTGGCACAAACAAGTGCAATTGGCAAGCAAAAAGCAAGTTCGATATTAAACAATTAACTGAGGTACAAAGCTAACACGTTATTTTCATTTGATGGGAAAAAATAAAAGACAAACTGTAGTACACTACGTTTCTGTCTTCTTGGAAAAGGAAACAAACCCTCAATTTTCTCTAGTCTTACCAGTCATGGACAGGCATATCTAAACTTATGGAACAAGTCTCCTCTGGAGAGCTGGCAAGGCTGGAGAGAAGCAACTCGGAGCAACTAAGCTCTGGGATCTTCAGGGTTTCTTTCAGGAAGTGCAAATCTCTAAGCAACAGAATCCCATACACACATTTGCAAATACCTACTATCTGGCTTCTGATTTTTTGAAACACATGTCATTATCACTTGCATAATGAGCACAATGTATACTGGAGATCCATGAGGTCTTCCTATTAAGTCACAGGATTCTTATCTAGAGTATCACATAATCTCTCTCCCTCTTCCATTACCAATCTCCATCTATACTGTGTGCAAGGCTAAGGAGAAAGCTCTTGAACTTTTGTATTAGTGGGAACAGGCAAGATTCCACAGTAGGAACAAATGAACCCATGAATCTCAGTGACTGAAAACAAGAAAAGCTTGTTTCTAGCTCATGTTACACATCCATTGTGCACTGGCTGGGAGCGCCGCTCATCATGGCCCGCAAGGACCCAGGCCAATGGAGCACCCACCACCTGGAGCTTGGCAGATCGAAGTAGGGCAGATGGGGAGCACAGTGAATCATGCACTGACTGTTAAGAGGGGACGTGTGTCACTTCTGCTCACATTTCCTTGGCCAACAGAAGTTACATGACCAAATAGGAAATACACCCACTTACACCGCAAATAGGGAAATACAATCCTATCACATGGTGAGAAGAAGTGAAAATATTCAGGGGATGGTATTAACGACACTGCTGTCTCTATTCCCTCCCGGCCTCCACGTATTCAAAGCCATTTATCCGTTTCAGAGTATTTTCCCGAGGGCATCTGAATGGCAGAGCACACTCTTCCAGGTACCATAAAGTACCAGAGTTTAAACAAAAGAGGTTTTAGCCACAGGCAATTTCATTTGAGGAAATGACGTCTGAGAAGGGCTTTGCCGAATGAGTGAGAACTGGACGGGAGGATGTCCAGGCAGTGGGAGCAACTCGAGCAGGGGCAGAAAAGTAGGGCATGGCAGTGCATGTGCAAAGAATGGCAAAATGTTTAGGCTGAATGATATTCAGAATAGACGGGGTGGGGTGGGGGGGAAGGAGGGGGAGGGGGAAGGAGGGGGAGGGGGGAAGGAGGGGGAGGGGGAAGGAGGGGGAGGGGGAAGGAGGGGGAGGGGGAGGAGGGGGAGGGGGAAGGAGGGGGAGGGGAGGGGCGAGTGGGAAGAGGGGGGAGGAGAAGAGGAAGAAGTCTCTTTGACCACAGTGGGTTCTGAAAAGATTAAACTGCCTTATGTGGCATGTTTTGAAGGGAAAGACAGTGGGACAGGATAGGACTGGCACAGTAGTCCAAGCAAGAAGCAACAAAGGGCTTAGCTACAGGAGACCCACCTCAATGGAGAGAAGAGAAGAGCTCTACTCTAGAATCGCATACAGCAGAAGAAGACTCAGCTTTCCCATCTCCCTTTCATCTGACCCAGAAAACATAACTCACCTTTCCCTCTATCTGCCTGAGCCTGAAGGGACTGGTCATTTGAGGCTTAGAACTGATTAAAGTGACGAGGTCAGATGGGGAGACCCATCTCGATTGAGAGACTAGCTTCTGGCCATGTCACCCAACCAAGAGGGCATTCCTTTCATAATTAAGTGGAGTTAACTCCCAGTGGAGAGTTCCTCTATTTGTTCTCAGTTTATTTCCTATCTCCAAGGATATCTCTGAAGCCACTCCTTAAGGACTAAACTGCAGGACTTAATTTATGTGTTTATCCTGGAGCCTGTAATTCCTCCTCTCATGCAGATTTAACTTCAGCGCTTTGGCCCTTCAAATTGGCCAATCCAGGTAAGCCCTTCCATGGTCGATCCAGGTAGGTCAGCCATGGGCCATCACAAGATTCTACGGCTTATATTATACAGAGCTTTAGGACCCGTCGTGTGCACCAAATCTGCTTATTTTTGCTACTCCCACGCATTCCACACAGACAGTACAATTAGCCTGTGATCTGAAACCTTCTCTTACTACTGACCAATTCCATCATTGGGGGGTCCCTCTGTGCTGTTCTTCCCACTGCTCCAGTAGATACAAGACTTGCACTGTCACCCCCAGGGAGATGAGCGTAGCCAGCAGAGCCCCCAGCGTTCCTTGGAATCCCTGGAGAAGCCATCGCAGTCCTTGGATGATCTGGGACTTGGCTCTTGGGGTGGACAATGTCACACTGTGTACTCTGACTCTCCCACTAAGAATTCTCATGAAGTCAAAGCCAGAAAGAATGACCCTGCTGACGATGCCAAGTTCTGAAACATTCAAAGATAAGGATTAGGCTATTTCCCAGGAAGTCCTGGACTTTAGAATCCATACACACATGACTCATCAATCCTAGATCACTCCTTTTTACCACACTCCACTATAGAATATACTATGCACTGTGAGCCTTCCTTATTGACTGGGTAATAGAATTTTTAAAAATTTTTCTCCAGTGTTCAGATTTGTTTCTCATTTTATATACACTGCAGGACTATAACATACTTTAGGATTTGACCAATATTCAGTGATTACCTTTACAGAGCCAAACACCATGCTACATGCTGTGGAATAATAATTAAGACCCTTACAAGGAGAAAAGAAAAAAAAAAAAACTTTACTAAATTCCCTGGGGAGATTTTGGGCAAAGTACTATTGGAGTCAAAGCACTGAAAAATCAGAGTGATTGTACCTGTATTTTACCTGTATTTCCAGAGTGAGGTATAGTGGAGGTGACATTTGAGATGTGTCTTCAAGAAGAGAATTTCCAGAAGGGCAAGGGGTCAGATGAATATTCCAGGTGGAAAGACTGGCACAGAAACAGGAAAGGATTGAGTCTAGTATCTGGGGAACAATGGGAAGTCCAGTTTGGCTTTGTTAAGGGACGGAGCAAGAAAGTCGATGGAAAAAGTATTTCAGGACTAGTAGATAGAGGACTGTAAAAGTCCAGAGAAGGAATCTGTTTGTTTAAACACAGGAGGCAAATGGCGGCTACTGGTGACTTCTGAATAGGTAAATGGCATCACCAAAATCAAGCTTTAAGATCACCCTCTTCAATCTCAAGCTCAATCACTTCTTCCCTGTTCACTAGACTTCATTTACACCTGCCGGTTTCTGTTCCCCTGGGGCCTTTGCACCAGCTGTCTCCTCTGCAGGGAACTCACCCCACCCCAGACCTCCATGTGGTCGGGGCTCCTTCTTATTCAGATCTCCGCTCGAGTGTTCCCTCCTCAATGAGCTTCCCTAACCAGCCTATCTGAAGGAGTCCTCCCACCCTTAGGCACTTTTTACTCTACTAATGTATTTAGCTTTCCAATAGCAACTTATCATAATTTGAAATTATTTTATTCACTTCATGGCTGCCTCATAGGTTGGTTCCTCTCACTATAAGCCCCATGTGAGCACATACCTTATTTAAAGACAGATACAGTAGGCCTGGGTCTAACAGAATGGCTAATAAACAACAGGTACTCAATAACTATTTTTTAGCAGCTTCACCGAGATAAAGTTCACATACCATATATTTATTTAAAGTATACTATTCAAATGCTTTTAGTGTAGTTACACAGTTGTGCAAAAATCACAACCCATTTTAGAACATTTTCATCACCCCCGAAAGAAACCCCATACCCATGAGCGGTCCCCCCATCTCCCCACCCCCCAATCCTTTCAGCCCTAGGCAACCACTAATCTACTTTCTGTCTCTGTAGATTTGTCTACTCTGGACATTTCATATAAACAGAATCATACATTCATGACCTTTTGTGACTGGTTCCTTTCACTCAGCCGGTGAAGTGTTTTCAAGGTTCATCCATGTTGTAGCCTGTATCAGTACTTCATTCATTTTTATTGCAGAATATTCCATTGTAAGGATACACTATATTTTGTTCATCCATTCATCAGTTGATACACATTTGTGTTGTTTCTATTTTCTGGCTCCTATGAATAATGCTGCCACCAACTTTTGTCTGCAGGTTTTTGTGTGAACAAATGTTTCATTTCCCTTGACTGTATACTTAGGTGTGGAACTGCTGGGTCGTATGGTAACTCTATGTTTGTTTAATGTTTTGAGGGACTGCCAGACTGTTTTCCAACAGTGGTTGCACCACTTTGCATTTCCACTAATAGTGTATGAGGGTTCCAATTTCTCCACATTCTTTTTTTTTTTTTAATTTTATTTATTTATTTATTTTTGGCTGTGTTGGGTCTTCATTTCTGTGCGTGGGCTTTCTCTAGTTGCAGCGAGCGGGGGCCACTCTTCATCGTGGTGCGCAGGCCTCTCACTGTCGCGGCCTCTCTTGTTGCGGAGCACAAGCTCCAGACGCGCAGGCTCAGTAGTTGTGGCTCACGGGCCTAGTTGCTCCGCGGCATGTGGGATCTTCCCAGACCAGGGCTCGAACCCATGTCCCCTGCATTGGCAGGCAGATTCTCAACCACTGCGCCACCAGGGCAGCCCTCTCCACATTCTTGTCAACACTTGTGATTATCTGTCTTTCTGATTATAGTAACCTAAGTGAATATGATGTGAATTAGTATCTCATTGTGGTTTTGATTTGCATTTCCCTGATGACTAATGACGTTGAGCAACTTTTCATGTGCTTATTGGCCATTTGTATATCTTCTTTGGAGACATGTCTATTCAGATCCTTTGTGCCCATTTTTAATTGGGTTATTTGTCTTTTTATTATTGAGTGTAGGAGTTCTTTACATATTCTGGATACAAGGCTCTCATCAGATGTGATTTGCAAATATTTTCTCCCATTCTGTGCATTGTCTTTTGACTTTTCTTGATGGTGTCCTTCAATAACTATTTTTAAAATAAAACAATGAATAAAACGAATCCTTTAAGACAGAAAACTATGACCAGTTCATAAGTATGTGGCAAATTAGTGGCAGGGCAGGACCTAGAGGAGAATTCAAGTCACCTGTTTTCAGCCCTGAGTTTTGTTTACTGGTTCTCAGCATTGCCCAACTAGCCCAGAAGCAATGACATCATCCTACGATGAGTCAAAGAATGCAGCATTTGGTAAATTGGCTCATGAGCATTAACCAAATGGAAAGATGCCCCAAGGTTAAAAAAATAAAGAAAAGAGGTTTTGCTGGAAGCTAGGCTATAATAAATCTTAAGTGGCCTACAATTTAGTTTTCTCTTGAAAAACTCTGAAATTGATGAATGGGTCCCACACACACACAGGAAAAAAAAAAATTAGTTAAATGCAACTAGAATAGGTCCAGGATGAGTAAGCAGTAAACTTCTAAACTTGTAGTTACGGATATATGCTTACAAGATTAAAGGCTCTGAAATTGTCTTCCCCCCCTGCACTGCATTCAAACTCATGAGCACTGCCCAGTTTTATTATGGTTGAGAAACTTCAACTAGTGAAAACAAGGTACAAGCCTGGGAACATCGATATGGAGAGAACTGGTATATTTTTACAGCTGTAAGAGCTTCTCAGAGTAGAAAAATACCAGACCTTAAGTACTTATTACAAAAATATCAGCTCTAAGTACTTAGTACAAATATATATGATATATATATATGTGTGTGTACACACACACACACACACACACACTGGGAAAGGCAGCAGGGAAGGACTTGCTTTTAATAAATCTTAACCAGTTTCAATGCTGGCAGGGTATCCACAATGTAATTTTCCCAGGACAGAATTAACCCCTTAGATAATGCACAGAAGATTCAACTAGAAACTTCATGCTTCTTTTGTGGTGCTAACCCTAACCTAACAATCAGATTCACATATAAATGCAAACAAGATTAATCTAGTATTGTAGACAGCAACCTAAAAATATTATACAGAGAGCAATTTATAAATAATTTAAAAAACACATTTTAAAATATGTCCATATTCTTACAAGGCAGTAAAGTTAGACTAAGAATACATAAAAAACATGTTCAGAACATACTTCATTATACTATAAAAAAATATATGTGAAGGGCAGAATACATGACGTGAATAAATTATAGGTATAATTATTTATTATAATGGAAAGTAGGCTACATGACGACTTAAGATAGAGGCAAACATAAAATGTGACATCATATATACCATTTTTAAATCATCCTTAAATATTATTTCTGGCTTTACATTCTCTGTTTACACTCTTCCCTCTATATTCAGCGCTCAATGCAAACTTCAGTTTTTAAATCAAATATGGGAAGGCTCATTTGGGAAGCAATCCCCCATGAATCTATCTTTATCCCTTAAGTTGATACAGGACCTGCAGTGCAAATAATAGTGCACAGATGTGTAAAGTAGAGATAATACCTAAATTTATCCAAGGAGAATTGAAGTATGGGGCAGACTTCGTGTTTATCTGCCTAGTGAGTATACCAGCACAAAATACTTGGAATCCTTATCTTATCCAAGCTGATAACCCTGCCAATATCACAGCCTCACAGTTTCTTGATCCCATCCAGTCCACTGGCCTTCACCTGTTCTCTATCTGGTCAGCCCACCTTGGACCTTATCATGCAGAATAGCTCTAACCTAGAGCTTACAAAGAAAATTACCCTCTGGGACGGCTCCCATCTTTCCACTTCTACCACTCTTATCAAACAGGCTTTCCATTTTTATTTTGAACCTTTATACCTGCCCTATTCCTTTGGCTCCCCAGTCCTATTTTAGCCCTACCATCTTTCTCAAAGCCGGGACACTGTGGTCTATCATTTCAAAGACAGTATCCCTTTGTGTTCGAGAACCATTCATCTCCGTCACCGCCAGCTTCCCACAGTCTCTTGTTCCCTTCTCTCTCACTCTGATACATTCTAACTCCCTGTTTTGTCTTTATCTAATCTCAGGTTCCTGAGCATTAGTCACAAAAGCACAGAACAATATAGACTGGTTCATTTTCTCACTCATTCACTTAACCACTACTTACTGAGCAATAACTATGCACAAGCAGCTACTGCCATTGCCGTTTGGCAACTCTTCTCATTAGGCACTAATTAGGTCGTTAATTCCTATCAGAATTTTCTGGTAGGAGCCCTGGAGCACCAGGCCACCAATTTCACCCAGTTCCCCCTCTCTCTGCAGGTGACCTTCACCTCAGAACCGACAGTGAGATCCAGACCATTGTCCACACACACTCACCTCCTTTCCTCCCCAGTGTGAACTCCCTAAATCTCCATTCACCTTCATTCTTCTTTAGGCTCAAGGCACCAATGTCCCTCTTCCTTTCCAAACCTACTCCTCTCTAGGTGCACCCTTTATGCTTCCTGTCCCAAGGGCTCACTGTGCTTCTCCTATGCCACCCACTGGGCTAGGTGCTGGGGACACAAATAGGAATGAGGCACAGCCCTGCTTTCCCAGCTAGTGGAAGAACAGATATGCAATTACACACTCAAACACACGCACAAATACACATGCAATCAGGGTGACCATATCATTTCTCTGCCAAACTCAGACATGTCTGAAAAGTGAAAGGGATATAAAAAATACTTAATGGAGGTGAACTGATTTACTGTAGGCATAAACCAGTGCTGTCCCTGCCAAAATACGATTATGGTCACACTAATTACAAGATAGTATGGTACCTTCGACTATGCAGCCATTAAAATTTGCCTAAAATTATTTAGTAACATTGGAAAAGGCTCATAATACAACATTAAGTGAAAACAGTATATAGAAACTGAGCATAACTTGGTTGAAAAAAAGAACAAGACATAATAACTGACATTTATTGAGTATGCAGTACGTGCCAGGCACCATTCTAACTACTTTCAACTAATCCTCACAACAACCCTATGAGGAAAATACCATTAGATCTTTTTCACACATGAAGAAACTTAGGCACAGAGAGCTTAAGATGCTTGCCTAGGGTAGCCCAGCTAGGAAGTGGCAGTATTAGGATTCAAACCCTTTTGGTTCTAGACCTATGATCCTAAATACTCCAGGACATTGATGAGATGAAGGGAGATAAGGTAGGTGGGCAGGCAGATGTGCAATGAAACTCCCCCTTACTGCTCAATCAAGCATTGGTGCTAAGAGCACGGGTAACCTCCTTGTCCCCAGTTCTTTAAGCCGTGTTTCAGTTCTCACCTCCTAGATTCTCTCTACAGGATTTCTCTTTAGTGCGATGCTCTGTGGCTCTCTGACTCTGTATCTTCAGGGCCTCCCCGCCCCCTTCATCTACTCCCTTTATCCCTTGCCTTCTCCATGGAGGTTGTATTTTAGCCCTACCATCTTTCTCAAAGCTGGGACACTGTGGTCTATCATTTCAAAAACAGTATCCCTTTGTGTTCGAGAACTATTCATCTCCATCACCCCCAGCTTCAGGCTGTGTTCCCAGCCCTCCTCTCTCTTTGTGCTTCACTTCTTAGCATCCTATGCCCTTCCACAGTTTCACTTATATTGAGGTGGTGAGTGCCAGTCTTCACTTATTTCCTGCCCTAAATTCTCTTCTTCCTACTGGACATTTGCATCTGCATGACTCTCTACCTGCCAACAACACTAAGGCTGAACCTACCATGTTGCTCCCAGCAGACTGCCCTCATTCTACAGACAAGTCCCCATTCTCCGGGTCCCCAGGCTATAAACTTTGTTCTCTTCACCTTCTCCCTTCTCCTCAACCTCCACTTGCATTTGGTTACCAAGCCATGTTGAATCCACCTGTATAAGAGCTTCCAAATCTATTCTGTTTCCATTGTCACAGGTTCTGTGTTTGTTAACAATTAACTTTTCCCAACACAATAGCCTCTCTGCCTCTTCCAGGTCATTATGCACACAGCTACCAGAGAACTCCTCCCAGGTGGGACTGAACCATACCGCACTGCCTGTGGCTCCATTAGTACTTGTCTTGCTTATCAGTAGCTATGGATAAAAATGTCCTAGGTCCACGGGCTTCCCTGGTGGCGCAGCAGTTAAGAATCCGCCTGCCAATGCAGGGGACATGGGTTCGAGCCCTGGTCCGCGAAGATCCCACACGCCGCGGAGCAACTAAGCCTGTGCGCCACAACTACTGAGCCTGCGTCCTAGAGCCCATGAGCCTCAACTACTGAAGCCCGTGGGCCTGGAGCCCGTGCACCACAACGAAGAGTAGCCCCTGCTCGCCGCAACTAGAGAAAGCCCGCAAGCAGCCAAAAATATAAATAAATAAATAAATTTTACAAAATCACCAGTGCTCCACTACAGAAACCCCCAGGAACCCTGGCATTCTCTTATTTTTCCTTTGAGCAGCTTTTGCATCTCCGTGGAGTCCTTATAGATCATATAATGCTTCCTATGTCTTGTTTTATTTATATATTCACATTCATTATTAGGGCACTTGATAACACAGCAACCCTGTGAGGTGGATGGCGCAGGTGTTAAGGTCCCCAACGTGAAAAATCAGGCACTGAGGGTCAGGTTGGTAAATAAATAAAAGGTTTGAAGTTTCACTCAAACCTTCTGACTCAGTCTGGTTTTCTTTCTGGTCTCTTTTTCCTCCCAGCGTTAACCTAAACTGAAGAGTTTATTGGCATGGATTGTTCCTTCTTGGTACACTTAGACGGAGAGATGTAATCGGTTGAACTAGTGAGAATGTTGCATGAGTAATTTCACTTTAAACTATGTGCAAATTTAACTTTGATAAAAATAGAAATTCATAGATACATACATATGTATCTTATAGCACGCATGAGTGTGTATCAGCATTCATTTTTACCACCCATGAAGATAAAGTCGGCTTCTTTGTCATTTAATCCAACCTGAATTAGCCAAGTGATAAAGTCAGAAGCCAGAGCGATGCCGGGAGATACTTAAGCCTTGGGGGAAACCCAGACACTGCTTCACATAACTTGAACCGACAACACAAATTCCCCTCCCTGCCCAGGGGATGTTTCTGGGTCAGGACTCCCTCCCTTAACCAAAGAGTTAGACATTGCTGGACATTTTCCCAGCACACTACCCTGCTTCTCTGGCTGACCTTTACAGTTAGGACCTCTGGATATAAACTCATGAAAGATAGCAATAAGGCAAATTCAGCTGCCTTGGGGCTCACAAAAATGCAGTGTTTCAATTCAAACAGACCCCGAAAATCCCAATGGCCACATACAAGCCATTCCTAGTCTATGAGGTTAAAGCAACAGACCCACCATCATCAGGCCAAGCACCCTGAACTGCTTCTTCTCATGAATGGTTCCCCCACTCATGAGAATTACGCATGTGACAGTGGCCAGCAGAAGTCAAAGCTAAGGTTCTCGGGCATGGAGGTCAGAGCTGAGGTTCCTGCCTGGTGCAAAGGCAGGTGCATCACACAAGGATCAACCTGGGACTCCCACATCCATTTACAAATGCCTAAGGATATAACTAGGGGAGGACGGTCCACTCTCATACAACCTACCGGACTAGCCCCATCCCCTATTTCTAATGCCATCCGTGAGCACCCAGAACTCACTCTCCACTGTTTACCAGCACTTCAAGCAACCCACATTACTCACAGGTCAAAACTAACCAGCAGAGTGGGAGGCCTTCGGGGCATTGCTGAACAAGGTTCTTCCTGCTAAAGCAGATCTTCCTGCTGATTTGGAAAAAGCTTCTTCTAACCTTCCTCATGTAAACCACATTCAGAATTAAATGAAATATAAATTCAAATATGATCTATCATAATATACCAAGGCAAGATGCTTTATAAAATACTGTCTTCAGATATTTTTTGTCCCTTTCTTCCATCTCCATTGAGCTTATCCTATACTATTTAATGGGCTACGACAAAGATCAACCAGGGAAGGGAGCACTGCCACGGGAAATCAGCCAGAATTGTTTAGAACCCAATGGAAAACTATTTTTAAACTATTTTAAATTGTTAGTTGAAGTGGAAAACGAGTTTCCCTGTCTACAAAGCTCTGATTTAGCTCTTTTGACTTGGTCATCAAAAACGTATTTTCCTGACCTTCAATGAGTTGCATCTTCCTGCTTGTTATAAAAATGTCTCCCATTCTCCATATCTAAATAAAGTCTGAATCTCACTTATTTCAGATTCAGATTCAACAAACCTTCCACAGCAAGCTTAACTATATGCTGGGCAACACAGAATCGACTCCCTCTATTATCTAGAGATTTATCCTTTTACAGATGAAGGAACAGGGGCTCCATTAAGTTCAGTGACTTTCCTGCTTTCCTGGACCTTGCAAGTGGCATCTGCAGAGCTTCCAAGTCTATGCTCTCAATGGCAACACCAGGTAAAACATTTTTCCCAGTATTGCTTGCAGCTGGCTTTATCTTTCTGGACTCTTGCCTAAGATAAGTTACAAGGTTTGGGGAGGGGTTTTTGCTCCAGGTGATCTCAATTTGGAATCAAGGATTCTAAGCACCTCACAGAAGGATAAATACAGCTGTTGCATACTGCAAACAACCTTTACAGAGGACCTTCCTCCCTGGGTTCAAATAACCAGAAGTTAATTCCTACTGGTTTGTAGATTTTGTCCAAACAAAGGTTCACAATTAACATTATGTCAGGTCTTATTCCTTTATGTCTTTTCTATCCTCTAACCACTATACCGCTAGTTCAAAGGGTCACAGCACACGATCAGGAAGGAAGAACTAGGCCTGTTCTTCCATCCCTGTGCAGGCCAACAGGCAGACGTACCTACCCTCAGCCACCTGGGGTACGGAGGTCGAACTAAATATTAAGAGGGCTTGGAGTCCGGGCTTGTAGGGGAAGAAAGGAAGGGCTTTCTAGAATTTCAGAATTTCGAGGCATAACCATTCACAAAATATAAACACTGTGTGAAAACCTACCAAAACAAGCACTATTTCTATAACCAAAGACAAGAAAACCTTCATTATTATTCCTTTCCAGGAAGTCAAGTATGTCCTTTCTGCCTGTTGCTTGCTTACTTGCTCTTGTGTTACTCTCCATTTCCTATCTTCCGTGAACATGAGAGGCATGCCTATTCTTTTCTGTAGAAATCTCCAGGCCAGAAATTTTACCTCTGGTGGCTTTTAAATGCTAAGATGCTATACGAAACATGATACTGAAACTCTGAATAGACAGTCAAAACCGTACCTTTACTGTGGTGGAAAGTCACTGCCTTATTCACCTAAAATATTATATAGAAAGATATCAAAAATACTACCAGGATATTAGATGGCTTTAGAAACGATAACAGGTCTCAGTTCCAATCTGTGACATATAAGGTGGGACCCCCACCCCCCCGCAAGCCCGAAAGGGTAAAAATAGGAGAGCATTCCAGAGACATTTGCAAATAAATTACTGCCCTCAACTGAACCACAGCTGGTTTACTGATGGAAAGAAAGAATAACAAAAGGATGGCTCTTACAGTGCAATGATATTGCATGTGTGAACTCAATTTACCACCTGCAAGACTTAGCTTAGGGTTATGCTCCTTTGATCTACAGAGGAAATGCTTTACACAGTAAGAATAGCTGATCTTTTTACACTGGTTAGGGCATGAGTTCAAGGGGTTCTCTGTCAGCTCTGTAAGCACTCAGTTTCCTCACCGGCATTGTAAAAACCCACAACAAATCATGTTTGGTGCTATTTGTATGTAAACTTTCTTAGTATTACTTTTTAAATGAAAATCCATGGATCTCCACTAGAAGGCCCTTTGTAAAAAGTCAGGCCAGGTTGCAGGATACTGTAATGTTTGCTTCTTCACGAGTGGGTTCTGTGACAATTTCTTCTCCCCCACTCTGCCAGGCTCCGAAATGTGTAAATTCTATTTAATGAGTTTAGTTTGATACAGATCTTTCTACTTTCGTAATTCCTGAAGCTTCTCAGGTTCAAGAAGTCCAGGTCGCCTTGAACTAAGTATCTGTGAATTAAGACTGGACGTTTGCTTCCAGTCTACTGAGCCACTAAATCAGAATTCAGGGAAATGGGGATTTGACTTACTTCCTCCTTCTCCCCCATCCTCACAAGCATGAGTAGGCCTGGACCAGACAGTCCTAGGTCTGAATCATGCCCTTACCACTGTCTAGCTGGGTGACCCTGTGCGGGTCAACTTCTCCAGAGTATTAGGTTCCCTGTTGCTGTATGTTAAGTAATATGCACCAAAAACGGTCATTGTGTGGATTATGAAACAAGTGTGTGGTCAAGAACTATTCTTCCAAATATGCCTGTTTTATGAGAGATGCTCAATGTCAGCTGAACCTGGGTGATGCATCTGGAAAGATTATTAACATGACTACTTTTATTGTTAGCCTTTCCTGTTACATTCTCCAGTCACATGCAGCACCCAACTTCAAGCTCGTGTAAAAACACTTGAACAGACTCGATGTTTTCTTCCAGAGGAAAAAAAGAAGCAGGTAGAATCCTACCAAGCCGTTAGAATGAAACTCCTGAAGATGATAGGCACTCAGGCAAGAAAATCTGGCTGGCTGTCCCTTCCTTCCTTCCTTCCTGGTGTGTGTTGGTCTCGGCGACGGGGGATACAGACGATGCCCCTTGCCCTGGTCTCAGCCCTGCACAAGGTTGGCTTCTCCGCAACACGCCCTCCCTCTGGACCCACAAAGAGCAGCAAGACCTCCCGCTCCCCCGATGCCCCCAGTGCTCTTTCTAGATGCGGCAACAGCAGATCCGCCTGCTCTCGGTGCCGCGCCCCAGGCAGCCGAAAGTCCCCGTGCTAGAGCACTTGTGCTCCTGGACATGGAGCTCGACGGCATCAGAAATCGTCTGTGCTCTCCTGCTCCAGTGGCCCCAGCCGGCACCCTCCTCTCCCCTCATCCTGGCAGGGCAGGCAGGGCGCGTGCAGACGCAGCAGTCCCACAAGCGCGTCTGCTGTGAGGGCGCCCCCATCACCCTCGCCTCCCTCCCCCAGCAAAGTCTCACCAGGGTCAGGCCAGGGCCCCCTCCTCGGGCCAGGTCGGGAGAAGCGAGTGGGAGGGGTGTAAGGATGGGGGTGCACTTTCTGGGACCCGCTTATACCCGCCTTTGTCACCCCATTTCTTGCAGGAAAGAGAGCGAGGAAGCCAAGACCGTGCGGAGGTATCTCCAAATCTGTTGCGCTTCCAATCTTCCCCATAACACCACTCAATTCACGGTCCCCCAGCCGGGCAGCTCTGCCCAAAGCCCGCGAACGGCACCCCACCAAAGCCCCGCGCCCCGCTGCCCGCCCAACTCTCGCCCCACCGAGCCTCCGCAGACTCGCCGTTTTCCAAAGCAGAACCCCGTCGATGGTCTCGGAAGTTCTCCCACCTCCCCCTCCGACTCCCCAGTTGGGAGCCCCACGCGGATCCAGCTCGCGAGGCGAAGAAGCCGGGAGGTCTCCCCTCAAACCTTTGCTCACGCCGGGTCCCGTCCCCTCTTCTCTCCCTCCTCCAGTCTAGCTCCAGTCCCAGCGGTTCTCTCCGCACTGGAAGAGGAAACTTCTTTCTGGACTAAATTCAGGTCCGAGCAGGAAAGGCTTTCCTTTCCCCGCCTCCCCCTTACACCAGCTCTCAGAAACCGCAGGGAGCCGGCACCAGGGGCGCGCTTACTCTCTACCCCCCAAAGAGCCCACTGGTCCCCGACGTTCCACTGCAAAAGTTCCGGTAGGGTCTGAAACCACCAGGAGGGTATGTACATTCGCGATTCTTCCAGAGACCCTACCTATGCCTCGTGACTTGCAAGAAACAAGCATACAAAACACAAACCCCAGCAACTTTGGGGAGCGAATGAGTGTGTGTGCGTGTGTGTGAGAGCGCGAGAGCATCGCTCAAGAGTTAGGGCAACAGCTGCAAGAGCACATCTGGAAGGGGGGAGGGGGATTGACGAGGAGGGGACCAGAGCGACTCCCCCCAGCCCCCGCCCCTGCCCTCTCAGCTTCAGGGCCGAGAGCCCGACCAGCCAGCGCTTACCTGTCCTAGGTTGATGAATCCATACTTGCTGGCTATGCGGTTGGCCTCCGGGAAGCCGCCGGCGATTTTGACTGCCCAGTGGTTGGTGTAGACGCGCGTCCGGCACACGGGGAGCAGGCAGCCCCCGAGCAGCGCCAGCACACACAGCAAGTCCAGCCGTCCCGGGCAGCAGCAGCGGCTCCCCCAGCCCATGGCCCCGGCGCTTCGCTGCTTCTTCGGTCGCTCGCTTGCTCCGCGCACTAAGCTGCGCGCACAACTAACTTCTCCGGCCTGGGCCGCCCCGGCTCGCAGCCCCCGGCCGCCGCGGCTCGCAGCCCTGGGCGATCGGCAGGAGGCGGCGAGCCCCGGCAGGGAGCAGAGCAGCGAGCCTCGCGCCGACTCCTAGACCATCCCTGGGGCTCCGGAGACCTGTGCTCCCAGCTCTCCGGCCCGCGGGGCGGTCGGCCGGCGCTCCCCGGCTCGGGCGCAGGAGGCGGCTGAGTGGGGCGGGCGCCCTCCCGCAGCTGGGTCTCGCCGGGCTCGGCTCCCGGACTCTCCGACTCGCCCTTGCTCCTCCAGGGGCCCCCGAGCGCGACGGAGGCGGCGGTGCAGGCAGCGGCCGGGCGCCCCCTCTGCTGGCCCAGGTTCCGAGCGCTCGCTAGCTCTCTCCCCGCGCTCCCTCCGGCTCCGAGCGGCGCGCCGGGAGTGTAAGTGGCAATGGCAGCAGCACCCTCTCTGCATAAATGACTCCCCCCGCCCCGCTCGACACCCCTCCTTTCCCACATCTCCCTCCTCCTCTCCCTCCTCCGCCCGCCCGAAAGCGGCCACGGCCAGGCGCCAACCAGGTCCTAGCGCCGCCGGGTTCTTCAGGCTGTAGCCTCCAGGGTCCTGAGCAGCAAAAGCGAGTCTTTCCAAAGGGCTGGGAAGAGAGCCCCGGTGTGGAGGTTTTACCCCCTTCTCTCCCTTCCCTCATGGATTTGTATTAATTTACCGCCACTTCCCGAAAGACTAAAAAGATTTACAAGCTGGTTCTAGTCAAGTGCCCCGAAGATTCATTCATCCTAGCTCTGAACGTCCTCAAGCAACGAAGTATTTAAGGAGCTCACTTGCGTGTCAATTGCCGAACAAATAACCCGAGATTTTCACTTCGTTAATTCTTCACGCTTCTCAGCAACTGTTTATTTTACACATTCTGCTCTCGGGAGAAGCTACCACACAGGACCGTAAGGCGCATCGACTCTTGCAAAAGCCAGCCACCGCGGTTCCAAAGCCGAGTCTGCTGCCTGCTGACTTTCGAAATCCGTGCTTCCAATACTAGGCAACGCCACGGAAGAGTAAAATTCCAGTCGCGCAAGTGGGGAAAGATGTTTCTGTGTATATTTGGTTTGAAAGTGGATGGAGTTGTTGGGGCCAAGGAAATAACTTCATTCATTCGTTCCATTGAGTCTGATGAGGGCTTCTTTTTCTCCACCAAGGGAGAAGTTTTGCTACTTTTTCAAGCACGGCCCTGTAACAGTGAGAGACTTTGATAGAAAAAGGACCACAGAGGAATTTCGAATGAAATAAATGTGTGACTGCGCCGCCTTCATTACTGTATCTTGCACTGTGACTGCATCAGGCAAGAGGGAGCAGGGATTAACCCGCTTCTGCTGAACAACCTCCCCGCCTTTTCTGGCACAGGACGATTTCTTGTGAATAGAAAATGTACCCTTATGAAATAATTCAATCGACATTTAAAGTATTCACTCTATCCCTAACCCGGGCCCCCCTTTTCCCTCTCCTTTTCCCATCCCCCATTCTCTTTCTTCCTAGGCATTGGTTAAATGTATTTGAGGGTAATTAACCCATCACACCTATAGCTTTGGGTAATGATTCTTTCATCTGCCTAGGGCTTTACTTTCCTCCCTTATCCCCTCAGCTGAACCATAGCTGCAGACTCAAAGCATATAAATTTTATAAAATTCAGTTAAATTCATAAAATTATCATTTTATGGCATTTTACACATCATATAATGTGTGCCCTATTATTTAATCTGGAAAACAAACCCACCAAATAACTTTATTCCCACACTACTGACGAAGAAGTGGAAGATCAGAAGAACTAAATCATTTGCAGAAAGACATGTATTTTACTCATTTACTTATTTGACTGGTTGGACACATATCTTTTGAGCACCTAGAATGTGCCAGGCATTATGCTAGATACTGGAGAAAAAGGAGGAGGGGAAAGATGGGGAGGCACCAAGGACTAGTGGAATTCAGACTCTCTGAATAACTCTAAATGTGGTTTATTGTTATTGTTGTTATTTGTAGATATTAAAGCACAAGTACTATGCTTATGCTTTGGGCTTTAGAGTTTTGGTCCAGCCTTGCTACTGGCTAGTCCCTTTGCACATTCCCTCTTCAACCTGGAGCCTAGAAAGTTTACAACCTATTAGGTCACTGTTTTTGAATTTTTGTTTTTTTGGGGGGTGTTTTTTTTGTGTGTGGTACACGGGCCTCTCACTGTTGTGGCCTCTCCCGTTGCGGAGCACAGGCTCCGGACGCGTAGGCTCAGCGGCCATGGCTCACGGGCCCAGCCGCTCCACAGCATGTGGGATCCTCCCGGACCGGGGCACGAACCCATGTCCCCTGCATTGGCAGGCGGACTCTCAACCACTGCGCCACCAGGGAAGCCCTTAGGTCACTGTTAATTGCCACCCAGACTACCGGCATCTATTCACAGGGACATTGGATTATTCCTCTAGAAGCTGATGGATTTCACATGGGTTGGGAAGACCTCAGCCAAGATCCAATTCTCAATATACGCCAATCAGCCGTATTGAAGAATTGAAGGCATTTGCTGTCAGATTGGAGGGAGAGCCTGTCTGCCGATGATCCACAGGAGGGTGGCCACTGCGAGGACGAGTTCGTCATGAGTCGAGTTTGCATCATGGCCTGTGGGTTTCTCTGTGACTCTGGAGCCATTATTATTTAGGACAGCAAAGGCAGCACAAAAATGCTTCTCTTTGAAAGCTATGTTGCCTCTGGGCTTCGACTTCTGAACGAAATGAAGGGGCATCACCACACCAGGTCTCCTGAGGCCTGGAGGTTGTTTCCTAAGAGTGGCAAATTACTCATTGATATTTTTTCTCCGGAGTGTCTCTCTCTTTTTCTTTCCACTAACACTCTTGCCTTCTGTGAGCATGCCCTGCTTGTAACACACACACAGCATACACTGCATCGAGCATGAGAGAGAACTGGAAAGTCAGGTAGGAAATGGGCAAACCACTTTTCTGCTTTGTAAACCAATCCCTGGGCCAGCATTTAGCTTACTCAAAGGGTGTATTCTTCCATTTGGATGAATACTTATTCAGAAGGGAAAAACCTAGCTCTGTTCAAAAAAATAAAAAAGATTTGGAGCCTCCATTCATCTGTCAAATCAAACATATGAATGTAGATTCATTCATCTTGTTGTCCATCGCTTTCACGGTTCTCTTCCACTTCAATTATGTGTGTTTTCTCAAAGAGTGGGATTCTTAAACCTAAATAATACTACTCCCACTGGTGCACAAGCACACCCTGCTTCCTGCTTTGAGATCTACCTTAATGAACTCATTAGTTTCCTTGATTAGAGCCAGTTGGCCAGAATGAAGCTTCCAAATAAGGATCAATAGCTGAAGCAAAAAAAAAAACAAAAAACAAACCTTCTTTCATGACCTTCAGCTTTGTTGGTTATCACACTCAGCCCTATTATCAATGCCTCAGTAGCCAAAAGAACAAGGAACTGACAGAATAGTAATGATTAGTGCACAACCATCACTAACATTGGAAAAGAAGCTGAAAAGCTAAAATCTAAGTCTTCCCCAAATGCTTCCTTTTTGTATGCTAAGAGTAGCACCCACGATTTGACCCTCCTCTCTCCCTCTGTAACATGCCATATGGCAGGAAACTAGGCAGTTTTAAGTTTTCCCCTGCCTTATACTTAGCAACATATTACTTGATAATGAGGCCCCACTAGAGTTTGGCCTCTCTGCCAAGGTCCCTCACAGCTCTAACAGAAAAATCCAGTGAAATGAGATGAACAGAAATCCAGGCAGTTTAGTACAAGAAGTGAATAAGAACTCCATAGGACTCATCTTGAAACTCGGCAAATGGGAATTATTCTGGGAAGAGTTTGCCTTCTGAGACACCTCATTTCTTCCTCTGCTACATCCTTTGTTGGAAAATGACCTTTAAGATCTCTTCCAACCTGAGGTTCTGTGAACCAACAGTAAATTGGTAATGGAAAGTTTGGAGCTGCCAAGGGGGAAAACTGCCCCTAGAAATTTCACTGCCCAGTAGGGGAGTCAGTAAACTTATGGGGATTCTAATCACTTTTCTAGTATATCAAATTCAGAATCGGCAGTGGAAATTTGTCAAATTTAATAATGATAATAATAATAAATGGTAGTTATTACTACTGTTTATTAAGAACTAGCTCTATACCAGGCACTGAGCCAAACACATTTCAGGCCTTAATCTCATTCACAGAACATCAGAGCTGAAAGAGACCTTAGGTATCATAGACTCTAACTTCTTTATTTAATAGAAAAGAAAATGGAGGCCAATACTCTGTAATAACCTATATGGGAAAAGAATCTGAAAAAGAATAGATATATGAATATGTAGAACTGAATCACTTTGCTGTACACCTGAAACTAATACAACATTGAAAATCAACTATACTCCAACAATAAAATTAAAAAAAAAATACATTGGCTTTCATGTTAAAAAAAAAAAAAACTAATTTGGAAGACATTAATCCTATCATGGAAAAAATAAGTTAAGAAATGGATGAATAATAGAAATAGAACGAAGGAAGGAACTATACAGAAAGAAAGTAGATCAATGATAGACAGTTCTGGGGATTAACTGCAAGAGAATACATTTAAGGCAAAGAAAGCAATCTATATCTTGATTGTAGTGGTGGCTATATTTGTCAAAACTTGTCAAATTATAAAATGAATGCTTTTACATAAATTATACATCAATAAAGTTGATTTTTTAGGAAAAAACCAAAAAAAAAAAACGAAGGAAGGGATACATGGACCAAAGATAATAGTGTGCTATGAACCTAGGATTAACATTAATCTAATTTGCAAACTTGGGTTAATAAATTCAATGGGTTAATAAATTCAATCAGGAGAATGGACACCTGACTTAACATTTCAGATTCTTTAGATGTTTAACTACCACCATCTAAAAATATGACCCATGACACATATGGGTCATGGAAACAAGTTAATTCAGGGCTTGATATTACCTTTCTGTATAATATTTAAATAATGGGACACTAATAGGTGACTAACATCTTGCAGATTTTGGGAGGCTTTTGCTCCTTCTTCGACCTGCTTGAAGTTGTCTAAGATTGGCATAATTGGCCCTCACCTGTGGACATTTAAATCCTACAAAGACAAGCGGGGTCTCAGAAAGCTTTCCAGTTGGAAGCAAAGTGTAAACGTTGTGGATGACTTCCTTCAGATATACATATGAAAGAAGTGACACCAACTCTGTCACCTTCTAGCTTCTATCCCTCATCCCAGAGCAGTATACCCATCAGGATGGATATGGTGGATGGATGTGATGTTCCCCTCTCCCTAAGTTAGACTCTAATTCAGGAAAAAGCAGGTTGAGAGGGGTGGGGAAAAAAATCAAAGCAATAGGCTTGGGTCTTGGACCTTTACCCACCAAAAGGAATGAATCCTATGACAATGGCAGCAGCCTTCCCCCAAGAGTCAAGACTTGGTCTTTTTGTAATGCCTCTGGGCCCTTTCCTCCAAGATGTTTTATTGGCTCTTTTACTCTTAAACCTCTCAGAGAATCAGGGGTTTAATAACTACTGACTCAACTGATCTTGCCTGGATTAAGTTGAATGGATCCTTGGAATTAAAACATTTTTTGAGTTCAGGCTGTGTAGCTCTAATTCAATAATGCCAAATGATATACTGTAATTCAAAACACATCTGCTATGACGTTTACTTGTTTATCTGAAGCAAGATAAATTATGACAAAATTATTTCGCAAATACCTTGTATGAGGACATCCTTTACACTTGCTACATTTCACCATTTCCAGAAACTGTATACCTAGATCACTCATCATTATGTCATGTGCATGACATAACTTCATTCTTCCCAGGGTGTATTCTGGATGTAGTTATTACGCAACAATTGTAAAGCTTCTGCTCCCTACCAACCTTCCCTAAACCTACTTCAGATTTTAGGAATGCATGAAAAAAGGACAATTTTTTGTCACCCTTAACCTTTAGATGCATGGTAAATAAAGGTATTTATCAGTAAGATACTCCAGAGCTGAACCTCATTGCAGTAGTTTGCCTGGAAAGAAAGGAGTTCAGCTTACACTTAATGCCAGTAAGCATCTACTATTCTTTACTGTTCCATATAGAATGGCGGCAAAGTTCTATTTTCAAAAAGGTTACCCCATACTTACAAATAATTCATTGATAAAATTTTATTTGTCTAAAGGCAGTGGAAATACAATTCAACAGGACGCCTCTTCAGGGCTTTCCAAGTTTAAAAAAGTGTAAGATTTCCCTGGCTTTTTATTTACAAGTTTCCTGCGATGGCTCAAAACCAGATCCTGCATTAAAAAAAAGTATGATTTGGATGCTGGCAGTGCTACACTTTTAAGTCCTATGACTTAGCTGGCTCCCCCAGAGTGTCAAGAACTGAGTCCACTAAATCACTGGAGACCCTGAGGCAGGTTTCTCTCTTCAATTTTCTCCAAATATGAGCAGGGAAACTAGATTCATAGATGTGCTAAATAAGACTGTAATATAAATAGGCTGTATAAATGCTAAATATTGCCTTCTGTGAGTGAAGATGAGACCAAGTTTTATGAAAATATTGTGCATCACAATTAGAGTTTGGGTGAGGAAGACATTTCTCTAGTACTGCTGTTCATTTATTTAAAAAATAGAGTATTGTTTTGAGATCTGGCAGCATATTGAACCGTGAGAGGTGAGCATAGAGTGAATCCTGTAGGAAAGAACAGGCAATATATTTGGTATCATTAATCCTTTCTTATGCTAGTCTTTGTCATACGTATTGTGCGTGTGTCCATACAGATACAAGCTGGCAAATTCATAGGATATTTGCATGTTGACATTTTGGCAGCAAAATGAAAAATGAAAAGATTTTGCGGAAAATGTCAGCAATGCAAAACTTAGTGACATTCTATAAAACTGAGCTAAGCATTACTAGGAAAAAAAAATCTTAAGGGATGGTGGAAGTTAAGATTTCTAGGCTCGGACTTCCCTGGTGGCGCAGTGGTTAAGAATCCGCCTGCCAGGGCAGGGGACATGGGTTCAAGCCCTGGTCCGGGAAGATCCCACATGCCGCGGAGCAACTAAGCCCATGCACTACAACTACTGAGCCTGCGCTCTAGAGCCCGTGAGCCACAACTACTGAAGCCCGTGTGCCTAGTGCCTGTGCTCCGCAACAAGAGAAGCCACAGCAGTGCGAAGCCCGCGCACCACAACGAAGAGTAGCGCCCACCCCCCGCTCGCCGCAACTAGAGAAAAGCCCGTGCGCAATGAAGACCCGACGCAGCTAAAAATAAATTAATTAATTAATTAAAAAAAAGATTTCTAGGCTCAAAGGAGCTGGGTGCTAGATGTTAGATGAAAACTTACAGGCAAAAAGCTGATCACCTAAAGGTCAGCGAAATATTCAAGGCCACACCACTGACTAGATGAAAGAATTGGATGCACATGGAATTGATTTTGCATTTAATAATCTGGACACTTTGGAAAACACTTTTTCTACCCAACTGTGTTGTTCGGGGGTGAGCTCTGGGTTTGGCAGATGGAGTCTCATGATTTGAGAGGTGTGAACTTCCAGAAGTGGTTCAGTTATGTGTGGAAACTAATGACTCTGAAACAAATGATCTAATCAATATTCTATTATCCAATAGCCCTTTGACTTACATTGGGCCTGGAATGCTGCAATTTCTCCTGTGTTAGTCATGCCTTCTGTATGTTTAATGATAAACTCTGCCAAATGGAGTCTAGGCAGGAACAGGCCTTTTCCGTTCTACAAATTCAAAGTGAAATTCCCTGAAAGCAACCGGATCAAAGGAAAAGAGGAAATTGGCAAATCTCTATAGCCAGGGTGAAAGTCAGCCCTGTCACACTGATTGGACAAATAATAACTCTGAGTGATCTTGAGGACTATTATTGATAGAGCATTGACAGAGCATTTCTTTAGACTTTTCAAGGTACTTTCAGGTTATTATAATATTTACTCCTCAGAGTGACACGCCAAATAAGTGGAGACATCGTCATTATTTTAACACTGTCACAGCCATCACAGTCACTTTACAGATATGGAAAGAGGGTGCTGAAATGATGTTTGCAGCTGCACACAGCTACGGAGTGATGGGACTTGGCCTGGAAGTCAGGTTTTCTGAATCCTGTATTTGTGCTAATTCCACTATCCCAGAGTTACAACAAAGTCTCTACAAAGATAAGCCCTCTAAAATATATACTTCTGTCCTATTCCTGTGCCTTTACCAGTCGCTCATTGTGGAAAGTTTTTGTGCTGTTAGCTGGGGAGGAGAGACTGGAGAATTCACAGCTAAGGGCCTTCCTTCAGGGGTTCCTGAGTCTGTCATCAAGTAGCAGTTACCCCTCCCCTCATCTTTCTTCACCTCAAAGTCCAGTCATTTCTCAGCTCTGTCCCCAGATGGATATCCAAATCAACACCACTCCAAAAGTTTCTAGGAAGAAAGCAGACGTGGGATTCATTGTGTCTAAAATGCTTTTTCTCCTTTCTGACTGAATTCAGAGGTTTTCTTTTCATTTGCTAAGTTTCCAGGTCCTGCAAACTATGGATGTGATTAATTGCAATGTGCCCATATGATGAAACTCCACTAGTTTTAGGAGAAGCAATTGTGAAGTCTTGTTGGAAATCATTATAATGGACACTCTCATAAAGAATGGTTTTAAGGTTCTCAGTTACATGCTTATTTTATAGGTGACCCAATTATCAGAGCTGTTCTTACTTGATGGCCAAAGGTGCATTTTTAAAATTGGACCTTTTCCTTATATCAATTATACCTCGATAGAGCTATTTTTAAAACTGTATTCTCCCAACACACACATGCCTTGCATAATTATCAGTAGAACTTTGAGAACAACAGAAAAAGGTTCACACAAAAGTATATGGGTAAGTAACAGATGCCACAAGTAAGATTCATCACAGGTGAGGCAGCATCAACTGAATCTCCTTCCCTTTATAGCAAATTTAATTCCTTCACCCTATTATCCCCATTTTTCTTCCCATATCTCCCTTGTTCCAAGTTTCCTATCAATTTGTCTATTCATCACATGTTGTCCTCCATCACCCTGATCTTCATAAATAATAATAAATGAGAAAATAGTTCAATTTGAAAAAAGGAAATATATAATAATATTTCCACTGCTGAAACATAGCTACTTTCATATTTATGTACTCTCTCCTAGTATTGGTATGAAATCAACTATACCTTTACTAAGTTATAAACACAACACATATACACTTTTATATTCTGCATTTTTTATATAATGTATACTATAAATATGTCTCTGTGGTCTTTGTAATTATCATTTTAATGATCATACTCCATTGGGTTGATGTATCATAATTTACTAAACTCTACTAGGACATTTAAATTGTTTCCAATTTTTCATTGTTGTAAATAATACTGCAGAGAGTATCTTCATGAATAAAGGCTGTGTGTGTTGTAGATTTTTTTCCTTAGATGAATTAACATCTTTTGGGTCTCTCATGCTCCAAAAACTAGAGAATGGTTTGCAGTCTCAAACTTTAGAGGGACCAGGTATGTAATTTAAACAAGAGAAGTGGGTCAGTAAATACGGTGAATGAATCAGCTCTTATCTCAACTCTGACAGCATTCCCCCAATCTATTTCTCTGACTACCAGTATTGCTGCATCCATCCATCCATCCATCCTTCAGTCAGTCAATACTAGTATTAAAGAAAACAGGCCCAAAATGGAGCTGCTTATGCTAAGACCCACATCAACAAACTGAGACTTCAGTTAATTACAGTTTTGACTCTCCCAGAAATGGACTCTTAAAGCAGCCAATCAGGAATCACCTGATCAGCAGTTAGGCAATTGCCTGATAAACCCCTGCCATCCCCTAAAGGGAAAGTAACCTTGCAAGAACCAATCTGCTTTTTTCTGTCTAGTGTAACTTCCTTGTTCTTGCTTCTTTCTGCCTATAAATGTCTTCCATTTTGTACAGCTCCTCAGAGCTCCTTTTAACCTGCTACATTGGATGCTTCCTAATTCATGAATTGTTGAATAAAGCCAACAAGGTCTTTAAAATTTACTCAGTTGAATTTTGATTTATTAACCCTGGACTAAGTGCTATGTTCAATGACTAATACAGAAGTCACAGTTTCATAAAGTTAAGCCATTTGTTGAAACATTTGAATTGTTATATTATTATTTAATTTGTCTAATTTTCAATGCTAAGTGCTGACACTAAGAAAGAAGGTGAGGGGGTGAAGATACTGCTGGAGTGGTCCAGGCAATTTCATGGAGAAAACAGAGCTCGAGATAAATTTTAAAAGATAGGTTGGGGGTTGAGTTTGAATAGAATGAAAATATCATACGATTTTCATATTTGGTATACTTCTCAGTGCCAAATCTCAGGGAGGTTAAGATTTTAAGAATTTTTTTTTTCATAATTTTAACCAAAGTTCTCTAACTCACAAGGAATTCCTCTTCAACCAATGAGAATCTTTATGACTCTCTGTTTCCCCTTAAGATTAAAAGTCAATTTCTGAGCAAAGTATGAGGATTTGAGCTCTTGATTGGATTAGGGGAAAGTGCTCTCTGAGACATTCAAAATCCATTCAAAATAATCTCCTAGTCTCCAACAAGGCCAAGGCAGGCAAGTGGAATACCATTAACCTTCCCTGTAAAGGTTGCCAGTCTGCCAACAGGATTCCCCAAATGCAGCTTTACGCTGCTCCAGTAACCAGAGCACAGAGGTTTGTTTCCAGTAAGTTCAAGCAACCTGAAGGATGCTTTGATGGGTCTATAAAGTAATTTAAAATTTACTTGAAACTCTGCAATCTAATCAATAACACCAAAGGCCTTACTCAAGTGAAACAATCAACAAAAATCACCAATTTCCTGTTCTAACAAAGAAAGAATGGCCATTTCCCCTCTCCCTTCAGGTCTCATTCATGCAGGTTTTCTCTTTAAATAGCAGATGCATTAAGGGTTTCAAGTATTTTCTTTAAAAATGTTCACTTCTTTCCTTTCACTCTTCCCTCCTTTTCTGCTTAAAGTCTAATACATCTTGTCTGCAATTTTAATTATTTAATTTCTTCACTGCATTAGTTAAAGAAAAGACAGTTTTGAGGATGCAGTCTGCATGAAAGAAGTATGACTCCATGTAAAAATTGAAGAAAATTGTGTTAACACCGCACCGCAGCAGATTTAGTACAGAATATTTCGCAAACTCTACCTTTTTCCTTAGTGTATCCTCTTGTAAATATGGACTAAATGACCATTTTGCTTACTGTGTCAGATAAATACCAATGAAGAAAAGACCTTCAGGAGCTTGAAGAAAGGAGATGTAAGTAAAGGTAGGTCACTCTACTCTGTAAAAAACATTTAGAAATGGGTCAAGATAAAAACAAGACTAGAAATGCTTATCACAGCACTTAACCATAGTTCTCTTTGAATCTTTCTCCCAACATAAAAATAAGATGGAATAGCAGTAGCTTTGGAACCAAGTTCAATCTGTAAAAATGTATGGTTAGCTTACAGTTAAGACACGTTCTTCAACCAAAAGTTTAATTTCCTCAAAGTTTGAGATAGCTGAACTTTTTTCAAAATGTCCTTTTTTGATTGGGTGAGTATAAGTTTACTGCAGAAAAAAATTTAAAAAATAAAAATATTCCATAACTTTCCCAAACACCTCTAATCATTATCTGGGCTTTTTAAAAAATCTACTCTCTCTCTTGCTCTCTCTCTATTATACAGTAGGCAAATTATACATATGTGTATATGTATAATGTACACACATACACATATGTAGTTTTTCTCCTAATATTTCATTTTCATTTATTTTCACTTATATATTTCAAATATATTCTACTTCCCCATTTATTTTTTAAATATGTTTTTTCATGGCTGCAAGAGAGTTATCATACAGATATACTACACACACACACACACACACACACACACACACACGTTGTATATACACACATACATAACCATTATTCCATTGTGGACAATATAGGTCATTTCCAATTTGGAGGGAGTATATGACAGATAACTGTATTGACATCTGTATAGAGGCACATCTTCTTGGTTCAATGATTTTCACAGAGCAAGCTTTGCAGTCTCAAAATGACCTACGACATAGCCTGATTCTACATGGAAGTCATAAAATATCAAAATCTATAAAGAAGCTATGCTGTGTGGTGTCAACACTGCAGGCGACCTGGGTTTAAACACCAGATTTACCACTTGTATGATCTTGGGAAAATTCCTTAAAACTTTTCTGTTTCTATCTTTATCTGTAAAATGGGTATACTTCTAGGACCTACTTCATAAATCTGTAGTGAAGATTAAATACAATAATTTATGAAAAGGGATTTAATATGTGACTTCACATAGTAGTTTCTTAATAAGAACTAGCAGTGAATATCATAAATGGTCTATGAAATACATATACCAAAATATCTCTGAATACCATCAAGTGGTATTTCAATTTCTCCCTGCAAATATTTTAACAGTTTTTCAATGGCGCACATGTGAGAAAAGAACAGATCAACCTTCAGAGAGTCTATCTCGTTGATTTTGTTAGCATACCAGCTATCATTTGCCGTTACACTGCAAATACTCAAATCCAAAAGACCCATGGATAACACACAGAGATCGCAGTACTGATTCACCCTCTGTAGATGATGCCTTCTGATTCACCCAGATCCACATATGTCACCTCCATGCTATACCTAAGTTTTCTAGGTGGGCTAGGGGATCCAAGGTAAAAATGCTGGTACAGGCTGTCAGAGAGGTCATAGATGAGTAGACCTGCCCTCTGTGACTACATTCATTCTGGAAGTTCTTTCTAGAATAAGAATGTGACTGTGACCAAGTGTCCGAGTGATGCTAAATGGCCTCCGTGGGAAAGCTGATTGGATAGAGCAATTTCAACGATGGGCAGATAGGCACTTATACTGCAGAGGTGAGGAGTTTCATACGGTTCTTCCCACTGCCTGGAACATCCTTCAACCTCCACGTCATCCTTCGGTGATGAATCTTCAAAAATTCACTCAAGAAATTGGCAAAGAGCCTTCCCATATCTTGTACCTCTCTTGCCCACAACAATCACAAACTGCATTGCAGCCAACTTCATGTGTTTCTTTTCCTGCCTCCCCCTCCAAATACCTACTTACTTACACACACACACACACACACACCCCTACATATACATCACACACCAAGAATTTAAAACTCCTGAAGGCAAATACCATTTCCAATTCTATTTTCAATTCTAAGTAAGAAGCATGTATTAGATGCCCAATATCTGTCTGCCAAATGAATAATTCCAGTCTTCCATTTCTGATCTAGACTTATGGCTCACATCAGTTCCAGGATACGTACTGATAAATTAGTAATATTAACAGGGATTAAAGAGCATGTCTCTTCTGAAGTATTTGTGAATGGAATGATATAGCTGGGATATGCCTACAAACAATCCAGGTTTTGTTTTTTGGGTGGTGGGGAGAAGGGGTGATGGCAGAAATGATAGGTATTGATGAAAAAAATTGGCCGTAATATTGATAACTGTTGAAGCTAGATGATAAATAAGGAGGAATCAAATATGCCATTCTCTCTACATTTCTTTTTGAAAATTTCCATTTCTATATTTGAAAATTCTCATAGCACAAAATAAATTTATATACACACAAAACCACAAGACACAACACATAAAAGCACATCCTGGGAAGAGTGACTTTATAATGCCAGTATCTTAGAGAAGGGGATCATTGATGGAATTTTAGATTTTACAGCACTTGACTATTATGTTTCAGGGGATATGACTTGAATGAGGCTCATGAATAGTTTGTTCTGCTCTGAAAGGCAACTACCACTGTACTTTGGCACAAACTGGTGGGACTACAAGAGCTAGGTAGATAAAAGTCTCCTTTATACAAGGACCCAAAGGCAGACATTGAACCAAAAATAAGAAGAAAGAGAAACAAACCACGAGCTAGAGAAAGAAAAAGATACAAACTCTAAGCTTCAAACATTTAAAATCTAGCCAATAAAACCCATCCACAAAGTCTTGGGAGGTGGCACCATGACTGAGGTGGTGGTGTATGTGTTTATGTTGGCCATTTCATTCCCCTAAATGTGCTTGACATCTCTAATTAATCCCTTTGGAGCAGTGGTGGCTGGAATTCTCAACTCACAGCTTTGCCCCATGCCAGCCAAACGTAATCCTGAGATGCTGCATGTACATGGTAAGGGACATTATCACCCTTCAGATTTAAGAATAACGGTCTGATCTAAATATAGAGGTACCAACCCTGGCTGCACATTGAAATCAATTCAATTAGAGTAGGAATTGGGTACTGACATTCTTAAAAGTTGCACCAGATGATTCTAGTTTGTTAGACAAATACCCTCAAAGCTAAAAGACAGCAGCCCCAGGACATAAATGGTATGGAGGAGTAAGAAAAGGAAATTTTGCAATTGGTCACTGAAGTGGCTGCTATGGTGTGGTACCCAGATATTTCACCTCCACCCTTTCAAGACAAAGGCTCTTGGTCCCTAAGTGTCCTTTCTAAGATTGTTGGCTGCTGTAGGCTCTCTTCATACCTGATTCCCACCTGGGAATTGCCTCAATCCAAGGAAGCGCCTCATCCAAACTTGCACCCCTCCCCAGGAGCAGTCCCTATCCAATGACTGCACAGGTAAAAAAAGCATGGTCCCCTAGCTTCAACCCGGGACATCTCTGAAGGTCATCCCTACTTCAGAGCTCCCCGTGGGATCTGCTGAGTGTCGCAGATCAATTCTCCCTCTACCCAATCCTTCCTGGAAAGACCTCTGCATCCCAATCCTTCCCAGCTTCCTTACAGGTAGAGTTCTGCGTCGTGCTTCCCAGTAAACCCTCTCCCTGGAAATCTCCAATTCAGAGGCAATTTCCCAGGGTGTCTGACCAAGATAGCATTGGAGGCTTACTGGAATGCTGCTCAGCCTTCGTACTTACCCATCTGCATCAAGCGGGGACATGAAATCTTGGTATTTGCTTTGCTAAGAGTGATTATTTATAAAATCAATTCAGAACTGGACTAGAGCTGCTTTTCCAAAAGTCTCATCATTTCTACTAGTCATAATAGATGGGAAACTCGTGGCTATGATCCAAAATTAATATATCCAAAATATAACTGTGAGAAACATTTATCTATGTGCTACGAGTCATTCAAAGTAATCATGAACAACTGTATTATTTTTCTCAGATGTCACCAGAAACATTGTGTGATCTGGGTACTTTTTGGACTGTTCAGCTTCCTCTCCCCACAGTAGGCATCCCTCCAGGCTCTCTGATGCTGCTTTGTTCTTCTTCCAAATGCCCTCACTTCCTGTTTTTTTTTTTTTTTTTGCTCATGGTCAATACAGGCAAAGACTGATGTATGTTTTTAATGGGAAGGTTTGTTAGGAATAGATCTTTTGGTTTATGGAAACCCATTGGGTTATTCATAGGAGATAGCAGAGGCTGAGTGTGTAGATCTGCTGGACTTGGGCCTTATTCTAAGCAGAAACTCTCTAATTTGTAGATTTGAGGTTCTGTGATAAACTTAGAGATAAGATACATGGGCAGGATAAGAAGTGTATTTGGCAATCCAAGAATGAATGTCTTTCTACTCGCTGGTGACTAAGTTCGACATGGACTGGAGCACAGTTTATTAGGCTGCGCCAGCGGTAGCTCTCCTCACAAGCTTACGAGATCAAGGGCTTATGATTTTCTTCACTTTGATAAGCAACTTTCAAGTCGTACCCAGTTACAGAACAAACAGAACCGTGACTTGTGTTTTGCAATTTGATAACTTAATTTACTTTAGACCCTTGCTTGTCAATGTGTGGTTTACGAACCAGCCGCACTGACGTCACCTGAGAGCTTGTGAGAAAGGCAGAATTTTAGCCCCTAGATCTACTAAATTGGATTATGCTTTTTAAGAACACAGTCCTGTATTTCCGGAAGACTGCCAGGTGATATTGATGTTACTGTGGTCCACACAACACATTTTGAGTAGCAAGGCTCTAGAGAGTCCCATCATATTTCTAGTACTTACAATTTTTACTCCTTATAGGAAGCCAGGTTGTCAGTGTGTCCCTCTATATTTCTCAGCGCTGTGTTTGGCCCTACCCATTGCCACAATAAGCCAAAACCTATGAAAGATAATTAGACAGGAAGCAGCATCCAGGCGATGATAGGTGGTGGCTGTCCCCAAAGAGATGAAGAGAGTTCCTGTCTTCTGGGCCAAACTGCTGGCAGGTGTAAGGCACGTAGCTTACAGCCCAGCACTGAGAAATGGTTAATGGTGCCAGAGGGAAAGCTCACCAAGAAGCAGCTTTCCTGTGAAGAACACTGCCTGTTCAGACTGAGGACAGCGTCTCTCTCAGTTCTGTTCAGAGGCAACAGAAAGCAGAGCCTCGAAAAAGGAAATCACACCAGTGAGGGCACTTCTTCAATTACTAAAATATAGAGAAAAAGCCCTTGACCAGAAGACGGGAGACCTGGGTACTGAATCTGGCTCAGTCATCAACTAGATATAAACACTGATAACCTACTTGTCCTCTTTGGGTTTCAGTTCGGCTGTAAAATGAGGGGGTTTCTAAGATCTTACACAGCTCTTTCTCTTTAGCATCTGAAACTCAGATGCTCTAGAATTGGCTGCAAAAACTACTCTTGCCACAAGAGGGAGTTCTCTTTCTGAACTCATAGAAATTCTGTGCGTCGCCTTAATGAAAAGATTTAGGCAAACCAAAACATTTGAGCATCCAGAATTTGTAAACAATTAAAACAGATTAGAAGGCTCATTAAAAATTTTTGTTAACTTAGATTAAATTATGACTAATTCCTTGCTTGAGCAAAGCAAAAAATGGAGACTACTTAGACGGACGGGCGGCAGTCAACAAAAACAAAGACTGAGAATCTACAAATTTAACAAAGGTGAATAGTCCTAACTTTCCTCCTCAGCTTCGTTAAGAATTTGATGCCTGTTCAGTGTTGTTCTCTTTCTTCACAAATTGGCAAATCCTGGGATTGTTCTGGCCCTGTAATAGAATTTTATGTGTCTGTGAATTAAATATGGGACTCAAAGTGTGTAAAGGACAACAAATAATTCTGGCAGGGAGTAGAGTGGCACAGAGGGTGATGGGAGGCACTGTTTATAGGGTTCCAAATATTTGCATGAAAAGTGAAACATTCCATCAAGATTCAACATACCGCCTCCCTAAGAGATGGTTCCAAATACCCTGATGTCGTCAGGTGACATGGGGGCGCTACACTTAGCTGAGGAGCTAAGATTTTCCTCCATTCATCCTGGATCACCCAGACCCCTAGTTCTGTGACTGATCTACCTTGCTTTCTTTCCTCTATTTTGCTGCGTTGTTAAAGAGAGATCTCCAGGCTGAAGTCATTTGACTTGTCTCCAGCAGGTAGAAGACAGAAAATGGGATGTGACATTTTGGCTAGGGCTGGGAGAAGTGGAAGCACTAGATGACTCTTGGGGGGCTTCAAACGGCATCTGTCCTCCTGCCCCTACAGACGGTGTGTCTCAGAGTGTGTGCCACTTCAGAGCTGGAAGGTCCTCTCAAGCCCATCTAGTCCAATGTTTCCCAAGGCATAGAGAGTCATCCATTCCTAGAAGAGATTATTACTTTAGCTTATGCATTGACATGACGATAACACTGGATCACAGAGGGAGAAATGTTATTCCCTTTTCAGTGCTCAGGCCACTCCTTCTAGTGGTCTCAAGTAGATAGCTCATGCTTATGCTGGAATGTCTCTAAAACCCCTCTCACAGCTGCCAATTTCTCTTCTTTAACAAAAAGAGAGAAGACCTCAAGAATCAGAGCCTTCAGCAGACAGCATTATCTAGCTAGAACATAATGGTATTGCTTGATTTATTGTATTGATTTTTAGGGCTGAGTTCTATTTACGGCAATTATACTGGTTTTCCATCCATGGTGACATCAAATTTGCTTTTTATGGCAAAGAATGAGTCAACATGAAGAAAAATATTGTGTATAAGTAATAGTACAGGTGGCACACAGATAAGTCAAAGATTGTGCAGATGGTAGCAGGAAGTAGAGTGACTTGACAATAAACACCCAGCTCTATCTTCTGACTCTGTGATAAATTCTCACACATGTTGGGTTTCTGGTTCTACGATGGGATTGACTACTAATGACTTACTTGAGTCAGGCTGACAGAAAAACAAATGTGCCCTAATTTTCTTTCAACTAGTCAAGTTTTTACTTCATTACATACATTAAATAACTCATATTGCTTCTTAGAGACAAACAGGGGAAAGAGGAAACTTCTTCTTGTGCCAAATAATACAGTTCTATGTGAAATCCCATGGCGGCCCACAGGCAAAATCCCATTGATGCCAATGCCGTTTTGAAGAAGGTTCTTTATTTCCATGTCCCTGCAGCTCAGAGTTAATAGTACTTGGTTTACCTAATTACAAAAAATTCTTTCCGATAATAATCCTTATAACTAGCGCTTTCTCTGGCCCTGAACCAGTGACTCCATAAAGCAAAAACTGTTATGTCCTTTAGGCAGGAAATCCTTTCTCTATCACCTCAGATACATTTCATAAATTATAATTTTATTTGTATGTTTATCACCAACGAGTACAATCACATTTCTTGACTTGTGTGATCTCCTTGAAGGCAGCGCTCTCTGTGTTGTTCACTGCTGTATTCTCAGTGCTTGGAATAGTGCCTGCTCTTCAATAAACATTTGTTGATTAACTTGCAGATTAATTAACTGCACTGGCGGGAACAAGTCTTGATTCCGGGGAATTGCTTGTTTATGTAAAGCCAAATGGAACATCTGCTCTGTGTAGGTGCACATCGCAGAAGCAGCTTTCATCTTCAGGAGGGAGATAAAGAAGATACTAGCAATGCAGGTTATGCTCAGCTTGGGAAATCATGGATTCCAAAAAAGTGCCAGAGGTTATCCATCATATTGAAGAACAGAACCATCCTGGGTGGAAAAATGCCTAGCGATTGTCCAAGGCCGTCAGGGAAGTAGATTGGATGGCAACTTATTGTACATTGCCAGGAGCTAAGTGTCCTTCTTGTGAAAGAATACAGAATTTTCAAAGGCTCCTGAGGTTATTATGATTTGGGGTTTGATTTTGTTTTAGCTAAACACTCGATTTGTTTAATGCACTTTGGATTTCACATTGCCAACAAAAATAGTTTACTTTAGTTCAGTGGGAAATACAAAATCAACAGGAAAACTCAGGATCACAGATTGAACTGTTGGTTTAGAAGAGACTGATCCCTCGAATCTCACCTGTAGTCACAACACTTCGTTTTCTCAACAGGTATTTATTCACGTGTTGGAGAGCATCAGCAATACAGTGGTCCCTGGCCTCAAGGAGTGTAATGACAAGACAATAACTACCATTCATATGTGTCATAGATCCTATAAGAGGAGAAAGTACCTGGTCCTGGCGGAGCATGTGACAGGGGCATGTACCCAGTCTCTATGCGCAGAGTGGGGGCCAGCGGGAGCCTCTGGGATGATGCTAATAACCTAAATATCTTTTAGTACCTAGCCAGTAAAGATGGGTAAAATGTTCCATGAAGAGGGAAGAGTATGCTTCCCTTAAATAGTCTCATCAAGTTTCCACTCTCAGGGTTGCCTTCTGCTTTGCTCTGCATTGTTTTTCTCTGTACAGTCTTGATGTGTCATTACAAGAAAAGGAAAGGTGCCTGCTAGAGACTGAATATTTGTGTCCCTCCCAAATCCGTATGTTGAAGTCCTAATCCTCAGTGCAATGGTATTTGAAGGTGGCGCTTGGGAGGCTAGGCTAGGCTACGAGGGTGGAGTCCTCATGAATGGAATTAGTGCCCTTGTAAGAAGACATGAGAGAGATGATATCTCTCCACCATGAGAGGTTACAGCAAGAAGGCAGCCATCTGTAAACTAGGAAGCAGGCCTTCACTAGACATAGAATCTGCAGGCACCTTGATCTTGGACTTCCCAGCCTCAGAACTATGAGAAAGAAATGTTTACTGTTTAAGCTACCCATTCTATACTATTTGTTATAGAAGACAGTGATGATGAACTTCAGCCCATTACCATGTAAGAATATAATCTGACCTGCTGCTTCTAGTCTAAAAGAGTCATGGTACCTCCTCTGTTATCCCAATAAAACCTTTATAAACCCAGAGTAAAGTCTGACCAGGGACCCTGATGTAGTGCTTGGGCCAGATGACGACTGGGTCATAAATAGAAAAACTGCAAATACTCCCCTTCTCTAGACAGCATCGTAGTTAATGCTGCTGTCAATTGTTTGCACAGCACAGTGTGATGTTCAGGGTTTAGAGTTCACATACTTTTTAAATGTGGTTCTTATTCTCAGATGAAAAGGGAGAGAAGTCTTTTTGTATCATAGGCTGTCTTTGGACAAAAAATGGGTGGGGGGAGGGGAGAAGACGGAGGTAATAACCAAAATGCCTTCTAAGTTTTCCTAAGAAATTCTCAGAAGATGTCACCCATTCTTCTTTAGGAGAAAGTAGAACAACTGATTTTAATTTTTTAGAAGTATGTTGATTTTTGAATAATTTATAAGAAATTAATTGCTACATGGATTTGCTCTTTTCCTTAGATTAAAAAAATATATTTTGAATAGTTTAAGACTCACTGGATGCTGCAAAAATAGTACAAAGCGTTCCCATATACCCTTTACCCAGCTTCCCCAATGATAATATGTACACAGACACAAAACACTGTCAAAACCAGTTTTCCTTAGATTTTCATACGTAACTTTCTAAAACAGAAAAGTTTTCTCTATTGTACATTTGTTCATTTCTAAATGTACAAATTTCCCAAATAGTTAATGAAGAATCACCCTGTTCCAAATATTCTACCAGGCCAGTGATTGAAAGTTGACTAAGACATAGTTCATTCCCTTAAGGAACTCATTATCTGGTAGGGTAAACATACCAGGATAGTAAGTTCTAGGACGCAGAAGCATGATTCTACCAGAGGCCAGAGGAGATCTCCAAAGACTGTGTGACCACAAAGACTCCTCAAAGACAAGCCTGAGTTGACTTGTGAGGGATAGTGATCTTTAATTACACAAAAGGACCAGAGAATATTTGAGGCACAGGAACTGTACATGCTGAGTCCCAGCAATGTAAAATAGGAGGATGCATCCAGGGAACCAAACTAAATCAATCTGGATGGATCAAAGAGCAAAGAGCATGTTTGTTCTTTGGGTAAGAGGAGGAGGGAAGGGAAGAAAAGGACAGCAGATGAGTTACAGCAGGCTGTCAGGGGCCAGATCATGAAAGGCCCTGTTTGCTCAACTACTACCTTTGAAAGTTAACCTGAAACTCAAGATGAGCCATGGATGGGCTTTGAGCCGAGAAGTAATATTATTACATTTGCATTTTAGAAGGATAGCTCTGACAGCATTGTGGAAAATGCAGCGAGAAAGAAATCCAAAGGCAGGGAGATGGGAGTTGGAAATTTGGGAGGAAATTCAGTTTTAGATACATTATACTGAGGTGGAGTTATCCAGTCGGCAAATAGATGTATAATATATGGCTAATAATAGTGATAAAAGAATATTTATTATAGTTTATACCTTCAGTACCTGGTTAGAGCTGCAAACTGGTTTGAGACGCGACAATCAAGCTAAAGTTAGTTCCCATCTCAAACCAGTTCCCATCTTTCAATTCATTTTGTTACTTTGACAACAGTAAGTCTCCACCAAAACACCAACTTGGTGGCGATCACCTTTGTTACCCCAGAGTCATGCACATAGTAGGGACTCAGTATCTCCTAAATAAGTGCATGACCGCTCTGTTGGTTTCCTAGGCTATTTAAGTTCTTCCAACTTTAATCTCTTTCCCCTCACTAGTTGACTTCCCATCTGTATGACCCCCACCCCCATTTATTTCCTTTTCTTTCTTCTTGTTTATGTGACAACACCCACTTAAGTGGCTTGACAGACAGAGCCTTCCTTATCCAGTAGAAGTCAGAATGGCAGGGGACACTCAGGCACCCAACTTGTCTGCTGAGAGAAGAGAGAGGTAGCATCACCGGGAGGCAAAGCACGCAACCGTCAGCCTACGGATGCCACCGCTACACATCATAGGCAGGAAACCCACATCTCTGGCCTCTGTCTTCTCCATAGAATGGGGACTCAGTGTTTGTCTTTGTTCACCATTTCCAGCTTTACAAAGTTTACGAGATATTACATAATATCTCTACTCCAATAAAGACAGAGCATGACAAAGTAATTTTTGAAACGTGCACTCAAAGAAATTGCGTTAGCATAAAGTTTTTCAACTGAATTTTGGTAAGGATTTTGGCAAATGAAACTCCCTGTGCTGCTGTTATTCAATAATAAGCAAACACACACAGAAAACTTGGCAGCAAATACGAACAATTCATTCCCTCTTCTATTTATTAAACAAATACTCCTTGGGTGCCTGGTGATACAGCAGCAAAATAAAGAGCTTGCTTTCCTGGAACTCATGTTCTAATGCGGTGAGCAGGTGGAGAGACAAACACACCTTGTCAGAGGGTGCTGAGCTCTAAGGGGGTAAAGTGTCTGGAAACACACGCTAGTAGTAGCCACCACCGTTGTCCTCATCCCCATGTTTGCACCACACTTTACAGCTCCCAAATCATTTTCTCATTATTTCATTTTTCACATCAGAGGGAGGGCAGATGTTTTAGTAGAAAGGAAAACAGAAGTCCAGAGGACGCAACATCATGTGGGCAGGGGGTCTAGTAGTTAAGCAGAGGTTTTGGCTTCAGAAACACTAATGTCCCGACAAAGATTTAATAAGGAGATAAGTCTTTATCACTTGTGGCTTGAAAAATAGATTGCATTTAAAGTAAAACCCATGCACACCATCAAGCAACTATTTACATTTTTCTAAATTGATAAAAAGGGCATTGTTCACAATGAAAAGGGCTACAGGAATAAACAACAGGTAAGGAAAGGAGCTCAAACATGGTGTCCTCTTGTGAGCCTAGAGGGACACCACCAAGTACATCCTCAGGGTTGGGATGGGGCCCAGAGAGACCCACAGAGGGACTTCTCATGCTATATCCACAAGCTCCTTCCTTACCTTGGGGAGCTGCCTTAAAAGAGCGGCCATTTGATTCTGAAACTTCTAGATTTGGAAGAGCCTGTATTACCCTTCAGAAAGGGTAAGTGATCAATAAATCTACATTAACTAGCTAAAGGGATGATTTTAATGATATAAAAATTATTTTACATTAGAATGCATCCCTATGCTATCTGTATTACTTCTGCACTTATTTACCAGACTTCTGTCAGTAAGAAAGTGTTTCACTAGAGCACGACCTTTTTGTTAATAGAAAGGTACTCCTTTATTTTTGAAAAACAAACAGAGCTTGGTGATTTCGGTAAGCTTCTTGCTACTCACTAGTTTATATATGTGTACAGCTGTTCATTGAGGTAGATAATGCAGCTCCTTGAAAATGCTAACATTGGAGCCTTGCAGGTCCATCTTATTCCATTGGTTTAAGAGGAGAGCAAACAGTTATCGAGTTTTAGGGTGACAACTTCTGACCCCCAAAGTCTGTCTGAAGTCCAGAACCAGATGTGCTATAATACTGATATATTATATTTCCTCCAAATTTAATAAATGCATTTCAACTTGATTCAGATAACACTTTTTGAGGCCCTCTACATGCCAGCCTTGTTGGAAAAGCTGGCTTTGTTTGGAGATGTACTCTTGGAAACTATTGTGAGGACAGTCCTCAGGATGAGAAAACAAATGGGGATCTTAACACTCAGGCCACCTTTGCTCTTCTTTGGGTCACGTGATATGAGAAGGAGCGTGGCTCCCCAGGTAGCTGTTATACTACTTTGCACTTATAAAATGTGTTTGTTGTTGTTATGTTTTGTACTGATTGAGTTAGTAAAAAATAAACACAGAAGGAAAATTAAATTGGCAATGGGATCCCAGCAAGGGGATGCAAAGGCAATATCTGAGGATTGCTGTTGTCTCTAGAGCAGTGTCAAGGAAGAAGAAAAACTATCTCCTCTGACACATATCTATGCTTATTTTTGTTGTTGCAAATATGATTATAATTATGGCATGTTTCTGTCTTTCCAGACACCTCTCAGGGAGATGACGATGTATTGTGCATGGTTTTAGAGCAGCTGAAGCCATGGTTTAGCAAAATGATTTTCTCAGGGCACTGAGGCCCATGATTGAATGGATGGTAGTGGGGCTGCTGATTTTTGGAAGTTGGCCCTACCCTTCCGGCTGGCATGTTTCAGGGTGGCTGTTATCTGGAGAGACCTATTCATTCGATGAAAGGGTGAGATCATTGGGATGCCCCCACCCTTCCTACACTTACAATGCTGAGACCTTTCCTACCAGTGTCAGATGCCAGAAGCTGGCAAGGGGTGGAGTACACCAACCAAACTGAACCAGGAGACTCGCCTTCTCGAGAAAGCTGATTTCACACTCCATGTCTGACAGCTGAAGACAGTGTGTGGGAGACTGGCTTGGATAAGGAAAATTGCAGACGCACAGAATTTTCAAATAATCCAGAAAGTCAGGGGTCACCTAAGTCGACCAAATGTGTACCAATTTAAAAAAAACTTTAAAATTACATAACCTTTTTTTTTTTTCCCACCCATACTCAACAATGGAGAAAATAAGATTGTTTTAAGGAAGCCTTAAATGCAATAATCCTGAGCATTATCTGATACAGCCATTTCCCATTTTGGCTCAAATCATATAAGCAAGTGCTTTTCTCAAATTCTAATTCCCAAATCCTGCTTTTTATATGCCTAAAGAGAGAAAAAATAAAGTTAAGGTTAGTATTTTTTTCCCCCTGCTCCTATTTAGTGTCAGTGGTTCTTGGTGTATCACTCATGATAGAAGAGTAACTAGTACATAGTAGGTGATCAATACGTGTTTTTGCAGGAATGAGTGAATGAATGAATTAAAGGTTGATGTCTTCTTTGTGCTAGGCATTTGAGGACCATTGAGATTAATCCACTAGAGTTCTTATTTCCAATGAAGCTACAGGTTAAAAGATGAAATACTATATGTAAATAAATTAGAAGCATACAAAGTAGAAAGTAACTTATGTTTACATATATCATCTCATTTAACCTGCACAACAACCAAACAGGTAAATATTATGATTATTCCTATTTTATAGATAAGGCAAAAATCAACCAGGACACCTTTATGAAGGAGAGGCACTTGAAGTAAACTTAAAGGTAAGCAGGATCTGGGTTTTTAGGGATAAAATAAGTGTGAAGAACTGTGAAAGGTTTGAGATTTTCCCTATATGCAAGCTAACAGGTTAACCTGCTCTGGTATAGATGCTGGCAGAATACATGAGACTCTGGGGTCAGAAACAATGAACAGTTTATTATTCACACAGATAGCTTGCTTCTATGCCTGGATATGGGTTCCAGTTATTGGTTCGGTTGCCTATTTCCAGGGTGCCATCTGCAGGTGGCGCCAATGAAGATGCCCAACTTCATTTGCCTTGTTCAGATCTTTTTTTCCTTCACAGTTGTTTCCAAATGAGAAAGACCAGAACAATGAATCTAGTTACATGTCACTCCAGCACTTGGAAGAAAGTATGCTAGCAGAAGTATGTTTCTAGTGGCAAGGAAATTACTTTGGGTTAATTCTAAGCTACTCCAGAAGTGAGTTAAACCCCTAACAACAAAAATTTTAACATTCTCTTTATTAGAGCAAAGGAGAAGAGGAAAGGAGAAAGGGAACATTTTCAAATCCCTGGTGGGGTTTTATGCACATTGAATTATGATACTGTATTAGTCTGATACCTTGGGCCACCATAACAAAATACCATAGAATGGGTGACTTAAACAACAGAAATTAATTTTCTTACAGTTCTGGACACTGGAAATAAAAAATCAAGGCACCAGCAGTTTGGTATCTGGTGAGCACTCTCCCCTGTGGGTTGCAGATGGCTGCCTTCTCACTGTCTGCTCACAGGGGCTTTCCTTGGTGCAAATGAACAAAAGGAAAGGGAGGGAAAGAGAGAGGAAGGGAGCGAGCAAGTGAGTGAGAGCGAGACAGCATGCTTTCTGTTATCTTTTCTTATAATGACACTAATCCTATTGGATCTGGGCCCCACCTTTATGACCTCATTTAATGTCAATTACCTCCTAAAGGCTCTGCCTCCAAATACAGTCACCTCAGGGTTAGGGCTTCAACATATGAACTGGGGTGGGGCAGGGGACAAAATTCAGTCTGTAGCAACATCATGTATCCTCAACCAATTCCAGAAAGTCTTGATTTCCATTATACAGATGAGGAAACTGGCTCAGAAGCGTTCAGTGAATTGTGCAAGGTCACGAAACTGATAAGTAGAACAGCTCAGGATGAGACCATTTTCTGGCTTTAAAGCCCATTTGGTTTTTAGCATCATAGGCTTCCTTCCAGTGGTCATTTGCTAATATCTTGTGTATATGGAACACTCACAAGTGTCAGCAACTTTGCCATGGACTTTACAAGGTAAAACTTTCAATCTCTCAACAACAAAAGGAAGGTACAGAGAAGTTAAATGACTTGCCAAATAGCATAGTTAGAAAGTAGAATGGTCGAAAACTTAAATCCAGGGTAATTTTACTCCAATGCACACATTTTTGTTCTGTTCCTCCACCGTGCATTTCTGGGGTTGCTCAATTACTTACTAATCGATATTTTAACTAGAATGTATTATAACCCAATGTAATTCAAACTTTCTGAGACCAAGTTAATTTTATAACGTAAAAAAAATCCACAAGACACTGATCAGGCTATAGAGTTTTAATATATGTAAAAGGCAATGACATCAAAATCAAATTTATGTTTGGGTTGTGCCTGAAATTCTATGTTAAAGGGAGGTCAAAATGAATTGCAATCATATGGAAGAGATATCAGTTGGTATTGGGGCTGCAGGCCATGAGTTTCAGTACAGTATCTTTCATTTCAAAGTTGTGTCTGGTCCAGTTAAAGTTATGTTTTCCACCCAAAGGTGGCAGCACATGTACTATTGCTTTTTGGTGCGCTTTTGATTGCATTTAACACAATAGTTTTTGAGAGCTTCAAGGGACCTAAAAGATCATCTAGGACAGCCCTGTCATTTTGAGGAAATGAAGCTGAAGCCAAGAGAGATCCTGTGACCTGCTGAACACCCCACAGCTTTTAGAACCACAGCCCAAACTAGAATCCAAGTTACCTGACCTCAGACCTGTCTTCACTATACTAAGCTCTCCTTAGCTTTATAAAACATTCACAGCTGACAGGTGAAGATGAGAGAGTAAACTCAAGTTTGAAAGAGGAAAGGAAGAAAGGACAGAAAGAGGAAGAGAAGAAAGGAAAGAAAGATAGGCATTGGATTCAGGAAAAAACACACTCGATGCAAACTTAAAGTCTTGAAGCATGCTATAACTTCACGGCAACTTCAGAAGCGTAATTCCACTTGCAAAATAGATCTCCTGTTCTAGGGAACACTGTGGAACCCCTTGTTATATACAACACCAGATCTACTTGGGCCAGACATACTGAGTCAGCAATACCTGGGAGCTTGTTAGATATATAGGGGCTTCAGCCCTCTTTCCTCCAAAATTGCTGAATCAGAATCTGCATTTTACAAGATCCCAAAGAGATTCGTAAGCACATTAAAGTTAGAGAAACACTGGTTCAGAGTCTAGCGTGGTTCTCACAGTGGTCACTGGACCAGCAGTGCCAGCATCACCGACTAAATCAGAAACTCTGGGTGGAGCCCAGCAATCTGTTTATTACAGGCCTTCCAGGTGATTCTGATGCATGATAAAGTTTGAAAAGCACTGCTCTGAACTTTCTGACTCCTTTGCCCTCAGAAGTCCTACATCTCTGGTAACTATATCTGCTGGACTTGCTCTAAATTGTTTTTTCTCCAGATGCCATCTCCAGCTCTCTTCCCTTCTGCCTGATTGAGTGGTTTATAGCAGACCTACTCAAATAAATGGCTGGGCTTCTATTTGCTGGCTTAATCATATGTATACACATATAGATCTACATAATTGCTGCTAAGCAACTAGTTTCCTGGTTAAGATACCAGTAGCCATTAACTAGTTAGGGAGAATGACAGTGTCTGAAATGGATCATTCAAACTTGTGGGATTTTCTGAAGAGGAGACTGTGATGAGATTTGTCATCATTTTGTTCTGGCCACAATCTATTTTCACGTACAGGGATGAATGCACGGGACCTTCTGTATTCCCTTCAGGAACTTATGAAGTGACCAAAAGTCAGAAACCTTCTGTAATAAAATATTGAATTGGGGTGCATTTACAGAAGCACATGAAAGAACACAGCAATACCTACTCTCCCCATAGGAGAATACTGAGATGGAGACACTACTAAGGGAAACAAGGGTCTTCACAACCCTTTGTTCGTTCTGCAAACACTTTTTGCAGTAAAAGGCAGTGCTGTCTCAGACAATGGGGTCCACAAAGATTTAAATGAAGTAAACTCTATCTAAATAAGAGGACCACGGGCCTCCAGCATGGGGAATTTTATGAAGCAGCACTTTTCAAAGCTCAGCCCTGGACATCTTCAAGCACCAGCTTAGTGGTAAAGAAGGAATAAGGATATAAGGCAGAACTGTTATTATTTTGTTGTTGTTCAGTAACTGGGTATTAGGAAAAGACCCAATTGGAAATCAAATTTTTTTAAACAGTTTATCCCCCAGAGCAAGTAATTTAATTTATTTCCTCATTTGTAAAACAAGGATATAATTTCCCTGTCTACCTCATCCAAATGTTAATAGAATCAAATGAGATTACATATATTAAAAATTTTATAAGTATGTTTTTACATATGTAGATATGTAATGTATCCCCAGAAAGTTTCCCATTATTATAAAACTATCATTAAATATTATTATTTTCTGTACCGGGGAATTTTCAAGGCTTCTTTTCCTTGTTCATAACTAATACACAAGAAGTGCTGTGGTTGTGTAGTTTAAACAAGCAGGGGTTGGCAAGCTTTTCCTATGACGTGCCAGACAGGAAACGTTTTTGGCTTTGTCAGCCATATGGTTGCAGCTGCTCGACCCTGTCATTGTCGCTGGAGAACAGTAGCATAGACCCTACACACACTCATGGGCATGGCTGTGTTTCTGTAAAAATTTATTTACAAAAACCAGTGACGGGTAGAATTTGACCCTGTAGTCTTCCTACTCCTGACCTAGAGTGTTGGCGCGAGTCCTTAACCTTCTGATAAGCTTCTGTCATACTTGGAAGTCCAGAAACAAATGAAAGAAAAAGTAGAGGTATTTCTCAATGTGGTATTTTAGAAGGAGAAAGGAAAGCTTTTAGTAAAGGTAGTGTTGAGAATTCTATTCAAATTAACAACTATTTATTGCATGTCTACTGTGTCAAGTGCTGTCCTGAGCTGTGAGGGTGTAATGTTGAATGAGCCCACCCCTAACCCCCTCATGGTGTTTGCCATCTAGACCATAGCGGAGAGGCCGCTGGTGGGGATATGTGGGTTGGGCTGAGAAAAGGCATAGTCTTGGACAATAAGCTGTGATGTCAGAATAGATCAGCTTTGAGCATTTACTACAGATTCTGCACTGTGCTGGTCACCATGGGGAGAGACATGATCTTCTCACCCAAGGAGTTTACTATCTGCTGGAATTCATATGCAATGCAGACCAAATACTAAAGACAATAACTAAGGACTAAAATGAGTGTGGGACAGGGAAGGCTTCATCAAGGAGGAGGGACTAAGCTGGAGGGTCTGGGATACGCTCAGTTAGACCTTCCCCCAAAGGTTGGCAGTTTGGAGGCAGAATGGATCTTGGAGCACATCCACCTCCATTTGGGATCAGGGGTTTTGGTCAATGAGTAGAGAGAAATCATGCACCTCTTCTTTCACCTTGTGCCAATTCTCACAAAGAAAGATAGACCAAATACTCTCCTTCTTCCCTCTCCAAAAGTAATCTGGAATTGTTGAAAACTTTGTTTGGCAATTTCTTTGGGCAAAAAAAAAAGTCCATTCCAACCGTTTTGAGACTCCAGAGAAAGCCAACTTCACATGGCCTTAGGGCTGCCTATCGTAAGGCAGTAAAGCCAGATTTCTTATTGCTGGAAAGCTAAAGTCATTGCCAGATTATGCTGGGCCACCCTACTTGGTGGAAGAAACAATGACATTTTTTCAGATGCCTGTGATGCCACTGAAAAAACTAAGGTTAGAAATAGAATCTTGACGTACTAAAGAAGCGATTACCTATCTGTGCTCTGTAGCTCAGAATACACTCTTACTCGGTCAAAATTCAACCAACAAGGTGGCAAATGTGACATGTGTAACCTACACATTTCCTGAAACCCAGCCTAACAAATACACACTTAAATATTTTATTTTTAATTTAGAAACAAAAAAAGTTAGCTCATATTCCTAAACACTTGGGTCAGGCTGTGAGAATATGAATAAAGTCATAAGAAAAGAGAAATTACAAGAAATATTTTGGAGAAATAATATTAATGGTAAGTAATAGCTAATATTTATTCACTATTTGCCATGTATTAGGTAGGGCTTTATATTAACTTATTAAACCTTATAGTACCTCTGTGAACTATATTATTCTATATTACTCTAATATAGCATTATTATTGCTATATGAGAGGTACTAAAACTGAGACTAAGAAGGATTACATAATTTTCCAAGGTCTCCCAGATGGTAAATCCTTCCCAAGCCAAAGTTAAAACCACAGAATAAGACTGCTTGGGTGTAATTAAGGGAAGATATGAGAAAGACCCTCCAAAGAGAGAATTTTAAAAGGGAATGGTGAGAACAGGAACTGCCTATCTTTGAAACTACAGACTCATCACTATTGTGGCTGGTTGAGAAAATTGTGGCCAGGGTCACAGAACATGTCAATGTCCAGAGCGCAGGTCTCCGGACCCCATTTCCTGGACTTTCTCACATTCTCCAGACCACCTTGAACCATCTGCAAGACTTGAGAGGGAATATATGTCACAGCTGGCAATGCCTACTGGGCTCATTGATTCTACATTTACCAAACATTGTCTGCTACGGTTTGGGGTGAGAAGAGGGAAAGCTCCCAATTTCTTTTTTTAAAAAATGTATTTCCACTTCTTTTTAAATCTTTCTCAGTTCCCACATTGGCAATGCATAGCTTTGTTCTTCTAAAAGAATGAATCCAATATTTGTTTACTGCATATTTTAAAGGAGAGTCACAATTGCACAAAATTAAACTGAGGAAGATAGAGTGCTTTGTCCAAATGTCCAAAAGGAAAAAGCCTTCTCAAAAGCTATAAATGCTGTGCTCTATAACATCTCTGGTCCTTCATCATTCTAGCTTGCATTCAGCACACTGAATGCTGCTCTGAAGCCACTGTCAGGACACATGCTTTGTTTTTCTGTGACTGTTTAAGAAGCTTCCTGAGTCATTTGTGTTTTTGGGTGAGATCAAATTCTTGAGCAAAGAAGGAAACATTTTCCAGGCTCTTACTGCATTTGACACTTTATTGTCTCATTGAATCTTACAATGTCACTCTACTATGGGTACTGTGATTCAAGGTGAGTTGTCTAGAGCCAACCAACTTGACAAAACAAGGATCTGAACCTAACGCCTTTCAGTTCCCAAACTGTACTCTTTTCCTACTGCACTAGATAACAGACTATAATAGTTGGTGGCAGAATTTGGGAATAAAAACAGTATCTTCAAAAAATTTTTAACTTTATCTTATTCCAAAAAAAGCATTTGAAGAGGCTACAAAGTTCTGTAGAGAATAACAAAATTTAAAACAATTACAACTACAGCAAGTGGAAAATGAGGTTAACATTGATTTTTAACATATTGCAGAATTCTTCAGGATGTGCAGTGTGACTCAGCTACCTGATCCTATTCATTACCCTTTAACAGATTTCTAAGGAAAGCAGGGGAGGTGACTCGGTTTGGTCTAAATTCACGAGGCTTAGCTGAGCCTATAGGTCTCTCGCTCTACCTCCATCTCACCCCTCCCAGGTTTTCTGGCCCCCTCTCCCCATGCTTCTCCTGTTAGAATGTTTATGATCTGGAAATTGACTACAGTTGACTGAATTCCAACCTGAATTGACTGCAGTGATTTTAGAAGGTAAGTTAATATGGCTCACAGTTGCACTGTGTTATTTCCATTCATGGATGAGCTGGGCGGGAGATCTTGTCTAGCCCCACACCATTGGTTCTGCTTTCCAAAGCAGCTTCCTAAAGCATGTCTTATAGGTAATAAAGAGGAGCATTAGCATTAGAGATCAGGATTTCCGAGTTCTCAAGTTGCCTCTACTATACCATGCACTGGTAAGTTGTTGTGTTTTTAAATCTTTTCATTTATTTATTTGAGAGGCTGGATTTCGTAAAAGGTAGAAATGGACTACTCCATCTTAATTTTAAAGTATTGAATCTTTCCAGTAGTGGGCTATGTTTTATGCATTGCTTTTTATTTTGTAGGGCCCAGTGCTGACCTTTTATTTCCTTCCTTAGTGGATTCAACACATCAGTCTCCTGAATGATTCCCTCCTAGGGAGACTTAAGTTCTGTCAAACTTTTGACTCCATATGGGATAAGATGGTTTCTGATGAGGCAATTTAAATTTTTAAAAAATTTATAAATGGGATATAGGATTATTCTCATTGAAAAAAGAAACTCAAGGAATATGAAGAGGGAAACCAACTCCTACCCTGATCCCATTTCCCTTCTTAGAGGTCATCCATGGTAAAGTTTAATGTGTTTCTCTTTAAGACTTGTTTTCTATGTATTGTGTAAATAGTTTTTTCATATAGTTTATGGGCCATGGTTATAACTGTGGCCTCTCATGCATGTAGTGGAGTTATGACAGTACCCAAGGTGCTAATACTGTCACAAAGACACACTGATGGTATGGCTAGATTATCATCGGTTAATTTAAAATTTGTGTCTCCAGAAATCTCTTGCATTCCTATACACTAACAGTAAAAGATCAGAAAGAGAAATTAAGGAAACAATCCCATTTACCATCATATCAGAAAGAATACAATACCTAGGAATAAATCTACCAAAGGAGGCAAAAGACCTCTACACTGAAAACTATAAGATACTGATGAAAGAAATCGGAGGGCTTCCCTGGTGGCGCAGTGGTTGAGAGACCGCCTGCCGATGCAGGAGACACGGGTTCGTGCCCTGGTCCGGGAAGATCCCACATGCCACGGAGCGGCTGGGCCCATGAGCCATGGCCGCTGAGCCTGCGCATCCGGAGCCTGTGCTCTGCAATGGGAGAGGCCACAACAGTGAGAGGCCCGTGTACAGCAAAAAAAAAAAAAAAAAAGAAATCGGAGAGGCACAAACAGATGGAAGGTTATACCATATTCTTAGATTGGAAGAATCAATACTGTCAAAATGACTATACTACCCAAGGCAATCTACAGATTCAATGTAATCCCTATCAAATTACCAATGGCATTTTTCACAGAACTACAACAAAAAATCCTAAAATTTATATGGAAACAAAAAAGACCCCAAATAGCCAAAGCTATCCTGAGAAAGAAAAATGGAGCTGGAGGAATCAGATGTCCTGACTTCAGACTATACTACAAAGCGACAGTAATCAAAGCAGTATGGTACTGGTCCCAAAACAGAAATATAGATCAACAGAACAGGACAGAAAGCCCAGAAATAAACTCACACAACTATGGTCAATTAATATACGACAAAGGAGGCAAGAATATACAATGGAGAAAGACAGCCTCTTCAATAAGTGGTGCTGGGAAAACTGGACAGTTACATGTAAAAGAATGAAATTAGAACACTGTTTAACTCCATACACAAAAATAAGTTGAAATGGATCAAATACCTAAATGTAAGGCCAGACACTATAAAACTCTTAGAGGAAAACACAGGCAGAACACTCTTTGATATAAATCACAGCAATATCTTTTTTGATCCACCTCCTAGAGTGATGAAAACAGAAACAAAAATAAACAAATGGGACCTAACGAAACTTAAAAGCTTCAGCACAGCAAAGGAAACCATAAACAAAAGACAACCACAGAATGGAAGAAAATATTTGCAAACGAAGCAACCAACAAGGGATTAATCTTCAAAATATACAAACAGCTCACACAGCTCTATGCCAAAAAAACAAACAACCAAATCAAAAAATGGGCAGAAGATCTAAGTAGACATTTCTCCAAAGAAATATACAGATGGGCAAAAAACACATGAAAAAATGCTCAACATGACTAATTATCAGAGAAATGCAAATCAAAACTACAATGAGGTATCACCACATACTGGCCAGAATGGCCATCATCAAAAAGTCTACAATAAATGCTGGAGAGGGTGTGGAGAAAAAGGAACCTTCCTAGACTGTTGGTGGGAATGTAAATTGGTCCAACCACTATGGAGAACAGTATGGAGGCTGCTTAAAAATTTAGAAATAGAATTACCATATGATCCAGCAATCCCACTCCTGGGCATATATCCAGAGAAAACCATAATCTGAAAGGATACATGCACCCCAATGTTCATTGCAGCACTATTTACAATAGCCAAGACGTGGACGCAACCTAAATGTCGATCGACAGAGGAATGGATAAAGAAGATGTGGTACATATATACAATGGAATATTACTCAGTCATATAAAAGTATGAAATAATGCCATTTGCAGCAATATGGATGGACCTAGAGATTATCACAGTAAGTGAAGTAGGTCAGAGAAAGACAAATATCATATGGTATCACTCATATGTGGAATCTAATTTTAAAAAAGAAAAGAAAAGAAACAAACAAACTTATTTACAAAACAGAAACAGACTTACAGATATCAAAAAAAACCTTATGGTTACCAAAGGGGAAATGTGGAGGGGAGGGATAAATCAGGAGTTTGTGATGAACACACATACTACTACATATAAGACAAATAACCAACAAGGACGTACTGTATAGCACAGGGAACTCTACTCAATATTCTGTGATAACCTATATGAGAAAAGAATCTAAAATAGTATATATAAGTGAATCACTTTGCTGTACACCTGAAACTAACACATTTAAAAAATACTCCAATACAATTTATAAAATAAAAGTAAAACTTAGAATAAAAAAAATTCAATAAAATTTGTATCTCTCTTCCAGTCTACACTGCAAGTCAAATACTTAACATACATTAAGAGTTTACTATACTATTAAATATTATATATAATATAGTATTATATCCAATATATTATAATTAATATATAATATATCCTGTAGTTGTCTTGTGAAGATAAGAATCTTACAATTATATCTTATGTATTACAATTACATATGTATATATAAAACATATCTCATAGTCATTCTGTGAAGATAAGAATGTTATAACACTTTTTAAAACATTAAGCCATTACTTTAATGTCAACCTATAGGATATCCTACAATTTCTGTGATTCTTTCAGAGATCTTCATTTACTAGTAAACCAGGAGCCTCAAGAAATGGATATGGCCTCTGCAAAGCACTGGCTTGGGAAGCGGTCTGTGGCTCTGCTTTTGTTGGTGCTGCTACAAACTAGTTAATGAGACCTGGGCTCTTCAGAGAAAGGCTTTTCTGGACCTTGTTTTTAAAAGGAGGCGGCCAATTTGGTAAAGTCCGCACTTGATCAAGATGCTGGTCAGGACCTGTGATAGACTTGGCCAGGCTGCCCTTCCCTCTACTCCCCTCAGTCTATCTGCTGCCTGACCAACCCCCTTTCCTTTGTCAGGAATCAGGTACATCTGAAGGAGGACAGTGTAAGAGATTACACGGTTGCTGTGTGCGAGACAGCATACATATGAGGCACTTAAGGCGGGGGCCCGTTACAGGCAAAATCTCCAATCTAAACAGCAAAACAATCTGCTCACTTCTGTAGTTCCACATTCAAATATCTTTCACATCTCTAAAAATTAAAAAATACCCAAGGGGCCTTTATAGCTCTGTGATCTTAGATCACTTTCTGGGCCTTAGTTTCTTCATCTATAAAATGACAGGGTTAGACTCATTAGAAAACTTCTGAGTCACACTCCTCCCCAATTTTACGTGAAACAGACATTTATTGCTTACCTATTATGTTCAAATCTATGGACATACTTTATATGCAGACAATCTCAGGCTTCTTTCCTAGTCATCTGCTAAAGTTTGCCTAATCGATGCTATCTTTCTCATATGAGTATCTGAAACATCTCAAATGGCGTGACATTTCTCAACTTGCAAAATTATCCAATTTAAGATAATTTGCACCTTTTTACTAACAAAAAGTCGTTTCACCCACAAATGAGGATAATTGGTTGCATTTTGCAAGAGAAACAATAGCAGCTTTTGCCACCTTGTCTGGCTGTTGAAAAATTAAACCCTATGGTACATGAGAGAATTAGATTACTCCTGGAGAAAATATCATTTGCACTGGAAACTGTCTATGCCACTGGTTCCAAATTCTGTCAACTTGCCACCTTCTCAACAGCACATAGAGAAATGGATCAACAATTGTAACACCAAATGGGAAGTTAGAAATTATGTGTAACACCCATGAAATAGGTGACATTTTTGTGGTGGTATTTATTTGTGGCAGGCTGAATAATGGCTCCCAGAATGTCCAGGTCTTAATCCCCGGAAGCTGTGAATGTTGCTTTATATGGCAAATGGAATTTCGCAGATGTGTTTAATCGTGTGTTGGAGAGATTTTCCTGGATGAGCCAGTAATCACAAGTGTCCTTATAAAAGGTGGACAGAGGAGATTTGCTGATGGAAGAGGTAGAGTGATGTGGCCTCAAGCCCAGGAAAGACAAGTAATACCAAGGAATGCAGGCAGCCTCTAGAAGCTGGAATAGGCAAGGAACAGACTTCAGAAGGAACCAACCCTGCCAGCACCTTGATTTTAATCCTGTAAGACTAACTTTAGATGTGTGACCTGTATGAGAATAAATTCGTGTTGTTTTAAGCTACTTAGTTTGTGGTAATTTGTTACATCAGAAAGAACAAACGAATGCATTCTTTTTCAGGCTTACTTATTTATTTAACAGTTTGATTTCAGGAGAAAGAATGACAAGGATCTTTAGGGCCATAAGTAGTCATGCGCCTGAACATTCTTTGGTTGGTAAGGTTTCTCAGGGAAATCTCTTTCCAATACAGTACAGAAGGAGATGTTGATAGTGGTTACACACTCTTAGAAACAAGAAGAGTAGGAGGATGGGCAGGTGGACATGAATAAGTCAGCTCAGGCTGCCATAACAAAATTCCATAGGCTGAGTGGCTTAAACAACAGAAATCTCTTTTCTCCCAGTTTTGGAGGCTAGGAAGTCCAATATGAGAGGTCTGGCCAATTAGTTCCTGGGGAGGACTCTCTTCCCAGCTTGTAGTTGGCTGCTATCTTTCTGTGTGTTCCCATGACCTTGTCTTTACGAATATATAGAGAGACACTTGCTCTCTCTCTGCCTCTGCTTAAAAGAACACTAATACCATGTGAAGGGTCCCGCGCTTATGATGTCATCTAACCCTAATTACTTTTCAAAGGCATCATCTCCAAATACCATTGCTTTGGTGTTAGGGCTTCAACATATACATTTGGGGGTGGGAATTCACAATTCAGTCTACAGCAGCAGGTAACTATAATAACTATGGAAGTTCTCTCTTTTTGGAAATGTTTATAATGTGGACTGGAAAATATTAAGCAGTTAACATTAATGAATTATTGGAAATTAAAATAGTTATAGCATCTGAGTTTGAGAAGTCTTCCCTCCAAAGATGAAAAATTGAAAATATTTTTTATATTTCATTTGAATTCAGAAGATGCATTTAGAGATAAAACACTACTAGACACACAGCCCTTGTCCACTTCATGTGAACACAAGTTAGGTGTATGGATGCATAACCTCTCTGTAAATGAAGTTGGTTTGGTGATTGCCTTCTGTAAATGCATGTGCTCTTCTTTGGACATAACACATAAGCATGTGAAAATGTACAAATAGAGTGCTCTGTTCCAAAATGATTAACTTGGTCATTGAAGTATTTCTTTAAACCTCAAGAATCCCATGGTTAAAGAAAAAATTGTTAGTAGCTCCTGATAAAAGAATCATCTCTTCCATGGGTACACATAAGTAAAGATGGTAAGAAAGCTTGGATCATGGCTTCCTGCAGAATGGTCTTTGTTAGTAGTATCTCAGTCAGTTTATAGATATACATGAATATAGAGTGTTGTCAGATGAGAGTGAACGCATGAAGCTGTCTTCAGAAAGTCCCGGACTTCCTTTCTCTTATCTAATGATCTCCAGTCACAAGACAGTTCACTGAAGTTCGAACCTTCTGATAGAAAACAAAATTGTATGTAGATTCTTACAGGAACAATTAACAAAGAAAGAAGTGTAAAATATTCCCTAAGGCTTAAATACTTTCTTCCAGATAGTCTCTAGTGTAAGGCTATGAAATCTGAGTTGTGTGTGTGAATATATACATTTCAGGTATAAATATTTTATATATCTATATATCTACAGATATAGATATTTCAATGGATCAAAGAAACTGTCTAGCCTTAGCAGAAGGGACATTAGGAAAGATGCCATTTCAGAGATTATAGGGAATCTGGTCAATGTGGAAGGAAAGACAAAGGTCCACTGCTGCTGAGAGAGGATTTTTTGCAGCAACAATATACTCTTGGATGAAATGTGGGCCTTTTGAAGGCAATTATTAAACCTCTTTCTCAGAGAGGCTCCACTTGACAACCCCTGCTGCAGACACTTTTCAGGGCTCGTCTATCTTCTCATAGGTATATTGGTGCCTAGCACAGTGTGCATATATTCACAGGAAGTGTTCAGGTGAGCCTCTCAGACCAGCCTCAGCTGGGTTAAAATCAGTACTACTCAACAGAAATATAATGTGAGCTACATATATAATTGTAAATTTTTCCATAGCCACATTACCAAAAGAAGGTAAAAAGAAACAGGTGGAATTAATTTTGATAATACAATTTAACACAGTATATCTATCTATCTATATATTTTTAAATTTATTTTTATTTTTTTTTTGTGGTACGCGGGCCTCTAACTGTTGTGGCCTCTCCCGTTGCGGAGCACAGGCTCCGGACGCGCAGGCTCAGCAGCCATGGCTCACGGGCCCAGCCGCTCCGCGGCATGCGGGATCTTCCCGGACCGGGGCACGAATCCGTGTCCCCTGCATCGGCAGGCGGACTCTGAACCACTGTGCCACCAGGAAAGCCCAGGTATATATTTTATACTTCAGACTAGCCAAATTTCAGGAGCTCAGCAGCCACCTGTTGGCTACACACTACCATATCGAGCAGCTGCTCTGGATAAAATACCATAGATATCTGACTTTCCCTTACTAGGTTGCTGGGATATGAGTAGGACATGGATATTTGTCTGTCTTATTGACCAGTGTAGTTCAAATGCATAGTAGGTACTCACTGAAATGAAAGTGCGCACTTGCTTTTTCAGGTGTGAGAGTTCCTGCTTTGGTTTCTGGGTGTTCCAGGTTTCTCACGCTGTCCCCTGCCTTCCACGTACCCATCCCCCGCCTCCATTCTGCCACTTGGCTCCACACCAAACGTCTCTCATTCATGCTCCACCACTTGTAACTATCATGCCAGCCCCAGCCCAGGCTCTTTCCACTCCATGCTCCTTTCCCCCTTCCCTTTCCTCATGTGACATGCTGCTGTGAGGTTTTGAAAGGCTATTCCCAGAAATTGGCAATCAGATCCCATAGTTAACCATAGGGCACAGATCACCTCTCATTCTAATTTCAGAGAACATCCAGCTGCAGGGTCAGCTCCCTTTTCAGAATATGCTGAGAGGTGCTGGTCAGAAGAACCTGAACTCACATTCCCTCTCTTCCCCCATATAGAAGAAGGCTTATAGGAAGCAAGAAGTCATCGTATAGGAAAGAGAGAATTTATAAAATAGCAACCATCTTCTTGCCCTCTCTTCCTATGTATGTGTCTTGCTATCTTCCTATCCATCTATCTATCTATCATACCATGTAGCACTTATTGTATAATAACGCCTTGCACTGGTAGAGGATTTTATTTTTATCATAACTGTGTACTTTCACATTTGTTATCTCATTTGATCCTCAAAAAAATCTTGTGACCTAACATATTAGTTTTCTTCCTTTCTTTTTTCAGGTTATGAAACTGAAGTCCTTGCATAAGAGCAACTGACATCATTGGTTTAACTATCCCTTCTAGGACTGTATTCCATAGCTCAGGGCTGCACTGTCCAAATTGGTAGCCACTAGCCTCATGTGACTATTTAAAGTTAATTAATATTAGAGAAATGCAAATCAAAACTACAATGAGGTACTACCTCACACTGGTCAGAATGGCCATCATTAAAAAGTCTACAAATAACAATGCTGGAGAGGGTGTGGAGAAAAGGGAACTCTCCTACATTGCTGGTGGGAATGTCAATTGGTGTAGCCACTATAGAAAACAGTATGGCATTTCCTCAAAAAACTAAAAATAGAGCAACCATATGATCCAGCAAGGCCACTCCTGGGCACGTATCTGGACAAAACTATAATTCATAAAGAAATATGGTTGGCTTCCCTGGTGGCACTGTGGTTAAGAATCCACCTGCCAATGCAGGGAACAAAAGTTCGATCCCTGGTCCAGGAAGATCTCACATGCCACGAAGCAACTAAGCCCGTGCACCACAACTACTGAGCCCACGTTGCCACAACTACTGAAGGCTGTGTGCCTAGAGCCCATGCTCTGTAACAAGAGAAGCCATCCAATGAGAAGCCCATGCACCGCAACGAAGAGTAGCCACTGCTCGCCGCAACTAGAGAAAGCCTGCATACAGCAACGAAGACCCAATGCAGCCAAAAATAAATAAATAAATAAACTTATGAAAGAAAAAAGAAACATGCACCCCAGTGTTCACAGCAGTACTATTCACAATAGCCAAGACATGGAAACAACCTAAGTGTCCATCAACAGATGAATGGATTAAGAAGATGTGCTACTTATATACAATGGAATACTGCTTAGCCATAGAAAAGAATGAAATAATGCCATTTGCAGCAACATGGTTGGACCTAGAGATTATCATATTAAGTGAAATAAGCCAGAAAGAGAAAGACAAATACCATACATCACTTATATGTAGAATCTAAATATGACACAAATGAACGTATCTACAAAACAGAAACAGACTCAGATATAGAGAGCAGATATGTGATTGTCAAGGGTGAGGGAGGGTGGGAGAGGGAAGGATTGGGAGTTTGGGATTAGCAGATGCAAACTATTATATATAGAACAGATAAACAACAAGGTCCTACTGTATAGCACGGGGAACTATATTCAATATCTTGTGATAAACTACAATGGAAAAGAATATATATATGTATAACTGAATCACTTTGCTGTACAGCAGAAATTAACACAACACTGTAAATCAACTATATGGCAATACAATTTAAAAAATAAAGTTAATTGATACTAAATAAAGTGGAAAGTTCAGTTCCTTGGCTCTGATAGTCACATGTAGCTAGTGGCTACCCTATCTGACAGCACAGATATAGAGCATTTCTAACATTGTAAAGAGTTCTATTGAAGAGTGCTGGCTTAAAGAGTTAAGGAAAGAGTTTCCTAGCCCTAACCTCCTTCAAAGGATCAACCTTCTCTTGTGTCAACCTGGTTCCTACACTTCCAGCTTCACAATAGAGCTGGCCTGCAGTAGGCATGCCCTGGCCTCCACAGTTTGACGCAAGCTTCAGTCAGATGACATTTTAGATGAATCCCTCATTGTTAAGGCATCACTCACCAGTGAGGAGAAGAAGCCTGGAGCAGTACCAGTCCTCTTTGGATGATGCTGAAGTTGAACCGGAGATTTATAGAATTCACTGAAACTCCATCCAGGCACTAACATCAAGTTTATGTGACAATGTAGACAAAGAGATTGCTCTCTAAGTAGCTGTCTGATTGAGGCTTGGAATTGCTCTTCCAAGATAGTAGCCATAACTAAGAGGGATTTTCAAACTCTATTTCTTCTGCATACTTTGGAGTGGTTTTTCAGAGGAATCAGTGTTGACAATAATAAATGTTTACTTCATGTTACAATTATTTCTTTAGCTGAATGGGATCCAAGGAACATAGGGCATAGACAGGCAAGAAAACCCACAAAAACTGTGAAGTAAGCAAGCTCATTTCTTCCATAAATATTTATTAAGACAACTATGAGCCAGACCCTATGCTAATTTCTATGAGGATACAAAGAAACATAAGACTTGGTCCCTGTCCTTACGGTGCTTAAAGGTAATTAGGGAGGTTAAAATAATCAGTCATAATAATAGTTTCCCTTTATGGAACACTTATTCCATCCCACAAACTATGCTGACCGTTTTATTTCACTTAAGGCTACTCGCAGTCCTAGGAAGTAAATAACCAGACAACTGTCAAAGCAGAGATAAAATAGGATTTAAGAAGATACCGAGAATCCCAGCCTCTCCTGTGTCTAAGGGTGGAGCTAGCAGGCCTTAGGAACAGACCTCACTATTCAGAATAAAGCCACCTAAGTGGCCACTCAGGTTTATAAATTACAGTGTTACAAATTTTTTTTTTTACTTGATCAGTACTCCCACTCCTCTAGGTCTTTGGTATACAAAGCTGGTCCTAGGAAGAGATGGCCCAATTTACATAAGAAGTTCAAAGTTCTTCTTCTGAGGAAGGACAAATACCAGCTCCCCTTTCCATATCTTCTCTCTGAGATTTGAATTATGGTGGTCCATCAGGGTGGACTGAGTGGGTCCCAGCCAAGACCCTGTGGTTGGTGACCTGGACCAGAGATATGTGTCTATGTATCTGGTCAGGGTAAGAGGCCAAAAATTATGCATGGTTGTTAATGGAAATGCCAGGGTCATGGTACCTTTGCTTTGGGGCCCAAATTTTCAGTTTCTACAACAGGGGAAAGCAGGTAAGTGAAGAGATTTATAATAAGTATTAACTGAATAGACTCTCTGGGGTTATTCAGAAGTAATAGATTTTGCCTACAGATTTTGTTGAACTCAGTGTTTCCCAAAGTTATTTAGTTATTTAGATGGAGAGAGGTAGACAGATCCAAGATATTTTCTTAAAGGTAAAGTCTATAGAACTAAAATACATTCTTGGGTGTGGAAAGTAACAGAAAGAGAAATGACAAAAATAATACCCAAGGTATTTTTACCCAGGGTACTAATACCCTGTTCTGATTTGTGGAACAGGTTACATGGGCATGAAATGCACTGAGGTAAGCACACTGGAAGAGGGCCAAGTCTGGGGGACAGTGGGGAAGGAAGAATATGTCAATTTTAGAAAGGTTCTATTGAACTGTGTTTGAAACATCCAATAGAAGTGTTAAGTAGGCAGTTGGCTAGTCGGGTTGGGGATGAGGAGAGGTGTGGACTTGAGATAGAATCTTAGAGGATATTTGCCTGTAGGTGGAGACGGAAGCTATGGGAGTATAAGAGAGCTTAGGGAAAGAATATAACTTAAGAAGAAAAAAGGGGCCAGAGATGAGGACCTTGGAGGAACTCTAATAAAAAACCTGACCTTGGAGAATATGCAAGCAACAGAGACTGAGAAGGAATGGTCTGAACAGGACAGGATGTCTTGAAAGCAAAGAGTGGAGGAGTATTTTCAAACAATTAAGATAGCAAACAATAGGATATCAAAGATGGTTTCTAGCTCTGAAATTTTATGCTTCAGTATTTTAGAAAACAGTATGAAAATTTCTACTCTATAGTTGTGTTTTGAATATCACTCAGCACAATGAATGTAGATAGTCAAGAAACACCTTGATATTTGACATTTGTAGTTTGACATTTGCATAGTGCTTCCACATACGCTATTATCTTGGCCCTCACACATCTGAGGAAGAATGAGGAATATTTCTTTAAGTTATTTCCCAAGAAGAAACTGAAGTTCAGAAAATGAAGTGTTTTGCCTAAGGTTATGTAACTAGGAGAGATATCCTGATTTCTTGGCCAATTAATTTTCTTTCTCTTCTACACCATTTCTTCATATATAGTGTAGTATTAAATTGCACCCAGTCTCTTTTGAAATTTAAGGAATTGTAACTGTTTGACATGTATATATTTGTATATATTTCTAAAGCTCATAGCTTACCAATCTTAAAGCTGAATTGGAGTGGGGCCGAAAATAAAATTTTAAAAATCATTACTATCTAAAATCAAGAGATTCACCTGTATTATCTAAAATCAAGAAATTCACCTGGATTAAAATAACTATTTTTTTAACTTTTTAAAAAAATTTATTTATTCGGCTGAGTCAGGTCTTAGTTGTGGCATGTGGGATCTTTTGTTGCCTCAAGGAGGCTTCTCTCTAGTTGTGGCGCGAGGGCTCAGTTGCCCCGTGGCATGTGGGATCTTAGTTCCTCCACCAGAGATCGAACCCGGATCCCCTGTGTTGGAAGGCAGATTCTTAACCACTGGACCACCAGGGAAGTCCCAACTATTTTTTTTTTTTTTAAAGAATAGTCTCTTTTTACATATACTACTGATCAGTTCAGTACTTTCATTCTGTTAATTTATTGCCATGGAAATATGTGCCAGGTTATAAGCTGTTAGACCAAACCTACAGTTGTTCAATGCTGAGTTCCCCATTGAAGATGACTGCAATCAATGTAACCAACTGAAATTTTGATTTATGGCACTAATTTAGTAACTAATTTTGAACTCAAAGCCAATCTCATAGGTAAATAAAATAGTAAAACAAGTTTTTCCTACAGGAAAAAAATGCTTGCTAAGATTGGCAACAAAAGTGAATGCAACATACATAAAAATCAATAGTGGTTTAAGAAATAATTCTCTTGGCTTTAATCATAATCTGTTAAAGGCATTGCAAGAAACTCTGCTCAGAAGGTTTTGAGGAGAACAACTTAGTCAAGAGAATAATAAGCTACCACTTACATCAAATGTTGTACATACTATCTTGGAAGCCAGTTCAGTTCATTAAAACAAAAGAAAACAAAATGAATAAGCTGCCATCTTTATTTCAGAAATTGATGATTAAATAAAGCTGTGAAATTTTACTCATATTGTATAACAACTGTCTGGGACTTCAAAATATTTTGAAATTTCATATCTTGAAATTTATTTTTCTTTAGTTTTCCTTGGGTGACTTTATAGTCACCAAATGATACTCCCTCCCCTCCAGCCTGATAGCATAGCATTTCCTCCCACTCTTCCCTTCTCCTTCCATTCCAACACTCACAGCTGCCTTGGAACACCCCTCTCCCTTGCCCCCAACACACTGCTTTCAGAATTTAGCATTAGCTTATTATGCTGTCTGCTTCCTTGTTCACACACAGACTAATTAGAAGTAATTTCCTCTCTTTTGAGTCCACCTGGACTGGCAATGTTTTATGTTGGGTTTTTTAAAAATCTAATTTATTTTTTTATACAGTAGGTTCTTATTAGTCATCAATTTTATACACATCAGTGTACACATGTCAACCCCAATCACCCAATTCATCACACCAACACCCGCACCCCCCCGCGGCTTTTCCCGCTTGGTGTCCATACATTTGTTCTCTATATCTGTGTCTCAATTTCTGTCCTACAAACCGGTTCATCTGTACCATTCTTCTAGGTTCCACATATATGCATTAATATACAATATTTGTTTTTCTCTTTCTGACTTACTTCACTCTGTATGACAGTCTCTAGATCCATCCACGTCTCAACAAATGACCCAATTTGTTCCTTTTTATGGCTGAGTAATATTCCATTGTATTTATGTGCCACATCTTCTTTAACCATTCGCCTGTTGATGGGCTTTTAGGTTGCTTCCATGACCTGGCTATTGTAAATAGTGCTGCAATGAATACTGGGGTGCATGTGTCTTTTTGAATTATGGTTTTCTCTGGGTATATGCCCACTAGTGGGATTGCTAGATCATATGGTAATTCTATTTTTAGATTTTTAAGGAACCTCCATACTGTTCTCCATAGTGGCTGTATCAATTTACATTCCCACCAACAGTGCAAGAGGGTTCCCTTTTCTCCACACACTCTCCAGCATTTGTTATTTGTAGATTTTCTGATGATGCCCATTCTAACTGATGTGAGGTGATACCTCATTGTAGTTTTGATTTGCATTTCTCTAATAATTAGTGATGTTGAGCAGCTTTTCATGTGCTTCTTGGCAATCTGTATGTCTTCTTTGGAGAACTGTCTATTTAGGTCTTCTGCCCATTTTTGGATTGGGTTGTTTGTTTTTTTAATATTGAGCTGCATGAGCTGTTTATGAATTTTGGAGATTAATCCTTTGTCCATTAATTCATTGGCAAATATTTTCTCTCATTCTGAGGGTTGTCTCTTCATCTTGTTTATGGTTTCCTTTGCTGTGCAAAAGCTTTGAAGTTTCATTAGGTCCCAGTTGTTTATTTTTGTTTTTATTTCCATTACTCTAGGAGGTGGATCAAAAAAGATCTTGCTCTGATTTATGTCAAAGAGTGTTCTTGCTATGTTTTTCTCTAAGAGTTTTATAGTGTCCTGTTCTACATTTAGGTCTTAAATCCATTTTGAGCTTATTTTTGTGTATGGTGTTAGGGAGTGTTGTAATTTCATTCTTTTACATATACGTGTCCAGTTTTCCCAGCACCACTTATTGAAGAGACTGTCTTTTCTCCATTGTAAATCCTTGCCTCCATTGTCATAGATTAGTTGACCATAGGTGCGTGGGTTTATCTCTGGGCTTTCTATCTTGTTCCATGGATCTATGTTTCTGTTTTTGTGCCAGTACCATATTGGCTTGATTACTGTAGCTTTGTAGTATAGTCTGAAGACACGGAGTCAGATTCCTCCAGCTCCGTTTTATTCCCTCAAGACTGCTTTGGTTATTCGGAGTCTTTTATGTCTCCATACAAATTTTAAGATTTTTTGTTGTAGTTCCGTAAAAAATGCCATTGGTAATTTGATAGGGATTGCATTGAATATGTAGATTGCTTTGGGTAGTACAGTCATTTTCACAATACTGATTCTTCCAGTCCAAAAACGTGTTATATCTCTCCATCTGTTGGTATCATCTTTAATTTCTTTCATCAGTGTCTTATAGTTTTCTGCATACAGATCTTTTGTCTCCCTAAGTAGGTTTATTCCTAGGTATTTTATTCTTTTAGTTGCAACGGTAAATGGGAGTGTTTCCTTAATTTCCCTTTCAGATTTTTCATCATTAGTGTACAGGAATGCAAGAGATTTCTGTGCATTAATTTTGTATCCTGCAACTTTACCAAATTCATTGATTAGCTCTAGTAGTTTTCTGGTGGCATTTTTAGGATTCTCTATGTATAGTATCATGTCATCTGCAAACACTGGCAGTTTTACTTCTTCTTTTCCAATTTGTACTCCTTTCATTTCTTTTTCTTCTCTGATTGCCATGGCTAGGACTTCCAAAACTATGTTGAATAATAGTGGTGAGAGTGGACATCCTTGTCTTCTTCCTGATCTTAGAGGAAATGCTCTCAGTTTTTCACTGAAAATGAATGAAGTTTGCTGTGGGCTTGTCGTACGTGGCCTTTATTATATTGAGGTAGGTTCCCTCTATGCCCACTTTCTGGAGAGTTTTAACATAAATGGATGTTGAATTTTGTTAAAAGCTTTTTCTGCATCTATTGAGATGATCCCATGGTTTTCATTCTTCAATTTGTTAATATGGTGTATCACATTGCTTGCTTTGCATATATTGAAGAATCCTTGCCCCCCTGGGATAAATCCTGCTTGATCATGCTGTGTGATCCTTTTAATGTGTTGTTGGATTCTGTTTGGTAGTATTTTGCTGAGGATTTTTGCATCTATATTCATGAGTGATATTGGTGTGTAATTTTCATTTTTGGTAGTATCTTTGCCTGATTTTGGTATCAGGGTGATGGTGGCTTCATAGAATGAGTTTGGGAGTGTTCTTTCCTCTGCAATTTTTTGGAAGAGTTTAAGAAGGATGGGTGTTAGCTCTTCTGTAAATGTTTGATAGAATTTACCTGTGAAGCCATCTGGTCCAGGACTTTTGTTTGTTGGAAGATTTTTAATCACAGTTTCAATTTCATTACTTGTGATTGGTCTGTTCATATTTTCTATTTCTTCCTGGTTCAGTCTTGGAAGGTTATACCATTCTAAGAATTTGTCCATTTCTTCCATGTTGTCCTTTTTATTGGCATAGACTTGCTTGTAGTAGTCTCTTAGGATGCTTTGTATTTCTGCGGTGTCTGTTGCAACTTCTCCTTTTTTGTTTCTAACTTTATTGATTTGAGTCCTCTCCCTCTTTTTCGGGATGAGTCTGGCTAATGGTTTATCAATTTTGCTTATCTTCTCAAAGAACCAGCTTTTAGTTTTATTGATCTTTGCTATTGTTTTCTTTGTTTGTATTTCATTTATTTCTGCTATGATCTTTATGATTTCTTTCCTTCTACTAACTTTGGGTTTTGTTTGTTCTTCTTTCTCTAGTTCCTTTAGGTGTAAGGTTAGATTGTTTATTTGAGATTTTTCTTGTTTCTTGAGGTAGGCTTGTATAGCTATAAACTTCCCTCTTAGAACTGCTTTTGCTGCATCCCATAGGTTTTGGATCATCGTGTTTTCATTGTCATTTGTCTCTAGGTATTCTCTGATTTCCTCTTTGATTTCTTCAGTGATCTCTTCGTTATTTAGTAATGTATTGTTTAGCCTCCATGAGTTTGTGTTTTTTATGTTTTTTCCCCTGGAATTGATCTCTAATCTCATAGCGTTGTGGTCAGAAAAGATGCTTGATATGATTTTAATTTTCTTAAATTTACTGTGGCTTGATTTGTGACCCAAGATGTGATCTGTCCTGGAGAATGTTCCGTGCGCACTTCAGAAGAAAGTGTAATCTGCTGTTTGTGGATGGAATGTCCTATAAATATCCATTAAATCTGGTCTATTGTGTCATTTAAAGCTTCTGTTTCCTTATTTATTTTCATTTTGGATGATATATCCATTGGTGTAAATGAGGTGTTAAAGTCCCCCACTATTATTGTGTTACTGTCGATTTCCTCTTTTAGAGCTGTTAGCAGTTGCCCTATGTATTGAGGTGCTTCTATGTTGGGTGCATATATATTTATAATTGTTATATATTCTTCTTGGATTGATCCCTTGATCATTATGTACTGTCGTTCCTTGTTTCTTGTAACATTCTTTATTTTAAAGTTTATTTTATCTGATATGAGTATTGCTTCTCCAGTTTTCTTCTGATTTCCATTTGCATGGAATATCTTTTTTCATCCCCTCACTTTCAGTCTGTATGTGTCCCTAGGTCTGAAGTGGGTCTCTTGTAGACAGCATATAGATCAATCTTGTTTTTGTATCCATTCAGCGAGCCTGTGTCTTTTGGTTGGAGCATTTAATCCATTCATGTTTAAGGTAGTTATCGATATGTATGTTCCTAGTACCATTTTCTTAATTGTTTTGTGTTCGTTTTTGTAGGTCCTTTTCTTCTCTTGTGTTTCCCACTTAGAGAAGTTCCTGTAGCATTTGTTGTAGAGCTGGTTTGGTGTTGCTGAATTCTCTTAGCTTTTGCTTGTATGTAAAGCTTTTGATTTCTCCAACAAATCTGAATGAGATCCTTGCTGGATAGAGTAATCTTGGTTGTAGTTTCTTCCCTCTCATCACTTTAAGTATATCATGTCACTCCCTTCTGGCTTGTAGAGTTTCTCCTGAGAAATCAGCTGTTAACCTTATGGGAGTTCCCTTGTATATTATTTGTCATTTTTCCCTTTTTGCTTTCAATAATTTTTCTTCGTCTTTAATTTTTTGCCAATTTGATTACTATGTGTCTCAGTGTGTTTCTCTTCGCATTTATCCTGTATGAGACTCGCTGCGCTTCCTGGACTTGGGTGGCTATTTCGTTTCCCATGTTAGGGAAGTTTTCCACTATAATCTCTTCAAATATTTTCTCGGGTCCTTTCTCTCTCTCTTCTCCTTCTGGGACCCCTATAATGTGAATGTTGTTGTGTTTAATGGTGTCTCAGATGTCTCTTAGGCTGTCTTCATCTCTTTTCATTCTCTTTTCTTTATTCTGTTCCACAGCAGTGAATTCCACCATTCTTTTTCCAGGTCACTTATCCGTTCTTTTGCTTCAGTTATTCTGCTATTGACTCCTTCTAGTGTAGTTTTCATTTCAGTTATTGTATTGTTCATCTCTGTTCGTTTGTTCTTTAATTCTTCTAGGTGTTTGTTAAACATTTCTTGCATCTTCTCGATCTTAGCCTCCATTCTTTTCCTGAGGTCCTGGATCATCTTCACTATCATTATTCTGAATTCTTTTTCTGGAAGGTTGCCTATCTCCACTTCATTTAGCTGTTTTTCTGGGGGTTTATCATTTTCTTTCATCTGGTACATAGCCCTCTGCCTTTTCATCTTGTCTATCTTTCTGTGAATGTGATTTTCTCAATGTTTTATGTTCTTATTTATTTTCTCAGGAGCTTTTTTCCCCCTCTGATTACTAAATAACATCCTTTGCACAAAATCCAAATAATACAGAAATGTAAAAATCAGAGGGTGATAATGCTCTATAACCTCACCATCATGGCCACTGTTCTATAAGTATACAAAAATATTTACTTTATTTTGAGTGTATTTATATTGTACATGGCTTTTGGCTACATTTTCTCTTCCAAAACTTACTTTTTTTTCAATTATATTATATTGATTAGTTTTTTCGTTCTCCTTTTCACATAGAAGCTACATAAAACTTTGTTAACAACTGCAGAGAACTCTGTTGCATGCACGAACTCAATAAAATTCCCATGTCATGCTTGTATCACCTGAGAGGGCATATAAACACAATGACAGAAGGAAAGCCACAGGGTCTAAAGTCGATGTAAAACAGGGGTCAGGAAACTTTTTTGTAAAGGACGGATAGTAAATATTTTAGGCTTTGGGGACCATATTGTCTTAGTTACAACTACAGTGTTCCCTTGGTATCCTAGGAGGATTGGTTCCAGGATACCCTGCGGATAACAAAATCCTCGGATGCTCAAGTCCCTTATACAAGATAGCTTAGTATTTGCATGTAATCTAAGTACATCCTCCCATATATTTTATCATCTCTGGGTTACTTATAATATCTAATAAATGTAAATGCTATGTAAATAGTTGTTGGTGCACAGCAAATTCAAGTTTTGCTTCTCAGAACTTTCTGGATTTTTTTTCTAATATTTTCAATCCAAGGTTTTTGAATCCAAGGATGTGGAACCTGTGGATACCTGAGGGCCAACTGTAATTAACTCTGCTCTTGTGGTGCTAGTATAGCCATTGACAATACATAAATGAATGAATGGAGCTGCGTTCCAATAAAACTTTATTTACAAAAGCAAGCAGTGGGGCAGATTTGCCCCGGGTCATACTTTTCCAACTCTAGTATAAATCACTGTTTTTCCTATTGTGTCAGTCTGTTCAGAGTCCTCCTCTGCTGGGCATTTGGAGTCACTCTCTTTCTGGTCTCCCTCTTTTCTTTCTCCTCCATATTCCTCTTAGATTTACATATTCCTTTGCTCTGTTGCCAGGGCCTCCAGCTCCATCCTAAAGTGGTAGGTTCAGATCTGGAGGTTCTGTCATAGCTGTAAAAGTCCTTCAGATTTTTCAAAGAGAACCATCTATAAGACAAACAGTGTCTTGCTAATATTGATTGTTTCTCTAAGCATAACTTCCTTAAAATATTGATGCTGTGGCCCTTTAAGAAAAAATTTGTTGACCTCTGTTTTTTATCTACCTTTGGACTCAGAACTGTTCCATTTTCACAGAGGAACTCCCTTGTGTCACCTCTTTTTAGTGGCACGCACCCCCTTGCTCTTGTCTCTGTCCCCTGGCAACCACTAATCTATTCTCCATCTCTACAGTATACAATCCTGTGTTTTCTCATCTTTGCATCCACATCACTTAGTATAAGTGCCTGGCACTCAAGTAGTGAATAAATATTTGCTGAATGAATGAATGGAAACATGTTAAATGCTCCCTTTTAAAGTTGAAGACAAAAAATAGAATATTCCATATTCATTAACAAAATTCTGATTGTTCGTAAATTATGATTACGGTTACAAAATAATTAAAATCATTTATACTAACATTTTAAAAAATAGTATTTTCTGAGGGTATAAATGAAGTCCACAGAATAGTGAGCAAGATGAGGTTAAAACATAGCAATGACCTCCCTCGAGGGCTTGTTAATTGTGTTACACAGGAAGTGTTATCCTGGCACTTCACAATGGGCAATTTCTCAGCTCATGCACTAATCAGGAAGTGACTGTGACCAAAGGAGTTTAAAAGGCCCACCCTTTCCTGTACCACTGCAGAGACAACTGGAGCAGGTCTTTGAAGAGAGATTAGATCAAGTCCAAAAGCCTAGATGTTCACTGTCATTTCTGGAGTCAAATATTCCAGGGGTCCTCAAGGATAGAGATTCATAGAGGAAACCTCGGGCAAGTTGATAAGTATGTCACATCTCACACAAACCGCAAAAACCACATAGAAGACCATTAGCTGAACCTAAACCCTGCAAGGAGAAAATGGACTAGGCCAGCAGTCCTCAAATTGGGGTACACAAAGATTTTCCAAGGGTTTTGCAGGCACAGATTTAGATGTTAAATTTTAGGCTTTCAACATCCATATATGCACTTTCCTAAAATTTCAGTAGCTGAAATTGAGTCTGAGTTCACAATAGCTTTTCTCTCAGTTGACAAAACAAAGGCATTTCTTCTCATTCATCCAAAAATCTTTCCTGGTATATAGAAATCTCAAGAGTGCCAACTAAAGGAGGAGGCTTGCTAAGGATGGATCAAGTCCCCATTACCTGGTAAGATGTCCTGTCTTATACATACTGCATCACTCTTAAGGGTGAAGCTTGTTCTTGGAAAGTGGCTATGTTTGTCCTTGTTGGCATACTCAGAAGTCAGATATGTGATAGAGTATGGTAGTAGTGATAAATTTATTTAAGTCCCTGACTATTGAGATTGCGTAACTCTGAGGGAAGGTCCCATAAGAGCAAAGCAAAGTGGTAGAAAATATTGAACACTGCAAACAGCTTTAAAAAATATCTAAATACAAATTCATTTCAACTACTCAGCATATTTATTCTTAGACATATATAGTTAGCTGAGAACAAAAAGCACCTTCCAACAGCCAAAGCAGTATAGATTGGCGTTATGGATTCTTTTAAATATAACTAGGATATTTCCCAGCACTATCTAGATTTTTAAGACATAGTGGGTAAAACCCATGGATGAAACTTCTGCATGATTTCTTTAAAATTCTGATGTGTTATTTAATGGTAATTATTACTTTATCAAAAATATGTTTCAAAATGTTTATTTAAAATATAGTAAACTATTTTATCTCATGTAATATTTAGAATTTCCATTTCCTATTAACAAAAAAGAGGATAGCCAGTTATCGAATTTTTAGCAGGATATGCTTTTTCATTAAGTACATAAGTAAAGTTTGATTATAATGTCTAATGTGATTCTTATTACTCCTAAAAGCCAAGGATCAAAATATATTTACTGAATTTCATGCCTTTTTAATCATACTTCTTGCTTCATAAAGAACACAATTTTAGCAACATTTTACATTTTCATGAGGTAGAAAATGAGTAATAGGACATTGATTTATTACCTTAAAACTTATTAGAGAATGGATGTATTAATTACATTAGCTCTATAATAGTTTAATAACTTATTAGAGAATGGATGTATTAATTACATTAGCTCTATAATAGTTTAATCCTGAATAATTTTAATAATATATTTTGCAAGATGTAGTCTTTTATTCTGTATCTATTAAAAAAAACATATTCCCTGAAATACATAATAATATGTTTATTGCAATTGAAAAATAGAATCAGACTTTTTCTGATGGAAAATAGATTTTATATGACTGATAGGTAGAAAATAAGCGTCAGCCTTCTTAACTAAGTTATATGGCAGAGAATTCTCATAACCTGAATAGCAAAATCTGTAGCTCCAGGGTTTTGATGAAAGTATATTTAAAGCTTGTGATTAGATAAAAGTATTTCATCAGAAAGTAATGCAACTGCAAAGTATACTAAGGTTCACAATATTATGCTCTTTTTCAATTCTTTCTGAAGTTAAACATGATGCTTTTAAATTGAAGAGTAACAAATATAATTAATAACAATTCTCTAAATTTGGATAAAGACTATATTTCCTGATATATAAAACGTAAATGACTCAAATGTCTAACTCATAAAGAAAATTTTGCAATTCAAGTGGCTTCCGATTTTTCACATTCCACAAAATCAAAGAAGGATCCAATTAAATTGTACATCATATATATTATCTTTAAAAAACTTTTGATGATAGAGCATTGTGTTTATTTTGGTTTATAACCAGGAAGGAGTTTTAAAAAATCAAGTGACACAGATTTTTAAAAGAAAACATAATATTCATACCATATATGTGTGAACGTGGTTTCTCAGGGCTTACATTTACAGAAGTAAATAATGGATAAAGAATCAATGGTGACCCTATTTGATGTTGGCAATAAGCCATTTTCATCCATCGATACATGTACTAACTGAGAAAAAAAAAATTTCTCTCATTGGAGGGCACTTATACTAAAATTCTACTTCCTATATTTTACTTACTAAAATTTGTAAAATATAACTGTGTTTAGATCAAATATTTACAAATAAGAATTGTAATGACAACTTATTCCAGAAATAATTTGATCACATGAAGACTTAAGGTCACAGGAAATTAAAACAATTTGAAATTTTTATATATACATTTTGTTTTACAGTTGTTTGATACCATGATTAATGAAAGACTTTCAACATTACATTTATATAAAATTATCTCAAGGAAGTAGAGTGAAATTTTGAAAAACGCAAAGAGGAAATAAAGCAATGATTAAAATTTTCAATTGATAATATAAAGCTTGCTCATGTATTCTTTAAAAAGGATGATTGTAGTGTTGAATTGACTTAGAATCCATAAGATGAGAGCTAGGGCCATGGAAGGAGGTGTTAGTCTGGCCTGGGGAGAGAGAAACCATGGAGAAGAGGCAGCCACTGTCAGAGATCCTTCTAGAAGCACAGAAAAATGGGAGGAGGGACGCCCTAGCTTCTTTCTTCCTCCTGCTGCCTATTTTATTGGCTGAATCTAGCCCCGAACTAGCTGGTAAGGAAGCTTGAGAAATATAGTTTCAGGGGGAGGGCATCAAATAGATCAAGAGCCAACAAACAAATGACATTACACAAGTTAAAATTTGAAGACAACTGGTTGGAGCCGAAGCCCCCACTATGGAAGATTAAGAATTAGCTCCTTTTTATGAGCCACTCCATACACTTTCCATTTTCTCCTCGTCCCAATATAGTTATATCATAATTATGATCATATCAATAGCCAACGTTAACATTACTATGTTTAACAAATGTTTTACATCTGAGCCATGCAGTATACTGAACACATTTTTTCCCCCTGTGTATCTAATATTAAAAACAAACAAAAAAATCCAGATATACACAGTAGTATAGTAAACCTCTAGGTACCCAGTGCCCAGCCACAATAATCACAACCTCAGGGCCACTCTTATTTGATCAATGTTCCACTTCATATCACATTTTGTTTTGGTGGGGAGGGGGTAAATTCCAGACTAGTAATTGTCTTTTGTTAATTTTTTATTGTTTATCATTAATTCAGCCTAAACTCTCCACCAGTTGTTCAAATCCCTTCTCAAGGCATTCAGATATACTGGTTATTCTACCAGTTTTAAAGAAGGCTTTCCTGGGACCTTCTCACCTGCTCCAATCTGGACAGGTTTCTCTCTCTCTCTGGTATACGTCTGTTATTCTGGGATCTTTAACCTTTTTCTCCTCACCCTGCTCTCTGAATTTCAAGTCTTCCTTTTTTATGTATGTATGAATTTGATTTTCCAATTAATTTTGATAGTGTTCATATTTCAGATGCCTGATGAAAAAAGAGGTAGGTATGGTAAACTTTTTGAGACATTGTGTGTTTGAAAATGTCACTCTACCCTCATTCTCAACCAATAGAGTGATCATATATAGAATTTGGGGTTGGAAAATATTCTTCCTCCAATCTCTAAGGCATTCGTCCGTTGTCTCCGAGCTTCCAAGTGTTGCTGTTGAGAAGTCCCAAAGCCATTTTGAGTCCTGATTATTTTCTCCCTTCTCCATGACTAGTTTTCTAATTTTCTTATTTTTTCTAATTTTCTAGTTCTTTGTCCTTTTGCTCTACTCCAAGGGAAATTTCCTTAATTTTATCTTTAAACACCTCTATTTAATTTTTAACTTCTGCTATCATATTTTAAATTTCTAATAGTCCTTTTTTGGTCCTCTGGTCTTTTTTTTTTAAGTATTCTGTTCTTGTTCCATGAGTCCAAATCTTTTCTTACCCCTGAGCATATTAATGATATCTTCTTTCTTTCTTTCTTTGGCCACGTCGTGTGGCTTGCGTGATCTTAGTTCCCCCACCAGGGATTGAACCTGGGCCCCTTGCAGTGAAAGCACCAAGTCCTAACCCCTGGACTGCCAGGGAATTCTCTGATACCTTATTTTTTTAAAAAATTAACTAATTTTTGGCTGCGTTGGGTCTTCGTTGCTGCACATAGGTTTTCTCTAGTTGCAGTGAGCGGGGCTACTCTTTGTTGCAGTGCACGGGCTTCTCACTGCCGTGGCTTCTCTTGTTGCAGAGCATGGGCTCTAGGTGAGCAGGCTTCAGTAGCTGTGGCTCACGGGCTTCAGCAGTTGTGGTTCACAGGCTCTACAGTGCAGACTCAGTAGTTGTGGCACATGGGCTTAGTTGTTCCATGGCATGTGGGATCTTCCCAGACCAGGGCTCGAACCAGTGTCCCCTGCATTGGCAGGCATATTTTTAACCACTGTGCCACCAGGGAAATCCTGATACCTTATTTAAAAAAATTTTTTTCCTCCCTGTAGTTTGTTTTCTCTAAAAAATTTGGTTTTTGTTTTCCTTTGTGTTTATTTTGGTATATCATTAATTTTAGACCCATGTTCTCTAATACAGTAGCCACTAGATATATGGACTATTGAGTAACTGAAACGTGGCTAGTTCAAACTGAGATGTACTGTAAGTGTAACACACACTCTGGATTTTGAGAAATTAGAATGAAAGAAAGGATGTAAAATATGTCATTAATATTTCTACATTTCTTACATGTTGAAATGATAATATTAGGGATAAATAAAATATATTATGAAAATTTTTACTAATTTAAATGTGGCTACTAGAGAATTTCAAAGTACATATGTGGCTTGTATTTCTAATGGGCAGTCCTGAGTTACACCCTTTCTCAGATGTCTGGCGAATTTTGGTTTTGTGCACGTATGTGGTATGCAGACATACTTATTATAACAGGTTTATTGAGATCTAATTCACATGCCATAAGTGTGCCCTTTTAAAGGGTACAATTCAGTAGTTTTTAGTATATTCACAGAGTTGTACAATCATCATCACTATCAAATAACAGAACATTTATATCACCCCAGGAAGAAACCCTGTACCCATTACCACTCACTCCCTATTCCCACCTCCCTCCAGTCCCTGGAAACCTCTATCTATTTTGTTTCTATGGATTTATCTATTCAGGACATTTCACATAAGTGGAATTATACATTATATGGCCTTTTGTGACTGGCTTCTCTCACTTTGTATAATGTTTTCAAGGTTCATCCAAATTGGCATGTATCAGTACTTTATTCCTGTTTATTGTTGAATACTATTATATTGTATGGATATACCACATTTTATTTATCCATTCATCCATTGATGGATATTCGGGTTATTTCTCCTTTTTGCCTTTTGTAAATAATGCTGCTATGAACATCCATTGCTATGAACCCATGTCCTCACAAATACTTGTATTTGTATTTGTGAGGACATGTGTTTTCATTTCTCTTGGGCAGAGACCTAGGAGTGCTCATATTTTCACAATGAGGCACTATAAACCTGGCTGGACTCTCTGAGCATGGATGTGAGGTTAGTACAGTGTGACCCTCCCTGTATGGAGATGAGGTTTCATTTCCTTTGGGCTGGAAAGATTTCACAGAAAAGCTCTCCAGTGCCTCACTAGTATCCTGCAGGGACCTTCTCTCTGACAGTGTTCTGGAAATTAACTGAGAGAAGAGGGTTTGGTTTTTCAACATAATATTCAGTTATTCCTCCTGTTCCATATTACACTTTCACCCTTGCCTATCTCTGACATCCTCCAATTAGAAACTCTCTGGTTTCTGTTCACTAGGAAGAAGGTAGGAGAGTGGTAGTACTTGACTGTACAGAGTGGAGGAAGGGATCAGGACCTCACCCTTCTTAACCAGGCTTTTCTCTGGATTTAATGCCACCAATAAGGCCTAGTTCCAGAGATACTTTCAGTGATTAGTTCTAGAGCCTTTGGTAGATCCTGTGGAATAAATCCGTTTTCTTCTTGGCTTCCCCACTGCCAGTTTAGGATTTAGCTTTCTTAGCTTTCCTTATCGCTTCCCAGATTCCAAAGTTTTGTGACTGTGGTCTTCTCGCCCACATTGTTTTGTTCTTGTGGGTGTATGCCTTAAAAATCTCTTCTGTGCAACTTTAGAAGGCTTTAGAAGGGACTGAAATTAAATGCATGTACTCGATCAGTCATCTTTACCCAAAGCCTCTGTTCCATGCATTTCTCATGTATTGTTTCAAATGCTTCCTCAGATCTTTCCTCAAATTGGCAAACCAAAGCATCCTTCAAGACTCTTGTACCCTATTGGGGTACCTGTAATTTTGGAAGATATAATTATTTGCAGTTATTTGATTCCCCCACTAAATTAAAAGCTGTTTGAAAGCAGGAATTGGAGACTTCCCTGGTGGTCCAGTGGTTAAGAATCTGCCTTCCAATGCAGGGGACGTGGGTTCAATCCCTGGTCACGGAACTAAGATCCCACATGCTGCGGGGTAACCAGGCCTGTGTGCTGCAACTACTGAGCCTGCACACCACAACTAGAGAGCCTGCATGCCGCAACTACAGAGCCTATGCGCTCTGGAGCCTGTGCGCCACAACTAGAGAGAAGCCCGCACGCTCCAACAAAGACCTGATGCAGCCAAAAATGAAGGGAGGGAGGGACTGACTTTTTTCTTTGTCTCTCCTGATGCTTAGCACAGTGCCTGGCTCTCTCAGAGCCCTCAGTAAATGCTTGTTGAATTTGATTAGCATGTAGAGGACTGAACAATGGTGGCATGGGCAGATGAGGGCTTTAGGAGGAAAGGAAGACCCAGATGCCCAAATTACTCACTTTTCATGCAAGGTTTTCCTCCATCTACTCTCTGCTTTTGCTCGTAAAGAAGCTTGTCTATTTAGGGATTTTCAACTTTGGAATTTTATGGATGCAAGCCAGGGACAAATTATATCTACCCTGTCCACCACCAACAGATGGTATCAGTGGTCCCATGTACATTGTCCCTTTGGATGTGTAGACAAGTGGACTTAGGGGCAGTTTAGGAAGTCCCCAGGTTTAGGAACTTCCAGAACCTAACCTGCTCATGAGCTTGCGGAGTTTCTATAACATGCTATCTATCTTCCTTGATGTCATGGTTATTCTAAAGAAATTATCTCTTAAATGACTGCCTTTCCCCTGCCCTTTGCTATCTTCTGATATCATTCCCCTCAGGCCTTCGGGCCAGGTTGACTTGCAATCAGCTTTCAAGTGAGCAAGGGAATAGAGATGGTTCCGTCTGAGAAGGTGGCTGCCTCAGTCTCCAGATCCCTCCCTGATGCTGCTGTTGCTGTTCTTACTCTGCTGCCACCCTTGTGTGTGCATTTTCTTGCCTTTTTTGATATGTTCTCTGTGCAACCACATGAGTTGGCTTTGGACCTCCAATCTGCTTTGCACTTGGGCCATATATTCTCTTGGCTTTCCAAGATTTTCACTTACAGTGGTCTGGCCCTTCAGTTTCATGTTTGACTTCTAATATCCTCAGTGGCCTGGTGGAGTAAGCACTGAGTTCCCTTTTTGTCTGGCTTCTCAGCACTGGCTACCCCACTCCAGATCCAGCCTTCCTCGTCTCTGCTATCAAAACCATTTCCTGTACTGTGCATTCTCAATCCACCCAGTCACAAATTGGCAAATGGGAATGACCCAGGACTAAATGCTGTGACACTTCCTTGGGACTTAGGAAAAAACTTGGACTAGAGTTCAGACATAGACAGTTATGTTGGATGCCTTGGAAAAGGTGACTGGGGGGCAGATTACAGGCTGCACCAGACTCAACAATAGGGCGTGAGCTGAGGAGGGCACTGGTTCAAGGACTGGAGTGATGTTATATCTGAACCACCCTGAGGCACCCTAAGTGTTTAGGGTAAGAGAAGGATGCAAAATAAAACAACTAGAGGGCTTCCCTGGTGGCACAGTGGTTGAGAACCTGCCTGCTAATGCAGGGGACACGGGTTCGAGCCCTGGTCCGGGAAGATCCCATATGCCGCAGAGCAACTAGGCCACAACTACTGAGCCTGTGCGTCTGCAGCCTGTGCTCCGCAACAAGAGAAGCCGCGATAGTGAGAGGCCCACGCACCGCGATGAAGAGTGGCCCCAGCTTGCCACAACTAGAGAAAGCCCTCGCACAGAAACGAAGACCCAACACAGCCAAAAATAAATAAATAAACAAATTAATTAATTAATTAAAAACAACTAGGTCTCAACATTAGGATGCTCGCGTGACTGTACTAAAAGACCCCCTTCTCTTACTTTCCAAACAGCGAGACGTAAGGCAGTAAACTTTCCCCCATCAGCAGGAGATGTGGGGAGCAGAGGTGAAAAGCCAGTCAGGGCCACTACATGAGTGGTCTGAGAGTATGGGCAGCATAGAGAATCATGGCAGGTGACATTCAGTGATGGAGAGTCATAGCCAGGCAGTTACCGAGCTCCAGGTGGCAGCAGCAGTGACGGTATAGGATACAAGGGCACAGGAATAAAGGTTAGGTCAGTGGTTCCTCGTAAGTAGCCCCAGGGGAATGTAGGAAGCACTCTAGGCCAAGTGATTAGAAAACAGATCAGAGGGATGGCAAGGGTTCGGCTGGAATGTAAGGACAGCAGAGGAACAGGGAAAATTACACGTGAACCCATAACCCCCCTATTTTGGGCCTCTCAGCAAAACGTAATAAAGGGAAAAGGGGGTTCTCTTAGCGCTTGCCCCTTAGAAAGTAAGAGGTTATATAATCCAGGAGGACCTAAGGATAAAATGTTACTGTGGTCATAACCTTTGGTTCATAAACTGATAAGACCTGGGGTTATATGCACATTATCTCGGAAACTACACTGCCGAGTGCCAAATGGTCCAAGCGAAATTTAATATTTATGACTCATTGTGGAGCTCGTAATCACTTGCCGACTGACTTTCCTATTTATTACAATTGTACATAGCCATTTCCTTCCGATGTGAAAAGAAAACACACACACACATAAACACACATACACAGAAATGCCTTATTAAAAAGACTGGAGGGCAATAGGGTAGAAGAGTGTTAAAAAATTGAAAATGACAATTACAATTTCCCCATGAGTGGCCCACATTTTAAAGTGTGCTGTCTATCTGCAGTGCTGTTCTCACCTCTGTTGTTCATTGTTTGTGTCCCTTTGGCACGTTAAGTTATTGGAAAAGATAACAGTCTTGCATTTATCTTGCAACTTATTTGTAGAGATGCAAAATACTTGTCTGTGGTTGTGTAGTCTTCAGTTTCTATATGAATGCATTTTCCAAGACGTCTATGTGGGAATCACAACGTCCCAGTTTTTTTGTTGAATTGATAAATCCCAAACCATCAGCCCATTTGGATATAGTCTTCATAGCCCACAGACACTTGCTGTCAGTACAATTTGGAGCCGGGAGTTGGGAGGAGGATGAAGTTTCACAAATCAGAGAAAGAGTCGGTTCAGACTCCAGGCAAGGGAGGGTTGAGATGTTAACAAAAGCAACAAGCAGAGGAAGAAGTTAGGAGGCTATCAAGTCAAGGAGATCACCTTCCAGAGGAGCAAGACTAGATCCAGGGTGAGGTGCAGAGTTTGGATCCTTAGAGAAGAGTCAGGGCACCGAGTCAGATGAAGATGCTGGTGATATCTGAGCAAGGCTTACCACTTACCAGATGTGTTACCTTAGGCTAGTCACTTAATCCCTCTGTATCCCAACTTCCTGAATTTTTAAAATGGGCATAATAGTAACCACCTAAAGTTGATAAAGATTAAGGGAATTGGTATTTGTAAAATTATTTTAAAGTGGCTTCAAATTAGTCTTCAAAGAATGATAAGAGAGCTGAGCATTGGGTTTCAATAAATGAACCATACTTCAGCTTCACCAGACTATGTCTGGGTCTGTATCTCCCATGTGCAGCAGAGGGTCTGGAGCACACAATAGGTGCTCAGCAAACACTTCATGAATTGCCTTGATTTCACATGATGGCCTGTAAGCTGTAAGCCAGACACTTGCTTGACACAGCCCAGTCTGGCTGGTACTTTGAGATGCTGGGTCTCCGGCAGCGTGTTGCTCATCCTGGACTCAGCCTTTGCCTTTGGGCCAGTGCTACTACAGACTGGCATCCGAGTGAATGGGACTTTCTCTTGGGCACTGGCTGCTTTCCTGTCACAGTGGGCTCACCAAGTAACCATCAGTTTAGGGATGTTCTATGCTGAGTCTGTTTTCTTAATATCAACTATAATAACATACTAGTATGTTGTTATTAGCGACCCAACATCTTTTTAAGTTGGCAAATCTGTGCTTTCAATATGGTAACAGTCTCTGTCTCCATAGTGATTGAAGAAACTGTCAAAATGTTCAATATCCTCTTTAGTAATCTCAGCTGGGCATAATAAATAAATCATTCCATATCAATCAAAATCTACTGAGGGCCCCCAGCTGTCCAACAGTGTGCACAGGTGTGCAAAGGTAAGATTTTAGGCTTCATGTCTCTAGCTCCTGGCATCACGCCTGGCACTTAATAAGGCACTGAAAAAATGCTTGTGGGAAGAACTGACTAGCTTTTAGGAACTGATGTAGGGCTCAGGAAATGCAGTCCTGAAATACATGTAATCATTAAACACGTCATTTATTGAGTTCCTACTAGGTGCCAGGCAGTCTTCTAGGATCTGGGGATAAAGTGAGGAACAAAACAGACTACCTGTGTGGGGCTTACATTTCATAGATGATACAAATAGAACCAAAAATTTTAAATAAAGATAAGTACTATGATTAAAATACCACAATGTAATGGGAAACGTATGAGATTAGCCATCACTCAAGATACTCTGAGGCAGTGATTCTTAAGCAGAGACTTGAAATGACCAGAATGTTTCAGACATGCAACCACCTAGACTGGGGGTCAGCTTGGAGTGTTAGCGGAAAAGAAAGAAGGCTGCTGTCTAGCAAGTGAGGGCAAGTGGAGGAGGTCAGAGGGGGAGGCAGGGGTCTGAGAGAACAGGGCTTCGTAAGTGGTTTGGATTTTATTCTACATGCCATGGGACACTTTTCGGGAGATGGGTTTGTGTAGGGAAGTGAATTTCTTGCTGAGGCCAATCTAGTAGCTCAGGAGAGAGTGGCTCGCAGTGGGGTGACTGTGGAGTTGGGAAGACCAGTTACGAGGCTATGGCAGTGGTCCTCGTCAGAGAAAATAATGGCTTGGACTCGGATAGTAGCAGTGGGCTTAGAGAGAAGTAGATGAATTAAAGCGATGTTTTGGAGTTAGAGCCAATAAGACTTGATAATGTGTTGGATGTTGGAGGTGAAAAAAAGGGAGGAATAAGGAAGTCTCCTGGATTTTTAGCTTAAGCAATTAGATGGTTTGTGATGCCATATACTGAGATGAAGAGAACTAGGGGAAGAATGGGTTTGGAAGGGTTAGAAATCAATGATTCTGTTTGGGGCATATTAAGTTCAAGATCTAATTACTTTTTTCACAGTTTTTAATTTTTATCTCAGTGAGCTATGTGGCAATTCACTGGAGTAGGCTTAACTATTAAATTTTTAGTGGAAAAAAGCAATTATTGGAGAGACTGAAAGAAATGGCTTAGATCTCAAAGAGCACAGATAGGAGGCTGCAGGGACCCTTCCATTCCAATGAGCCCTGGGGCTCCCATATGAGAAGTTGAAAAGCAACTCACAGAATTCTCTCTAGCTTATTGTGGTTTTCTCAGAACCATTCTCTTCAGGAAAAAAAAAACAAGAAAAAAAAAAAACACAAGAAATGTGCTTACACCATATTGCACATTCTTTTCCTGGAAAAATCAATCAAAGCTGTGTTTATTGCCCTGGCTTGCTGTATATGGAAATGAGAATTCTCAAGTACTATGAATGATGTCTATCTGCATCAGTACACATGGTGCCCTGAACCTTAACACGTCTCTTTAGAATTAGTTCAGTAATAGTTCCCACACTTCTCAAGATGGGAAAATTTCTTAATCTTTGTATAAATATTCTTTCTAAGTGAAGGATATTCTTTTTTTCTACCTCATATAGATTTTTTTTTCTTGGAGGGCATATTCCTACCAGGAGCTCTCAACCTTCCAAATACTGAAGTATGGCGTTTAAACTGCAAAGTTGCTTATTGGGCAGAAGGATGATATGCCCAGTAAGAGCCAGGGTTTGTAAATTAATGAATAGTAAATAATTACATTTGTCTTTAGTGTGTTCACAAAGTTGTACAACCATTATCGCCGTCTAATCTAGCATGCTTTCATCACCCCAAAAAGAAAATGATTCACAGTCCCTCATTTCCCCCAAATTGCCCCTCTCCTGACCCCTTAGCCTACTTTTTGTCTCCATGGATTGCTTACTTTGGACATTTCATATAAATGGAATCATACAATATGTGGCCTTTTGTGTCTGGCTTTTTTGACTTAGCATCAGGTATTAAAAGTTGATTTATATGTAAAGTAGTATCTCATGGTTTTGATTTGCATTTCCCTAATAACTAATAATATTGTGCATTTTTCTTGTGCTTTTTGGCCATCTGTATACCTTCTTTGGAACAATGTCTATTCAGTTCCTTTGCCCACTTTTCAATTGGATTGACTGTCTTTTTATCATGGAGGGACAGATATTCTTTATGTATTCTGGATCCTAATCCCTTATCACATATATGATTTGCAATTTTTTTTTCCAGTTCCACAGGTTGTGTTTTCACTTCCTTGATGGTGTCTTTTGAGGCACAAAATTTTTTAACTTTGATGAAATCCAATTTATTTTTTCCTTCTGTTGCTTGTACTTTCAGTGTCATGTCTAAGAAACCACTGCTTAACCCAAAGCCACAAAGATTTATGGTTTTTTCCCTAACAGCTTTGTAGTTTGGGCTTTACATTTAGTTCTCCAATCCATTTTGAATTAGTTTTTGTGTATGGTGTGAGGCTGGGATCCATTTCAAATTTTTATATGTGGATATCCAGTTTTCACAGCACCATTTGTTAAAAAGACTGTCCTTTTGCCATTGAATAGTCATGACACTTTTATAAAAAAACTCTTTGATCATATATGTGAGGGTTTATTTCTGGGCTCTCTACTCTATTTCATTGGTCTACATGTGTGTCTTCATTCCAGTACCATATTGTTTTGATTACTGTAGCTTTGTAGTAAGTTTTGAAATCAGGAAGTGAGAATTCATCCAGTTTTGTTCCTTTTCATGATTGTTTCAGCTCTCTGGGGTCTCTTCAGATTCCATATGAATTTTAAGATGAGTTTTTCTATTTCTGCAAAAAAGTCACTGGAATTTAGATAGAGATTGCATTGAATCTGTAGATCAATTTGGGGGACAATTGCCATTTTAAGATTATTAAGTCTTCCAATCCATGAACACAGGATGTCTTTCAACTTATGGAGAACTTTTAAATTTCTTTCAGTGATGTTTTGTAGACTTCAGTACACAAGTCTTGCACTTGTTAAAATTATTCCTATTTTATTCTTTTTGATGCTTTCATAAATAAAATTGCTTTCTTAACTTCATTTTCAAATTGTTCATTGCTGGTGTACAGAAAAACAATTAGCTGTTGCATATTGATCTTGCCACACTATTAATTTTAATAGCTTTTTGGAGTTCCTTAGTATTTTCTATACGGGATCATGTCATTTGCAAATAGAGATAGTGTTACTTTTTTCCCTTCCAATTTTGATACCTTTTCTTTCTTTTTCTTGCCTGATTCCACTGGCTAGGACCTCCAATAAAATGATGAATGGAAGTGACAAGATTGTACATCCTGTCCTGTTCTGGATCTTAGAGGAAAAAGTTTCAGTATTTCACCATCAAGTATAGTGCTGGCTCTGAGTTTTTTAGATGGCTTTTATCAGTTTGAAAAATTCCTTTCTATGCCTAATTTGTTGAGTGTTGTTATCATGAAAGGTTGTTGGATCTTGTCAAATGTCTTTTTCTGCATCAGTTGAGATGATCATGTGGTTTTTGTTCCTTATTCCATTAATATGGTGCATTACATTGATTGATTTTTGTAAGTTAAACCAATCTTTCATTCCTGAAATAAATCCCATTTGGTCCTGGTGTATAATCCTTTTTAAATGTTGCTGGATTTAGTTCACGTGTGTTTTTCTGAGGAGATTTATGTCTATATTTGCAAGGGATATCGATCTGTACTTTTCCTTTCTTGTGATTTCTTTGGTTTGGGTGCCAGAGTAACCATGGACTTATAGAATGAGTTGGGAAATATTTCCTCCTTGTATTATTTTCTTAACATGTCTGGCTTATTTCATATAGGATAATATTTTCGTGATTCATCTATATTGTGGCATGTATCAGAACTTGATTCCTTTTAAAGGTTGAATAATGCTTCTCTGGTTGTATATATCACATTTTGTTTATTCATTCATCTGTTGATTGAGACATGGGTTATTTCTACCTTTTAGCTACTGTAAACAACACTGTAATAAATATTGGCATACAAGTATTTGTTTGAATCCTTGCCTTCAATTCCTATGAGTATATACATAGGATTAGAAAATCTCAGTCATATGATAATTCTGTGTTTAGTTTTTTTAGGAACTGAGAGTTCATTCTTTTTAAACATTTCATAAAATTCATGAGTGAAGCCATATGGGACTGAACTCTTCTTTGTAGAAAGAAATTTTCAGCTTTATTGAGGCACAATTGACAAATACAATTGTAAAATATTTAAATTGTACATTGTCGTGATTTGATATACGTATACATTGAGGAAGGATTTCCACCATCTAGTTGGTTAACACACCCATCACCTCACTTTTTTTTTTTTAATGAGAACATTTACATTCTACTCTCTTACCAAGTTTCAATCTTATAATATAGTGTTATCAGCTATAGCCACGTTTCATATTAGATCCTCAGAATTTATTCACTTTATAACTGTAAATTGTACTCTTTTTACCAGCTTCTCCCTATTTCCCCACCTCCTCCATCCCAAGCACTTTTCCATTCTCTGTTCTGATGTGTTTGAATTTATTTTTTTTTTTAGATTCCACATATAAGTGATGTTATGTAGTATTTGTCTTTCTTTGACTGGCTTATTTCACTTAGCATAATGCCCTGAAGGTCCATCCAATATCACAAATGGCAGGATTTCCTTATTTCTCATAGCTGAATAATATTCCACATTGTATGTGTATATATATATATCAGATTTTCTTTATTCATCCACTGATGGACTCTTAGGTTGTTTCCATGTTGTGGCTATTGTGAATAATGCTTCAATGAACATGGGGGAGCATATATCTTTTTGAGTTAATGTTTTCATTTCCTTTGGATAAATACCTAGAAGTGGAATTGCTCAATTATAGGGTAGTTCTATTTTAAGTTTTTGAGGAACTGCCACACTGTTTTCCATAGTGGCTGTATCAATTTACCACCAACAGTGCTCAAAGGTTTCCTTTTTTCCACATCCTTGCCAACGCTTATCTTTTGTCTTTTTGATGACAGCCATTCTAACAGGTGAGGTGATAACTCACTGTGGTTTTCATTTGCAGTTCCCTGATGATTAGTAATGTTAAAAACCTTTCTAAATACCTGTTGGCCATTTGTATGTCTTCTCTGGAAAAATATCTATTTAGTTTCCTCTGCCCATTTTTTGTCTAGATTGTTTGGTTTTTTGCTTTTGAGTTATATGAGTTCTTTATATATTTTGGATGTTAATCCCTTATCAGGTATATGATTTGCAAATATTTTCTCCCATTCTGTAGGTTGTAGGAAAGTTTTGGATTACCAACCAATTTACAACCTGAATTGTACAAAAAGACTGACTCTCCCATGAGGAAGAATGGACTCCTCCTGCCTGACTGCCTTGAGCTGGAACACTGGTCCTTTCTTGCCTTTGGCCTCACACTGAAAGATCAGCTATTTCTGGGTCTTGAACCTGCTGGAATTTGGACTAGAAGAATACCATTACTTTTCCCGGTTCTCAAGCCTTCAGACTTGAACTGACACTATATCACTGGCTCTCCTGGGTCTCTAGCTTGTGACTACACATCTTGGGACTTGTCAGACTCCCTGAATGAGCCAATTCCTTACAATAAATCTCTCTCTCTCTCTCCACACACACTAGTATTGTCTTATAATCATTTTTATTTCTGTAAAGGCTGTAGGGATGTCCCGTTTTCCATGCCTAGTTTTAGTAATGTGAATTTTTTTTTTTGCTTGATAAGACTAAACGTTTGTTAATTTTGTTTATATTTTTGAAGAAAAACTTCTGCTTTGTTAATATTCTCTACCGTTTTTCTATTCTGTTTCATGTATTTCCACTCTAATCTTTATTATTTCCTTCCTTCTGGTTAATTCGTGTTTAGAATGTTCTTTTGTTTCTTAAGGTAGAATGTTAAGTTACTGATTAGATATCTTTTAAAAACATATAGGTGTTTAGAGGTATAAATTTCTCTCTAAACACTATTTTAGCAGTATCCTATAAGGTTTGTTGAGTTTTAGTTTTAGTTCAATGTATTTTGTAATTCCCCTTGTGATTTCTTTGACGTATTGATTATTTAGGAGTGCGTTGTTTAATATCCACATATTTGCAAATGTGCCAAATATTCTTCTATTTTTGATTTCTAATTTTATTCTGTTGTGGTTGGAGAACAAACTTTCTATGATATCCATCCTTTTAAATTTAGTAAGACTTATTTTATGGCCCAGCATATGGACTAGCCTTGAGAATGTCTTAATTTGGCTATCTTTGGTAGAAATGAGGGTGATTTTTAGAGAAAAACTATCTTTCAGTAATATAGTTTTGTGGATATTAAGTTCTAGTGCTGTTAATTGTCTTTGAGATATTACTATTTACTAAGACTCATTCTTCGATGGCTCCTTGTTGCTATGTTACATTATTGCAAAAGTTTAATTGAATTATTAAAAGGACATTCTAAGCTTGTTTCTCAAGTTTATCACAGCATTCTATCTTTAGATGAAGATCAGATGTCCCATGACCTACAACCAGGTCATAATCATGTATGCTGAAAAAGACACCATTCAAAGCACTCTCTCCAACATAGATGGAAGGGCCCTTATCAGGTACTCTTAACTAGCTCATGCCCAGCAAAACTGAAGGGAATTGACTCTCAGATTTATATTTCCCACCTAAAAAGGACCCCTGCGCCAGACTGATCTATAGGGGGGACTGCTGACCTCAAACTCACTTTAAAACAATGCTCAGAGAAGAAACAACACCCACACCGGGACAAGATGACACCACCAGAAATAGATAGCTAGCCCAAGATTCTGGACCTGACCTGAATGATTATTTATGTTTTCTTGACTTCTTAGACTTTTGCATATAAGCCAATGTTTTTCTATCATAGGCATGATCCTACACATACAGGTTTTTAAAATTAACCTAATTTCTGGATTTGTGGTCAATTACCTACGTCCAGTACTTCTGGTTTACCTTGGTGGACTTCTTTTCTCCAAGCCTCTGATTGGATGACACTTAGAAAATTTATTTTAGAGGAAGGGAGTTATAGTTCTGTTCGAGCCACTATTGATATTACTAGGTGGTATTCCCTCATTTGGCCTATCAATAATATTTGCTCTGACCTTGACCATAAAGATCAATTTTCTTTAAAAGTTACTCAAGCTTGGTCAGAGCAATGAGCTAAGTTTTGGTAAAACAAACAAACAAACATAACTTCCCAATTATCAGGAGGTGTTCTCCCTCAATTATGGGATGGATTTATATAGATAACACCAAGCTCTGGTCATTTAAGTTTAAAGGCCCCCTTATGTTGGGAACAATTAAGTAGTTCTAGAGAATATAATGCATTTAGGGAATCTTTTTTTTTTTTGCGGTACGCGGGCCTCTCACTGTTGTGGCCTCTCCCGTTGTGGAGCACAGGCTCCGGACGCACAGGCTCAGCGGCCATGGGTCACACGCCCAGCCGCTCTGCGGCATGTGGTATCCTCCCAGACCGGGGCACGAACCCATGTCCCCTGCATTGACAGGCAGACTCTCAACCACTGTGCCACCAGGGAAGCATTTAATGACCCACATGAAAAATCAGATTTCTGCCTTAAGTGATCATCTTCCTAGACTTAGTGATCTTTTAAGGACCTGGTTTGGTTCTGAAGTTCTTGACTTAAATTCTTACTTATGACCTTATTAATGTTACTAGTTATATTACTTGTATTCTGCCTATTTTGTGAGATTGTTGTTTCTTGTATTACTCAGTGTGTAACTAACCATCTGACAAAACTGATGACTGATTTGAAATGATTCACTAAATATATAGTTCTATATAAGATCAAAATGACTATAATAGTACAACTCTAGATATGGGAAGAAGCAACAAGGGAGAATCATGTCCTAGACCGTAACAGACTAGTAAGAGTAGTAGGGGTCCAGAGACTTTAATGGCTACCATTAGAAGAAAGCAGTCCAGTCATAGCACATACATACATGCATACAAAAGCACTAAAGTCATTAACTTGAGATTTCTATTCTTTGTGACTAGCAGTCATCTTTTATTCAAGATGTATGCTTGACACCACGTATTCTCTGGCTAAAAATCATATACATACTGGCTTCTCCCCTACCTCTGGGGAGCAGTTCCCTCAGAGCTACTGAGAGGCTCTCCAGGCTATAGTCCTCAGCAAGGTCCCTGAATAAAACTTAAACTCACAACTCTCATATTGTGCATTTTTTAAGTTGACAGTTTGTCTGTGTCAAAATTTGTTGTTGACAATGGATGTTTTTAACAATATAGTGCGGCAATTCTGGAAATTAGATTCTCCTGCTTCCCCAGAGTTTGTTATCAGTTATTGCTGCTGTTGCTGTTTGTCGAGCGAGTTTTCTAGAACAGTTCTCTAAAGTCTCAGTTCTTTGTCCTCTGCAGCCACCGAAATCTCTGCTTGGTTGCTTCAGTGGTCAGCTAATGTTTGCACAGAGATCCCCTTAAATACCTGCAACGGGTAAGTCTCCCAGCCATTGCTGAGGTGTTCTGGGTGTGTGCTGTGGTATGCCTTCACCACTCAGTTTGCCACTCTGCCTTATCCTTCACTACAGCCTGAGATGAGTCTCAAGGTCAGACATACATATGTGTGCTTAAGGCTTTCTCAGGTCTCTCCAAAGTATGCACACAGCCCTGGGCATGTGCACATCATTACACGTGTGTGGTCTTCTAGATTCCCCAGGAACATGTGGGAGTTTTCCAAACCTTTTTATAGATATCTTCTCCTCCAGCTTTTTGTTTTAACTTTTTTTAGTCAGCTTACCATTTGCCCCAACTTACCAGCTGCCCACTACCTCAGGCAGCTGAACCATTAAACGATCATTTTCAACAAACACCACTGGAGGCAAATCTGTCGTCCATGGGCAGAGCTCTGAGTCAGGTCAAATGAAGACAAGCCATGCAAGTGGAGTTTTCCAGGGAACTGCTAGACAGAATAACGACAATTCTCTGGAAGTAGGGCTTTGGAGGATCTTCAACCTCTTTCTGTCACCTCCAGAGGCTGCTAGGTTGCTGCTTTCCATGTGATAGTGGAAATGTTGGTTTTCAAGGAAACCAAGAAGGGGATGGGAATAGAGCAAGTTAAAATGCCACAAAGCTTGTTGTTTTTACTGATATTGGGCTGTGTTTCTTAAACTATCCCTGGATTGTTACAAACCTTTGGCTAATTTCTAGAGTTCTGAGGAAGTTGATTTGACAAATTTTTTTGCCAGTATTGGTGGTAAAAGTGTGGGTTAAGGGTTGATTCAGATAAATAAATGTTAATGCAGTGTGAAATAGTCACAATTGTCCTCAGATGGAATGGACTGCCTTAGAAGATAATGAATTCCCTGACCTAGTGATTTTTAAACAGAAGCTCAACAACAGATGGCCAGGAATATTACGGAGGAATTCTAACATCAGAAGAATGGCTGGGCAGGATCATGTTGTTTTGTGTTATTAAAATATTTTACTGTTGTTCAAATTTTTAAATATCCACAAAAGCAGAGAGAATAGTGCAATACATCCCTATTTATCTATTATTTAGACCTTACCACTTTAGCTTCATCAGTGCCCTTTTTGTTTTTCTTTACTGAAGTATTTAAGGCAAATCTCACACATCACGCAATTTTATCCCAGTATAATTCAGTCTATATCTCTAAAATGGATGGATTATTTTTAACATAAATGATTTATAAAAGCTACTCCGAGAGACCTGGCGTCCATCACAGGTGCTGTGGAATTTGGGAAGTTACAGAGACACTGAAGAGCCAGTTTATCCTGAATGAGTTGAGGATAAAAATCGGAGGGAGGCAGATAAATAATTCCCCCAAATACATAACAACATTCTGAAAGATACCGTGGTGAAGGTTTAAATTCACCATCAAGTCAACACATCAAGATGGAAAATGCCTTAAGGCTTTATCAGCTGCTTTGTATATTCCCAAAGTATTATCTCAAGGGAATAACCCATGTTTTATTGCACTTTAAACCAACTTCAGCTTAGCTATAAATTTTAATGCTTTAAAAAATAAACAGTGCAAAGTTCTAGATAAAATTTTATCTTGGCTAATATTTAGGTTTGCACGCAAATTTCCACGAACTGCAGAAGGAATTCCATAAAAACTCTGCTGTCTGGCCATTGAAGAGTGTCAGGAGACCCAGAGATGGCAAGTTGTGCTTTCCTAACAATTGTAGATCTGCCCTCTTTCAAGTCACCTTCCTCCACACCAAGGCCTCTCTCAGGCTGGCCCAGGGTTGACTGTGGGGCCTTCTCCTTAGCTACATTTTGGTGGAATAAAAGAGTTGAATTCTTTGCTGAGTAGACATTATCTTTTATAGCTATTATTATGTAAAAAAAGCAACTCTTTTAATGTTTGTGCAGATATCTGCTAAATATCTCCCTTCTCTCTGAGAACTGCCTTGTGAATGAGAAATGTTGCCTGCCATATTGGTAAACAAAGGATATTGCACCCATCAAGCCACTTGTAGCTGACCCAAGAGTGAGCCCTGACGGAACTCAGGATGGAGACAAACAGGCTGCCCACTGCCATGCCCTCAGCCACTGCAGCTGCCCCCAACCGTGCACCCTGAGGGGACTCAGGATGGGAAAGAACTGGCACCAGATAGCTAAGGTTCTTAATCAAAGGAATGATTTCAACGAGCCCAGACTCTTGAATCCTTCATACATAGAAAAGTGCTAAATTCATTAACGTGAGATGTCTACTTTTCTGATTAATTAACAGTAATCCTTTGAAGTTCCAACTACCTAGTTAGTCTTTGTTGCAAAAACTCCTATATATCCCAGCTCCTCCCTTACCTCTCCCAAGCAGTCCCTCAGAGCAATCTGAGAGGCTGCGTCCCGGGCTTAAGTCCTCAGTTTTGCCCACTAAATAAAATATAATTCTCAATTTTTAGGTTGTGCATTTTTTTCAGTCTACAGCCGACTAATTGCTCACAGAAATGGGGCTCAGATATCCATGCTGGGTCACACATCCTGTCCCCCAGACTATGTACTCACACTGACGATACTTATTAGACCACCAGAGGACATCTGACCTGAGCTCACTAGGAAGGTTTGACTCCTAGTAACTCAGAGTTGGGATTCAGAGATAACTCATTCATTTCTGCCTGTGGATGTGACCAAGTGAATGTAACTGAGGGAGCTGTAGGTTGGACACTTTCTGCCATGTGGGCAAGGAGATGGTGAAAAATTGCTCAGAAAAGAACAGTATGGAGATTCCTTAAAAAACTAAAAATAGAGTTACCATATGATCCAGCAAGCCCATTCCTGGGCAGATATCTGAAAATGACAAAAACTAATTTGAAATGACACATGCACCCTAATGTTCATCACAGCACTATTTACAATAGCCAAGACATGGAAGCAACTTAAGTGTCCATCAACAGATGAATGGATAAAGAAGATGTGATACATATATACAATGGAATATTAGTCATAAAAAAGAATGAAATAATCCCACTTGCAGCAACATGGATGGACCTAGAGATTATCATACTAAGTGAAGTAAGTCAGAACGAGAAAGACAAATATCATATGCTATCACTAATATGTGAAATCTAAAATATGATACAAATGAACTTATTTACAAAACAGAAACAGACTCACAGACATAGAAAACAAACTTATTACCAAAGGGGAAGGTGGGGAGGAATAAATTAGGAGTTTGGGATTAGCAGATACACAAATAGATATCTGTGTAAAATAGATAAACAACAAAGACCTACTGTATAGCACAGGGAAGTATACTCAGTATCCTGTGATAAACCATAATGGAAAAGAATCTGAAAAAAATATAGATAGATATAACTGAATCACTTTGCTGTACACCTAAAACTAACATAACATTGTAAATCAACTCTACTTCAATAAAAAAAGTTTAAAAAAATTGCACAGTAGAGAAAGAACAGAGACACACAGAGAACCAGAGACAAGGAACTGAGAGAGGGACAGCTGGATTCCTGTTCCCTTTCCGGTTCTGGTTGCAGTTACTTGACAGGCCCAGTCTCTCCTGAATTCTGGAAGTGAACTCAGTAACTTTCCAATAAGTGCATTTTTTCCCCTCAAGTAAATTTCAGTTGCTGTCAATTACTTGCAACCAAGAGAACCTTGACTAAGACAGTTTGCCTATATTTAGGGGAAGATGGAATAACTCCAAGTGTCAGTTGTATACAGTCATGAGCAGTCAGTTTCAAACAGGCTTTTTTGAAAGTGAGGTCGTTTTTATTTCACCAGGAAAGGCACTAATCTTCTCTTATTTACATGTTGTCAATAATACACTTAACTTTCACTCCTCCGAGATGAGATTCTCAACGCTGTCAATAAAATCGGCGGGAAGCAAGATGTTGATCCAAACCCCTTTGCCCCATGATGATATGAAACGGTGTAAGTTCAAAATGACACCCTAAGCAAGGTCTTGCTGAACTAGACCCTAGTCTTTTTAAGCCAAAAGGGCTTTATTAGGATGCCAAATCAGCTCGGTGCTTTGTGACCGCCTGGAGGGGTGGGATAGGGAGGGTGGGAGGGAGGGAGACGCAAGAGGGAAGAGATATGGGAACATATGTATATGTATAACTGATTCACCGTGTTATAAAGCAGAAACTAACACACCATTGTAAAACAATTATACCCCAATAAAGATATTTAAAAATAAAAGAAGATGCCAAATCCAACAAAGCAAGATGGATCGTGGTGACAGAATGACGGACAGATCTCCCTTTATGTGAATCGGCAGTCATTTTTTCTTGTGCAAGGAGCAATGCTGACCCTCTTTTATCTGTGTGTTTGTTTATGTGGGACATTTTACCCCAATGGATGAATACTGACTGACAACTCAAATCAAACCTACAATTCTGAAGCCCATGAAAGCTGGCAGAGACAAAAGTGATTATAAAAGTTCCAGTGTTTTAATTTTTATTTCAGCATTAATATTATAGTTTTTAAATTCCTTTTTTACTCTTTGGGGGAAAAAAGAACTTTTTATTAAAAGACTATTCTATTTTTAAAGATTTGCTGGTTGCAAAAATAGATAATTTTTCAGGAGATCCTAAGGGAAACTAGATTCTGCGTGGACTTGCAAGTTCACTCCCCAAGGAGATGCTGGATTCTTTCCTTTACCAAAGCACAGCACTTTCTCTACCCAAGGAGCCTGGAGCTGAGTCTGTGCTTTGGGATGTTGTAGGCGCAGCCTGCGGAGGAACCTCAGGAACACAGCCACAGGAACACAGTTTTAGCCGGTCCTATGTACTGTGCAAGTCTGCCTCAGTGCCTAAACCTGAGCTGCACTGAGAAAAACACCGTGCTTGGCATTCCTTCTGGAAACACATCACGTTAGTGCTAGAACGTGGTTGTTTGCTTCTCATTAAATAGAAGCTGACATTTATTGAACACTAGCTATTTTCAGGCATTATTGTATCTTATAGTCATCACCTCATTTAACCCTCACATCCCTATAGGTAGGATCGTTATAATCCTGTTTTACCAATGAGAAAACGAAGGCACAGAGAGCTTAAGTAACCTGCCAGAGACTCCTTAAGCCGAGTTTGGGACACAGGCTGTTCTTGAGCCTTTGTTAAGAATCACCACATCATGGGGGTCTTAAATACATGTTGTTTACTCTACATACCTGCCTCCACTATTAGAAAAAACCAAAATGGATACTAGACCCATTTTACAGATGAAAGAACACTGAGGACCAGCAGCTAAAAGTAGAATACTCAAGACTCTTTATTACTGGTTTTCCACAATTTGATTTTAATACTACTGTACTTAGGTTTTTTGTTTTTGTGCTTATCCTGCTTAGGTTTCATTGAGATTCTTGGACTGGTGGGTTTAGTCTTCATCAAATTTCTAAAATTGTCCAACCATTATTTCCTCAAATACCATTTTAGTCTCCTTCTTTCCTTCTGGAACTCAAGATATAGGTATGAATTAGGCTGCTGAATACTGTCCCACAGCCTACTGAGGCTTTGCTCATGCTTCTTTTTCATCTTAAAGCCTACCGTTCTGGATTTACCACAGCTAAATTATACACAAAAAACAGATCCAGGACATGGGGGCAAATTTCACCATCACAAAAATATTGTGCATTACCCAATAAACTATGACTTCTTTACTTTTTAGCTATTTGCTGGAATTCAAAATTTACAAAATTTAACGTACACACATTTTTTTAGAACTCCCTATTTCATAGGATAAGCTATATTTGTAAATATGCATGTACCATAATGTATTTGGAGGTGCTGTTGTTTATTTCTTCTTATAGTGAATTATACTGGTTAATAAACAATCACTTATTAATCACCTGCTGTGTGCAAGACAGTGCTCTGACACTGCTGAAGAAGGGGGGGGGATACACTCTGCTAAAGGATTAGACACAATCCCGATGCTCAAACTGCTTACAACAGGAACTAGAGAGACAGGACACGAACACACAAGTGAAAAGCTAAGTAACGAGACCGCACGTTGTCCTATCATGGTGCCCAAACCTATCTGTCCGAAATCACCTCTCTCCATCCCTCATGACCATTCCCGTCCCTCCACCACCCCATCCCCTTCCTTTGCCTGGACAATCTTCTCCAGGATGCTAATTCTGACCCTCTTAGTTCAGGATAGAAATCCTCTCTCGGGGTTCCCTAGACTCTCGTGCATCTCTCTCCACATAAAATACTTCATTCAAATAACAAGTATGTTTTGAGAATTTACAAGGTGCCAGGGATACGTCAGTAAAGTGGTTCCCTGACCTCGCAGAGCTTATATTTTAGTGATTACACCATTGCTCTTAACTATCACTGTTAACGTGACTTCTTCACAAACAAGGCTATAAGTTCTCTAAAATCATATTTTTATGTAGGGTCTAGAGCACAGTAGATATTCAGCAAATATTTGGTTTTAAAATGATGAATGAAGTAAGTAATAAAGGAATCAGTAAACCATGGAGACCAGGGTTTCTCTACCTTGGCATCACTGATATTTTGGACAGGTAATTCTTTGTTGTAGGATGTTTAGCACTGTCTGTGGCCAGAAAGCCTAAGATAAAATTTCTTTGGAAGGGGGAGGCGAGCATAAGTGGTGTGTGTGTGTGTGTGTGTGTGTGTGTGTGTGTGTGTGTGTGTGTGTGTGTGTGTGTGTGTGTGTGTGTGTGTGTGTGTGTGTGTGTGTGTGTGTGTGTGTGTGTGTGTGTGTGTGTGTGTGTGTGAATTGAGCTCAGCTGAGGGTCATCAGGACTCCATCCTGCAGGTCTGGAAACTCAGGATTATTGAGTCAACGACTTAATCAACAAATTAACTGTGGATGAGCTACAGGAGGGAAAATCACAGAGGCCAAAGTGGAAAGATCTGCAAGAGAGATGCTAGGTAGCCATTCGTGGATCAGAAAATAAGGAACAAGCAGTTTTCAACTTTCTACAAAGCCGATGATCCAACTCTAACATTCATCAGATGTTTCTAAACTTTCTTCAAAAAAGACTACGAATTTATACTTACAAAAATCACACGGTAGCGTTAAGACATGAATCAAATGATAAGCAAGTTTAACTAGTTTTTTAATTCTACAAGACTTGGCTATGAAATCAACCCAATATCTGTATTAACAGAGCACAATTACTTTTTGGTTCCTGACTCAGTTTTCTACTGCTCCTGTAACAAATTACCATAAACGTAGCAGCTTAAAATACAAATTAGTTACCTTACAGTTCTGGATGTCAGGTCAGAAGTCTGCAATGGGTCTCAGTGCATTGAAATCAAGGTGTCAGCAGGGCAGCTTTCTTTCTGGAGGCTCTGGGGGAGGACCCGTTTCCTTATGTTTCCCAGTTTCTAGAAGCTGTCCACATCCCCTGCCAGGTGGCCCCTTCTTCCATCTTCAAAGCCAGCAGCGTAACACCTTCAAAGCTCACTCAGCCTCCGACACTGACTCTCCTGCTGCTTCTCTTTTGCTTTTAAGGACCATGTGATCGCATTGGGCCCACCTGTGTTATCCAGGATGCTCCTCCCATCTCAAGGTTGCCTGATTAGCAAACTTAATTTTCCTTTGCCACTAAGTCTCACATTTTCACAGGTTCTGAGGATTAGGACATGACATCTCTGGGGGACCATTATTCTGTCCACCACAATAAGTATAGTCTTTTAAACTTTAATTCATACCTTTATTGCGCCACATCAGAGATTTGGAAGAAAACATCTCAACCTAGTCAAAACTACAAACTAAAGAGTGCCGCAGGAGTGAAAGGAGCAGGCAGTGTGGTGCTCGACGCAAGGCCATTGTAGAGTCATTCACTCGTGCTCTCAGCCACCCACTCCTCAACCGACGACTGGGCACGTGATGTCCAGCTCTGCGCTAAATGCCGTGAGGGCTACAGAGGACTACTGGGCACGGTCTCTACCCACAAAGAGATAATATGCAAACAAGTGTTGCCAAGACCAGGCAGAATACAGGGGCATCTCCAGTGTTATGGGAGGTCTCTGGGAGGGGAAGGAAAGGAGATGGGATGCGAATTCTGAATAAGGTCATGAGAGTAGCCTTATTCATTGTGATGGCAGAAATAGAATCCACTCTGGACAGTTCAGATGGAGACTTTCGTGAAAGGAAGGTGAAAGTTGGGCAGGCTTTGGGGAACGAACAAGTGGGGAGTGTGGCACCTAGATTCCAGCTGCAGGTCAAAGGGATAAGGTAAGGAAATGCATTAACTAGGACCCAGTGAGACTTGAAACATGGAGGCAAGGAGTAGGGCTCCCCTGATAAGAGCTGTGGTCATGGAAGGATGGAGACACTCAGAGACATTGTGCCCAAGTAGGGAGAAGTAGGTAGGGTGGCCAACTGTACCAGCGTGCCTGGAACTGAAGGGTTTCCCGGGATGGGATGGGAGATTCTGCTGAAACCAGAAAGTCCCAGGCAAACTGGGATGACTTGTTCAGCCAGGGGGTAGGGAGGAACTGCTCTGAGCTCTCTCTCCTCCCATCTTCTCTGCACTAGCTGAGGCCAGGAGGTGTACACAGCCCACAGAGGCCCAGCAGAGAAGGGAGAACGACGGAGCTGGGTGGGCGATGACACATGGAGACTAATTAGCACATAGGTTTTCGTTAAATTTTGAAGAACAGACAAGTTTATTAGGTGGGGTGGGAGAGAAATGAATTCTAAATTGGCCACAAAAAGCTTCACTGAAATAGTGAAGCTTTTTCATTCTTACGGTTTAAGTTTCTTCTTCTTCCATGTTTCTCCACCTCTCTCCAATCACCCACTCCGAAGCCCATTCCTTTCTATTCCTTACTCTTTACACCCTGCCCGCCCTGGCTCTGATTGTCACGAATCTCCCATCAAGTTTCTGTGCAGGTGAAGTGTTTAAGGGAGAACAGTAGCAGAGATTAAAAAGACTTCGCCCATGGCCCTTCATCCACAGGGTCTTCTATTGCTCCAAAGCTAGTCTGATCTAAATTTGCCCTAAATTGAAGTGCTTTAAATTTCAGAACCCAAAACAAAGAAAGCGCCACCTTGAGCCATAGTGTCCTCCAGCACCTGATGCCGTGACTGCCAGTGGAATCTCTTCAGTTGAAACAATTCCAGTATTATGTACCACCTCAAGCAGGCGTTTATCATGCTGAACATAACGTTTTTGATGTATTCCGTCTGAGCTCTGGATCAAAATGCATCTTGCCGCCTACCTCTCTCCACATAGCCCATGTAACTCGTTTACGAGCACGGCTTTGGAGGCAGCCTGGGTTAAATCCCAGCCCTGAGTCCTGACTGGGCGCCTGTGGGCAGGTTGCTTGGCTTCCCTGGGTCTCAGTTTCCTCAGGTAAAATATAGACAAGAAAGTGTTCCTGCTTCACAGGTCATTCGAAGGATTCTTTGAGCTAATACATGTGAAAGATCTGAAACAGTGCCTGGCACAGAGTGAGGACTCAGTAAATGTTTTTATATATTTTTGTTTCTATCACTGCTTGTCTTATATTAAAATGCCTTGAAGATGAATAGCGTCATATATAAAGTTTTCTTATCAGTTACTTGTGCTTATGTGTTGAAGACAGTTTTTAAATTGATTAAGTTTGACAAGATAAAATCGATTCTTGTTGTCTGTGGCAGTTAGGTTCTAATAAAGCTGTCCTGAACACTGAGTTGGCCAAAACTGAAGCATTGCTCATAGGAGAAATGCAGGGCCAGGTTCGTGTAAGCTTCTGGGCACAACATTTTTGTCAACCAGTCAACACATAGCCTTTTTTTATGTGTGTTTCTATTTAAGGACACCTTATTTAAGATAAATTATTGATTCCTAACCATCATATTGGGTTGGCCAAAAAGTTCATTTGGGTTTTTCCATAACATCTTACGGAACCCAGTATATATGCATATTGTTATATATATATACATGCTTATATATTGTCTATTGGCCAACAGCACGATAACTCATGCCTGAATGAAGCTTATCTGACACATTTTCTCTGTAGGCGCATCACAGCCTTCTTGTTCTTAGGAACACTAGATCACACTTCAGCACTACACATAGGGGTATTTTAAACAACTAACTCATCAACAAACAAAGCACAAAAAATGCAAAAATAAAAATGTGGCACTAAATGTACGGTGAAAAGGCCACTCGTTGCAGTATGAGAGCTGAAACGAGAAGGCAAAGCCTTGCCTTGTTCCCCTCAGCTGGGAACACATGCATTGGGAGACAATTTTTTTTGCCTCTCTGCATATGTCTGCAAATGACCACAAAAGCACCAGGAGTACTGACTAGGGAGTTACACATAAATGGTGGCAAATAGGCAGATTCGTGAATATCGAATCTGCAAAGAATTAGGATTGACTGTATATAATTGATTCAAACTTCCTGCATAGCTAAGGCCTTTATGAATGGGATGGGGGCTGTGGAGGAGGATTATTAAAGTATTCATGTAAGCATTAACCTGACAAGGTAAAGACGTGATGTTCTCAGTTTCCGTGTAGGTTAATATTTTCCTCAAATATATTTAAATATATTGAATAATATCCAACCTGTCACTGTGTTGCAGAAACCTTCAAAGCCTTTAATATGCTAATGTACATTGCAAATGTCTACAAAATATGGTATTTCCTAAATTTGACCATTATATATACCCTCTGGGAAATGCTGCTCTAAGGCCCTTCTGACAAAATCAACTGGAATTTAATCCTAGTGCTCTGAAAATTTCTATTTGAATAGAAAAGCATTTTGCATTGTAAAGGCTGTCATTCATATAGCCAAATGACCACTCTCTGGAATGTTTCTTAGGGTCAGTGGGTGGATTAACCCTACTTCCAGATCTTAGACATATTGTGCATTTCTCCCTTCCGTGTTCTATTTGATAAAGTTACATCTCCGGTACTCAACTTGCTGGGGTATTTCCTGGAAGAAAGACTGCTAACAGAAAATTTGCATTCTTCTCGCTTTTCATGGTTGTACATTTCCAATTTTAATAAACAATTAAAACAATTTATATCAAGAGGCAGAACCTATGCATGTCCGCGTAAAACTTTGCTAGGAGAGAAAAGGTTGAGAGCAAGATGGTTGAAGATTGACGACTAAGTCACAGCTCTCCAGGCGCCCCCTTGGAACTGCTGTCTTAATGATATACAGTGATTTAGCCCTTAGAAATGAAAGAGTTTTTCATTAATTTGCAGTTCATTCTTCACGAGCCCATTGCAAGACAGATTTGCAGCCTATTAGTTTAGGACTTTGTTTAAAGCTTTCATGTGTTTCTTAGAGAAAAATATCATGAGTAATTTCTTTCTGAAATAGTTTTCTCTATCTTAAGCCTGAATGCTGTGAAGCCCGTTGTGGACATTGCCTTTTTCTTTGTTGGAACCAGGGAAGTGGGATGACTGGGGCAGGGTTTGAAGAACGTGCAAAGGTCCTGACGATCTGTAGGAACCAAACAGAGAGAGAGAGAGAGAGAGAGAGAGAGAGAGAGAGAGAGAGAGAGAAAGCGAGAGCTTAGGTCAGGATGCTGGAAGCAAAGGTCCAGGAGCAATTGGCCTAGGTGCTTATCCTACTCCCTCCACTTCCTGCCTGAGAGACCTTGGCCAAGTTACTAAATCTCCTTGTGTCTTGTTTCCTCACTAGAAACATACGGATTTAAATAGTCCCTACCTCTATCAGTGGGGATTAGATTCAGCTGCACAAGACAAATGTGAGTTCAATGGCTTATTCAAAGAGTGGTTATTTTTCTAGGGTAATAATTCAGGAGTAGACAGTCCAGGCTTGGAACAATGGCTCCAAGAGGCCATCAGATTTTTTCCTTAGCTTTGTGTCACCATCCCTAATGTGTGGAACAAATATGTAACTTTTATTCTCATGGTCTCAAGATGGTTTCGCACCTGCAGATATTCATATTCCAGGCAGAATATGCAAGGGGGAAAAGAGAAAGAGGTAAAGCAAAAAAAGTCTTCTCTTGGCTTGTTCTACCTTACTATTTGATGATGCAAGCCTCTTCCAAAACTTCTGTTTCTATCTCATTGGATAGAACTGCCTCACATTCACATGTGAACATCCTTCACATTATGTAAAGGAAGGCTGGGGATTTCACTAATTTAGCTGGCCACATTGCCACTCCCAAACAAAATTATGGTATTATTTACATGGAAGAAAGGGGGGAAATGGATACTGGCTAAGCAAATGGCAGTATCACTGGACAGTTGTAATAATGTTGTGTGGATCAAATGTGTTAATACTTGTAATGAACAAAGAACCACAGAGGAATATCGAGAGTATCCAGTGTGTTTATCACAGACTTAGAATGGAGCAAAGTATGGATGCTTTGGAAAGGGAGAAGAATAAACTCCCCACCTGTCTCCACCTCCTACCTTGACTCCCTAGTCTTCTACCAAGTGGAAACAGTTTTCTTAGTATGTCCTTATCTCCTGATTTTCAAATGCTTGCAGACCATTTATGAAATGGTGACTTTTGGCCCAAGGCTCTTTCGAACAATGGTAAGTCATCATGGTCTCTGCCTGGTGTGCTTTTTCAATCTGTGGACTGTGTCACCAGGTAAGAATGCAGGGCAGATGAAAACAAAACGGCTCTGATGCAGCCAAACACCTGGATGCAACAGAACAGCATTTCTCAACATCCAAGTGGGTCTTGACTGCCAGATATGGGTTGAGACTTGCAAAACACTCCACAGGAAAACATTTTATTTAGATGTTTCCATGAATATTTTGGTATAAGGCACCAGGGACTCAGAATCCAATGCCAAATATATTACATTCTAAAATAGCAAACATGCTGGTGGTCGCTGATGTCTGTGATTTCCTTTGGAGCAATATTCCCCTCCTGGATGTCTTAAAGAACTTTTCTGCTCACCTCAGAGTTCTACTAGAAGATTTCTTACCCTCTTTCCTTCACCAAAAATGTACTGAGTGCCTACCCTGAATTTAATAATAGCATCCATGCTGGGAAGACGAAGGCTTGGTAGGCTATAAATCATTAACTCATTCCAAAAATACATAACTGCATTTACTATGTAGTGCTTCCCTTTCGGAAGTGCCCAGGATGCAATGGTGTGCAAAATAGAGGAACAGGAAAAGGTCTGAACCCTGGGTTCTACTTGGGACAGAGATGAGTAAACACAGCACTATCTATACTGAGTAAAATGATATGAATGAACAGGATGTCAAGGTCAACTGCAGGCTGGCTGGATTTGATTTAAGCTGAGAGCACCTGGCCCTACTATCTCCCTTTAGAAAAGGGGAATGTTTAATTAGAATGATGCTTAAAAGTAACAGGGAAATTGAAAAGTCCTTTCCCTTTTAGATTTGTTCGATAGAACATACTGAACATTGTGTATTTAGAGTTATGCCCTTTCTTGACTGAGATGCTTTGAAGCTCTAAAGGTGTGAGCTATAGTAATTTGCCTTCAAGTTATTCATAAAAATCTTGGCTTTTCTATCAAGTCTTGCCCTAAGTAAAACACAACTTTTAGTGGAGAAAAAAAAGATATGATATGTATGTTATTATATGTTGCCTGAGGGATGCTTCAATTTTGTCTTGTCTTACAAAAATAAATGGTATTTCAAAAGTATTCATAGGGGATAGTGGAACAATGGTTGGAGAAGTGATGGGGTGTTTTTTGAGTAAGAAGTCTGTAAGTTGGGAGAATCATAGTATTTCCAGGCTGAAAGGGCTTTAAAGCACCTCGCACGCAATGTGGAATGTGGTATGTAGAAATGATGAAAAAGTCAACTGGGATTAAAGAATCCAGCATTCTGTACGTTCTTTAATGTTGCATTTTCAAGTCAAGAGGGCTTCGACGTGAATACTGATGAAGCCAAATGAGATCATCTCATACATTGTTGAATGCATTACTCCAAACACCATGTTCTGGTGATGGGAAAGGAAGACACAGTAAACAAACTCTACCCAGAATTTAAAATTTTAGCATGAATTTAGGAGCAGTTTTTAGATTCAGTTTTTAGTATGTGAACTACTATAGCAAAATATATAAACAAAAAAGAGTTTGTTTTGTATTCATGTAAATGCATATGCTAGTAGGAATCATGAACCATTAAAATATATGCTATTATAATATAAAAGATTCTACAGTGTAAATGAGTTTCAGGAAATACACTTGCATACTGAGGTTTAGCTAGAATTGCTATGACAACCATAACTTTTGCATTTCCTAATTTTTTTTTCAGTTTGAATTTGCAGCTTAAATGTCACATTACCATAGGTTTTGGCTTTCTCTTTTCTATGTAGTTCAAAAAGGAAAATCACATACCGGTGCTCCTGTTAAATCCTCATTTAATGAAGTGTACATCTTGAACACATCACACTTGTTCAGGGATCAAACATCTGGGTGGATATGATTGCAGTTAAGAAAAAAAGAGAGAAAGGAAAGACCACAGTGAAGTCTTAGAGCAGAATTTGCAAAAGATTTATAACATGTAGAATTTTCAGTCAATGTACCACATTTTCCTATTACAGATTTCTTTCTTCCACTGACAGAAGAACAATATAAGAAAAAGGAGACATAATTTGACTCTTAAGACATGAGATCTATCTATATATGAAACACACATAAAAGTCATTTCTAGATTATTTGGAAAACAGAAATAACGGAGGATCGCTCATAATAATCGTTGCTTGGCTTCATCATATCCTACATTAACTTTATGGAGTAATCATTTTTACAAGGTCTGAGTCACCCTGTGTTTTTATTTGAACCTATAGTATTTAGCTGTATTTCCTTGGAGCTCAACTGTGTCACACAAAATTCTACAAACTGTGTTGGCTTGTCCCTTCTATCTTTTTATAGGGGTTCATCATTATTTTTGGTTCTTCCACGTGCCATTCTGAAAATTAACAAATACTAACTTAGTACTGTAAAAGATATTTAAAGAGCCTTTAGATGTAGTCCTTGATCTTAGGAGTCAAACAGTCTTATAGGGGAATTAAATCAGTATATATATTCACATTCATTCATTTATTCATTAATTTAACAAGTATTTATTGGATACCTACTATATGCCAGGTCTTTGTCTCTCTCTGTTCCCACCCCCCCACCCCCTGCCACACACACACACACACACACACACACACACACACACACACGACAAACTGGAGATACTGCATGTATCTAGACTTTGTTAAAATGTGAGAGGAGCTGGGGAAGCAAAGGTCTGGGCAGTTGGGATATTAGAGACTGAGTCCCTAATCAGTTCACCTAGACATTGGCATGTGTGGACAATTTGGAGCTTGCAGGGAAATCCAAGAAGCTAAGCGCATCCTGTTTCTGAAGAGAAACTGAGAAAGGGGAGCACGATTGCCTCTGTATGGAGCATCTGGGGTCGGTCTGTTCAGCAGCCTGGCCAGCGTGGGCAGGAAATGACTAGATGTGGAGCAAAGCAGAGTTGGGACAGGCTAGGACCCGCTGGGCTTCTCCGCATCCTTCCACGACAGTGTCTGATTGTGAAAAAGACTTTCTGAGAACACCGACTGCTGCTTCAGTTTGCCTCCCAAATCTCATGCAAGTTTCTCCTTTGGCCGACTGTAACCAGCTACCAAGACAGAAAGAGATCCTACTTCCTCACCTAACCAAGGTGACTACAGCACAGCCCAGCACAACAGTGGGCAATATAGAAACAGTTACTGCTTCTCAAATGCTTAAGGACTTACAGCACATACAATGAAATTATAAGAGAAAAAGATGAAGAAGTGAGTCTGAGTGAAAGGATAGAGCTGTGTAGAATTATGGGGGAAAGACTGTGGGAGTGACTCCTGGACCTGTAGTCTAAAGAAAGGGAATAATAGGCGATGAAGAATATAATAGTTCATGTAAAATATATGTTGAGTCAAATACTGAGCTCACGTGAATTAGATGACTTTATTCCTATTTTTCATTCAGAGAACCAAGGGTAGGGAGGCAAAGTGACTTGCCCAAGGTCATACAGCTATCAAATACCAGAGCCAGAGTTTTAACTCAGTTTTCCTGAATCAAAGTCCTGTGCCCTTTCCCCTGTACTGTTGCTTCATTCTGAGTGGCCTCTTGATTAAAGGCCTTCCTTTACTCAATACACACTTTTTGAATGGTTACTCTGTGCACAACCTCACAGTTGGTTCTGGGAATGGAAAAACAAGAACATTCTCTACCCTGGGGAGCGTAGGACCTTGAGAAGGAGATATACACTAAATGAACGTACAAGAAAGCCAGTCTCCTTTAAGTGCTATGGTAGCAGGACAAAGAAGGTTCAGTGGGAGCTCAGGGGAGGAAGAGAACAATTCTGAGTAGTGGCAAGACAGGGCTTCATCAGAGCACGGTGGAGTAGCACGTGAGATCAGGGTTATCAGAATCAGCCTACTTGGTCCAAATCTCAGTGCCACCACTAGATAGCTGTTTCTTCTTGGACAATTTATTTACCCTTCTTTGCCTCAGTTACTGCAGTTATAAAAAGAGGATGATAGTAATAGAATCTATCCCTGGAATAGTAACAAATATTTGCTGAGTTAGTAATTTTAAAGTGCTTAAGTAGTGCTTAGCACATCCTAATAGTAAGAACTAGAATTTTTTGAAAAAATTAAGAGTGTAGCATTTAGTTTCCATGTAGAATAAAGGAATAGAAACGAAGGGAAAGAATAAGAGAATAAAGGATTGTGGGTGTGGAGAACTGCAGAGAACAAACTGTGGAAACCTAGGACCAAGGCTAAAGATGGAAACACAGAAAGCATGTGGCCACTGAGCAGCCATGGAAAATAAGTTACACTGAAAAGTATGGTGTGTAGAGGGATAAGGGGCAGGTGGAGGGGTGGGGAGCAAAGGGGTGGGTGAACATTTCAAACTATATACGAAACTAGCAAGAGGGAAGTTAGGTTGAGCTCATCAGGACCCAAGACAGGGAGTCATGATAGGGAGATGGACAAAAACACAACTGGATGAAAAACTTTTCAAAGGATAAAATGATTGGAGGTACAACCCATTAAGGTTGCCGATCATCAGGATTAAGCCCAGGGATTCTTAGGAAGGGCTCTGGCCTGTAGCCTTGACTGTGATGGAGACAGTGGACAGTAGAGGAAAGCTCAGAGCTTGTGGAAAAGACACACACCTGTGAGGACCTCAAGACATTCGTGGCTACAGATGCTCTTAACAGTGAAATGGGAATTAGAGAAGCCAGAAGCGGAGTGGAGTGGAATGTCATCCAGCCTATGAGTGATAGAAAAGGCCAAGGGAAGCAGCACTGAGGGAGAAGACCAGAGGTCTTTAAGGGCAAAGGAAATGAGTTTCCTACAAGGTTATTCTTGAGGAGTGATTAGAAAGATAGCTTCCTCTGAACCCAAAAGAATTTCAGTACAAATCAAAATAACTTTAAACACCTGTTGTGATTAGAAAATTTTTAAATGAATCACAATGGAAGATAAAAATTTCTTAGAACTGAATGATATTGAAAATACTGCTTAAACAATTTGAAGGATGTTATTAAAGTGGAACTTAAAAATAAATTTATAGACTTAAATCTTATATTAGAAAATAAGAAAGGTTGAAAATTAATGAGCCAAGTATTCAATTTTGGAAGTAAGAACAACAAAACTAACACCAAAAAAGTAGAATAAAGAAGATAAGAGCATAAATTAATGAAGCAGAGAAGACAGACTAAAGAAGATCAGCAGAGCTAACAGATCTTTGAAAAGAACAGATTTTTGAAAAGTGTAATAAGGTTGACTAACACTTAGCAAGAATAATCAAGAAAGGGCTTCCCTGGTGGCGCAGTGGTTGAGAGTCCGCCTGCCGATGCAGGGGACATGGGTTCGTGCCCCGGTCAGGGAGGATCCCACATGCCGCCGAGCGGCTGGGCCCTTGAGCCATGGCCGCTGAGCCTGCGCGTCCGGAGCCTGTGCTCCGCAACGGGAGAGGCCACAACAGTGAGAGGCCCGCGTACAGCAAAAAAAAAAAAAAAGAATAATCAAGAAAAAAGGGAATACAAAACAATAACGATAATAAGAATGAAAAGGATCACAACTGCATAGGGAACAGAACTTTAAAAAATAAGAAAATAATATTATCAACAATTTTATAGAAATAAAATTTAAAAATTTTGGCATAATGGATAAATTCTGGGAAAAATATTCCTTACATGAAGGAGTAAAAGAAATACAAAATGCAAATGTTCATCAATCATTAAAAAACAGAGTCAAAAATTTGAAGTTTTCTTAGAAAGTTATGTTGGAAAACTCTAACAAACACCGTGGGGCTAAATAATTACAAACATACACAAATGTTTCCAAAGATCAAAAAAAGAGAGAAAATTCTCTAATTTCATGAAGTTGGCATAAACTTGATAAAACATCCAGACAGAAAGACAATAAGAGAAATGAAAATTACAGGTCAATCACACTCATGAATGTGGATGAAATAAAAATACTAGCAAATAAAATCTAGAAATAAATAAAAATGACAATAAATCATGAGAGCTGACTTTATGTCAGGAATGTATGATTAGTTCAATGTTAGAAAAAATATGTAATTCACCACATTGACAGATTAAAGGAGGAAAATTGTCTGAGAACCCCAGTTTTACCCTTTGCTAATAATCAGCTGGAAAACTGGGAACAGAAGGGAACTTTCTAAATTGAAAAAGAATATGAATATTTCACAGAGAAGATCATGCTTGATAATGAAAAGTTAAACGAACTCTTCTTAAAATCAGGAACAAAGGAGAGATGTCCACTGTCACCACTTTCAGTAAATATGAGTACAATAAGAGAGAGAGGAGAAAAACAAATAAAACGCGTAAGGATTGAAAAAGCAAAAAACTGAATCTAAGTCCAGATGGCATAATTGTTTACCTAAAAAACCAAAACAGACTGATTAGTAGAATTAATAAGGAAGTTTAGCAAAGTTAATAGATAAAAGATCAATGTATAAAAATCAATGACATTCTTAACTTTTAACAAAGAGCTAGAAAATGGACTAAAAAAGGTACAACTTAGGGGCTTCCCTGGTGGCGCTGTGGTTGAGAGTCCACCTGCCGATGCAGGGGACACGGGTTCGTGCCCCAGTCTGGGAAGATCCCACATGCCACGGAGCGGCTGGGCCCGTGAGCCATGGCCGCTGAGCCTACGCGTCTGGAGCCTGTGCTCCACAACGGGAGAGGCCACAACAGTGAGAGGCCCGTGTACCGCAAAAAAAAAAAAAAAAAAAAAAAAGGTACAACTTAGGAAAAGAACAGAAGTGCAAAATGCTTAGAAAGAAACTTAATCAAAATATTTCTAGAAGCAAAAAAATAAAATTTAAAACTTTACTAAATTATATTTTAAATACAGAAGTTGAGAGAAATGTATATTCATATGTAGGAAGACTCAATTATCCCAAACTCAGTATAAAGAGTCAATGTAATTAAAATCATAATTTAAAAGGATTTTTGTTGGAATGTGATAACATGATTTTATAATTTATAAAAATCTCATTTGAATAGCTAAATCAATTTTAGGGAAGAACCAGACTGAGGAACTTGTCCTAACAGATTATCAAGACTTTATTATGAAGTTATAATAATTTATATATCATCATATTTGGTTCAAGGATAGACAAACAGACAAATTGGGTATGATAAAGGGTCTAGAAAGAGATCTAGGTATATATGTAAACTTGCTACATGACAAAGCTGGTATTGCAGATCAGTGAGTAAAAATAAAAAAGATTATTAAATAACTTTTACTGAGAAAATTGATTATCCCTATGTCCCTACAGGGAAACAATAAAGTAAACAAAAAAAGAAATTAATTCCTAACTCACAGCATGTCCAAAAAATAATTCTAGATGGCTTAAGTAATTTAATGTGAAAGCCAAATTTTAAAGCTTATATTTTAGAAGCAAATGTGTGAGTATGTATTTGTGACTTTGGTGTAGAAAAGGATTTCTTAAACAAGATCTCCAAATTGGAAAACACAGATCAATAAATCCAAATAGTCCAATAGAAAAATACAGTATGTTTATGTAGATATAAAATCAGAAATGAAAGCATTAATTAGAATAAATGTATAAAGAAATGCTTGACCTCAGTAGTATTCAAATATGTAAAACAAAATTACAACACAATACCATTTTATACCCACCACATTGGTAAAATTTAAGTCTGACAGCCCATGTTGGGAAGATAAGTAATGTCAAGAACTCTCACTACCACAACTTGGGTACTATGACATTACCCAATGAAACTGAAGTTGTACATACCCTAGAACTAGTAAGTGTGTATATTTATACCCTAAAGAACTCTTGCACATTTGTTTCCATAGATAATGAATAGCAAATTCATAACCAAAACAACTGGAAACAAATCAAATATCCATAGAATAGAACACTATTTTTTAGTATATTATTTATACAATTTAATACTATATGAAAATGGGAAAGAATGAAATAAAATCTTTCACAATGACAGAATAAGGAGTTTGGTGGACCCTATCCCTGGCAAAACAACAATTTAGTGAAAATTATAAAATACAAAAATTTAAAGTCCTTGGAAATTGTCTTAGTACACAAAGCAAGTGAGGAAATATTCACTCAAGAAAAGCAACTAAATCTCAGTAAGAATCCAGCAACATATAAAAAGGATCATACACCATTACCAAATGAGCTTTACCCCAGGAACGTAAGGTTGGCTCAATGTACAAAAATTAATCAATGTAATATACCATATTATTAGACTAATGGAAAAAAAAACACATAGATGCAGGAAAAAGCATTTGAGAAAATTCAAACTAGGAATAGAAAGGAAATTCCTTAACAAAGACCATGAAGATCATATATAAAAAACTTACAACCAATATCATATTTAATGGTGAAAACTGAGTGCTTTCCCCCTAAGGTGAAGAATAAGATAAGGGCATCAATTCTTACCACTTTTATTTGACATTGTACAGTATTAGAAGTTCTAATCAGAACAATTAAGTGACTAAAAGACATAAAAACTTTCAGATTGGAGAGGAAGGAATTATCTCTATTTGCAGATGACTTGATCTTTTTTCTCCCCTGCATTTAGAAAATCCTAAGGAATCCACTAAAAACTATTCTTAAAAAATTTTGTGTTTCAAATGATATCATGAAGAGAGAAAAAGAAAAGCCCACAGAATGGGAGAAAATATATGAAAACTATGTATCTGATGAGAGACTTGAATACGAAATACACAAGTAACTCTTACAAGTCAAAAATAAACAGACAAATAATTTAGTTTTAAAATGGGCAATAATTTGAATAAATATTTTTCCAAAGAAGATACAAAAATGGCCAATAAGCACATAAAAAGATATTGAACATCATGTCATTATGGAAATGTGAACCAAAACTACAATGAGATATTACTTCACACCTATTAGTATAGGATGGCTATAATAATAATATAAGAAAGCAAAACAGGTGTTGGCAATGATAGGGAGAAACTGGAACCCTCCATACATTGCTGGCAAAAATGTAAAACAGTTATTTATTTCTTTTTATAAATTTATTTATTTATTTTTGGCTGCATTGGGTCTTTGTTGCTGCGTGTGGGCTTTCTCTAATTTTGGCGAGTGGGGACTACTCTTCGTTGCGGTGCACAGGCATCTCACTGAGGTGGTTTATCTTGTTGCAGAGCAGGGGTTCTAGGAGTACAGGCTTCAGTAGTTGTGGCATGTGGGCTCAGTAGTTCTGGCTCAAGGCTCTAGAGCGCAGTTGTGGTGCACGGGCTTAGTTGCTCCACAGCATGTGGGATCTTCCCAGACCAAGGCTCAAACCCGTGTCCACTGCATTGGCAGGTGGATTCTCAACCACTGTGTCGCCAGGGAAGGCCCAACAGTTATTTATCACTCGTCACTTTGAAGATGTTCTTACTTTTACTTCTGACTTTTATTTTTACTGATGGAAAGACTGCTGTTCACCTGATTATTTTACATGTTCAGATAATGGGCCTTTTACTTTTGATAGCTATTATGATTCTTCTCTTTATACTTTATAGTTTTTGTTATGATTTGGATTTGGTTTTACCTTTATGGATCTGCTGTCGGTTTCCATCTAAAAATTATGTTCTTCTTTGAGCTAGTTTTCTTTCAGTTATAACATTACCTCTTCATTAGTACCTCTCCATTTTTTTTTCTTTTTGGAAATTCAGATATATTTTAAAGCTTGTTATTAGTTACTCTATACTCTTTCATAATTTCCATCTCTTTATCTCTTCTGACTTCTTTGTTCACCCATATATTGAGTGTCTTTTATTTAAATAAATTTATTTACTTATTTATTTAAACTTTTGGCTGCATTGGGTCTTTGTTGCTGCACGCGGGCTTTCTCTAGTTGCGGTGAGCAGGGGCTACTCTTTGTTGTGGTGCACGAGCTTCTCGATGCGGTGGCTTCTCTTGTTGCAGAGCACGGTCTCTAAGCATGCAGGCTTCAGTAGTTGTGGCTCGCGGGCTCTAGAGCACAGGCTCAGAAGTTGTGGCACATGGGCTTAGTTGCTCCGCAGCATGTGGGATCTTTCCAGACCAGGGCTCGAACCCCTGTCCCCTGCATTGGCAGGCGGATTCTTAACCACTGCACCATCAGGGAAGTCCCAGAGTGTCTATTTTTTAATTTTCAAAGTCCATGGTCTTCATCTATAGATGTTCTACTTGTAAAAAAAAAAATTGCTGTGAAGGTTCTATTTCTTCTTTTATCTCTTTGAATATTCTCTATAATATAAACATATATAACTTCATTTTTTTAATCTAAAAGATTTTAATTGAAGTATCGTTGATTTACAATATTATATTGGTTTCAGGTATACAATATAGTGATTAATTTTTTATAGATTATACTCCATGTAAAGTTATTATCAAATATTGGCTATATTCTCTGTGCTGTACAATATATCCTTGTAGCTTATTTATTTTATATATAGGAGTTTGTGCCTCTTAATTCCCTACCCCTATCTTGCCCCTTCCCCTTCACTCTCCTTACTGGTAACCACTAGTTTGTTCTCTATATCTCTGAGTCTGTTTTGGTTTTGTTATATTCACTCAGTTGTTTTATTTTTAAAATTCCACATATAAGTGATAACATATATTATTTGCCTTTCTCTGATTTATCTTACTAAGCATAATACACCATAGGTCCATCCATGTTGTTGCAAATGGCAGAATTTCATTCTTTTTTATGGCTAATACACACACACACACACACACACACACACACACACACACACCATACATCTTCTTTATCCATTCATCTGTTGATGAACACTTGGCTTGTTTCTATATCTTGGCTACTGTAAATAATGCTGCTATGAACACTGGGATGCATATATCTTTTTGAATTAGTATTTTTGTTTTTTTCAGAAATGTAGCCAGTAGTGTAATTGCTGGATCATATGGTAGTTCTATTTTTAGTTTCCTGAGGAAACTCCATGCTGTTTTCCATAGTGGCTGCACCAATATACGTTCCCACCAACAGTGTTCTAGGACTTTTCTTGACATTCCTGCCAACATTTGTTATTTGTAGACTTTTTTTTTATTTGTAGACTTTCTGATGATAGCCATTCTGCCAGGTGTGAGGTGGTATCTCATTGTGGATATAATTTGCATTTCTATGATGATTACCAATGTTGAGCATCTTTTCATACGCCTGTTGGCCATCTGTGTATGTTCTTTGGAAAAATGTCTATTTGGGTCTTCTGTCCATTTATTAATTGGGTTGTTTGCTTTTTTGATACTGAGTTGTATGAGCTGCTTATATATTTTGGATAGTAACCCCTTGTCAGTAATATCATTTGCAAATATTTTCTCCCACTGTTTAGGCTGTCTTTTTGTTTTGTTGATGGTTTCATTTACTGTGTAAAAGCTTTTAGGTTTAATTAGGTCCCACTTGTTTATTTTTGCTTTAGTTTCCTTTGCCTTAGGAGACAGATCCAAAAAAAAATATTGCTGTAATTTATGTCAAAGAGTGTTCTGCTTATGTTCTCTTCTAGGAGTTTTATGGATTTTGGTCTTACATTCAGGTCTTTAATCCATTTTGTGTTTATTTTTGTACATAGTGTGAGAAAATGCTCTAATTTCATTCTTCTACATGTAGCTATTCAGTTTTCCTAGCACTACTTATTGAAGAGACTGTCTTCTCTCCATTTTATAGTCTTGCCTCCTTTGTCATTGATTAATTGACCAAAAGTATGTGGGTTTATTTCTGGTTTCTCTATTTTGTTCCATTGATCTATGTGTCTTTTTGTGCCACTATCATACTGTTTTGATTCCTGTAGCTTTGTAGGGTAGTCTAAAGTCAGGGAGTGTGATATATCCAGCTTCTTTTTTCTCAAGATTTCTTTGGCTATTCAGGGTCTTTTGTGGTTCCACATAAATTTTAGGATTATTAGTTCTAGTTCTGTGAAAAATTCCATTGATATTTTGATAGGGATTGCATTAAATCTGTAGATTTCTTCAGGCAGTATGGACATTTTAACAATATTATTTCTTCCAATCCACAAACATGGGATATCTTTCCCATATTGATAGATTCCCATGTTGATGATTTATTTGTATCATCTTCAATTTCTTTAATCAATCTCTCATAATTTTCAGTATAGGTTTTTCACCTCCTTGGTTAAATTTATTCCTAGGTATCTTATGCTTTTTGATGCAGTTGTAAATGGGATTGTTTTCTTGAACTCTTTCTGATAGTTAATTATTAGTGTACAGAAAAACAACAGATTTCTGTATATTAATCTTGTATCTTGCAACTTTACTGAATTCATTTATTAGTTCTAAACAGTTTTTTGGTGGCATTTTTAGGATTTTATATATATAGTACCATGTCAACATGTCATCTGCAAATAGTCACAGTTAATACTTCTTCCATTCTTATTTGGATACATTTTATTTCTTGTCTGACTGCTGTGGTTAGAACTTCCAATACTATGTTAAATAGAAGTAATAGGAGTGTGCATCCTTATCTTGATTTTAGAGGAAAAGATTTCAGCTTTTCACTGTTGAGTAAGATGTTGGCTATGGGTTTGTCATAACTGGCCTTTATTACATTGAGGTATGTTCCCTCTATACCCAGTTTGATGAGTTTTTATGATGAATTTTGTCAGATGCTTTTCCTGTATCTATTGAAATGATCATTTGATTTTTCTTTTTCCTTTTGTTAATGTGGTGCATCCTATCGATTGATTCACTGATACCGAACCATCCTTTCATCCCTAGAATAAATTCCACTTGATCATGGTGTATGTTCCTTTTTATATGTTGTTGGATTTGGTTTGCTGATATTTTGTTGAGATTTTTTGCATCTATATCCGTCAAAGATATTGGTCTATAATTTTCATTTTTGTAGTGTCTTTGCCTGGTTTTGGTACCAGGGCAATGGTGGCCTCATAGAATGAATTTGGGAGTGTTCCTTCCTCTTCAATATTTTTGAAAAGTTTGAGAAGGATAGGTATTAACTCTTCTTTATATGTTTGGTAGAGTTCCCCTATGAAGCCGTCTGTTCCTAGACTTTTGTGTGCTGAGAGTTTTTCATTACCAATTCAATTTCACTCCTAGTGATCAGTCTATTCAGATTGTCTATTCTTCCTGATCCAGTCTTGGAAGATTGTATCTTTCTTTTAAAAATGTATCCATTTCTTCTAGGTTATCCAATTTATTCACATATAACTATTCATAGAATTTTCAATAATTTTTTGTATCTCTGTGATACCAGTTGTAATTTCTCCTCTTTCATCTCTTACTTTGTTTATTTGGGTCCCCTCTGTTTTTTTTCTTAGAGGGCCTGGCTAAAAAGGCTTATCAATTTTATTTGGCATTTAAAAAAAATCAGCTCTCAGTTTCATTGATCTTTTCTCTCTCTTTTATTTTTTTGGTCTCTATTTTATTTATTTCCTCTCTGATCTTTATTATTCTCTTCCTTCTGCTGACTTTGGACTTTGTTTGTTCTTCTCTTTCTAATTCTTTTAGATGGCAGGTTAGGTTGTTTGAGATTTTTCTTGTTTCTTGAGGTAGGGCTGTATCTATAAACTTCCCTCTTAGAACTACTTCCCTCTTAGAACTACATTTTCTGTGTCCTCCAAATTTTGGAAAGTTGTGTTTTTATTTTAAATTACCTCAAGTTATCTTCTGATTTCCTCATTGCCTCACTGGCTTTTTAGTAGTATGTTGTTTCATCTCCACGTGTTTGTGTTTTTCCCATTTTTCTTCCTGTAGTTGACTTGTAGTTTCATACTGTTGTAGTCATAAAAAATACTTGATATTTCTATCCTCTTAAATTTGTTGAGACTTACTTTGTAGCCCAGCATGTGATCTATCCTGGAGAATGTTCCATGTGCACTTGAATGTGTATTCTGCTGTTTTTGGAAGGAATGTCATACAGATACGTATTAAGTCCAACTGGTCTAATGTGTCATTTAAGACTATTGTTTCCTTATTGATTTTCTGTCTGGATGATCTGTCCATTGATGTAAGTTGGGTGTTAAAGTCCCTTGTTATTATTTATTGTCAATTTCTCCCTTCTTGTCTGTTAATATTTGCTTTATATATTTATGTGCTCCTATATTAGGTGTATATATGTTAACCAGTATTACATCCTCTTCTTGTATTGATCCCTTTATCATTATATAATATTCTTCTTTGTCTTGTTATAGACTGTATTAAAGTTTATTTTGTCTAATATGAGTATTGCTACTTCTGCTTTCTTGTCATTTTTATTTGCATGAGATATCTTTCTTCACCCCCTTTCAGTTTGTGTGTCATTAGCTTTTAAGTAAGTCTCTTGTAAGCAGCATATAGATGGGTCTTGTTTTTTTTTAATCCAGTCATCCACCCTACGTCTTTCGATTGGAGCATTTAGTCCATTAATATTTAAAGTGATTATTGATAATTATGTACTTATTACCATTTTGTTACTTGTTCTCTGGTTGTTTTTGTAGTTCTTCTCTGTTCTTTATTCTTCTTTTAGTTTCTCCTTTTGTGGTTTGATGACTTTCTTTAGTGGTATGTTTGTTTTTCTTTCTCTCCAGTTTTTGTGTATCTATTGTAGAGTTTTGATTTGTGGTTACCATGGGGTTCATATATGTTGACCTATAACTATATTTACTTCTTTTAAACTAGAAATCATTTAAATTCAAACACACTGTAAAAGATCTATTTTTGTTTACTCCTCCCAATTTTGTGTTTTTGATGTCATATTTTATACCTTCAGATTTATCCCTTTACTGTTTATTATAGTTTTATTTGATATTAAAATTTTTGTCTTTTAAATTTTGTATTATCTTATTTAAAAATGTGATTGGGGCTTCCCTGGTGGTGCAGTGATTGAGGGTCCGCCTGCCGATGCAGGGGACACGGGTTCGTGCCCCGGTCTGGGAGGATCCCACATGTCGCGGAGCTGCTGGGCCCGTGAGCCACGGCCGCTGAGCCTGCACGTCCGGAGCCTGTGCTCCGCAATGGGAGAGGCCACGACAGTGAGAGGCCTGCGTACAGCAAAAAAAAAAAAAAAAAAAAAAAAAGTGATTGATCCACACCCTTTACTACATATTTGTCTTTACCAGTGGGATTTTTCCTTTTCTAAAGATTCTTATTTCTTGTTGTAGCCTTTTCTTTTTCAGCTAGAGAAGACTCTTTAACATTTCTTTTAGCATAGGTTTAGTATTGATGAACTCTTAGCTTTTGCTTGTCTGATAAGTTTTTTATCTCTCCTTCAATTCTAAATAATCATCTTGTGGGTAGAGTATCCTAGGTTTTAGGTTTTTCCCCTTTGAGCACTTTAAATATATCATGCCACTCTCTTCTGGCCTGCAAAGTTTCTGCAGAAAAATTAACTAATAGCCTTATGGGGGTTATCTTGTATATGATTCTTTGTTTTTCTCTTGCTGCATTTAGAATTCTCTCTTTAACTTTTTCATTTTAATTACGACATGCCTTGGTGTGGGTCTGTTTGGATTCATCTTGCTTGAGACTTTTTTAGCTTCTTCTACTTGGATATCTATTTCCTTCTTCAGGTTTGGGAAGTTTTCAGCCGTAATTTCATCAAGTACATTTTCAACCCCTTTCTCTCTCTCTCTTCTCCATCTGGGACCCCTATTATGTGAATGTTAGTATTCTTGGTGTTGCCTCAGAGGTCCCTCATGCTGTTTTCATTTTAAAATTTATTTTTCTTTTTGCTGTTCTGATTGAGTGATTTCCATGATTCTATCTTGAGATCACTTCAGTGTTCTTCTATATTAACTAGTCTGCTATTAATTCCTTCTAGTGTGTATTTCATTACAGTTATAGTATTCTTCAGTTTTGACTGGTTCTATTTTATATTCTCTTGTCTCTTGTTAAAAGTCCCACTGTATTCATTTATTCTTTTCCTTAATTCAGGTAGCATTCTTATTATTAATGCTTTGAACTCTTTATCTAGTAAATTATTTGTTTCATTAGTTGTTTTTTTTCAGGGGTTTTGTCTTGTTCTTTCACTTGTAATAAATTTCTCTGTCCTCTCATTTTGCTAAACTTTCTCTGTCTCTATGAAATTAGTTGAAACAGTTACCTATTGTGGTCTTGAAATGGTGTCCTTGAATGGGTGTGTCCCTATGCAGTCTGCTTGTATCCAGTGGCTTTGGTGGGAGAGCTGGATTTGATATGAGCATGAATCGCACCCTCCCCCACAGGTGTGCTGGCAGCCATCACCTTGGTAGGAGGTGGGGCTAGAGATGGAGGGGATAAAGCCAGAGCCAGGTATAAGCTGGAGCTTCTCCTCTTCTCAGTGACCAATACTCTCCTATTGTGGGCAGGGTTGGGTCCCAAGTTGCTAACCCACTGCCTCCTCAGGCCCCAGTAGCAGCCACCCTCTCCCCATTCAGATGCTGCTCTGGTTCCAAGCCAGCTCTGTTCCTCACAACTGCACATTCCCCTCGGCCACTGCAGCCCTTCCCCTAGTGTGGCGTTGCGCCGTGGGGTGAGTGGTGTTGGAGTGGACACTCTGTTCAGGCTAGGGCATGCACCAGGGCAGTCACGGGAAACCAGCCAGAGTCCTGGGCAGTTTCAATCTGCTTACACTGCCTCGTTTCAGGAGTAAGCAAGCGTGTACGTGCTCTTCAAGAGCACAGTCTAGGTTTCTTACAACCCCACTGTCAGTCCCACTGGCTTTCAAACCATCTAAGGGGACTCGTCCTCCTGGTGTCAAACCCCAGACCTGGGGCACCCAATATGTGGTTCTCACCACTCACTCCCCACAGAAGATCTCTGAGCCCATTTATTACCCCTCTTCTTCTGGTCCTCCCAGGGGTGCTGTTCCCAACCTGATTGCTTTCTTCGTTCCTACCCAATTCCTGTGTGGATCTTTCTTACAGCCATTCAAAATATATTTATTGATTTCCAATAAGTGCCAGAAAATAGAGACAGGGCATGAAAAAATATAAAGTTATTACCCTCAGAACTATGCCCCCTCCCTCTAATATGTAGATATCACTGTAGATATACAGACGATCTAGCGACAGAGTTAGCTCAGATGGTGTTATGTGTTATGAAGAAATATAAAGCAGGGTAAAAGGGATGTGGTGCATCAGGGACTGAGAATTGCTGAAATTATATATAAGGTGGTCAGGGAAGGCTCGATGATAAAGCAGTATTTAGCAGAGACCAGAAGGAAGAAAAGTAGCAGATCATGTGGAAAACATGCAGAAGAAGCAGGGTAGCTAGAGGGGACTAAGCTAGGGGGATATTTGTAGTATGTGAGGTCACAGAGTTGATAACAGGAGTGGGGCCAGATTATGTAAGGCCTTCTAGCCCATTTCTAAGCCCTTTATTCTGAGTAAGATGGGAGTCATTGCAGAGTTTGAGGTGAGCAGTGACTGGATCTGACTTTTGTTATAAAAGTATAATTATTTGGCCTTCAGAAGCAAAGAGTGATAGTAGGGCATTATTGGAGTAATCTAGATAAAGGATGATGGTGGTGAAAATGGTAAGAAGTGCCTGGATTCAAGATAAACTTTGAAAGCAAAGCAGCAAATAGGGTTTGCTACTAGTTTGGATATAGGATGTAGAGAGAGAGGAGATTCAAGATTTCCTCCAAGGGTTTTGGTCTGAACAACTGAGAGGATGGTGTTGCCATCACTGAGGTGATGCACACTATGGGAGGAGCACTTTTGGGTGTATTACATAGGAATTGCCTGTGAGATACCCTAGCAGAGATGTTGAGCAGGCAATTAGAAATGTGAGCCTAGACTTTAGAGGGATGTGCTGCACTAGACAGATAAATTTGGGGGTTCATTGACACTAGATAGCACCTAAAGTCATGATATCAGATTCATGCGCTACCAGGAGTGGGTGTAAATGGGATCAGAAGGGTGAACTCAGCAGCAATTCCATGTTTAGAAGTTGGGACATAAGGAGGGATCAGCAAGAGACTAAGAAGTAGCCAGTGCTTTAGCAGGAGAATCAAGAAAGAAAGGAATCTTGGCAGCCAAGCTAAAAATGTTCAGCAGGAAGGAGGGATAACTATATTAACGCTGCTGATTAATGGTGCTGAGTGAGGAAGAGACAGTCAAATTATGCCACATGGGGGTCACTATAAACCTTTACATGAGCTATCTAAGTGAATGCATTGGGGGCAAAAGCCTGATGAATACAGAGTTAAGAGAGACCTAGAAAGAGAACACAGAGATATCAATTGCAACTAATTCTTTCACAGTGTCTTGCTGTAAGGGAGAACAGAGAAATGGGATTATAGCTGAAGGGGAATGAATCAAATGAGTTAAAGAAAGCTTTTATTTTTTAATGTGGGAGGTATTATAGCTTGTTTGCCTACTGATGAGATATCCAAAAGAGAGGGAGAAACTGATGATGCAGGAGATATGGGGGATAATTGCTATAGGGGCTTGGAATCCACTGCACATCCAACACAGAAACAGAAGCAGAATATTTGGTGACAGATGCAGGTGGGCTGGGAGATGTATCAGTGGAAGCATTATAGAAACTCTGTGCTCATTACTTCTATTTTCTTAGTGAAATAGGAACCAAATCTTTGGCAGAGAATACACAGTGAGAGGAGGTGCTGAAAGTTAGAGGAGTTGGGACTGGATATAGCACATCTGTCTAGGAGAGTGAGAGCGAGTGGACTAGAGAGGTGTAGTAAAACAGAGAAGTAAAAGCCCCCTTGAAGTTGGTGGATATAAACTTAAACTGAGACTGGTCGGCATAGTTGTGTGTTTTTCGCCAGCCACATTTAGTCACCTGAGTGCTGATTTAATCAGGGCAGTATTTTGCCACATTAGTAAAATGGAGAGAGAGAGGCAAGGGAACTGCAGATATATACCAGCTGAATCTGTGCAACTCTTGGGATGAGTCTACCAGAGCAAGTGAGTTGTAAAGAGCGAGAATGGTGGTTGGTGTGGGGGTTGTCTGAAATCAGCTTTTTGGAGGAGGTGTAGTTATTGGTAACATGTTCTAGGGTTCGAAAGTAGACGCTTGATGTAGTATGGAGGACAAGCCACTTGGAAGAATACAGGACAAACACCTGAGAGCACTGGCTACTGAAATTATCATCGGTGTCTGTGCTGCCCACAATGGTAGGCACTAGCACACATGGCCATTTAAATTAATTAAAATTAAATGAAAGGAAAACTTTAGTTCCCAAGTTGCACTAGTCACATTTCAAGTGCTTACTAGCACATGTGTCTAATGGTTACCATATTAGCTAGGGCAGAAAGAGAACATTTCCATCACTGTTCTTGAGTTTATTGGATTGATCTACAAGGATACTGATATTGAGCTCATCAATAATTATGACAAGACTAATTTTGGAAAAAGTGACAGTGAGCCAGGTGATAAAATCTTCAAAGAATGAGTACAAACGAGGATATCTGTCCTAACTCTAGTGGCCCTGACAGGTGTGGGAGAAAAAAAATAGTTACTTTGGGGAAGGATAACAGGGAACAATGTGCACAGGAGAGAATCAGGTCTTAGACTAAAAAGGTAAAAGAATCAATAAGAAAAGAGCTGAATATATAGGGATTGGTGGACAGTGGAAGGTTTTGTGAAGGTGAGGAGAATAAGACATTGGATCAGAGTAACGAATTTACAGGGCTATGTGGGGATGAGTGTCCAGGTGAAGAAAAATGACCTCAATGTCTTGAGCTTCTCAAAGTGACTTAGGTAAAAAAACTTTTTCTGATGGTCTCTTAGGCAGGTCATGTTGTTGAAGTTGTTGGTACTGGTAGCAAGGGATGAGCAGGGTTCTAGTCAATGGTGGTATCAGGGGTGGCAGAAGACAGTCTTCCTAGGAGTCACTGATACGTATGTGTTTATATATGTTCATTTTTATGATATAGACAATACGTGTGAAATTTTTATAAATTATATATCTTTTTTGAAGTAATTATTTTTCACTTCCCCCATTCCATCTTTTAAAACAGCTTTAAAATACTATTTCAATATTTTTAAATTTAATATTGCTCAGCCCTTTTATACTATGATTTTCCAAGTCCTGGAGTACTTAGTATTGCTTCATCTCAGTTGATTGAAGTAAGACTTAAATATATTTTTTCTCAAGATGGGTAAGTGGGTAGCCTATTTCCTGGGCTTTTTAATACCTGAGAATGTCTTCTATTGCCTTTTTATAAGGATGGCATTTTTAAATTATATAATTATTGGGCCTTAGCACTGCTCCTAGAACTCCAGGTGTTGTTCGACTATTTTTCTGGAATACTTTTCTTTTCACAAAAAAGAATTTTGTGGTAAATTGATTACTGCTTCTTATTTAAAATGTTTTCTTTGGAGATTGGTTCAAGATGGTGCAGTAGAAGGACGTGCGCTCACTCCCTCTTGTGAGAGCACTGGAATCACAACTAACTGCTGAAAAATCATTGACAGGAAGACACTGCAACTCACCAGAAAAGATACCCTACATCCAAAGACAATGTAGAAGCCACAAAGAGATGGTAGGAGGGGTGCAATCACAATAAAATCAAATCCCATAACAGCGAGGTGGGTGACTCACAAACTGGAGAACACTTATACCACAGAAGTCCACCCATTGGAGTGAAGGTTCTGAGCCCCACGTCATGCTTCCCAACCTGGAGGTCTAGCAATGGGAGGAGGAATTCTCAGAGAATCAGACATTGAAGTCTAGCAGGATTCAACTGCAGGACTTCGACAGGAATGGGGGAAACAGAGACTCCACTCTTGGAGGACACACAGAAAGTAGTGTGCACATCAGGATCCAGGGGGGAAGGAGCAGTGACCCCATATGAGAGTGAACAAGACCTACCTGTTACTGTTGGAACTCCTGCTGCTACTGTTGGGGGTCAGCAGTGGCTCACTACAGGGACAACGACACTGGCAGAAGAAGTTCTGGGAAGTACTCCTTGGTGAGCCCTCCAGGAGTCTGCCGTTAGCCCTACCAAAGGGCCTGTAGGCTCTGGTGCTGGGTTGCCTCAGGACAAACAACCAACAGGGAGGAAACCCAGCCCCACCCATCAGCAGACAAGTGGATTAAAGTTTTATTGAGCTCTGCCCACAGGATCAACACCCAGCTCTACCCACCAGCAGGGCCTCCCATCAGGAAGCTTGCACAAGTCTCTTAGATAGCCTCATCCACCAGGGGGCAGAGAGCAAAAAGAAGAACTATAATCCAGCAGCCTGTGGAACAAAAACCACATTCACAGAAAGACAGACAAAATGAAAAGGCAGAGGACTATGTACCAGATGAAGGAAAAAGTAAAACCCCAGAAAAAACAACTAAATGAAGTAGAGATAGGCAAGCTTCCAGAAAAAGAATTCAGAATAATCATAGTGAAGATGATCCAGGACCTCAGAAAAAGAATGGAGGCAAAGATCGAGAAGATGCAAGAAATGTTTAACAAAGACCTAGAAGAATTAAAGGACAAACACCTAGAAGAATTAAAGAACAAACAGAGATGAACAATACAATAACTGAAGTGAAAACTACACTAGAAGGAATCTATAGCAGAATAACTGAGGCAGAAGAACAGATAAGTTGACCTGGAAGATAGAATGGTGGAATTCACTGCTGTGGAACAGCATAAAGAAAAAAGAATGAAAAGAAATGAAGACAGCCTAAGATATCTCTGGGACAACATTAAATGCACCCACATTCGCATTATAGGGGTCCCAGAAGGAGAAGAGAGAGAGAAAGGACCCAAGAAAATATTTGAAGAGATTATAGTCGAAAACTTCCCTAACATGGGAAAGGAAATAGCCACTCAAGCCCAGGAAGACAGAGAGTGCCAGGCAGGGTAAACCCAAGGAGAAACACATCGAGACACATAGTAATCAAACTGACAAAAATTACAGACAAAGAAAAATTATTAAAAGCAGCAAGGGAAAAATGATAAATAACATACAAGGGAACTCCTATAAGGTTAACAGCTGATTTCTCAGCAGAAACTCTACAAGCCAGAAGGGAGTGGCATGATATATTTAAAGTGATGAAAGTGAAGAACCTACAACCAAGATTACTCTACCCAGCAAGGGTCTCATTCAGACTCGATGGAGAAATCAAAAGCTTTACAGACAAGCAAAAGCTAAGAAAATTCAGCACCACAAAACCAGCTCTACAACAAATGCTACAGGAACTTCTCTAAGTGGGAAACACAAGAGAAGAAAAGGACCTACAAAAACGAACACAAAACAATTAAGAAAATGGTACTAGGAACATACATATCGATAATTACCTTACATGTGAATGGATTAAATGCTCCAACCAAAAGACACAGGCTCGCTGAATGGATACAAAAACAAGAGCCATATATATGGTGTCTACAAGATACCCACTTCAGACCTGAGGACACATACAGACTGAAAGTGAGGGGGTGGAAAAATAAATTCCATGCAAATGGAAATCCAAGGAAAGCTGGAGTAGCAATACTTATATCAGATAAAATAGACATTCTCAAATTAACATTCTTTAAAATAAAGAATGTTATAAGAGGCAAGGAAGGACACTACATAATGATCAAGGGATCAATCCACGAAGAAGATATAACAATTATAAATATATATGCACCCAACATAGGAGCACCTCAATACATAAGGCAAATGCTAACAGCTATAAAAGAGGAAATAGACAGTAGCACAATAATAGTGGGGGACTTTTAACACCTCACTTACACCAATGGACAGATCATACAGACAGAAAATTAATAAGTAAAAACAAGCTTTAAATGACACAATAGACCAGAAAGATTTAATTGATATTTATAGGACATTCCATATGAAAACAGCAGATTACAGTATCTTCTCAAGGGCACATGGAACATTCTCCAGCATAGATCACATCTTGAGTCACAAATCAAGCCTTGGTAAATTTAAGAAAATTGAAATCATATAAAGCATCTTTTCTGACCACAATGCTATAGGATTAGAAATAAATTACAGGAAAAAAAACATAAAAAATATAAACATATGGAGGCTAAACAATACATTACTAAATAACCAAGAAATCACTGAAGAAACTAAAGAGAAAATCAAAAAATACCTGGAGACAAATGACAATGAAAACACGACGACCCAAAACCTATAAGATGCAGCAATAGTAGTTCTAAGAGGGAAGTTTATAGCAATACAATCCAACCTCAAGAAACAAGAAAAATCTCAAATAAACAATATAACCTTACACTTAAAGGAATTAGAGAAAGAAGCACAAACAAAACCCAAAGTTAGTAGAAGGAAAGAAATCACAAAGATCAGAGCAGAAATAGAAACAAAGAAAACAATAGCAAAGATCAATAAAACTAAACGCTGGTTCTTTGAGAAGATAAACAAAATTGATAAGCCTTTAGTCAGACTCATCAAGAAAAAGAGGGAGATGACGCAAATCAGTAAAATCAGAAATGAAAAAGGAGAAGTTAAAACGGACACCACAGAAACACAAGCATCATAAGAGACTACTACAAGGAACACCATGCCAATAAAATGGACAACCTGGAAGAAATGGACAAATTCTTAGAACAGTATAACCTTCCAAGACTGAACCAGGAAGAAATAGAAAATATGAACAGACCAATCACAAGCACTGAAATTGAAACTGTGATTAAAAATCTTTCAACAAACAAAAGCCCAGGACCAGATGACTTCACAGGTAAATTCTATCAAACATTTAGAGAAGAGCTAACACCCATCCTTTTCAAACTCTTCCAGAAACTTCAGAGGAAGGAACACTCCCAAACTCATTCTACGAGGCCACCATTACCCTGATACCCAAAAACCAGACAAAGATGTCACAAAGAAAGAAAACTACAGGCCAATATCACTGATGAACATAGATGCAAAAATCCTCAACAAAATACTAGCAAGCAGAATCCAACAACACAGTAAAAGGATCATACACCATGATCAAGTGGGATTTATCCCAGGGATGCATGGATTTGTCAATATACGCAAATCAATCAGTGTGATACACCATATTAACAAACTGAAGAATAAGAACCATATGATCATCTCAATAGATGCAGAAAAAGCTTTTGACAAAATTCAACACCCATTTATGATAAAAACTCTACAGAAAGTGGGCACAGAGGGAACCTACCTCAACATAATAAAGGCTATATATGACAAACTCACAGCCAACATAGTTCTCAATGGTGAAAAACTGAAACCATTTCCTCTAAGATCAGGAACAAGACAAGGTTGTCCACTCTCACCACTATTATTCAACATAGTTTTGGAAGTTTTAGCCACAGCAATCAGAGAAGGAAAAGAAATAAAAGGAATACAAATCGGAAAAGAAGAAGTAAAGATGTCACTGTTTGCAGATGACATGATACTATACACAGAGGATCCTAAAGATGCCACCAGAAAACTACTAGAGCTAATCAATGAATTTGGTAATGTTACCAGAAATCTCTTGCATTCTTATACATTAACAATGAAAGATCAGAGGGAGAAATTAAGGAAACAATCCCCTTCACCATTGCAACAAAAAGAATTAAATAGCTAGGAATAAACCTACCTAAGGAAGTAAAAAACCTGTACTCAGAAAAGTATAAGACACTGATGAAAGAAATCAAAGATGACACAAACAGATGGAGAGATATACCATGTTCGTGGATTGGAAGAATCAATACTGTCAAAATGATTATTCTACCCAAAGCAATCTACAGATTCAATGTAATCCCATCAAATTACCAATGGCATTTTTTTTTATAGAACTAGAACAAAAAAATCTTAAAATTTGTATGGAGACACAAAAGACCCTGAATTGCCAAAGCAATCTTGAGGGAAAAAAACAGAGCTGGAGGAATCAGACTCTCTGACTTCAGACTATACTACAAACCTACAGTAATCAAGACAATATGGTACTGGCAGAAAAACAGAAATATAGATCAATGGAATAGGATAGGAATCCCAGCGATAAACTCATGCACCTATGGTCACCTAATCTATGACACAGTAGGCAAGGATATACAATGGAGAAAAGACAGTCTCTTCAATAAGTGGTGCTAGGAAAACTGGACAGCTACAGGTAAAACAATGAAATTAGAACACTCCCTAATACCATACACAAAAATAAACTCAAAATGGATTGAAGACCTAAATGTAAGACCAGACACTATAAAACTCTTAGAGGAAAACATAGGAAGAACACTCTTTGACATAAATCACAGCAAGATCTTTTTTGACCCACCTCCTAGAGTAACGGAAATAAAAACAAAAATAAACAAATGGGACCTAATGAAACTTAAAAGTTTTTGCACAGCAAAGGAAACTACAAACAAGACAAAAAGACAACCTTCAGAATGGGAGAAAATATTTGCAAACGAATCAATGGACAAAGGATTAATCTCCAAAATATATAAATAGCTCATGCAGCTCAATATTAAAAAACAAACAACTGAATCAAAAAATGGGCGGAAGACTCAAACAGACATTTTTCCAAAGAAGGCATGCAGATGGCCAAGAGGCACATGAAAAGCTGCTCAGCATCACTAATTATTAGAGAAATGCAAATCAAAACTACAATGAGGTATCACCTTACACCAGTTAGAATGGGCATCATCAGAAAATTTACAAAGAACAAATGCTGGAGAGGGTGTGGACAAAAGGGAACCCTCTTACACTGTTGGTGGGAATGTAAGTTGATACAGCCACTATGGAGAACAGTATGGAAGTTCCTTAAAAAACTGAAAACAGCATTACCATATGACCCAGCAATCCCACTCCTGGGCATATACCCAGAGAAAACCATGATTCAAAAAGTCATGTACCACAATGTTCACTGCAGCGCTATTTACAACAGCCAGGTCATGGAAACAACCTAAATGCCCATCAACAGACGAACAGATAAAGAAGATGCCTTACACATATACAATGGAATATTACTCAGCCATAAAAAGGAATGAAATTGGGTCATTTGCAGAGATGCAGATGGACCTAGAGACTGTCATACAGAGTGAAGTAAGTCAGAAAGAGAAAAACAAGTATCGTACATTAATGCGTATATGTGGAATCTAGAAAAATGGTACAGATGAACCAGTTTGCAAGGCAGAAAAAGGGACACAGATGTAGAGAACAAACGTATGGACACCAAGGTGGGAAGAGTCGGGGGGTGTGGTGGTGGTGGGATGAATTGGGAGATTGGGATTGACATATATACTCTAATATGTATAAAATAAATAACTAATAAGAACCTGCTGCATAAAAAAATAAATTAATTAAATTTAAAAAAATGTTTTCTTTTATTTGGTCTGCATACCAGTAAGGTATTTTGTCTCTTTTCCAGTCTGTATCTAGAAACAGGTCTCTTAATTAGTTTTGCCTGGAGTGAGCTTGTTCAATATATAGCTGTTCCCTCAACACAGGAAAGACTTTTTTCTGCTATTGCATTCATTCTAGGCTCTAGCTCTTCATTTTTGTACAGTAGTCCCTCCTCCTCCCACAGCTTCACCTTCTGTGGTTTCAGTTACCTGTTGCCAAGTGCAGTCTGAAAATATTAAATTGAAAATTCCAGAAATAAACAAATCATAAGTTTTAAATTGTGCATCATTCTGAGTATCATGATGAAATCTCATGGTTTCCCGCTCCATCCTGCCCAAGACGTGAAATCATCTCTTTGTCCCACATATCTGGTCTGTTAGTCACTTAGTGGCTGACTTGGTTATCAGATTGACTGTCACGGTATTGCAGCGCTTGTGCCCAATTCACCCTTATTTTACTTAATAATGGCCCCAAAGCACAAGAGTAGTGATGCTAGCAATTCAAATATGCCAAAGAGAAGCCATGAAGTGGCGTCAGCAGAGGTTAGTGTGCTCTTGAATTCTGTTTACCATTCTTCTGGTTTTTTTAATTAAACTTTTTATTTTAGAATGGTTGTTTATTTACAGAAAAACTCTCTGGATAGTATGGCGAGTTCCCACATAGCTCCTTGCTATTTTACTTAACATGCAGCAATTTGGATTCTCTTTACCTAGTTTAGGTTTCTTTTTCCTTTAATAGAGTTTATATCTATTCATATTTTACAAAGGATGCTAGACAGTTCACCAAAATTTTCACCTGTGCCTTTCAGTGAATTATTTTTAGAGTATGCTTTTCTTCTGAGCCCTCTGGATGGTGATATTTTCTTTTAAACGTGGTAGTTGCGACAGTAGACTTTTCTTTTGAACCTTGCTCTTTAGAGTCTATACTTTGCATTTTAATATTGTTGGTAATTTGAGAACTAAGAGTTTTCCTCTTTTAAGCAGCCGTCAATTGGGAAAACGAATTAGCACTATTAATGTCTTGTAACAAATTATCACAAAATGGGTGACTTAAAACAGCAGAAATGAATTCTCTCCCAGTTCTGAAGGCCAGAAGTCTGAAATCAGTACACTGGCCCGAAAGCAAGGTGTTGGCAGGGCCGTGCTCCCTCTGGAGGCTCTCGGAGAGAACAGTTCCTTGCCTCTTCCAGCTCTGGCGACTGCTGTCATTCTTTGCCTTGTGGTCGCATCATGCCAATTTCTGCTTCTGTCTTCTCATCTCCTTTTCCTCTGTTTACGTGACATCTTCCTCTGCCTCCTTCTTATAAGGATAGCAATTACATTTAGGACCTGCAGGATAATCTCTCCATCTCAAGATCCTTAATTGCATCTGCAAAGATTCTTTTTCTCACAAGGTAAAATTCACAGGTTCCAGGAGTTAGGACCTGATATCTTTGGGGGGGGGCTTTATTCTACCTACCACAGGCATGATCTACTATGATTCAGCAATTCTACACACACACACACACACACACACACACACACACACACACACACACACTCACTCATTTTTTTTTCTACCAGAAGACATGTAAAAAAAAAAAGTTCATAGCAGCATGACTTGTAATGGTCAGAAACTAGAACATCCATCAACAGTAGAGTGGATGAATAAGCTGTGATAGTTGTGCAGTGGAATACTTTACATCAGTGAGAATGAAATCACAGAAACTACGTGCAACAACATGATGACTCTCGCACATAGAATAGGACTGAAAGAAAGCAGATAGAAAAGAGTACGCCCTAGAAGAGTCTGTTAAAAATAGGCAATGTAATGTTAAAAATAGGCAAAATTAATCTGTGTGTTAGAACTTAGGATAGTGGTTACCTTGGAGGGGGTAATGACTACAGGAGGGTGAATTGAGGTGATAGTAGGATTCAGGGGTGATAGAAGGATTTTCTGATCTGATCTGAATTCTGAGTGAGAATTCATTGAGCTGTCTACTTTTGATTTGTGAACATTACCAAAACAGGATATTCAGTGAAAAGAAAGCTAACAGTTTTCTTAGGACCAGGCAGAATCTTCAGGACAATGTCCAGATGACTGGAGCTGGAAGAGGAAGGGGTCCCAATTTCAGGTCAAAGTCAGGCTTTCAAAGTTTGAGATGATAAGAACTTAAGAACTGGTAGGTGAGGTGATGATATTTAGAGGAATGTCAGCTCCCTCACATTCTTGTATAAATGAATATTGTATAAATAAATCAGTTGATAGAAGGGACAGATGGATCAATAGATAAAGCAGACATTTGGTCTGAGTTCAAGGAGTTGGGTCAGTTAAGCCAAGTCATTTACTCTCAAGAACTACACTGTCCAATATGTGGCCATCAATCACTTGAAATGTGGCTGGTCCAAACAGACATTCTGTACATCAGATTTCAGACACAGTACAAAAAAGAATAATTTATTTGTATGTTGATCATATATTGAAATGATAACCTTTGAATTATTGGGTTAAATAATATCTATTATTAAAATAAATTCCATCTGTTTCTTCTTAAAATACGGCTACTAGAAAATTTTAAATTTATTATATGACTAGCGTTTGTGACTTGCATTCTATTTTTATTGGACAGTAGTGATCTAGACCGTGATAAATCTGCTAGGCAGTTACTAGGCATGCGAGCTATCAGCTACTTACTTTTCTTGCATATGCAAGACTTGGATAGGGCCTGATCGAGTTTGGTCTCATGACAGGAAGAATGAAGTGACTGAAGTTACAACTGAACTATTACAACTGAACTATTATTTCTGAGTTTTCAAGTCTATGGGAAACCTAATTGTTCTAAACAATGAGTTCAAAATTAAGGTACCACTGCTCATCTGGTAGTTACATAATCTCTTAACAGACCCAGTGTCTAGTACCATGTAAGCGGCTTTTTGGGCGATGGTGGTATGACAGAGTGGGCAGAGAACAGGCTTTGGAGTCCGACATTCCTGAATTCAAGCAGGAAGTCTGTAACTTATAGGCTGGGTGGCCTCAGTTCAATGACGTAATTTCTCTGGGCCTCAGTTTCCACAGCTATATAATGGGCTTATTAATATCCACCTAGTAGGGTAGGTGTCAGATTTGAAGTAATATATAAAGTATACAGTGCATAAATGACACTCAAAATATGGTAGTTGTTGTCATTCTTGAGTTCATTAAGAAGTGTGAGGAAAACACTAAACATTTTATAGGCTCTGATGAGAAAAATTCTAAAGATTTTTCTTTGTACATCCTTATAATACTTCAGACCAACTCAGGCCATTCCACACCTTTGGTTTCTCTAGCAAATAATGAGGACAAGCTCACACACATGGAAAGCCAGGCCACAGGAAGCCTCCTCTTTCTCACTGTGTACATTTAGCTTCAAGGATGTAATGCCGGCATCACAAAGAATTACTCTGCATTCAAAACACTCAGCAACGTCAATCTGCTCCTTTTAGTACCAGATGCTGGCGGGCCACCCCATCAATCATTCTCACAGTCACCCATCAGCGTGTCATCGCTGTGTCAGAGATATGTTTCGGCAGGCTCGCTGCACGGTACACGTAATCAGCGGAGATGCCACCCTTAACTGTGATTGATGCCTGTCTTTTGACAATTTCTCCTGCCAGACCCCTCCATCACTCCATGGCAATGTTTTCCTGAATGCTAAATAATTTCTCTGAATTATCACAGACGCTTTGTAGACTGACTTGCAGAGATGTCTTTTTGTCACAGCTGCATTTGGAAGGGTTTTTATTTTGTATGTCCTTTTTTTTTAACCTCTGATGATTCTTTCCATGTTTCTATCACTTTCTTCATTCATCACAGCAGGACTTTTTTTGAGGTAAATAAAAAGGACATTATATGCTGGAGAGGGTGTGGAGAAAAGGGAATCCTCTTGCACTGTTGGTGGGAACGTAAATTGATACAGCCACTATAGAGGTTCCTTATAAAACTAAAAATAGAACTACCATACGACCCAGCAATCCCACTACTGGGCATATACCCTGAGAAAACCATAATTCAAAAACAGTCATGTACCACAATGTTCATTGCAGCACTATTTCCAATAGCCAGGACATGGAAGCAACCTAGGTGTCCATCGACAGATGAATGGATAAAGAAGGTGTGGCACATATATACAATGGAATATTACTCAGCCATAAAAAGAAAGGAAATTGTGTTATTTGTAGTGCGGTGGATGGACCTAGAGTCTGTCATACAGAGTGAAGTAAGTCAGAAAGAGAAAAACAAATACCATATGCTAACACATATATATGGAATCTAAAAAAAAAAAAAAAAAAAGGTTCTGAAGAACCTAGGGGCAAGACAGGAATAAAGACACAGACATAGAGAATGGACTTGAGGACACGGGGAGGGGGAAGGGTAAGCTGGGACAAAGTGAGAGAGTGGCATGGACATATATACACTACCAAATGTAAGGTAGATAGCTAGTGGGAAGCAGCCTCATAGCACAGGGAGATCAGCTCAGTGCTTTGTGACCACCTAGAGGGCTGGGATAGGGAGGGTGGGAGGGAGGGAGATGCAAGAGGGAGGAGATATGGGGGTATATGTATATGTATAACTGATTCACTTTGTTATAAAGCAGAAACTAACACAACATTGTAAAGCAATTATACTCCAATAAAGATGTTAAAAAAAAAAGGATATTATAATCAGTCTAGTTGGGCAGATGTCTGAAATCCATTTTAAATTCTTCATTTGGCTGGCAGCATGACCTTGAAAATATAATTATTACTATGCCTTTGCTTAAACTATGCCCTTGTTATTACTATGTCTCTTCTATTAGAGATTATGATTTTTAAGAATCTGAGATGTCAGACAAATCCAAGTAAGTGTCCCACACCTCCCTTATAATCCGGCATCTGATGTTGGGCACAGAGGCCCTTTTTGGCCAAATCTGCACTTGTGTGAGGTGACCTCATTGCTTCCTGTCCTTCTCCTTCCTCTCTGCTACCCGCATCAAGCCCTAGCTCTAACCCAGATGCATAACTGTCATGGAATCATTAGTAGGTGACAAATACAGATGGCCCAAGAAGCTCCTCTGTTACAAGAAGACACCTGTAACTGAAACCTAAAGTTATGCCAAATGAAACACTTACTTGATCCTCTTTAAGGAAAAATGAACAGCACTTTCATTTGATGATACCCAAAGTGTCATTGAAAAAGAGGAACAGTCATGTTCAAATTCATAGGACACATTCTAAAGACGAAAAGGCAACAGGTGGTTAACTTCAGCTTCCACTCAAGATCAGCCATGGCTCCTCTCTAACACACTCTTCCTTGAAATGGAAAATATCCTGAAAGATGATTTCCTACAAATGCCCGGTTAGTGACCTTTTCTCTTGTATGCCCTCCTGTAAATCCCAATGAATAAAATAATACCAATAAAAATTTTGGGGAAACATGGTCTTATCCATTTAGTTACTTTAAGGAATAAGTAAAATCTGTTTTCTGCTCTTCTTATATGTTTACCCGGTTTATTTGTATTCTCACCATCTTTTTGTTGAGAACTGGGCATTTTAGGTAATATATTGTAGCAATTTTGGATACTAATTCCCTTCCCCCATCTTCAAGGCTTGTTTTTCTTATTAGCTTGTTTATTACTTTAGTGACTTGGCTGGACGATTTTAGGAAAATCTGTTTTCCCTACAGTGTGAAGCCTTTGATGTTGTTCCTTAGAGAACACAGTTGACTGTGTACAGTCAACCTGGGATAAGAGTTATATTAGGGCTTTCATTTTAGAGCTTTCTAGACTGCCTCTTCCCCTGACCTCTCTGCTGTCTGATAGGTTTGGTATGACACTCAGTTATTAAGTTGCAGTAACTGCCAGCCGACAATATTCACTCTTTGACAACACCCTGGCATAAACTGCTCCACGGTATGATCCAATTAATTTCAGGGCCTGTTGCAGGAACAGATCTTGAGGCCAGTCTTTCAGGTCTGTTCTGATTCCAGGAGGGCTTTTCTTAGCTATATTTTTCCTTGGTTCTCTCTGGTAAATTAGCAGGCCTACGGTTTAGCTTGTTGCTCTCATAGAGCCAGCAGCTTCCTCTTAATTGTATACCACCAACATCTCCCTTGTTTTTGAGAGTGCCCTTATGCTTGAACTTCTCCACACTCTGTTTCAAATAAAGTAAGCTTTTGGAGCATGCCAGAGCTCTATGTTCTTACGGATTGCTTCTCCCCTTGCACAAAGCTCAGAGATGCTGTTTTAGAGCTGGGGACAGGAATAATACTTGTGCTTTACAATCAGGGCTCTGGGCAGTGATGGTAGCCTCTGGTATTTCAGGTTGTCTCTTATGGCATGGGAGCTCTGCCCCAGAGGTGACGTGGCCTAACATGCCTGGGGCCTGGGCCCTACGAGTGGGGACTGGGTAGAGAAAGGGAGCCCTGACCTCTTAGCCACCCTTACCAGGAATTTAGTCTCTGCAACATGGATCTGGAGGAAATGAGAGTTACTGATGGTCTGTCCCTCCTGGAGAGAGATTGTATCCCTTGATTGATGAGGGGAGAGGGACTTGTCTTCTTGGCCATACCCGCTCAGAATGAAATGTCCATCAAGCTGAGCTGGGGGTATGGAAGGAGGGTCATAGCTGAAGTGCCATAAGTTCTTGCTGTTTTTACTAAGATTCAGTAGATTTTCTTGAATAAACGCCCATCCATTTGTTGTATGCCCTTAGGATAGTTTCCAGCAACTTCAAAGGTTTGGGGAACAGGTCCATGGAACTCCTCATGCTACCATTCTAGACATGCAATCTCCTAAGAGCCTTATTTTCATTTTATATACAAAAATGGAAAAAAACAATCCTTAGCTCACAGGCCATATAAAAACACACGATGGGCTGGATTTAGCTTGTGTGCTGAATTTGCCAATCCCTGCTCTATGGTAATAATGCCAATTTACATGTCACATGCCTCAAAATTTTACACTCATACATTTGGAATTTTAAATATGTTTTTCTGCTGTGCTATTGGTGATGGATTTCATTCATCTGGGCATATACTCTGTTTGTTATTCTTAGGGTTATACAATTCTGGCCTTACTAGTTGTACCTTTACTATTCTTGGTATCTTTTACTCCTTGATGTCTGGGTAGGGAGAAAGACAAAGGAAGGTAAAAACTAAGTCCTTACATGCCTGTTCTGGCAAGACTGATGTTCTGCCGATCATCACTGTTGATCTAGCTCATTGTCTATAAACTCTACAAGACTTAGTCATTTCTTTGACAAGTCTTGATCACTGAGGACTAATTCTCAAATGGTTCTCTTAGGGACTGGTGGTCCCCTGAGAACTTTGATATCCATCTGGAGGATTTACATCATTGTCCGCTGATGCTTGCACCCCCCTTTTCTATGCTATGGAGGTTCTGAGCACTCTGCAGCCTCCACACTCGTCAATCCTCTGTGGCTCCAATTCTGGACAGCATGAAGGAAAAAAGATTTATCTTTTATACTTCTCGAGAAAATAATTTATCGAGAACATAATTTATCTTTTATACTTCTCGAGAACATAATTAAATTTGCAGAAGGCAGGCATCTGCAAGCCAAGGAAAGAGACCTCAGGAGAAGCCAACCCTGCTGATACCTTGGCCTTGGACTTCCAGACTCCAGAAATGTGAGAAAATAAATTTTTGCTGTTTAAGCCACCGGTCTGTAGCATTTTGTTATGGCAGCCCAAGAATACTACAATAGGTAGCACTCACTGCTTCATTTTCTGTCCATACTACCATCCCACACCCTCCCCAGTGTTCTTTGCACTGCTCTGGAAAACGTTACCAGTCCCACTAGTTAGGAAGACATAACATCATGGAGTAAGAATGTACCTCTTCCTTGAAGCAACTATCAAACGTTAAAACCAGTTATCTTGTGTGTCCTTCCCCTTATCTTCAAGGCAAGTGTGTGTGCTGAGGTGTGGGCGTGGTTACTGAGAATTCACTCACAGCCTGTGAAGAAAGGAGATGCTGCACTTTCTCCAAAAGCTGTTTTACCTCCCCAGCCATTCTGCATATTGACGAGGTTGTTGGCTCTGGTTGTAGTGGGAGTGCTCCTTCTGCCAAAATGACATCTCTTGATAAAATCTCTGAAGCAGTGTCTCATAGCCCAACTTGAGGACTTATCCGGAATTATCACGAGGTATTTATTCCTTGTTGTTTTCAGCGGCAGGACTGAGTCATTTTCCAAAACAACAGGGATGATCTTTCTCATCTACCATATCACCCTGTCTCACAGAATTCCTAGCATTTTCCTAGAAACATGGTAATAAATCTATCAAATTACTGAGGGCTGCTTTGGTATAAAACACATATGATAGAAATTATCTCTGTTGTCTGGTTAATCATTAATCAAAGCAACAAGGTAAAGTCCTTTGATAGCCAGATAAAATATCTAAGGTTAATATATTTCAATGACTAAACTAAGCTGAGCAAATCTATCTCTTAATCATCTGGTAAAGATTTCTTGCCATCTGATTAGGAAACAGATTGTGCTCATATTACTGACTGGTTCCGTATCATTGTTCACTCCTCGGCCCTGGATCACTTCTTACTTTGCTGCCAGTCACCTCATGGATTTTCAAGACATCAATTTCTCCCTGAACAGCAGCCACAATAATGGTTTCAGAAAAGGTGGAGTTAAGGAATGGAAGTGAGGGTAGGGAAAACTGTTTCTGCCTTTATCCACATGCTAAGCATGGACACAGCTAATTCCACACTATGCTGCCCAAACCAGGCCAAAACCTTTAGCAAACTTTACTGAAAACTTGGGTATAACAGGAGAGAATTACATTTCATAGATGCTCAAGCTCAGATACTAGATATGACTGATCTCATACTCACAAGGGTCCAACCCCTTACCTCGTGATCCTTCTTGGACGCTTCACAGTCTAGCTCTGAGCCCGCTTCTACATAGAGGAAGTCTGCCATACTCTCTAGAACAGAGGGAGAGAGAGAGAAAAAAAGCGAGAACCTGAGTTCCAGTGCCTCCTCCCTACGGTGCTCTAGGCCACAGTCACCTGCTCCAGGTCTGCTTTCGAGTCTTCATGTTGCATCCCAGATCCCTCACCTTCTGAGATGATTGGCTTTTGGGGTGCTTGATACTTTCATTAAAAAAAACAGCACTTCCTACCCTTGGCAGTTACCCTTGGCCTTGCCCTAGAATCCCCTTCAGGATTTTCTGTCATATCACAAATATCTACTATCAGCATGTTCATCAATATCTAGGACATTCAGTCTATAATAACACTGCTGAGACCAACAACTTTAACATATGTTTCTTGTTGGGTGTCAACAATCAAAGTCTGGTGTCTTTATGCATCTTCCACTAGCATGAAGTGAGATTATGTCCCAGAACTCTTACTCTCATCTTCTGGTTTCCAATCCTATTTGTCTGTGGATAACTGCTTGAATGAGAAAACAAGCACACACTCACACACACACACACGTTTTCAAAAGCAATTTTCAGGTGAAGTGTAATCTTAATCTATAATTTTGGGAAAAAAATTCCTAAAAGAAGTGATATCTAGAGATCAAACTTTACCACAAATAAGATAAATTTGATATTTTAACGGAATTAGACTCTTTTTTTCTCCTTGCTTTCCTTTTTACCACGAAAAGTTGATAGAAATGGACTTTTCAGAAAGAACTATTTGTCCTAAAGAGCAAATCCAAGCCGCCAACTTCTCATAACACTTGAAAGTTTGAGATTTCAATTTTTTCTGTTAAGGTTTCAAAACTCTAATTCATAAGGGTACAATTTCAAAAATGCCCTTATCCTTAGCGGTCTCTATAAGAAGAAAGTTTCCCAAATGTAAGAACACTGAGTCCTAAGATGCAGACAGTAGATCAATCTCCACCTTCCACAGCAAACCCCAGGGGAGAGAGCCCTCCATTGGCAGCCTGGACAGAAGTAAGATCCCTTTCAGCTACAGCCAGATTCTTCTGCCACCCTCAATCTTCAAACTTAAGAGAAGTGGCCAGCATAGAATGATCCAGGCCCAGCCTTCTAAATGTATTATAATTGTTAACCCTGTAAAGCAGGCTTGCGTAGAGAAATACGATCCAGTGCATGAAATATTTCTCTAACCGTGACACCATCTCTTTAAAAAATAACTTAAACGCCAAAAACTGAGATATTTTAATGAAATGAGTCCAGGCAATTTTTTCCAAGCCTGTTTAGCCCAGCATCAAACCCTGAGTCTGACAGCACCAAGCTACATGGTTCTTGAGGGACCTCAATGCCTGAGTGAGTCTCCCAAGGTGCCTCACCAACTCCCAGGGCAAGACTCAGGCCCAGGGGATGAGAGCTCCATTATTCCAAGTCTGCACAATCACACATTTTTTCCATAAGTCCTTGGTCTCGAGGGACTACCTTGCAAAAGGAAAAGCCAATTTAATAAAGAAAAGACAACAAAGAAAATCCTCTTTTCATCACACTGTATGCTCGAGACACCTTTCATGGTGAGAACTGCTAAACTGAAACCACAGATAAAGAGGTCTTAAATTTTTTCTTTATGGAAGTAAGGGATTTGTCCATTTTTTCCCCAGTAAGCATCTAATAAGTTTCCACTCTTCACCAGACACTAGGCAAAGCTCTGGGGCTACAGTCAGGAAAGAGCCTTGCTCTCTGCCAGCAGTGCACACTGTTCTGGAGGAAACGCACGTGTAGTTTCCTCCAGTATCGGGCAGAATAAAACACACTTCAAATATAAAGCCCAAGCAAAATACTACAGGCACCCAGAGGTAATAATGATAACAATAATGATGCTAGGGGTAATAATAAAATATTACTAATATAACAGCTCCATTTTTTTTTTTTAATTTTTTGCGGTACACGGTGCCTCTCACTGTTGTGGTCTCTCCCATTGTGGAGCACAGGCTCCGGACACGCAGGCTCAGTGGCCATGGCTCACGGACCCAGCCGCTCCGCGGCATGTGGGATCTTCCCGGACCGGGGCACGAACCCGTGTCCCCTGCATCGGCAGGCAGACTCTCAACCACTGCGCCACCAGGGAAGCCCTAACAGCTCCATTTTTAAAGAACAGGTCCTCTGCTAAGTGATTTATATACATTGTAGAAGAGTCTTCGTGACAGTTCTATGTGACGGGTACTGTTTCTGCCTCCATTTCACAAATATGGAAACTGAGGCACGCGGAGCAAGGAATGCCCAAGTGGGTTTCAAGCAGGCAGGACAACTTCACAGAGGATATAAGCCATAGCCTACAAGGATAAATGGGATTTAGATAGATGGAGTAAGAAGAGGGGAGAGACGGAAGACAGCTCAGGATGAGGAAAGAAAGAGTACATGAAGAACTAAGTTAAGCAAAATTAAAGGGATGGTTGTGCTGAAAATGGAAGGAGGGCAGTGTTAAAAGTGACATCCAGTATTTAAAACAGTTGGAACCGTACCACACAGCCAGCAGACCCTCAGCAAACGCAATGTTGTGAGGTGAAGTAATGAATGCATTTATCAGCATCCAGCCTCACTTTCAGTTCTATGGGGCTGCATTAAATGACACTTGCTTCTTGCCCATGCTGCAGGCAATTTTATTATTATTTTTGATTTCTTAACCTGTTTCATAATTCCTTTCCTTTCTCCTATAAGCTGAAGGGAAATGCAATCACAGGTGAGCAACAGGCTAGGATATGAAACAAAAGTTTTAAATGTGAAAGAGGAAAAAAATCAACCTTGTCAGCACATCGGCAAAATTGAATGAAAGTTGGCATGCAGTGACAGGAAGAGAACGTGGAGGGTAAATGAAAGACATAAAACATCCTTCCAGTGACAGGAGAAGTAAACTAATCTTTGGTGAACACCTACCTCATGCCAGCACTTTCCCTACATCGTCTCTCCAAACTCTACCTACAAGGCACTATGATTCCTATTTTACAGACGAGAATACTCATACTTACAAATGTGAAATTCTTACCTGAAATCACTGCAGTTAGCAATGGCAGATTCCACTTATGAAACCTTGTCTACCTGATTCCCAATCCTATGTGCTTTCTACTATGGTGTATTGTATCCACAAGAACTAACAGTCAATCAGGGTCTTATTTTAATTATCTCAATGTCTCTCTCTCCCTCTCCCCCCGCACCTACATATATTATATAATATGATGTATTTGATAAATATTTTTTACTTACTCAAAACCATGAATAAACATTGAATCAGTCAAGCTTTATGATCCCATAGCAAGTCTTCATGCGTAAGTACCTGAGAAACAGTCATGAGAAAAACAGAGATATAAGAATGGCTCTATTTGCCAATGTGTTGGTATATTAAAAGTATGAAAACAATTGTAAACACTAATAATAATTAAATAATTTTAGTACTTTCAGTATTTTAAAAGGTTGTCTTTAACTTAAAGTGGTTAGTCTTTCAAAAAACTGGAAAAGGTGTTTGATAGTGGGGAAAGAACCAAAGATCAAAGCTGAGAAATACAGAATTTCCTGACTACATGCAAGCCTGCCTATGACCTTCCAACCACTGCCTTCTGAGCTGTCACTCTTCCTACAGATTCTAGTGATTAGCCAAAATGTTATTTTCAGAAGATAGAGAAAACTAAGACTTTATCTAAATAGAAAGCTTTGCCACTGTTTGATTTAAAATTTCACTCAAAAGCATTTAGAATTGGTTTAACTTTGTAACTGGAAAAGCAGCAAGAGTGTGATGCGATTGATTAAACCATATGAACAGAAATGATAGATCTGCACCCTTCTTTTGATACTAATCATGCCTTATGTCAGTGCAGGGCTGTGTAAATTTCAAAGCGGTTATATATATTTATCTTTGCAATGGATTTGGTCAACATTCCTCTGGAGTAAATAGTATAGGAAAAAGAATCAGCATTTTATGTTAAGAAAACTTGAGGCCTGGAGATATTAAGCAGCTTTCCTACAGTCTCAGAGTTTGGGAGAAGTTAGTAAGGACTGAACTTCTTGTCTCCATAAATCCTAGCCTGGTGTTTGTTCTGCTGCTCTAGTATCTCACGACACCAGTAAATGCACTACAGATCCCACATTCCTCTTGGGGATTCTATAGCAACAGAGAGGATTAGGACCTGAGACTCTGATTCCTTAAATGTGCCAGGGGATTCTTTGATCAGAAATTTGGGGAAACTCCAACCATTTGGTAAATATGGAGCAATATATTGCAGAATAGTTTTCTTTGGAAATTCAAGCCCACATTAATTGCAGTTAATATTTCTTTAATATTCCTAGAGATAGTGTAAACAATTGAATCAAAAGATGAGTTATTTCAGCTCATGGTTCCAGAGCAAATAATAGAATATGATTAAAATGTTGTTTAAAAGTAATGTTTTAAAAAACAACATAGTGTGATCATAGCTGCAATAGGTAGAGAAACAAGTCAAGAGAAAAGTATTATTCTGGGTGAATGGATTAATACTTTACTTACAGTGAGTATACATATAATTAAAAACACAGTTATCTTTAATTAAATACCATCAAGCAAGAGAAAAAAGTAGGAAAGATAGCTACAGAACTGTAAACTCTCCTAGAGCGACACTTAAAAACTCAGTTTCCACCCTTGGCACCTCCTGACGTGATTCTCTTGGTGACTGCCTAGATGTTTATTTGATAATGATGAAAATCAGGGAGTCATGAGTTGTGCATAATGGCTTCCCACAATTCACTTATTCACTCATTCAGCAAGTATTTGTTGAATTCTTACCACATAGCAGGCCCTGAGCTAGAAGCTAGTTTTACAAGGTGATGCAAACTCAGGATCTTTTCTCCCAGGGTTTATAATCTAACGGGGGTTGTAGAAGAGTAAAGTGATAACAGGAAATAAAGGAGCTATGAGTACATAGGAAGGGAATCTACTCAAATCTGGGGGCCAGATTTCAAGGACCATTTCAACTTAGAACCGAAGATAAATAGGAGTTGGTCAGGTGAAGAGTGAGGGAGAGACTGCTCCAGGTAGAGGAGATATTTGTGCAGCATCCTGTAAGTGAAACAGAGCCTGAATCTTTCATGGAACTAAAAGAAATTTAGTGTACGAACAGCAGTTCGTCAGGAGGAGAGTGGAATGAAAACAGGCTTGAAAGATAAGCAATGCTAGATCATTAGTATTCTGGACATAAGGATTGTAAGCAGTACAGAGAGATATGATCAGGTTTGTGTGTTTCAGACACATCACACTAGCTATTATATGAAGAATGATTTAAGGAAGGAATATATGGAGTTTCACCAGGAAGATTTTTTCATAGTTCAGGTGAGATATGGACTGGAATAGTAGGAGTGAGGATGGAGAGAAGTAGGTATTTTCAAAAGAAACACCAGGACTTTGTGAGTGATTATACATAGGAGTAAGAGAAAGGTGGGGACCAAGGAGAATGTTTAACTTTCTGGCTTGAGTAACTGAGTCAGTGATTGTTCCATTTCCTATTTCTTGAGTAGGGAACATAGAAGAAAAGCATGTTTGAGGAAGCCGATAGTGATCTTGAGGGACTCATGGTATATCCAAGTAGAATATTCAGCAGGCCGCTTTATATATATATGAGTCTCTGGGCTGGAACCATACAATTAAGAGGCGTCACAAGAATTCTATGCTGCAGCTAAAAAGAGATAAGTTTCACCCTTTTAAAAATTGTTGATCAAATGGAAGAGGCTGCAGTAGACACATGGTTGTAAAATCTAAAAATAGGCCATCCCACTCCCAGATTAAACTCATCAACTAGAAAGGGGAAGTTTCGTTTGAATAGCTTGACTTTAATCAAAGGGCCCAGGCTGATGGAGGGAGAGCTGGTCCTGAGTATAGGGTCTGGGTCTCTCCTGACCCCATTTACCATGGCACTCTAGGTATGTCTCTAGGGAAAGAGCTGCATAAAAGCTTGAAATGGAATTGTTGGTTATTAATAGCTATAGAATGAAGATCCCAGGCCTACTCTGGCATAAGGCTCCTGAGACTGAGTGTAATGCTAGCAAGAGTAAAGACAGTCATCAAATTACAAGAGAAGAGAAAAAAGAAACAAAAAAGAACTACAAAAACAACCAGAAAACAGTTAACAAAATGGCAATAAGTACATACCTATCAGTAATTATTTTTTTATTTTTTCACATCTTTATTGGAATATAATTGCTTTACATTGTTGAGTTAGTTTCTGCTGTATAACAAAGTGAATCAGCTACACCTATACAAATATCCCCATATCCCCTCCCTCTTGCATATCCCTCCCATCCTCCCTATCCCACCCCTCTAGGTGGTCACAAAGCACCTAGCTGATCTCCCTATGCTATGCAGCTGCTTCCCACTAGCTATATATTTTACATTTGGTAGTGTATACATGTCAATGCCACGCTCTCACTTCGTCCCAGCTAACCCTTCCCTCTCCCCATGTCCTCAAGCCCATTCTCTATGTCTGTGTCTTTATTCCTGTCTTGCCCCTACATTCTTCAGAACCTTTTTTTTTAGATTCCATATATATGTATTAGCATACGGTATTTGTTTTTCTCTTTCTGACTTACTTCACTCTGTATGACAGACTCTAGGTCCATCCACCTCACTACAAATAACTCAATTTCCTTTCTTTTTATGGCTGAGTAATATTCCATTGTATATATGTGCCACATCTTCTTTATCCATTCATCTGTCGATGGACACCTAGGTTGCTTCCATGTCCTGGCTATTGGAAATAGTGCTGAAATGAACACTGTGGTACATGACTGTTTTTGAATTATGGTTTTCTCAGGGTATATGCCCAGTAGTGGGATTGCTGTGTTGTATGGTAGTTCTATTTTTAGTTTTATAAGGAACCTCCATAGTGGCTGTATCAATTTACATTCCCACCAACAGTGCAAGAGGGTTCCCTTTTCTCCACACCCTCTTCAACATTTATTGTTTGTAGACCTCTGGATGACGGCCATTCTGCCAGTGTGAGGTAATACCTCATTGTAGTTCTGACTTGTATTGTTCTAATTATTAGTGATGTTGAGCATCCTTTCACATGTTTGTTGGAAATCTGTATATCTTCTTTGGAGAAATGTCTATTTAGGTTTTCTGCCCATTTTTGGATTGGGTTGTTTTTTTGATATTGAGCTGCATGAGCTGCTTTGCCAGTTGCTTCGTTTGCAAATATTTTCTCCCATTCTGAGGGTTGTCTTTTCGTTTTGTTTATGGTTTCCTTTGCTGTGCAAAAGCTTTTAAGTTTCATTAGGTCCCATTTATTTTTGTTTTTATTTCCGTTTCTCCAGAAGGTGGGTCTAAAAGGATCTTGCTGTGACTTATGTCATAGAGTGTTCTGCCTATGTTTTCCTCTAAGAGTTCTATAGTGCCTGTCCTTACATTTAGGTCTTCAAAGCATTTGGAGTTTATTTTTGTGTATGGTGTTAGGAAGTGTTCCAATTTCATTCTTTTACATGTAGCTGTCCAGTTTTCCCAGCACCACTTACTGAAGAGGCTGTCTTTTCACCATTGTATATTCTTGCCTCCTTTATCGAAGATAAGATGACCATATGTGCATGGGTTTATCTCTGGGCCTTCTATTCTGTTCTATATTTCTGTTTTTGTGCCAGTACCATACTGTCTTGATTACTGTAGCTTTGTAGTATAGTCTTAAGTCAGGGAGCCTGATTCCTCCTGCTCTGTTTTTCTTTCTCAAAATTGCTTTGGCTATTTGGGGTCTTTTGTATTTCCACACAAATTGTGAAATTTTTTGTTCTAGTTCTGTAAAACATGCCATTGGTAGTTTGATAGGGATTGCAATGAATATGTAGATTGCTTTGGGTAGTATAGTCATTTACACAATGTTGATTCTTCCAATCCAAGAACATGGTATATCTCTCTATCTGTTTGTGTCATCTCCAATTTCTTTCATCAGTGTCTTATAGTTTTCCGCATATAGGTCTTTTGTCTCCTTAGGTAGGTTTATACCTAGGTATTTTATTCTTTTTGTTCCAGTGGTAAATGGGAGTGTTTCCTTAATTTCTCTTTCAGATTTTTCATCATTAGTGTATAGGAATGCAAGAGATTTCTGCGCATTAATTCTGTAACCTGCTACTTTACCAAATTCATTGATTAGCTCTAGCACTTTTCTGGTAGCATCTTTAGGATTCTGTATGTATAGTATCATGTCATCTGCAAAGAGTGACAGTTTTACTTCTTCTTTTCCAATTTGGATTCCTTTTATTTCTCTTTTGTCTCTGATTGCTGTGGCTAAAACTTCCAAAACTATGTTGAATAATAGTGCTGAGAGTGGGCAACCTTGTCTTGTTCCTGATCTTAGTGGAAATGGTTTCAGTTTTTCACCATTGAGAATGATATTGGCTGTGGGTATGTCATATAGGGCCTTTATTATGTTGAGGTAAGTTCCCTCTATGCCTACTTTCTGGCGGGTTTTTATCATAAATGGGTGTTGAACTTTGTTGAAGCTTTTTCTGCATTTGTTATATGGTTTTTATCCTTCCATTTGTTAATATGGTGTATCACACTGATTGATTTGCGTATACTGAAGAATCCTTGCATTCCTGGGATAAACCCCACTTGATCATGGTGTATGATCCTTTTAAAGTGTTGTTGGATTCTGTTTGCTAGTATTTTGTTGAGGATTTCTGCATCTATGTTCATCAATGATATTGGCCAGTAGTTTTCTTTTATTGTGACCTCTTTGGTTTTGGTATCAGGGGGATGGTGGCCTCGTAGAATGCGTTTGGGAGTGTTCCTCCCTCTGCTATATTTTGGAAGAGTTTGAGAAGGATAGGTGTTAGCTCTTCTCTAAATGTTTGATAGAATTCGCCTGTGAAGCCATCTGCTCCTGGGCTTTTGTTTGCTGGAAGACTTTTAATCACAGTCTCAATTTCAGTACTTGTGATTGGTCTGTTTATATTTTCTATTTCTTCCTGGTTCAGTCTCAGAAGGTTGTGCTTTTCTAAGCATTTGTCCATTTCTTCCAGGTTGTCCTTTCTGTTGGCATATAGTTGCTTGTAGTAATCTCTCATGATCCTTTATATTTCTGCAGTGTCAGTTGTTACTTCTACTTTTTCATTTCTAATTCTATTGATTTGAGTCTTCTCCCTTTTTTCTTGATGAGTCTAGCTAATGGTTTACCAATTTTGGTTAACTTCTCAAAGAACCAGCTTTTTGTTTTACTGATGTTTGCTATCGTTTCCTTCATTTCTTTTTCATTTATTTCTGATCTGATAGTTATGATTTCTTTCCTTCTGCTAACTTTGGGATTTTTTTTTCTTCTTTCTCTAATTGCTTTAGGTGTAAGGTTAGGTTGTTTATTTGAGATTTTTCTTGTTTCTTGAGGTAAGATTGTATTTCTATAAACCTCCCTCTTAGAACTTCTTTTGCTTCATCCTGTAGGTTTTGGGCCATCGTGTTTTCATTGTCACTTCTTTCTGGGTATTTTTTGATTTCCTCTTTGATTTCTTCAGTGATCTCTTGGTTATTTAGTAGCATACTGTTTACCCTCCATGTGTCTGTACTGTTTACTATTTTTTTCCTGTAATCGATATCTAGTCTCATAGCGTTGTGGTCAGAAGAGATACTTGATACGATTTCAGTGTTCTTAAATTTATCAAGGCTTGATTTGTGACCCAAGATATGATCTATTCTGGAGAATGGCCCATGAGCACTTGAGAAGAAAGTGTATTCTGTTGTTTTTGGATGGAATGTCCTATAAATATCAATTAAGTCCATCTTGTTTAATATGTCATTTAAAGCTTGTGCTTCCTTATTTATTTTCAGTTTTGTTGATCTGTCCATTGGTGAAAGTGGGGTGTTAAAGTCCCCTGCTATTATTGTGTTACTGTTCATTTCCCCTTTTATGGCTGTTAGCATTTGGCTTATGTATTGAGGTGCTTCTATGTTGGGTCCACAAATATTTACAATTGTTATATCTTTTTCTTGGATTGATCCCTTGATCATTATGTAGTGTCCTTCCTTGTCTCTTGTAACATTCTTCATTTTAAAGTCTGTTTTTTCTGATATGAGTATTGCTACTCCAGGTTTCTTTTGATTTCCATTTGCATGGAATATCTTTTTCCATCCCCTCACTTTCATTCTGTATGTGTCCCTAGGTCTGAAGTGGGTCTCTTGTAGACAGCATATATCGGATCTTGTTTTTCTATCCATTCAGGCAGTCTGTGTCTGGTTGGAGCATTTAATCCAATGACCATTAAGGTAATTATTGATATGTATGTTCCTATTACCATTTTTGTAATTGTTTTGGGTTTGTTTTTGTAAGTCTTTTCTTTTTCTTGTGTTTCCTGCCTAGAGAAGTTCCTTTAACATTTGTTGTAAAGCTGGTTTGGTGGTGCTGAATTCTCTTAATTTTTGCTTGTCTGTAAAGGTTTTAATTTCTCAGTCGAATCTGAATGAGATCCTTGCTTGGTAGAGTAATCCTGGTTGTAGGTTTTTCCCTTTCATCACTTTAAATATGTCCTGCTACACCCTTCTGGCTTGCAGAGTTTCTGCAGAGAAACCAGCTGTTAACCTTATGGGGATTCCCTTGTATGTTATTTGTTGCTTTTCCCTTGCTGCTTTTAATATTTTTTCTCTGTATTTAATTTTTTATAGCTTGATTAATATGTGTGTTGGCATGTTTCTCCTTGGATTTATCCTGTATGGGACTCTCTGTGCTTCCTGGACTTGCCTATCTCCTTTCCAATATTAGGGAAGTTTTCAACTATAATCGCTTCAAATATTTTCTCAGTCCCTTTCTTTTTCTCTTCTTCTTCTGGGACCCCTATAATTCGAATGTTGTCCCAGAGGTCTCTGAGACTGTCCTCAATTCTTTTCATTCATTTTTCTCTATTCTGCTCTGTGGTAGTTATTTCCACTATTTTATCTTCCAGGTCACTTATCCATTCTTCTGCCTCAGTTATTCTGCTATTGATTCCTTCTAAAGAATTTTTAATTTCATTTATTGGGTTGTTCATCATTGTTTGTTTGCTCTTTAGTTCTTCTAGGTCCTTGTTAAACGTTACTTGTATTTTCTCCATTTTACTTCCAAGATTTTGCATCATCTTTACTATCATTACTCTGAATTCTTTTTCAGTTAGACTGCCTATTTCATTTGTTTGGTCTGGTGGATTTTTGCCTTGCTCCTTCATCTGCTGCGTATTTCTCTGTCTTCTCATTTTGCTTAACTCATGGTGTTTGGGGTCTCCTTTTCACAGGCTGCCGGTTCATAGTTCTCATTGTTTTTGGTGTCTGCCCCCAGTGGGTAAGGTTGTTTCAGTGGGTTGTGTCAGCTTCCTGGTGGAGGGGACTGGTGCCTGTGTTCTGGTGGATGAGGCTGGATCTTGTCTTTCTGGTGGGCAAGACCATGTCCAGTGGTGTGTTTTGGGGTGTCTGTGAACTTATGATTTTAGGCAGCCTCTCTGTTAATGGGTGGGGCTGTGTTTCTGTCTTGCTAGTTGTTTGGCATGGGGTGTCCAGCAATGGAGCTTGCTGGTCGTTGAGTGGAGCATTGAGACAGAAATCTCTGGGAGAGCTCTTGCCAATTGATATTACGTGGGGCCGGGAGGTCTCTGGTGGTCCAAAGTCCTGAACTTGGCTCTCCCACTTCTGAGGCTCAGGCCTGGTTGGAGCACCAAGTCAGCCCCATGGGTCAGAAGGAAAGGGAGGAAAAAAAAAAAGAAATAAAACAAAAATAAAATAAATTTATGAAAATAAAAAAATTTTTAAAAATATTAAATTAAAAATTTTTTAAAGTAATAAAATAAAAAAGAAGAGAGCAACCAAACCAATAAACAAATCCACCAATGATAACAAGTTCTAAAAACTAAACTAAGATAATCATATAAATCAGAAACTAGTCAGTCGCATATAGCAAACCCCAAGTCTACAGTTGCTCTCACAGTCCACCGCCTCAATTTTGGGATGATTCGTTGTCTCTTCAGGTATTCCACAGATGCAGGTACATCAAGTTGATTGTGGAGATTTAATCTACTGCTCCTGAGGCTGCACAGAGAAATTTCCCTTTCTCTTCTTTGTTCGCACAGCTCCTGGGGTTCAGCTTTGGATTTGGCCCCGCCTCTGTGTGTAGGTTGCCTTCTGACATCGGTTCTTCGCCCAGACAGGAGAGGATTAAGGGAGCAGCTGATTAGAGGACTCTGACTCAGGCTGGGGGAAGGGAGGGGTATGGAATGCAGGGCAAGCCTGCGGCAGCAGAGGCTTACGTGACGTTGCAACAGCCTGAGGCGCGCTATGTGTTCTCCTGGGGAAGTTGTCCCTGGATCACGGGACCCTGGCAGTGGCAGGCTGCACAGGCTCCCAGGAGGGGGTGTGTGGATACTGACCTGTGCTTGCACACAGGCTTCTTGGTGGCAGCAGCAGCCTTAGCGTTTGATGCCCGTCTCTGATGTCCGCACTGATAGCCACGGCTCGTACCCATCTCTGAAGCTCGTTTAGGTGGTGCTCTGAATGCCCTCTCCTCGCGCACCCTGAAACAATGGTCTCTTGACTCTGAGGCAGGTCCAGAGTTTTTCTCAGACTCCCTCCCGGCTAGCTGTGGAGCACTAGCCACCTTCAGGCTGTGTTCACACAGCCAACCCCTGTCCTCTCCCTGGGATCTGACCTCCGAAGCAGGAGCCTCAGCTCCCAGCCCCCACCCGCCCCGGCGGGTGAGCAGACAAGCCTCTCGGGTTGGTGAGTGCTGGTTGGCACGGATCCTCTGTGCGGGAATCTCTCCGCTTTGCCCTCTGCACCTCTGTTGCTGCGCTCTCCTCCACTGCTCCAAAGCTTCCCCCCGCCCATCCCCCGTCTCCGCCAGTGAAGGGGCTTCCTAGTGTGTGGAAAGTTTTCCTCCTCCACAGCTCCCTCCCAGAGGTGCAGGTCCCGTCCCTATTCTCTTTTTTTTTTTGCGGTACGCGGGCCTCTCACTGTTGTGGCCTCTCCCGTTGAGGCGCACAGGCTCCGGACACGCAGGCTCAGCAGCCATGGCTCACGGGCCTAGCCGCTCCGCGGCATGTGGGATCTTCCGGGACCGGGGCACGAACCCGTGTCCCCTGCATCGGCAGGCGGACTCTCAACCACTGCGCCACCAGGGAAGCCCCGTCCCTATTCTTTTGTCTCTGCTTTTTCTTTTTTCTTTTGCCCTACCCAGGTACGTGCCTTTTGGGAAGTCTGAGATCTTCTGCCAGCATTCAGTAGGTGTTCTGTAGGAGTTGTTCTGTACGTAGATGTATTTTTGATGTATTTGTGGGGAGGAAGGTGATCTCCATGTCTTACTCCTCCACCAACTTGACCGTCCTCCTCCAGTAATTACTTTAAATGTAAAATGACTAAATGCTTCAATCAAAAGACAGAGAATGACTGAATGGATTGAAAAATGTATATATGCTGCCACAAGAGACTCACTTCAGATCTAAAGACAAGCACAGACTGAAAGTGAAAAATGGAAAAGGGCACTCCATTCAAATGGAAATGAAAAGAAAGCTGGGATTGTAATACTAATATCAGAGTAAACAGAGTTTAAAACGAAGACTGTAACAAGAGACAAAAAAGGACATTATATAATGATAAAGGGATTGATCCAACAAGAAGTACAATTGTAAATATATATGTACCCAACATAGGAGCATCTAAATACATAAAACAAATGTTAACAAGCATAAAGGGAGAAATGGACAGTAACACAATAATAATAGGGGACTTTAACATCCCACTTATATCAATGAATAGTTCATCCAGACAGAAAACCAGTAACAAAACACTGTCCTTAAATGACACATTAGACCCAATGAACTTAACAGGCATATATATATATATATATATATATATATATGTAACATTCCATTCTAAAACAGCAGAATACACATTCTTTTCAAGTGCACATGGAACATTCTCCAGGATAGATCACATACTAGGCCACAAAAGCAGCCTTGGTAAATTTAAATTAAAATCATATCAAGCATCTTTTCTGACCACAATACTATGAGACTAGAAATCAACCACAAGAAAAAAAAAACTGCAAGAAACACACATACATGGAGGCTAAACGATAAGCTACTAAACACCCAATGGGTCATTGAAGAAATCAAAGAAGGAATAAAAAAATACTTGAAGACAAATAAAAATGGAAACACAACAATCCAAAATCTATGGGACACAGCAGAAGCAGTTGTAAGAGGGAATCTTATAGCAATACAGCCTACCTCAGGAAATAAGAAAATCTGCAAATAAACAACCAAAACTTACACTTAATGGAAATAGGAAAAAAAGAACAAACAAAACCCAAAATTGGTAGGAGGAAAGACATTGTAAAAATCAGAGCAGAAATAAATAAAACAGAGAGTAAAAAAACAATATGAAAGATTAATGAAACTAAGAACTGGTTCTTTGAAAAGGTAAACAAAATTGATAAACCTTTAGCCAGAGTCATTAAGAAAAAAAGAGAGAGGGCCCAAAACCATAAAATCAGAAATGAAAGAGGAGGTATTACAACTGACATCACAGAAAAACAAAGGATCATAAGAGACTACTATGAACAACTAAACGCCAATAAATTGGACAACCTAGAAGAAACTCATAAATTTCTAGAAACATACAATCTCCCAAGACTGAATCAGAAAGAAATAGAGGATATGAACAGATCAGTTACCAGTAATGAAATTGAATCAGTAATCAAAAAACTCCCAATAAGCAAGATTCCAGACCAGAGTCTTCACAGATGAATTCTACCAAACATTTATTGAAGAATCAATACCTATCCTTCTCAAACTATTCCAGAAAATTGAAAAGGAAGGAATGCTTCCAAACTCATTCCACAAGGCCAGCATCAGTCTGATACCAAAGCCAAACAAGGACACTATAGAAAAGAATATTATAGGCCAACACCACTGATGAACATAGATGCAAAAATCCTCAACATAATATCAGCAAATCAAATTCAGCAATACAGTAAAAGGATCATACACTGTGGTCAAGTGGGATTTATCCCAGGGATGCAGGAATGGTTCAACATACGCAAAGAAATCAATGTGATACACCACATTAACAAACTGAAGAATAAAAATCATCATTATGATCATGTAACTATATCTTTGCTTCAGGCATCTACTTTAGGGTGAACCCAAACTGAGCAGAACCCAGGAAGTCTTTAGCACATACTAGAATTTTAGATTTTTCTCTATGAAAATTACCGGGGAGGTATCTATTCTATGGTGCCAATAAGAAATATAATAATAATAATAATAATAGTAATAATGGCTAGAATTTTAAGAGGGAGTACTCTATGCCAAGCACTGAGCCACACGCCTTACATGGATTTGCTCCCAAGACAAACCATGTGAGAGAAGAGCTATCATTACCCCTGTTTTACAGATGAGAAAACTGAGATTTAGAGTCCTGACACTATGTGTCCAAAGTTATGAAGTTAGCAAGTGTTAGAGCAATCTATATCCAGGCAAATTTTATCCCTGTATCTTAGGCAAAGGGGTAAGATTAGCACCCACGTAAGAAACTGGATAAGTTTTGGGGGAACCTGGGAACAGTCACGTAAGTAGGAGGTAAACCCACTTGCTTGACAGTTGGTTGACTGAGTGGGCAAGCCCACAGAGAGGAAAGGAGTACCAGTGTCCAGTTGGCCACCCTGGCCTGCGTTAAGAGCAACACTCTTCCCAGGGAGTCTGTGTTTAACATAAAAATAAATAATCCAAATGTAAATTGCAATCCCCACAGTGTCTTCCTCCTTTTTTTCCTTTTGGGATATAAAAAGCATCTACAAACATATGCTCCTGCTGCCTTTTTCTTTGTGGCCTGCTCCACAAAGACACTTTAAAAAACGACAGCCCACGGTCTTTTTCAGAGCCTGCATCTCTGGTTTGTCACTTGGCAAAGGACAGAAATATTCCATGCGTGGTTGAAGGTGGTGCCAGGAGAAAGCATGGAAGATTTATTCTTTGGCTGCTCAGGTTATATATTAAAGAGGGACTAGGGTTCAAAAAGGAGCTTGCAGCTCTGCACATCAGAGGTGTCCACTTCCGCCCAGTGTTGAGTTAAACTGAACCTTGTGTGGCCACAAGGAAGGAGTGTCACAGGTCACTTTTAGCAAGAGGGTCCTGAAGAGGGACCACTGTGCTTCCTCCCACACCACTTCCTGGCTCTTGGGCTACCGCCAATATAATTAGTATTAATTACAATGCTGTGGCACTTCCAATGTCAATTTCAGTCTGCGACTTAAAGAAAAGCAAAACCCCACACATTAAAGCAGTCAGAAGAATTTTTAATTTGGTAAAGGTGCGAGCCCCTCTTTGAGGTTCCAGATCTCTGCTGCAATTGCTACTACAGCAGGAAACAAGCAAATGAATAAGAACCTGGGGTGTTTCCTTTCCTCCTTGGAAATCTTTATACCAAAAGAGTAGCTTTTTGGATACAGTTTAGGTACTGGGTCATACAGTGAATCCTTTTGGGTGGCTTTTTTGTGAACTCAGTATAATAACCTAAACAGACAGCAATATTACGATCTGAATACAAAAGGGTTTATGCCAGCTAGAGAGTCAGCACAGGGTTTCTGAATGTATGAATGACGTACCTACAGCTTGCTGCCTCTCAGCAAGTCTTCTGAATGTGAACTCTTGAAGCCTAGGAAGAATTTCCCAGAGAACTAAATCACGTTTGCATATTTGAGAAGGAAAATGCTAATAACTGAACTGAACCTAACTGAATTAAATATTAAGTCTAACTGGTAGCAGTAAATTATATTCCAATGTTTTCCAAAGATTAATGTATAATTTCACAACTATTTCTGCAGTGGACTCAAATAACCTTTAAAAAATATGGTAATCACAGTTTTCTTCCTGAAGCCACCTGCATTCCTCAGAAGAAAATGGTTTTTCTCCCCCTATTTCTGTTGTGAACAGTAGGGCACTCAATGAAAAAATGCAAAAAATGTGTCTGGATTTACGGGGGACAAAATGTAAAATTCACTCAGATACACTGTGTTGTTTCCTTACCATCTTCTCTATTCAGAAGTCTTTAGTTAAGAAACAGAAGCTGTCACATTTGGCCAGGGCCCAGACTGTGTGAGATGAGTAAGGAAGGTGCTAGGGTGCAAAATTTAGGGAGGTTCTCCCTCTCAGAAGTACACAATGCTTGACCCAGCCACAGGGGCCTACCTCACTACAGGATGGCTCGGTCAAACCAGAGTGGAGGCTTTTGCTCTGGCCTGTGACCACCAGCACACTGTACTGCACTTCATTCATTCATCTATGAATTCATTCAGTAAATATTTGTTGAGTATCTGATACATACCAGGTGCCACTCTAGTTTTCAATGAACAAAATCAACAAAATTTCCTGCACTCACATTCCTGGAATGGAACACAAACAACAAAAAGCAAACATAATAAATAAGACATGGTACGGTATGTCAGAATGGGCTAAGTACTCTGGCTAAATAAAAAGAGAATGGATAAGGGAAACTGGGAGTGCCAGAAAGAGCTACAGTTTTAGATGGAGGTGTCTAGATCTATGAGGATCAGTGGACATCAGAGAAGACATTTAAGCAATTCCTCGGGGAAAATGTGGAGTAAGCCAGGCAGATATTGGATGGGAAAGCATTCCAGACATCAGGAACAGTCTGTGCAAAGGCCCTGAGACAGGAATGTGCCTAATATGTTTAAAAAGCAGTGAGGAGGTAAGGAAATACACTTAGAGAGGTAAGAGAGTACAGGGGGTACTTGCTGTACATTTTAAGGACCATGGATTAGATTCTGAAAGAAATGAGGAGCCACTGTGAAATATCAAGATTATCTGTTCCAAGTTTAGCAGGACCATTATGGCTGTCTTGTTGATAATGACTATAGGAAGGGGCAAACGTGAGAGCAGTGACACCAGTTAGGAGGCTATCATAATACACTAAGGCAAAGATGATGGTAGATTGGACCACCCTGGTGATGAAAAGTAGTTGTATTCTTGATATATTTTAAAGGTAGAGCCATCAGAATTTCCTGAAGCAATGGATACACGGTGAGATAGAGGGGAGTCAGAGGTGATTTTAAGATACTTGGTGTGAGCAAGGGATTATGCCGTAACGGTCCGTAATTCAGTTATTGCTCAATATCTAGGAAACATATTTACTAAAGTAATCATGTTTTTCAAAAGAAGCTCCCAAAACAAGCAAACAAAGCAGGCATAAACTCATGACTACCACAACTGCATGCAAAACTTAGCTCAAATTTCTAATCTTGTTAGGGTGGTGAGAAATTCAGTCTCAGTCATTCCTGGGGCTCCCAACTCCACTGGGGTTAGGCTGAAGCCCCTAGGGTAGGGGCTTACACAGTCCAGGTCTTTCAGGGACACCCCATTATCTTTAGATTCATGGTGGTCTTTATGATATGCTCACGCAGAAAAGTCAACATGGTCGAACCCTTTAAGATGTGTATTGAAGAGCATCTCTGGGGAGGCTAGAAGCTCATATAACTAAATGCATTAAGCTGTTTGTTTTTCTCAGGTCGGTCCTCTATTCTAGGCAGAGAAGTAGCAGGGTAGGGAGAGGAGGTGTGGGTCCCTGAAAACACAGTTTTTCCAGTGTTGGACAACTTCTCCCTGCCCCAGGTTGACAGTTTCTGCCTCTACCTAAACTTACACACTTCTCCATCTCCCTTGTATCGGTTTATATAAGTTATGCTGCAGAAACAAACAAACTCTTAAGGGGCTTACAACACAAAAGCTTATTTCTGCCAGTGTTCATGTCAGCTGCAGACTGGAGATGGCTCTAATTCACAACTTCTTCATTAGCGGACCCAGGCTGTTGGAGCTGCCTTTAACTGGCCTCATGGGAAATAGAGCAATACCACATCATGAAATGACCCTTTCATTTTTGTCTGAAAGTTGCATACATCAATTCTGCTCAAAATGTATCATCCAAAACACATCACGTGGCCAAGCTGATGGGTAGGGAGGTAAAAACTACTCCCTGGGAGAAACATGGAAGAATTGGGGATAATAACATGACCTCCCATACTCCAGGTCCGGGGGGCGTTTTACAGAAACAAAGTGTCAAGTTTCTTTCCTGGAGGTAAAGTAGCAATGAGAAAATCAAACCAGTTAGCATTTTTTCTTATTAACTCAGTTTGCTGTTTTAGCAAGCACTTTGTGGTTACATAGAGTTGAATGAGGAAATTTCGGAGAGTGGGGTCTATCAATTCTATAATATTGCCAGTCAGGCTCTGTTCAAGCTTTTAACACATATTAACTCACCTAACCCTTAGAAGATTCCATGAGGCAGATATTTTTACTCCCTCTCCCCATTTTTATAGATATAAGAAGTTAGGTATAGAGATAAAGTCATGTTAAGAAAAAGCAAGTGATAAATTGTGGCTGCAGGATTAGGACTCTAGGTGTTTAGCTCCAGGATCTGAGCTCCTAACTACTGTTCTACAGTATTATTGAGAATTAGACCCAGTCACAGTATTTATTTAGGGTGCCCTAATAAGAAAATCAGTGACAACTATCCAGTTTCATTCTATATAATATCCTTCTATAAAAGTCTGGGAAAGGACTTTTTTTCCTCTGTGTTTCCTTTGAAACACAAAGTCTTGCTGTACCATTTTCAGATTAAAGCCCAATTAAGGGAATAAAATACTTAAGCTATTGATCTTTCAGTAGGAAGGTTACAGCTATAATCATTTACTCCTAGGAACCAGTTATCTTTCCAGATGTTCCAGCTGTGACCTTTCATCCATCTATAGGGATTCCTGAGTCCATAGTCCAGGCCCTGACATGTCTTGCTGTATGCCAAGAATTACTACAAATTATTAAGGCTGTACATGCAGATTCCCACAGCAGAAATTTCTGCCAGTTGCCCACTTCCTTCCTTCTATCTCCCCTTCTTTTCCCTACATCTGGTAAGAGTAACTGGGGTGACCAGCTGAACTAATGAGTTTATGAAAGCAACAATCCCAGCATGCATTGCCACCAGGGCTCCTTCTCCGTCACCTTCCACTGTGCTGCAGCTGGGAAAGGGTACATTTTTCAGGATGAAATGCCACACTGCCATTTCTGTGTTTTTCCCCTTCATACATATGCAAACACACAAATCCCAACATAAACACACAAAGACATGTATGCATGCATGCAGGCACGCACATGCATTCCTCCTGATCTTTTGTTTTCTAGAAGTTTCACTTTCTGAATATTAAGTGCCAAGTTGCTGGACATAGTGCTAGGTAGGATTGCCTCAAGAAGTAGCATCCAAAACATAGAGAGATGACTGCCAATTCTATACATAGCATTTCTTCTTAAGGAGTTTAAAATTTGAGTATTTAAAATTGGCCAGTTTTAATTTCTTTAGAAAATACTTAGTGTAAATATAATAGAAAAGTGCTTTCTTCATTCCTCCACATCACAAATCATGGCAAGTTCTTCACAGAGAGCATCAGGGTCTTCTCTTGTTATTAAGCACCCCATGTTCTATCATTATGAAATAACAATATTCTGTAATTAAAATATCCTAAAACGAAAGGATTTTAAAGAAATGTTTCAGATCCATATGGAAAAAAAATTGAATCCCTACATCACAACTTTCACTAAAGTCAATTCTAGATGTATCAAGAGCTTAAATGTGAATGGCAAAACTTTAAAACTTTTAGGAAGAAATACAAAAGTATATCCCAGTGACTTAGGAGGTAGGGAATGATTTCTTCAGAAACAAAAAGCACAAACTATCAAGGAAAAGACTGATAAACTTGATTCATTAAAATTAAGAATTTTACTCATCCAATGATTCTATTAAAGAAGGCGAAAGACAAGCCAAAAACTGGGAAAAGATATTTGCAATATCCAGAACTGAGACAGGATTAACATATAAAATATATAAAGAAAAAGGGAACTTACTTTGATAAGTTAACCGCGGAAGCCCTCTGTGCGGAGGAGACACGGAGGCCAAGGTCATACGACGAAAAAGAAGTGAAGGGTGGAAGAGCGTTCCAGCAAGAAGACTGAGTTCAAAGAGCAATGTGGCTGGAAAGCAGAGGAGAGACGCTCGGAGAGGTAGACGACGGCCGGAACACGCAGGATGGTACAAAAAGGATCCAATTAAGGGTTTAATTGAGCGCAGCTGGCTGCTATGAGGAGCGCGCATGCGCGGCCGAGATTACTCTTGGGGAGGCGTTGGCGCCTCTGTATTCTAATACTGTAGAGGGACCTTTCACAGACCCTCAGAGAGACAGCCACAGGGACTTGGTTAAGGGCGTGAACTCTGTGGCCAGATTACCTGCGTTCCTCTCCTAGCTCTGCGCCTTATAAACTCTTTGACCTTGGGCAAACTGCTTAGGCTTTCTGTGCCTCAGTCTCCCAATATGTGAATTGGGTAATGGTGCCCATTAGGTGTTCTTAATTTTTTCTATGCCTTGCACCCCTGGGCAGTCTGGTGAAGCCTATGGATCTCTTCTAAAAAAAAAAAATTTTTTTTCTTCTTTTGCGGTACGCTGGCGTCTCACTGTTGTGGCCTCTCCCGTTGCGGAGCACAGGCTCCGGACGCGCAGGCTCAGCGGCCATGGCTCACGGGCCCAGCAGCTCTGCGGCATGTGGGATCTTCCCGGACCGGAGCACGAACCCGTGTCCCCTGCATCAGCAGGCGGACTCTCAACTACTGCACCACCAGGGAAGCCCCCAAAATATTTTTTTAATGCATAAAATAACATACCATAGGATTCCAAAAGACACCAAATACATTTTTAAAATAGTTATCAACATATTTAAACAGATATAGTTGACAAAGTTGTATGTATTTATATATATCTTTACCTACTAGATAATAAGAACTAAGAGGTATAATACCTACCATAATCTTGAGATTGTGATGAGTGAAAATAATATTTCAAGTTATCTACAACAGTTATAATGTGATACCAAAAAAATCCAACAATTTTTACAGGTCATAAAGTAACAGCCAATTTTACTGTGTGGTTTGGTGCCTACATTCCCAATTGAAGGATATATTAAATTTCAGTTACAGGTTACTGAAATTAAAGATATATATATTTAGATCTCTATACCTGTGTCTATCTAGATTTATCCATGTATCTATCGATCTGTCTACCTATCTATTTCCAAGTTGAAGGACTCTGAATTCTAACCACTTATCCCCTGGTCATCCATGGATCCTAGGATAAAAAGCCCTTGTCTTAGTCTGTCCTGGCTGCTCTAACTGAATTCCATATACTGGTTGGCTTACAAACAGCAGAAATTTATTTTTATTAAAGAGTTTCAAGTTTTCCAAAAGTAGAATGAGGGGCCATAAGCTCTCTGCTGGGATAAACTGTATTTCTTGACTTGCCTATAGTTCTTTATTTCATGAATATGAATAAGTTCCTCTAATCTCAGATAAAAGCAAATAATGAAACTGATGGTAACCCAATGCTTTAAAGCTTCTATCCTCAAATTCTATTCCTTTCAGAATTCTTTCAAGCTTTTAATTGGTGTTTTGGGTTGACTTCTTAGGAGCGCCAGTAAGTGGTGGGGAAATGAGACAGGAAAGGGAAGAAAGTCAAGAAAACGTGTGTTATGAAGTGGATTTCCACTGTGGGCAATTGGAGCTTGGTCCCACTGGGGCACTCTGAGAGATACTAAAAAACGTGCTTTCTGCCCAGAAGTTGTCTCACCCAAGGAGCAAGGAAGCTAGGGTACTGACTCTCCCTCATTCATCAGTGATTCAGGGCTGCTCCCAAGGGCTTTAAATCCCTAGCACTTCCTGCCGCCTTCTCACCTATGGATCAAGGGAAAGCACTCAGCTGCTTGTAGTTATGGGCATATACTGGAATTTTTGTGTTTTGAGGGGATATGGGCAGGGCACTGATAGTGTCACTGCAGTAGGTGCAACATTATAAACAGACATCTGGTTAAATAATTTTGGAATATATAAAAATGACAGCTAGGTTGCTTAGCTGCACATCTTTTCATGTCCTTTTATGTGTTAATATACATAGTGAATCTCTGAAAAAAGATTCAACAATTCCAACATACTTTACTCAAGAATTATTATTTTTCTCTTTTGTCACTGTATGTTCTTAATACCTAAATATAAAATGTAATTTAAAATGAAAAACACACTCAAAAATTTGGAAATTAAAATTCTCACTTTTCAAAAGAAGAAATCATAATGGAAGTTTGAATTTTTAGAAGTCAACAACAATGAAAACACTATATATTAATATTCATGGAATGTAGCTATACTTAGAAGGAAATTTACAGCATATAATTATACATATTCAAAAACAAAAAGTTTGAAAATTGAAAATTAATAACCTTCCAACTCAAAAAAATGAGTTGGAAAAAAATAAAATGGTTAGTTTTTCTTCCTTATACATAAATTGTGAAATATTCACATCCTAGAAAAATTGATAACTCTGATGCTTAGTGTATCCTAGCTGCTGCCCACATGGTCCTTGCCCTTAGGCCGTGTCCATCTGAAGGTATTAAGCACCACTCACTATAATAACATTTGCTTAGTATTTGACTGGTATATACTTTCTATCCTTTTGTTTTTTCTTTTTGTCATGTTTTTAGATGTCTTCTCTAAATAGAATGTAACTACTTTTTTTTAAATTTATTTTTTATTTTTATTATTTATTTTACTGGAGTCTAGTTGCTTTACATTGTTGTCAATTTCTGCTGTATAGCAAAGTGAATCAGCTATACGTATACATATATTCCCTCCTTTTTGTATTTCCTTCCCATTTAGGTCACAACACAGCACTGAGTAGTTTCCTGTGCTAGACAGTTGGTTCTCATTAGTTATCTATTTTATACACAGTAATGTATATATGTCAATCCCAATCTCCCAGTCCATCCCACCCTCCCATCCCTCTTGGTATCCATACATTTGTCCTCTATGTCTGTGTCACTATTTCTGCTTTGCAAATGAGTTTATCTATACAATTTTTCTAGATTCCACATATATGTGTTAATACATGATATTTGTTTTTCTCTTTCTGACTTACTTCAATCTGTATGACAGTCTCTAGGTCCATCCACATCTCTGCAAATGGCACAATTTCATTCCTTTTTATGGCTGAGTGATATGCCATTGTATATATGTACCACATCTTCTTTATCCATTCCTCTGTTGATGGACACTTAGGTTGCTTCCATGTCCTGGCTATTGTAAATAGTGTGGCAATGAACATTGGGGTGCATGTGTTGTTTTGAATTATGGTTTTCTTCGGGTATATGCCCAGGAGTGGGATTGCTGGGTCATATGATAGTTCTGTTTTTAGGTTTTTAAGGAATCTCCATACTGTTCTCCACAGTGGCTGTACCAATTTACATTCCCACCAACAGTGAAAGAGGGTTCCCTTTCTCCCCACCCTCTCCAGCATTAATTGTTTGTAGATTTTTTAATGATGGCCGTTCTGATGGGTGTGAGGTGATACCTCATTGCAGCTTTGATTTGCATTTCTCTAATAATTAGTGATGTTGCACATCTTTTCATGTGTTTTTTGGCCATCTGTATGTCTTCTTCGGAGAAATGTCTATTTAGGTCTTCGGCCCATTTTTTGGATTGGGTTGTTTGTTTTTTTGATATTGAGCTGCATGAACTGTTCCTTTATTTTGCAGATTAATCCTTTGTCAGTTGCTTCATTTGCAAATATTTTCTCCCATTCTGAGGGTTGTCTTCTTGTCTTGTTTATGATCCTTTGCTGTGCAAAAGACTTTAACTTTAATTAGGTCCCACTTGTTTATTTTTGTTTTTATTTTCATTACTTTAGGATGTGGGTCAAAAAAGATCTTGCCACAATTTATGTCAAAGAATGTTCTTCCTATGTTTTCCTCTAAGAGTTTTATAGTGTTTGGTCTTACATTTAGGTCTTTAATCCATTTGGAGTTTATTTTTGTGTATGGTGTTAGGAAGTGTTCTAATTACATTCTTTTACATGTAGCTGTCCAGTTTTCCCAGCACCACTTATTGAAGAGACTTTCTTTTCTCCATTGTATATTCTTTCCTACTTTGTCATAGATTAGGTGACTATAGGTGTGTGGGTTTATCTCTAGGCTTCCTATCCTGTTCCATTGATCTATGTTTCTGGTTTTGTGCCAGTACCATACTGTCTTGATTACTGTAGCTTTGTAGTATAATCTGAAGTCAGGAAGCCTGATTCTTCCAGCTCCATTTTTCTTTATCAAGATTGCTTTGGCTATTCGGAGTCTTTTGTGTTTCCACACAAATTGTAAAATTTTTTTGTTCTAATTCTGTGAAAAATGCCACTGGCAATTTGATAGGGATTGCATTGAATCTGTAGATTGCTTTGGGTAGAATAATCATTTTGACAATATTGATCCTTCCAATCCAAGAACATGGTATATCTCTCCATTTGTTTGTGTCAGCTTTGATTTCTTTCATCAGTGTCTCATAGTTTTCTGAGTACATGTCTTTTGCCTCCTTAGGTAGGTTTAGTCCTAGGTATTTCATTCTTTTTGTTGCAATGGTAAATGGGATTGTTTCCTTAATTTTTCTTTCTGATCTTTCATTGTTAGTGTATAGGAATGCAAGATATTTCTGTGCATTAATTTTGTATCCTGCAACTTTACCAAATTCATTGATTAGCTCTAGTAGTTTTCTGGTGGCACCTTTAGGATTTTCTATTTATAGTATCATGTCATCTGCAAACAGTGACATTTTTACTTCTTCTTTTCCAATTTGGACTCCTTTTATTTCTTTTTTTTTCTCTGTTGCCATGTCTAGGACTTCCAAAATTATGTTGAATAATAGTGGCAAGAGTGGACATCCTTGTCTTGTTTCTGATCTTAGAGGAAATGCTTTCCGTTTTTCACCATTGAGAATGATGTTGGCTGTGGGTTTGTCATATATGGCCTTTATTATGTTGAGGTAGGTTCCCTCTATGCCCACTTTCTGGAGAGATTTTATGATAAATGGGTGTTGAACAGCAATACTTTTTAAAAAAGCAAGCTGAGACTCTTTGTCTTTGAATTGGTAAGTTTAGCCCATTGGCATTTATTGTGATTAATGGTATATTTGGATTTATTTCTTCCATATTACTTTGTAGTTTCTTTGAATAATGTTTTTTCTTAGGTTTCTTTCCTGTTTTCTACTGGTTTGAGTATTCCTCCCTCCCATCTACACCTGACTCACTTAGGGGTTATACAACCTGTAACTGTTTTTGAATATGTTAGTTTTTCTTGGATATATGTGGCCTTGCTGGGAAAAGCACTAGCTGGATTGTGTCCACAAAGCTTTACCAAGGACAAACTTCTTTTGGTCTGTCACTCCTAAGATGGCAGTTCTACAAGGGTGAATGTAGGAAACAATTAAATGATACAGGTCCCAACCATAGAAGGCTATGAAATCATAAAAGTAATATTTGGAAACAATGAGAGTAATATCTGATGATTAGTTATTTGTTATTTTGAGTAGAGGATAAACAGACTTGTTGAAAAGCCATTTGACTAAAGACTTTTTCTTGGATTTCTGAGTTTTTTATTTATTGCCTTACAAAAAATAATCCTATAATTGATTTGAATATTGGCATAGAAGAGAGAGGCTGTTGAGACTTTGGCCAAAAAAATCCCTTAAAAGAGTGTGGATTTATATTTTTTAAACTCCTTGGGCTGTGTATGCATTCCACCTGAAAATACATGTCTTTTGCCTGTTCTAGAAATGTAGTCAATCATCGAATATTGAATATCATATTGAACCTTGCCAACAAGCATTTTCTTTTCTTTCCTTCTGAACTCCTATTAGATAATGTTGAACCTTCTCACCACATCCTCCATGGTGCTTAGAATCTCTTTCATTTGTTCCATTTTTTCAGATCTCTGAGCTACTGTCTGGAAAACTGCTCAGATCTCTCTGTTGTACCAATTCTCTCTGCCACCAGGTCCGATCTGCTAATTAGCCTGTAGATTGAGGTTTTAATTTAAATTGTTATATTTTTCATTTTTGCAAATTCAAGTTTGATTTTTCTTTTCTTCACATATGCTTGTTGTTTTTTTCACAGTGTCTTGTTATTTTCCAATGGGTTCTATCTATCCAAGTTTTGGGGACTATAAATCCTGCTGTTTATTGTGTCTGATAACTCTGACACACGTGGATCTTTTTCAAACACATTTTTCAGTTTTGACTGAGAATTAAACTTCAACAAAGTTTGTTTTCCAAATATGAATCCTTCTTCTTTGCTTGTAGCTATATCTTTCCTGTGTGTGTGTGTGTGTGTGTGTGTGTGTGTGTGTGTGTGAGCATTCATGTGTTATGTGATTTCCTGATAAGCGCCTCAAGGATATCATATTAAAAATAATTCATCCAGCTCTCCAAGTAGTTGTTACATGAAAGTTTCTCAATTGGCTTAGTTTGCCAAGTTACCAGAATTGGAAGTCAAATTAAACAATTGTCTTTGCATTTTTCAGTCAACTCTCTTAATATCAACAGGCATTACTTGGAGCCGTTCTGTGGACACTTCAGTTCTTTAACTTGGCCAGTAAAAATACTTGGTTACAGCATAGTGGTTAAAAAAAACAAGCTTTGGAATCAGATTGTCCTAAATTGGAATCCTCGTTCTTTTATTCACTAGCTTGGTAACTGGCCGAGTTATTTAATCTTCCTGATCCTTGGCTTCTTTGTGTGAAGAAAAAAGAAAGATAAAAGATATACCTGAATGAACAGTAGAAATAATATGTATATAAAACACTTAGCATAAAGCTTGGCACATAGTATAAATTCAAGAAATGTTAGCTCTTCTTCTCAACAGAGATGACTTTATGAGTCATCTTAAGCGTCTGTAAAGTGATAAGTCATCTTTGTTGCACTCTGAGCTAGAGTATATTCCAATTCAATTAAATTAAGCTAAAACTGATTGAGCACCTAATCCATACCGCATATTGTGCAAAGTTCCTATTCAGGCTTTTCTACCAACTAACTGGCAAGTTATGCCACCTCCTATGGCCAGAATTTCCTTACGGTAAAGTTAAGATGATTTTTCAGGCCTCTTCTAACTCAAACATTTTATGATTCAATGTACTGTCACAAAACTGTAATATTCACATTCTATTTACGATGGTCACAGCTATTTCATAAATGGATTTAGGAAGATATAAAAATCCATGTCGTTCCTTTTTTGCGTAAATTCCAAAGACTCAGGCTTGGAAGGAATTGGTGTTGAGAACACAGAGGAGAGGCTGGGGAGCAACTATGCAACTGAGTGATTGCAGAGTGTCCAGTGCAATCTGACAATGACATTTCAAAAATCCATTCAACGATTCCTATCCATCCTTTATCTCCAGGGAGGTATACTTCTTGTCAGTTTTTGCTTTTCAAGAAGGTATTGCTCAGATTTTTATAAAAAGAATGAGATACGTTTGAATTGTCATGACTGAAAGAGCTCGGATCAACTGGCACTTCACTGTAACAGGAGTTAATTCAAAACAAACATTCGTCACCTTTATCACTTTGCTCAAGAGAACTGCAAAGCTACAAAACAGGCTGGCAAAATCCCTACCCAAAGAAACAACTGTTCTGCAACCACTGAATTACTTGCTGATGTTTTATGCATTGAACACAGAAATATAATTCTACTTTCAATATCCCCTGGACTGAAATATGTATTATTTGATTTCAACGTAGCAAACCTAATCTAGAGGCTTCTGACAAGACGACGAACCTCCTGCAGGCAGAGTTGTCTCTGGTTTCTTTGAAACATTTGTGTTCTTTGTACAGTTGTTATGCCTGCACAGCAGAATAATATTTGCTCTCATTCTATTCCCAAGAAAATTTTAATTGTTTTTTTAAGTCTTTCAAGGGAGAAAGTAATAATAATACAGGTAATCAAAACATGAAACAAGGTTCAATTTCACTATCATTCCTCAAGACTGCTCCCAGTGTAATGTGTACCAAGAGGGACTAATTTAGTAGATAAACTCAGCAACTATATTGTGTATTAGACACATCAAAACAACATTAGTTTGCAAATCACTCCTGAACCTTAATAACATTGTCTTTAGTAACAGAACACAGACCTTATGGTGGCTTCTGAGAAGAGTATGATTTTTGTCTATCCAGATTAAAATATTTCCCTAGTTAGTTGTCAGAGAGAATTAATTTATAATGAGTGTTACACAAAAAAAAGGTTGAAATAGCTCCTTAGAGAGGACTATTTTATGGATTTGTAACGAGCTCAACAATTCAAGGCCTTTGCTAGTGCATCAGATTTATAATAAAAGGCAAGAGACAGCCTTTTGGTTCCCAGTATTTCTCAGCTTTGATTGGAAACATATTTCTATGCAGGATTCATTTAACTTCTGCTAGCACTTTTGTTCCTTTCTAAATCAGGGCTACACACAAATTTCATTTTTCTGTGTAAGTTTTCAATTCTGTATTTAGCAGTGACCAAATTAAACAAGCACAAATCCCTAGTCAGCTACACAAGTGAATCAAAATAGGCAGACTTACCATCAACCCCAGGGTCACGTGGTCCCATTCCAAATTTCTGTTCACCTAAGTATGTGTGTGTGTATGTGTGTCTTGGGGGTGGGAAGACAGGAGACAGAAGTATTTCAAGCAGATATAATGACAAACACAAAGGTTTTGGATGCAAAGAAACTAATGGTGTACTTTAAAATTTGAAAAATGTTAACTGAAGTAGAGTAAGGCAAAATACAATTTGGTAAAGGGGTAAAGCAAAGCTGGAAGAAGTAAATTCGCACCAGACTCTGGAGATGTTATATATACATCTAATTTTAGCAAATGCCTCTCTATTTCTGCTAAGGATTGAGGGATAGCTATTCTCAGTCACATTTTTGTGATCATTTCCTCTATGAATTATGAAGTATTCATATTCCAGAAAAGTTGATGAGGACCTCTGATGTTTCCTCTATCCTAGCTGCTGCTTGCAATACTCTCTGGCCTGGGGCTTCCCTCCATCTGAAAGCCAGCAGCATCTCTCCATCCATTATGAGCACTGCAGAGACAACCACGTTTTCCATGGATTCCAAAATGCAGGGCTCAGGGGCTAGCATCCCAGAACATATGTGTATCTGAGGTCCTGTCACCCACTATGGCGTAAATATAAGCAGAGTCCTGGTGCCTGCCGCTCATGAAACCCACAACTCACCTGTATTTCCAGTTTCACAGGAACCAAGAATTGGTTCTCCCTCTAGGATTGGGTCACATGCCTTTTCTTCTCAAAGTACCCTTTTCTATACTCTCTTAGGCCTTCTAAACAAAGGCATTCAAAGATATCTTTAGTGATATTCTGGAAAAACAAAGGAATTATTAATCTCCACTATTACTAGGGCAGGAAGTCCAAAAGACAGATGCTTGGCTGTCCTTCCAGAATACAAATGGAAGGAATGTTTAGCTTTTCATTCTTTGAGTCTCCTACAGGAGACTTAACGTAAGACAATAAGGTGACATCTAAATGAATTTTTGTGCCACACAGACCATGTTAAGGAGTTTGGACTTTATCTTTATGCCTATTCTCAGTTGCTTACTGTCAAATGAGATGACAGGAAGGAGCAAAAACCTTGGCACTAGATCCATCTTTTCCAGGATCCATCTTTTCCAGAAAACTCCATTTGGAAGGTAAAGGATGGTCCAAAGTAATGACAAATGGAAATGAGAGCAAGGAGCCTGCATCAGGACCCAAGCCAAAGGAGAAGCAGGATCCAACAGAGGAGGACCAAGCACAGAAAGAAGGGATATGGGGGAAAGGCAACGAGAGGGCAGGTAGACAAGGAGCAGGGAAGAAAAAGGGAGAGTTCCAACCCTTTAAGCTGACGAAGATGCTGGATAAGTTACTTAGGAATAAACAGGCGTTACCTTTCTAACCCAGGTTAGTAAAGACAGAATCCCACCACTTTAGCGCTCCACCCCAAGGTGGGCAAGACCTGGCAGCTCTTTCTATACTTTCTGCTTCAAGGCAAGGATGTTTCTCACATCTAGGAGAGATGCTAAACCTACCTATGTCAAGTGGGGATAATAAGCTTCCAGCACAGCATACTCATAAAAATAAGAGATAAGGCATGGAAGCAACATAAATGTCCATCCACAGATAAATGGATAAGGAAGATGTGATACATATATATATATATATATGTATTTATATATAATGGAGTAGCCATAAAGGTAATGAAAAAATGCCATTTGTAGCAACATGAACGGACCTAGAGATTATCATACTAAGTGATGTAAGACAGACAGAGAAAGACAAATATCATATGTATGGAATCTAAAATATGATACAAGTGAACTTATTTACAAAACTGAAACACACTCACAAACATAGAAAACGAACTTATGGTTACCAAAGGGGAAAGGGAGAGGGAGGGATAAATTAGGAGTTTGGAATTAACAGATACACACTACTATATATAAAATAGATAAATAACAAGGTTCTACTGCATAGCATGGGAACTATATTCAATGTCTTGTAATAAACTACAGTTGAAAAGAAGAGGAAAAAGAATATATATATATATATGTATAGCTGAATCACTTTGCTGTACACCAGAAACGAACACAACATTGTAAATCAACTATACTTCAATAAAAGAAGAGATACTGTGTCTAAACTGCCTAGTAGGCATTTAATAAATGATAATGTTATTTTTGCTGTGTCAGCAACTCTCAAAACCCTGAATACATACACACAGGACCATCTCCAATTGTCACATAAAACACAATTGTCTTTTTCTTGTTTTCTTTATTGTTTTAATAACATGCTCTTCATTTAAATAGATTGGTCAGTAATACATTTCTTCACAATTGAATACACTTTTTCTACCAACTTCCACTATGGAGGGCAGGTGTTTCCAGACCCCCACGTTAGCTGCACGAAAATTTTGCATCCAGCTAACTGGAGCATCCAGCTCCACATTCCACACCAGCAATGATGAACGATCTGGGGATTTTAAACTCTTCCATGAATGAGTCATGAGTAGATTAAAAAAATAAACTGAGTGTACTGAATTTACTTCCCTTGACACTCAATTCAGTGATCTCCTGTGTGCTTTCTTCTGACCATTTATCTTTTTCAGGGACTAAGAGTTTTCTTGTCTGAGATAATCCTAGTGAAATTAACCAAAGAAGCTTGGAAACAAATTAGGGGAGGGGTGTGTTTCCAATGCCTGCCTCTGTGTGTGTGTCATATGACCTCAATGTGTGCCTTGGCCAGAAAGTGGTTCTCCACCTAGTTTCAGGAGCTGCTGGACCTTGTCACTTTTTTAAAAAACAATATTTATTTATTTTTGGGTGCATCAGGTCTTAGTTGTGGCACGCTGGATCTTCGTTGCAGCATGTGGGCTTTTCCTTGTGGTGCGTGGGTTTCTCTAGTTGTGGTGCATGGGCTCCAGAGGGCATAGGCTCTGTAGTTTGTGGCCCGTGGACTCTCTAGTTGAGGCACATGGGCTCAGTAGTTGCAGTGCGCAGGCTTAGTTGCCCGGCGGCATATGGAATCTTAGGTCCCCAACCAGGGATTGAACCTGCATCCCCTGCACTGGAAGGCAGATTCTTAACCACTGGACCACCAGGGAAGTCTCCCGTGTCACTTTTAAGGAGTGACTGACCTTTCCTTGCTTTTGTCAACTGCATATTGAGAAAGAACAGAAGTATTCGTTTGGAAATCCCTCATGTGATCAATAAATAAACACTGTGAATGTTAGTTACAGACACAGAAGGCCTGACAGGAACAATCAGTGACATCTCCCCTGACCACCCTTCTTTAGGCGCCCATGGAAGCTTGCACCTCTTTTCACGGCACTTTCAAAGTTGCAACTTTTTTTTTTTTGTGGTACGCGGGCCTCTCACTATTGTGGTCTCTCCCACGGCGGAGCACAGGCTCCGGACGCGCAGACCCAGTGGCCATGGCTCACGGGCCCAGCTGCTCCGCGGCATGTGGGATCCTCCCGGACCGGGGCACGAACCCGTGTTCCCTGCATCGGCAGGCGGACTCCCAACCACTGCGCCACCAGGGAAGCCCCCAAAGTGGCAACTTTTTTAATGAAAAAAATTTTTTTCATTTTTCCTGTGAAACATATCATACGTACAAAAAGAATATATGATAAAAGTACATTTTAAAGGCTAATAATAAAGTGAACATCCTTGAAGTTCACCACCCAGGATGAAGCAAAAGACCATCGTCATGAACACTACAGTCCCCTGGGTGTCCTGAATGAATGAATCCTCCTCTCTGTCCTTAACAGATGTGACCACTGCCTTGAATTTGTTGTTAATCATTCTTGCTTTATTTTTTTTTTAAGGATTGTACATATTAAGGTTCTCTAGGGAAACAGAAACAATAGGATGTATATAAATATGGAAAACGATTTATTCTAAGGAATTGGCTAATGTGATTATGGATGCTGGCAAGTCGCGAGATCCGCAGGATGAGTCGGCGAGCTGGAGAGCGTTGGTGGAGTTCTAGTCCAAGGCTGAAGGCCCGAGACCCAGGAGAGCTGAGTCCGAGGCTGAAGGCTGAGACCCAGGAGAGCTTTCCTGTCTGAAAGCCAGCAGGCTTGAGACCCAATGTTTCAGTTTGAGTTTGAAGGCAGGAAAAAAGCAAGTATCTCAGTTCAAAGGTCATCAAACAGATGGAATTCCCTCTTACTAGAGGGACAGTCAGCTTTTTTGTTCTAGTCAGGCCTTCAACTGACTGCATGAGGCCCACCCACATCCAGCGGGAAGAGAAATCTGCTTTACTCAGTCTCTTGATTTAAAGGTTAATCTCATCCAACAACGCCCTCACAGAAACAGCCAGAATAATGTTTGACCAAAAATCTGGGCACCTCGTGGTCCAGTCATTTTGACACATAAAGTCAGCCACCACAGTGGATATACCACATATGAATGTATACCTAAACAGTATGCCTTTAATTTTGTCTTATTTAAAACCTTACGTGAACGGGATAATTCCACATGCATTTTTCTGTGGTTTTCTTTTACTAAACATCATGTTTGTTCGTAGTTGATTCATGTTTATTCCTGTTTTTTCCCCACTATTTTATATTCTACTGTCTGACAAACTACAATTTATTTACCCATGCTGCTCTTGATGGATATCTGAATTGCTTGCAGTTTTGTACAATTCTCAAAATAGCTTCTAGGACTATTCTTATGCATGTTTCCTGTTGCTTTTGGTTATGCTCTTCAAATCTATTCTATACCTATAGTAGTTAAGATATAGGCCAGTAGTTATGATACAGTAAAGGCCCAAGTCTGTGACTTAAACAAGGTAGAAGTATTTCTCTCTCCCAAAACAGTCTGAGCATAAGCAATGCTGGATTGATATGATAGATAACTATTATGCCTACCCAACTATGCCAATGGACACCTCTCACTACACATAACACCACCTTTTCTCCCCAAGGACGACAATCCATCCCTGAAATCCCCTCCAGAAGTGTAGAACTGCTGGGAGATGCCCTGTTCACTCCATCAGGTCTGGCTCTGCAAGACCCAGCCACCTACAATGAAGGCTATTAATATGCTCACCCTCGTCCCTCTCCTACATGGTCATGGAGTATGAATAGAATATTGGCAATAAAAAACTCCTCACTGAGAAGAGGGAACTTTAGTCACACCCAGGAGTCATTCCTCTATACGAAAATCTAAATGCTACCGAGCATGTGGCGATATACTGCCCTGGCAATGGAGGAAAATTCTTGCTTAGCCCATGTTCAGTTATTGTTTCAGGTCTGGCAGGAACTCCTTTGTCCTTTGTCCTGTGGCTCTGCCATTAAGAAGGAGCTTCCCTACCTCTTACCTGTCCTGTTGCACACTGAAGTGGCTACTAGAATGTGTGCCTCCTCGGTGACCGATAGTATTACAGGCATTTCCTGCTTCTCCGGACTTGGGGGCTTGGGACTGCTTTAAGAAGTCAACAAGCACGGATTTTTCAGGCTAGGCTTGTGGGTTCTTTGGCAAAACTCCCTTAGGCTTCTTAGGTTGCTTGCTTCTGGTCAGTTCCATGTTGGAGTTACTACAGCCAAAGACCTTATGTAAAACAGAGCTCTTCAAGCAGTGCACTGGGCATACTGTTTAGCCACAAATAGGTTACAAATACATCCAAGATATTGTTCCCTTTGGGCTCTACTTGGGATGATCAGAGCATGCAGTCTGGTCACCACTGGCTATGAGTAGCTTCACTGATATACCCCTATGGGCTATACAAATATTATATTATATTTTGAGTGCATGAGTGAACACGGTTGGAAGGCACTAATCTTAGCAGTTTTTCAGTTCTGGACTTTTATTAATGATCTCTGTGCTCTGCCAGCCCTGCTCTGCTTCAACTTATTGGCGGCCACCTTGAAGTCATTCAAAATAAAGGAACTGAGAAGGAAGGCTGTGTCAGCACGTGAAAAACCTGCCAAAGTATCTGAGGAGACAGATTTACCAAGTGATTTGCGCAGGCCCCCAGATTTCCAGCCTGCCCTGTCTGCATTCTCAGAGTCTATTCTGAGTAGTGCGCCTTCCAAGCAAATGTCACCTAGATTCTGTTCCTGTAGCTCCACTCCCAGGGACTAAGTCTGTATTTGTTATGATGTAGATGTTGTACTGAAGACCCACAATAACAGTGATTTAAGCCAGACAGGAGTTTACTTCCCTCTCAAACAGCAGTTATCACAAAAGCAATGGAAGGTGTTTATAGTGTCCAGGGCCCACACTCCTTGCTGCTCTTCCCCTCAACACATGGCCTCCGTCTCCCGGTCCATCGCTAGCTCTTACCTTCACATTTCCATTCCAGCCAGTTTCCTTCTAAGGACATGATCCAGACGGTGTAGTTACCATTTTCACACTTTATCCTTTAGCAAGAATGTGGTCACACAACCGCACCTGGGTGTCAGGGAAGTTGGGAAACATAGTCTTTATTCTGGATGCTAAGTAAGTATTTAAAGGAAGGGAAATAACCCCAGATATTGAGGGAAAGTAGCTGTCTCTGCTGTAATCCTTATGATTTTTCTCTGATCTAGCAATTACTGAGTATGCTGTTAAAAATCTCCTTTTAGGGCTTCCCCGGTGGCGCAGTGGTTGAGAGTCCGCCTGCTGATGCAGGGGACACGGATTCGTGCCCCGGTCCGGGAAGATCCCACATGCCGCGGAGCGGCTGGGCCCGTGAGTCATGGCCGCTGGGCCTGCGTGTCTGGAGCCTATGCTCCGCAGCGGGAGAGGCCACAACAGTGAGAGGCCCAAGTACCGCAAAAACAAAACAAAACAAAACAAAACAAAATCTCCTTTTAAGCTAGTGGATTTGTCAGTTTCTCCTTGGATTCTGTTAAGTTTTGCTGTAAGCTATAATATTAGGAATATACAAAGTTAAACATGTATCTTTCTGGTGAAATTAACCATTTGCTAATATGCTGTGATCTTCTTTATTTCTTATAATAACTTGTCAAATTCTGTTTTGTCTAAAATTGACTTTTTTACCCCTCCTTCTTGTGGTTTGTATTTGCTTTATATATCTTTTTCTATCACTTTACTTTCAATCATTTTAAGTTCTTTTATTTTTGAAATATTTCTTATAAACAGCATACAGCATATTTTATTGATATTCAGTCAACTTCTTAGTTCTCTATTACAGTAACTTATTCTTCTAGTGCTCTATGAGCATTTGCATTGTTTCTAGTCTTTTGTTGTTACAAATAGAGCTGCAATTTTTAGCCACTTCCTGATATCAACTTGTATATTTTTTGGCATACTTTTGGGATAGAGTCTTAGAAATAGGGCCCATGTGTACAAGGGTAAATGTATATGTAACTTTACTAGATAGTCTCCTCCATGGGAGTTGGAGCATTTTGTAAGACCATCAGTAGTAAATGAGAACGTCTTTCTTCGGTATTTTTACCAGTTTGGTAGCTGCAAAGTATTATTTCAGTGTATTTTTATTATGACTGAGGTTTACTATCTTGTCCTATGTTAAACAGTCATTTGCATTCATTTTCTCTATGGACTGTCAGCAATGCCTTAAATTATGGTTTTGGTCTCCAGCCCCTTGGTCTTCACACTTAAAGTCAAGCCCCCTTGGTTTTCACACTTAAAGCCAAGCCCCAGTATCAGGTGATTGAGGGCTGTAGTAATGGAGTCTCAGAGGAGCCTGTTTTCATTTCATTTCATTTGCTCCACCCAGAGCTGGGGATGAGACTGAAATGATCTCATCTGTGGGATGGAGTTTGGCGGGTTCACTCCTGTGTGATTACTCCTTGGGGTCCACCCTCAGTAGGGTTTCTGACCTGATCTTTCTTCCTTAGCTCCTGGTTTGTTTCCTGTCCCCCTCTCACACGTGGCCTGTTGAAAACGAGCATCAAGGACTCCAAGGATGCAGACCTTCATGCCCATTATAGCTTATTCTAGAAAATTATACCATTTTTATACCAAGCCTACCACATTTTTTTCCTCTTTATCTGCCACTCAGTTGTGGTTTTTTAAAAAAGTGTTTGAAAAACAATTTTATCCATCATTCTGAAGTCTTCTGAGTTGAATTCACAAATACGCAAATGAATATTTGAGTGACATCTGTTCCCTTTGTTATGCGGTCAGGTTCACGAAGACTGGAGCCACGGCTTCTCTGCTCACCACTGGTCTCCCAGGGGCCAACACAGGACTAGACTAGTGGATGTTCCACAATAATTTTTGAATGCATATGAATGCATATGAGCATCATAAAGACCCTGGAGATGAACGGGACAGTGGAGACCCTAGGGGTGGCTTCCAGAAGCGAATTCAAACGCTGGGAACGCAGCTGAGACAGGTCGGCAGCTCTGGAGTGGGGCGTTTGTGCCAAGGATCAGTACTAAGCTGACGTGGTGGCTGATGCAGGGATCTGTAAGCAACAGAGATGGACTGAAAAAGTGAATTAGCCACTGTTACTGACTAGAAATAAAATAATAAAGTTATTCCCATTGCCTATGTATTTAGGAACTGGAGACAACGTGACAAGGAAGGAAATCGGAATCAGGCATGAAGGGACAGAAGGGACGTTGAAAGAACCACCTCATGAGTGGCTGAACAAGAGGAAATCAAAGAGGCCAATGGCCTGCTTCCTGCCAAGGTGGAATAATGAGGGCTGGATCTATAGTCCCCCATCACACACTCTTAAAGAAATAGATAACCAGAAAAACATATGAAAAAATGTTTTTCAGGCAACAGACAACAGACAGTGCAGGGCAGTGAGTGGCCTCTGAGAAAGGGGACACAATAAGGAGAGAGCTCTGCTGTTGCCCCAGCTCACTGCTTGGAAAGCGTTTCCAGGCCCCAGTGCAGGAAAGGGAAACCCAGGCAAGTCCTCCAGGTCTCCCTGAGTTGGGGAGATGCAGGTGGGAGCTTTTAAAAGCCCAAGCAGCTAGACCAGAGAGAAGTGCACAGAGCAGGTACTCTGGAGGTCTGCATACTAACCAGCTCTTACATGTGAAGAAACTAGCTGAGGCCAGGGAAGGAGCTACGGGAAAAGGAGCAGCTGGAGTCATCCCTGGAGCTCACACAGGCCTGGGATAGCTCCTGTTCCTGCCCGGAAGCAGACAAACCCTGTAGCCCGTGGAATGCTGGGCAGAGTACTCAACAGGATATCACCTTCAGAGCGGGGCAGCATCAGCCCTAGAATAAGGCTCCTCCAACCCCACTTTACAGAGCTTGTAGAAAGAAGCCCTCAAAAAGATCCAAGAACTTCCAAGTAATCTATCTGGACGCCAGCACAGAGTTCACGGGTATTTTTTAAACTGAAAGAAAACCCGGCGCCCAGTAAGGAAAAATTCAAGACATCTGGCATCCAATCAAAAATTATCAGACGTACAAAAAAGCAGGAAAATATGATGCACAACAAGTAGAAAAATCAACTTATCAAAACTGACCACTAAGTAACACAGATGATAGAATTAGTACCAATTACATTAAAATAGTTATCATGACTATAACTCGTATGTTCAAGAAAGTAGAGGAAACCATAAACATGGTAAGGAGAGCTATGGATGATATTTTTAGAAGACCCAGATTGAACTTCTAGGTATGAACAGCACGAAGTCTGAGATGAAAAGTACACAGGACGAAATTAAAATATCCTAGACACTAAAGAAGAAAATACCAGTGATTTTAAAGATACAGCAATAGAAACTGTCCAAAATGAAACACAAAGAAGGAAATATCTGAAAAATGATGAACACCAGTTATAGAACAACTTTATGTAGAGCTAATATATGTGTAATTTTAATGGAACTTTTCTATATCTTGAGTTTGGTTGTAGTTATATGATTTTATGTGTTTTCAAAACTTGCCAACTGGGGACTTCCCTGGTGGTGCAGTGGTTAAGAATCCACCTGCCAATGCAAGGGACACAGGTTCGACCCCTGGTCCAGGAAGATCCCACATGCTGCGGAGCAACAAAGCCCGTGCGCCACAACTACTGAGCCTGTGCTCTAGAGCCCGCGAGCCACAACTAGTGAGCCCACGTGCCACAACTACTGAAGCCCGCATGCCTAGAGCCCGTGCTCTGCAACAAGAGAAGCCACTGCAATGAGAAGCCCGCGCACCACAACGAAAAGTAGCCCCTGCTCACTGCGACTAGAGAAAGCCCGCGTGCAGCAACAAAGACCCAACACAGCCAAAAATTAATTAATTAAAAACAAAAAAATCTTGCCAACTGTACACTAAAATTAGGGTGATTTTATGGTATGTAAATGACATCTTAATTTTTAAAAAAACATGGGGGGAAAAGTGACCAGTATCAAGAAATCGGACCAATCTGAACTTCTGTTAACATAATCTAGGGGGCATTTGTGCACTTGGTACATCCTCCTTCATGTTCAGTGTTCAATGTTCACCTCAAGAGCAGAAAGACCAAAGTTCCCTATCCTGACTCTACCCTTATTAATAGTAGAAACTTAGACACATGACTTAACCTCTCTGGGACCCAGTTTATTCACCTTGAAAATGGGGATAACATTGATTCACTCACTCATGCATTTAGTCCTGCATTGAACAATACTTATTGGGTGCTGACAACATGCCAGGTACTGTGCTAGACACTGAACAAAAGGGATGCACTGTTTGCCTTCAAGGTGCTTGACCACAAAATCACAGAATAAATGACAGCAACAGAAATACCCAGAAATCATCTGGTCCCACATCAGGAAATCGATGTCCTGAGAGTGATAATAACTTACTGAAGGGTTTTGAGTTTGTTGGTGGCAGAGCTGTGAGTACAACCCAAGTCTCCTTATGTAAAAATGCAGACCTATTGTTAAAAATATGGTTGATGACAGAAAGTTCTTCTTTGTTTCTTTTTCCTCTAGAAAAAGGTATTTCCTCTTTAATCTTGAGATGGAGATTTTAAATCAGTGGGCACTTGTAGAAGCCAGGCTTTTTCAATGATGATGATGATGATGATGATTTTACCTGGATTGCGCTTTCAAAAAAATGTAACCAGTCATCTACATTTTTAAAGGCAGGAAATTACATAAAAGTTGGGATGCTTTGCTGTCCTTAAAGAATTTTATAATGTCTGGCTGTACTGGTACTGAAATTCACATTCTAATGGAGCAACAGTCATTGAAAAAAGGTACCTGCTTCTCCATGCAGCAGGGGCCTCGGCTCGTCAGTGCCGTAGCCCTCACCCAGCCTACTTCTTTTATTTATGTTACCTTCTTGGCCCTTAGGAGACTATATGTATATACCTTAAATTTTATGAGATGACTTTCTAATGACTGGTTTTACTTACCACCCAGCACAGATTACATTGGGCATCTCAATCTTCAGCGGTTTTGCAAGGCAGCCATCAACACAAAGTATCAATAATTCGGGCCCCAAGCCAGGCTGTAATACTACTCAGCGATCAAGGAGTCTCACGGCAATAACTAGAGGCTTCTCTGGCCACAGTCCATAGATACAGGATGTGAATCTTTATGTATAAATAAATGCTAAGGGTATTGCTCCTCTGTTTTGATTTATAAATTAATATTTAAAACTTGGATTTTGCTTGCGTTTCCAATTCAGGAGTTCATACAGCACGAGGTAATTTCTTTTGCCCTCCGTTGGCCTCCTCTTTGCGGCTTTGCCTTGGAGTTCATTCTAGTTCCATAAATCTGCATTACAAGGCAGCCCATAAACGCAGAAAGATACCAATAAGTCAAAGTCACTCTCAAGAACCAGGCTCTTCCTTTATTGGCACTACAGAAATGTTTAAACACTGTAAAATATATCCGTCCATGTTCTCTGAAGTGTTTCATAAAAGGATAAACTGGATTGTGCCTTAGAGTGGATGTGCCATTTGGATAGCTAGCTATCCTCAGTGAGCTTTAAACCCCATCGTTGCAACTAAATCAAACTGTTGGAGTTCCATGCCGAAGAAAGTCCCCACAGCCCATGGGGTGAATGCCTTCCCGGAAAAGGTACAGCTGAAGTGTCAGAGCAACCTGAACGTCTAAGGTTGCATTTTAATAGCTGCAGCCCAGAGGGTTGGGGTGACATCTAACTCCCGCGTCTAGTCCTGGCCACAGGCTCGATCGGCAGTCTTGGGCTGGTGTGATGCCTTGGGTGAAGGGGAGAGGAAGCGCTTGTTGCATAGCCTTCAATTGTGTACTGGGTTGAACAGTGTCCTCCCAAATTCACATCCACCTGGAAACTTGGATGTAATTAGTTAAGTTAAAATGAAGTCATACTGGATTATGGTGGACTCTAAATCCAATTACAGTTGACGAACAACACAGGTTTGAACGTCACAAGTTCCCTTATACATGGATTTCTTTCACTAGACACGTACTACAATACTACACAATCTGTGGTTGGCTGAATTGATGCGGAACTATGGGTACAGAGGGCCGAATGTAAAGTTATATGTGGATTTTTAACTGCACAGAGGGTTGGCCCTCCTAACCACCACAATGTGCAAGGGCCAACTATACTGGTGCCCTAATAACAGGAGTGACACAGAGATGCAGAGGAGACGCACACAGAGGGGAGAGGGCCACATGCAGATGGAGACAGAGATTGGAGGGATTCAGCGACAGGCCAGGGACACCAAGCACTGCTGGCAACCACCGGAAGCTGGGGAAGTGTAGGAAGTCTTCTTCCCAAAAGTCTTCAGAGGGAGCATGGCCCTGCTAGCACCTTGACTTTGGATTTCTAGCCTCCAGAACTTCGGAAGATAAAGTTTCTATTGTGTGAAGCCAAGCAGTTTGTAATGCCTTTTAAAGCCACCCTGGGCAACGAATACAACATGGAAATGCAAGGCAGTCTAAAGGAGAAGGGTTGCTGGAGCGCTCCAGTACTGGGCTGGAGACAAGTTCAGGACAAGATCAGGCCCTTAGAGCTTCTGGGCTCATGGCGGAGAGGATGAGGTAGATCAAGAAAGACTTAGCAACGTGCATTAGGACTGTAAGATACAGCACACAGTAAGTGACATACAATATCCAAAAGCCAAAAATTTAAGGTCAAATATCTGAGATCATGCTTTTCCTTTCATCACCATGGTCTAAATTTGTGGGGAGGATAATATCTCAGCCCTTATAGCCCATAAATCCATAAACCCACTTTAAAAAGCCGATAAGGAGGGAGGAAGAAGGGGAGAGGTTAGGAGGAGAAAAAAGAAGTGAGAAAGGAGTGGCAGAGACATCTTTTCAAGGAGTGATATGAATGTTTACATACGTGATTCATGTGGTTCAGTCCCAGAGAAAAGTCGCAGTTAAAAGAACACAGTCCGTATATATATAACTGATTGATTCTGTTGTAAAGCAGAAACTAACACACCATTGTAAAGCAATTATACTCCAATAAAGATGTTAAAAAAAAAAAAAAAGAACACAGTCCGTGTAATCAGAAGCAATTTAGAAATAACTCAAGTCCTTTATATGTATCTCTTGAACACCAACAAGGGACACACAATTTCCTGCAATACTTGTTTAAAGCTCCCATTTTTTTTCTTGCTCTGAACACTGTCCTCACATGCCACAGTTGCTTTCCTCAACTTGGGATTCCTCCCAAATCCCTCCGACTCTTCCATTTATGTGCCTCTTTCCATGCTCCTCTCTTCTCCGTTTCCTCCAGATTGTCCGCTACAACAGTCTCAGAATCAGTCTATCAAAGCGGGACCTTCGTAGGGGTGGGAGGTGGAGGGCACCGTGGGGAAGTGGATAGACTGAGAAGGTCAAGCCATTGCCCTCTTGACTAAGCAAGACCTTGGGGTAAGACTGGGAACACCCAGAAATGAATGATTTTTACCCCTCGATACTGGGTTGGGGGGTGCGGGGGCAGATTATGTTTTGAAACTTTAACCCGTACTTTGTTTGCTGCCATATTCTGCTACTCCAGTTCTTCTTTCCCCACAGCCCCCAGTTCAGGGTAGAGTTGTTACAGCAGAAATACAAGAAGAAATAAAAAGACAATGTTCAGCTTCTGAGTTTCAAAATATATGTTATAAATTGTGATAGAGACACCAGCTTAAAAGAAAACGTTTTGACCTTTGCCACTGAAAAGTTGATATCCAAATACATGATGTAATACTGTGTTTAATCCTGTCTCTGAGGTGATAAAGGTCTTCTGGACTCGAGGGGATGGGGCTGGGGGAGTCAAAGGGAAAGCAAAGTAGCAAGGCGCTGGCAAATGTGCCCGGTGCACCTCCATTTAGGGCTTTCCCTGTGGAGCCTTGGGGCCTGGGGTCAGGTCCCCTCAGCTGGCCTCTGCCTTCAGGAGCACTTCTACTGAGCGGGCACAGAATCACCATACAGTGGTGGCGTCCTATGACAAAGGACAAGCTTCCTCTGGTAGTCTTCCCACTTTCTGCCTCAAGGCTGTATCTCATGATGTCAGAAAACAAAAATTATAGGGAATTTAAACCTCCGGGGGCAATGTTCATCCATTGGGGTGGGAATGGGGAGGCGGGCAGGAGCCAGAGAAGGAACTCCGATGGTTTCTCCTTAAATGTTGCACCCTAAGCATTTCACCCTTCCTCATTCTGGCCATACTTAGCTCTCTCTCTCTCCAGATCCCCATCTTTTCATACCTCGCAGTGGTAAAGGTGCTCCACTGTGAAAACCTTCAAGATACTGTACTCTCTCTCATGTTTCCCTGACATTCCGCCCACATCTATGGAAATAAGTAATCCTCAGTATTATTTTGGTGGGACAGCCTGCCCCCGTGAACCGCCCTGTGCTCCTATCATTTTTAAAAAGTGCTATTCAAATGACGAACTTTCCCAGTATGTCTTGATCAAGTAAGAGGTACTACGGCTGCCCTTCATGATGGAAACCTGATGCTTGTATCGTCTCTAAGTTGTATCCTGAAGAATTTGTATCCTATTGTAGGACAATCACAAAAATGACTGAGCACAGCATCAGTTCAGCAAATTAAGGAATGTTAAATCTCCCCAGATCAAGGTTGTTTTTCCTCTCTACCACAGAGTGTAAACTTCTGTCTTAATCTTAGGCAAATACTTTTAAAAGCAAGCTATATTTGATTAGGGTGAGAAAAAGGAAGAAAAAATTAACATTAGCCACTGTGGGATCCATTTTCTATACTTGCTCTGATTAGTAAACAGTCCAAGTAATGTCTTCCAAGGATGATTGATTTAAATTTTATTAATAAAGTTGAGGCTTTTATTATGTGATTTCTTAAGAAGCTTTTTATTTATGGAGAAATAGCATTGTAAAGTTCACAGTCCCTGAATGAGACATCGCTCCAAATATGAAACAAGATTAAACTTGACAAGCTACTCCCCCAATGTAGTTTGTTCTTGTTTTCATACATGTAAAAATTATATTGTGGGAATTGCACACAAACATCAATAGAGCAAGTTCCACAATGTGATGATTAGAGTAAGGTTAAGGAAAACTTTTTGCTTTTCAATCTTAAATATATTGTAAGCAATTTAGAGGGGCCAGATTAGCTATATATATTTTGACTCTTACTGGAAAAAGAAATCTAAATAATGAATGGATTATACACTGAAGTAGTGTAAAGTTGATAACACTTAACTGAAAAAGAGACAATCTCTCTGGGCGGCCACTAATCACGTGCACAGCGCTGGGTGGGTCCTCCAGTCCTTGGAGGTGAATACAGGTGAATACAGGATGGGGATGGAGCCCAGATCCATCAATCCTACCTCTTTCTTTTGCATCTTCTCCTTCATAATCTCCTTAATAATTGCTTTCCTCAGCTTTCTATGGTTGGCTCTAGCAGCAATGAAATTAGTTAATTTTTTTTTTTTTTTTTTTTTTGCGGTACGCGGGCCTCTCACTGTTGTGGCCTCTCCCGTTGCGGAGCACAGGCTCCGGACGCGCAGGCTCAGCAGCCATGGCTCACGGGCCCAGCCGCTCCGCAGCATGTGGGATCTTCCCAGACCGGGGCACTAATCCGTGTCCCCTGCATCGGCAGGCGGACTCTCAACCACCGCGCCACCAGGGAAGCCGGAAATTAGTTAATTTTGATCAGGACTATATCCGAACCCTAGTCTCTCAAGTAGTAGGAACAGAAATTGTCTTGTGATATCCAGCAGATCAGACTGTAAGCTACATAGAGGGGCTGAATCTCTAAGTGCTGGCGACCGTCCTCAGAGGGCGGGAGTAAAGCTGCCATGAGAGGTGATGAGTGAGAGCCTTGCGACATGATGCTCTGGGTTCCTGTATCATCAGTGACACAAACCCCCAACCCTTGACATTTTGAGAACCAACCAATTCTCCTGTTGACCTAAACCATTTTAGTTACTTTTCTATAACTTCCAAGTGGTAGAATCCTGACTATTTCAGAGGAGATCTTAGTTGGAACTTAGCTTATTTATTCAATGATAGAGCTATGTCTCAAGTATGTCTGTTGTTCCAAGTACACTATTGAGGCTGTGCGGTTCCATTTCAGGACCAGTATTCAGAAAGCTTGTTTCCCTGGGTGCAACAGCAAAGTAGCCTCCAAAATTTGAAATGAAGGTATTCCCTTGAGACCTGAGATATAAACTCAAAACACAGTGGGCCAACATAGAGAAGAGTTTATATTTGAGATTATCTTCAATATTGAATTGGAGTTAATCCGACTGTAAAGGCAAAAGTAGAAAGAGAGATGGAAGGAGAGGTAGGGATGGAATGAGAAGTAGGGAAGTACATTCTAAACTTTAATGTGCACCCAGATCCCTGAAGATCTTATTAAAATGTACAATCTGATTCAGTAGGTCTGGGGTGGGGCCCAAGATTCTGCATTTCCAACAAGTTTCCACGTGACACCAACGCTGTTGGTCCCTAAACTACACTTTTGAGTAGTGAGGTACTTTACCATACTTCAAAAAATGAAAATAGTCTAAGGAACAGACTAACAATGATGACAACAAAAATAATAATACCTCATTGATGTCATTATCATATCTAAAGAATACATCAATCAGAAGGGTAGGGAGGAAAGTCAGAACTAATACAGAGACAAGAGAGAGTCAGAAAAGAAAAAAAAAGTCAGAAAAGCAATGTCTAAAAAAGGACAGTGTCTTGGCAAGAAGAGACCCACTTTGCAGTTAATCCCTGTTGTGAATATAGATGTACTGGGCTCTACATTTCTAATGACGATGAGCTTTTTTATTCCATATTTGCGGAGCAACCTTTTGAATTTTATTTACCTCTTTGTATGGCTTTGCCATAGGAAGGAAATGGGCTCTCCAGGTTAAAATGAATAATCTACTCCTCACGCGAGTTATGTTATTCCTTGTAAATCATTAAACTGTCATTATGTTTATAAATAACAGCCTCTGTGAGTTTAGTTTGTGTGACTCAGCATCCCTACCTCCAACTGCATTTGCAGCATCGAAGAGCTGGAATTTCTGATACTCCAACCAAATAAAATAAAATAAGTAAAACTGAGGGTGTTTAAATTATCACATTGAAATGCCACCACTTGAGGTCTATTAGCAACAAGATGTACCTCCTCACCTACTTCTGAGGTTTCTTTGAAATTTATCATGTCCAATAAGATAGTGGGTCAGAATACTGATCTTTAATTTGTTAACTGGTGTCATTTTGTGATTTTCTTTGTTTTTAATATAATTATTGTTTTCTTTTTACTCATCGAATAGATCCTGATATTGGAAATAGCCTTTCTCCATCTTCCCCATTCTCTCTTGATGGTCTTGGGGGCCCATTGCTTTATTTACAATTTGCTTTTCTTTACAGTTTCAGAACATTGTCTTAATCACTATTCCACTGGACTTTATCCCCCAATTATTCTTTTCATTCTTCCTTTTCTATTCTCAACAAAACAGGAGTGTTATTTGAACACATTTCTACATAATTGGTTGTGTGTATTGTATTAGAAGGCCAGTCAAATTCACCTTTTCCATTAATAAACCTCATATCAGTATGTCACACATAAATTAGGAACCGTTAGAAAGGGATGTATTCACTATGTGAAAAGCAGTCGTACTTTGGCTGACGGTCATCACTGAGCTTCTTGGTTTTGTGTCCACATTAATACTATTCTTTTAAACTGAGCTGCCTTGGTGGCATCTTGTCAAATCATTCATCAGGGAATACAAAAAGGGGTGGGATGGACTTTAAATCACTCTTGTGTTAGTTGACTATTTAATCCATGCAACAACTAGACCAAATTAGTTGAGATGTCGATGGTATTTTCCTCTATTAATTTATGAAAATACGAGGAGCAAAAATTGGGAAGATGGGTGGAAGAAAAATAATGGTTTGTTATAGAGTCTCTCAGGAGAAAATAAGAAAGGATCAACAATTTATTTTCATCTTTGTAGGATTACTTTTTTTGTGACTTGGATTCAGCTCAGCAATTTAATTTCAGGTGTCCAGACCTGCCGTCATGTGAAACTGTTACTCAGTTTTCAACACATGTACACCACTGGGGCATCTGCTGTTGACTTGATTCCTCCCCAAACACTGGAGAAGCTAAACATGTGTTATCTGAATTTTCTGTGTCTCTTAGGAACCAAGCCAAATTTGTATAAAACGTTTCAGACATCTGAATTTCTGTCCATAAACCAAACTTTTGGGTTGCATGTTAAATATGTCATTCTACCTTATTCCACATCTATTCCTCATTTCCTTTCTCTATATGCATGCATAATCCCTTTTAGATTAAGATTTATTCTGGTTTGTGGCATTCTTAATTTAACAGAATATTAATTGTTAAACCTTACTATCTACTAACTGTATCTTTAAAAAGGACATAGAAAAACATTTCATTAAATGACTAAATACATTTCTCCTGCTTGTTAAGTTCTCACTAGATCAAACCTTGCTGGAATGCAGACATGATGACTGGAGCTGAAGCAGCCATCTTGGATCATATGAAAGAAAGCAATGGATGGTGAAGCAGCAAGATGACCATGGAGTGAGATGCCAGCTCTTGACTACTAAAATCTTTGTTTTTTTACACCTCAGTCCTGTCCCTGGGTATCCTCTTTGTGTCCAGTGCTCACGTACCTCAAGGTCTGTTTCCTTTATACCAGACATCTCCACTTGCTCAGTGCAACCCTCCTTAGCTCTGAAGTGGCAGTTTCCCTGAGGTAAGGCTGAGATTTCCACTTGGTTCCTGATCCTGCAGGGCAAAGTGACACTGTGGTCTCTCCTGCTTTGAAAGTCACAAGTGGAGAGTGAAACAAAAGCCTCTCTGCTCTTGGATTTCCCCTGGTTTTATCTACACTACCTCCCTGCTAAAGAACTGAGGCTAAGGGTGGGGACGACAAGATACATATGTCTCATAACCTGTTTCCCTACCCCCAATTTCTTCTTCCCATAATTCACTGAGACTGCCAGGGACTAGAAGTGCCCCTTTTCCTTACACTGTACCTAGAATTTTCTCCACCCTATAACTTATAAAAGGGCTCCATGATTAAGCCAGCTAGGCCTCAGGTGCTAATGAGAACATGAATTTAGAAATTCCAATTGATCATCTTGCAGTGCACTCAGAAAATATTCTAATTTTCTAGAAAAAGGGGAATTCACCTTTCTTATAAAGCATTAAAGCCCACTGTTTTAGTTGGTGTAGAGACCCCAGGGCAATAGAACTTGGTTAGAAAGATACACCTGGAAATTTAAAAGAAAGTCATCCAAGTAATATCCTTGGAGCCAAGCTCGGTGCCTAGCTGCATGTTTGTTGAGAGTGAACCACCAGCCATTGTAAGTGTGGCGCTGCAGACACAAAGAGCTAGAACCCAGGGTCACTCTCTTCAAGAGCTTAGGGTCTATTTGGGGAGACAGCCGCTAAATGCCAAATGAGCTAGGCAGTAGGTGCTTCAGAACAGTGCTTCTCAAGATTAATGTTCATATAAATCTCCTGGGGTTCTTTTAAACAGCAGCATCTGATTCAGTAGATCGGGGGTGGGGCCAGAGAATCTGTACTTCGAACAAGCTTCCACGTGATGCTGATACTGTGAGCACATGGACCTCATTTTGGGAAACAAAGTTAAAGAGGGCCAGGGAAAGAGGAGCCTTCACAGAGAAAGAGGGGATTGAGCTGAGCCCTAAAGAGTAAAGACAATAGAGAGAAGCAGAGGACATACAGAGAGACGGGGGGAGAGGGAGAGGGAGAATGAAAGAGGCAGCCCAGGTAGGAGTGATGTTGTGAACCAGTGTTTGGAGGTAGGAATGTCTCCAACATGCCTAAGGGCTGGTGAGCAGATTAATGGAGAAAAGGGTTGGTGATGGGCCTAGGAGAGGAGGTGGGAAAAGAGAAACCAGATTCGGAACAACTCATGAATTGGGTGAATGTCACAAGCTGGCTCTGCCATCAGACTGAAGGCTATCAGTAGGTTTTGAGGCCTTCGCAACATCTGGACAAAGAATGTATTGACCTGATACAGACAGAATCCATACCAGAAAACCTAGTTATTAACAACTTCGTCCTCAGCCTAGCTAAGGAGGCAGGGTTCCAGTAGTCCCGTAAATGAAAAGGAACAAGGCCTGCTCTGGTGCTTCAGCACTGACCAGCCTTTCCCACTCCCAGGTGACCACAGGGCTTCAATAAATTACTTGCATCTTGGAGTCACAGTGATAGCCAGCCCCATAAATCCATTGCCGGCGCTTCTACATATCTCTTCACTTGAAACACAGAGAAGACAGACAGGAGGGGACGGGAGGAGTAGAGTTCTCTGTAGGGAAATATAATACTGAACTTGGAAATCTAAATTCAGGCCATTTTGATCAAAACACAGGAAGCACGAGTCATTATTCTTACCCAGTCTCTTCCACTAATAGATGGCAGGCAGCTGGCCATGGGGCTCTCGTAGGGAGTCAGGTAGTTTTATTTTTAGCTCAGCACAGAAGGGGAAAAGATCCATCCTGTTTACACCAGAGGGGCTGTGCTTGCAAAGCCCTGGGAACGGCTGCCCTGCACTGGTGGCATTTGCTACCTCTCACACATGTAGGTAAGATGACAGAGGTCTTCACCTGCTCCCGGCCTTACCACTGGAGGGCACATTGTTTCTGTCTGGCGCGGCTGAAAGTTACCTACCGGCATGAAATTTGGCTGCCAAGATGTGCTGTCTAAAACAATCCTCGTTACTAGTCTGTTGAAAAATCTGAATATGCAAGAATTTCTCTCTTCTATTTTTATGTCCCTTTCGTACGTTTCCAAGTACCCTCCCCAGCTTCATTCCCTTTGGGTATCCTCTACCCTCCTCTTACTGCTTTTCCTTTGTTGTAGAGAAAATAAATCCATAGTATAGGAAACTAGATGTGCTGCTACCTCCAGGTGGAAAAGTTTGGTTTGCAATCTAGGCCCTGCCTTTACCAGCTTTAGGTCTTGGGCTTTGACATTAAAGCTGTGCTTTTCGGTACTTAGGACTCACATGTGGTTCATGGGTCCCCTCTGTCACTGCACCACTGTCAGTACCACTCAGAAGAGGGCATCCTTGGCAAGTCACATCCTTCCCTTGCCCTTCCAGCAGCTGCACTGGATAGTAGTGTTATTTGGGAGAGTACAAAAGAAGCAGCGATGGGCAGCGGAGGTGTGCGCTCCTCAAACTGGTACCTAAAAGTAGTCAGGATGGGCAACTGCCCACCCAATGCAATCAAAGGTCCTCAGAGGGCTTCCAAATGCCTCCCGCAGTGGCCTGCCCTCCAGAGAGCAGACAGGAGAGAATAAGACCCTTTTATGGGAGGCCAACACGTTCCCTGAGAAAGGATAATACGTTAACTATACATACTCATTGCTAGGATAATTTGTCATAGTAGCTAACGTGAGAGATAAGGATTGTGAGGGAATAGGCCATAGGATATGTAAATTTTGTCAGTGAATACAGTTGGTCAACCAGGAAGCAGCATGGAAGCTCTCAGTGTCTGTAAAAAAGTGGCACTGACTCTTTTTGGAAGTGTTGTAAGAAACCTTGCAGAAGCCAACTCCTTTCATGCAGGAGACAAATTACTCCCATTTCACTAATAACTGATAGGTAGTTACAAGGTCCTTGTGCCCCACTTAGAGCCTTTTTCATCTCACTTTGCTTAGTCCAATACACTTTGAAGTTAAAAGAGGCTACTTTTATTTATTGCTCCCCTCTTATATCCCTCACTTCCTGCTGCTTCTACTGGTCATTTCTGGATTTGTCTGTCCACCATGGGGCTCGAGCAGGAACCTTAAAGCACTAGACATGAAAGGGAGAGCAAGGGACAGATGATCAAACATTCTCAGGGACAAAGACAGCCAGACATGAAGAGCAGAGGTCTTTGGGGGCAGAGAACGTAGAAGGCAGTGGAGAAATAAACATGCATAGTATAATGGTGAATACATCCATGTTAGAGTAAACAAACTTGGAATTAACAGTCATTTAATTTTAGAATTTGAATGAGCCCCCAGAAACACTGAGGTCTAAAATCCCACCACCTTCTCTCATACCCTTGAACAGCTGGTAAATCGTCATAAGGTTCACGTTTATATATCTCCCATTTTAAGAAAGTTCTCTCTTATGCTTTCACTGTGTAAACATATATAATGTGACGCACACGTGGTTTTAATTTTACATCTAACATCAAATTTAAAATCCAAAAATAAACTATAGCATATCAAAAGGTCACTTGTAGAATGTTGTTCAAACCCAATCTATGGGGCTTCAGTTACTAAATAAAGACACTCACTTTATCTTGCTTATGCTGATGTCCAGGAGTGTTGTTAAGGTTTATATTTGAACCTTTTAAATTCAGAATGTAAAGACAGGAAAGCTCTGCTTTCTCCAAACTACTTTATCAGCTCAAAATATTAACTATTTATTCAACTCTATTCTCCTTAAATAAAACTAAAAATGTATAGGTAACAAAGATGAAATACCTATAATCCCATGTTTGAAAAAATTCTGCGCTAGGGGATACTTCACAAAGAATTCACGCTTAATAAATATATTTTATAGACTGTGGGCAGATATCTAAAATAAAATAGATTAAATGTCTCTTGCTATTAAAGACTCTCTCAAAAATTATTAATAAATAAATATTTTCTCTGGTTTCCCAGGCATTTTATATATTGCTCTCCATTTTTAGAAAGTTTCAACATGTATTTTCCTTTCAAAACCAGCTGGTTTATGAAAAAGGAGGAAATCAGCCATGAGAAAGAAGGAAATTCTATCATTTGTGACAACATGGATGGAACTTGGTGGCATTAATAAAGGGAATTATTTGAATCACTCAAATAATTCCATTTTAACTTATTATTGGCATTGCAACTCTGCATTTTTTTAGTAGTTGTTCCAGGAATAATAGTATACATCCTTAACTTTTCACAGTCTACATAAAGTTAATGTTGTATTACTTCACATAATACATAGAAACCTTAAAATCATATAGGTTCCTTTAATTTTGGCAAACTGGGTGCTATAGTTGTTACCTATATTATATTGAAATACATTTTAAAATCACAAGACAATGTTCTGATGTTTTGTTTTAAATAGTCCTATTTGTTTTTAAAAAATTAAATAGAAAACATATTTTATATTTACCAAGATATTTACCATTTCTAATATTCCTTACTCCTCAAAGATCCACATTTTCTTCTTGTATCATTTCCCTTCAGGCTAAAGGAATTCTTCTAGCGTTTCTTGTACTGAAGTTCTGTTGGCAATGAATTCTCTTAGATTTATTTAATCTGGAAGTGTTTTTATTTTACCTTCCTTACCGGAAAGTCATTTTTTGTTGAATACTGAGTTCTAAATTGCCATATGTTTTCAGAGATGTTCAATAAGTATCAGCCCAGCTAATCCCTTTGGTTTTCATGCCCTGGCCATGTGATTACTTCCGGAATAATTTACTGATTGTTTTCAGTTTTTAAAAAGTGCCCTACCCAATTTCCAAAAGCCAGCACCTGCATCTCTTTGCCTACTCTGCCCACGTGCACAGCAGATGGAGACAGAACAGGTATTACCCCTTCCAGGAGCAGTGCTACCGTACTAGCAGCCTGGGTATACAAACATCACAGCTCAGTCCCTCTGGGGTGGGTGACTTAATGCTGAGGCATCTGCTCTATACCAATGCTTCTCAACCCTCAAGTTGTGAGGTACCAGTTTTTTGTTTGTTTCTGACCAATATTTTTGTAAAATACCATAAAAATCAATGTGTATTTCATGACAATGTCAACTTGCTATAAGCGTTTATAAACATTTGGCCTCAACTTTTGGATTTATCTCACTGTTAACTGGTAACAAGCAGTTCGTGAAGTAGCACCAGGTTGCTCACTGTAGTAACTGGCTTCATAAAAACACCCCTTATTGGATGTATTTCCTTCCCTGTCTCACTTCTCCACTTCCCTACTGGCGTGTTTTGGGATCACCTCCCAAATAAACTATTTGCTCTCAAATGCTTGCCTCTGGTCTGCTTCTGGAAGAATCCAGTCTAAGACACAAGGAAATCCAGCTAAAGTATCAAATATAACACTAATTGGAGTGGTTAGTACTGTCAATAAACAAATTAAAATGTTCTCTTCTACTCAAAGAAAAAGAAACTCATAAATTTGAGATGTTAAACCACTGACTAGAATCGCTGAAGCTGAAAGAAGAAAGAAACTAAAAACAAACGTGACTCAGACCCATAATTGCATTCCAAAGTGGGGAAAAGATCTGATCTCAGAATTCTGATTATATGCTGCTACCGTCCATCTGGTAAAAGAATGCCATTTTCTTTGTGAGTCATGTGATTTGATGATTTCCTTCATAATGTCATAGTAAGCCATCAAAACAATAACTTTTTTTTTTCCTTTGGCTCGAATAGTAGCTTATAATTGGACATGAAATGTTTCTACATCAGTTAAAATAAACATAGTCCCTTCCTTTTTGTCCTAAGATGACCTTTTTCCTTGTGCTTGACTGTGATCCTTCAGTTGGGAAAAGAATGAGTGTAAGGACCAGAGTGCAAAAATATAATTTGAATTTGAGTTTTTAAAGGTAGAGTGCCCAAGACAAGTTATTGGTATAGAAAATATCTTTTTATTAGTGGTGTGTATTATATAGGGAAACTCAGCAAGCTTTTAGCATCATGTAATAGAAAGTATATGACTTTTGAGTTTCAATCGTGACTGCTCTGGCTTGAATTCTAATCTTGCCAGTCACCACGTATGTGATGTGTGTAAGTTTCTGTAATGGATCTAGTGACTATATCTCTCTCTTAGGAATATTGAAATTTAAATAATATAATGATGTATTTGAAAATATCTGGCTCAATTGAAGAGATAAAGGAATCAAAGATTACTTCAATGCATAGTTCTCTGATTTTTATAAGTGGGAAAAAAAGCATGTGAAACAAAAAGTATCACGTGATATTGGGGGTTAAGGAGTATTCCAGTAAAGGTAGTAATTGTCTAGTGTTGTTTATCATTGTTCTACCAGATAAAATTTGCCAGCCCCCATTCCCCCTTCTCTGTCAACCAGAAGGGAGCTAGCTTAAATGGAGTACAGTGCATTGAACAGGAGCCTCTGTGGCTTTTTTTGGTTGTGCTCTGTGGAATGAAATGGGGCTCGAAAAAAAGAAAATCAAAGTAATGGCTGCCTATGAGGCCACAAAGACACTCAATGTAACCACATCATAAATCATCAAAGAGAAATGCCAGGGAAGATCTATGCTTCTAGGACAGCTCGCTTCATTTAATATATCTGATGCTGCCGTAATAGCGACTCTTTAGTTCCCCCTTCCCTCTGTTCAGTGGTAGTTGTCCTTCTGCTTGACCATGCATCCCTCGGAGAGTCGTCTCCTGACTAGGAGATGCGTACAACCGTCCGTGAGTAATGGGTTCTTAGCCTGGAAAGCCTTGTTTCAGTTCAGTAGTGTTCAAAGCGGAAGTGAAGATCAACCAAAAGCACAGAAGGATAAAAAGGACCCTTGGAAAAGCTGGTTGAATAAAAGAGTGGTTGCTTGATAAGAATTCCTTCACTTTCTGCTGTGTTTCTTTAATAAGGAACAAAGAATGAAAGAACTAGTTCTGGAGAATAATTAAAAGAATATGACAATAGTGATATAAGTAGTCACGAGGATGCCAATTTAAGAGCCCAAATGTGGTATGTCACCGTCTTTTACAACCATAAATGGGTCAGGATGAAATCTTCATAGTGTAGTTTGAAGCCAGTGAGTTAAAACGATCAAATATATTTTCACCTGAAATCAGAGTTCTAAAACAATATACAACCTACAAAATTCCTTAGGATTTGACGAATCCATTAGGACTACTCACAGCCATGAAGCCGTACCAAAAGTTTAAAAGCTTTAGTCCTTCTCGAGTTGGTAGCTACATCTCCCACTAGAGATCTATTCATGCACAAAAGAGATTAATAAATTTAGCTGAGAATTTGAGAGCAAAAATTGATCAAAATACAAAGGCTCCACCCAAAAGAAAATCATGAGTAAAAATAGAATAAGTAGCATTAGTATTCTGATTTTACTTCACGCACTACTCATGAGTCCTTCATAAAGAAACATTCCAATAACACAAGGAAACATTCCGATAACACAAGGGATCCAACGTAAGCCTACAAAAGGAAAAAAATTAAAAGCTGAGAACAGAAAGCATTACAAGAGGGTAACGGAAGCAGCCAGGGTAGCTGGTTAGAAGCAGCAGGTATAATAAATATATTTCTTGATGAGGTGCACAGTCAAACCTTTTTCTTGATTTGTAGCTACAAAAGCAAGGTAGATTTACTTATTCTCATTCAAAGCGTTCACTTTATCTTCCAAAGGACCAAGACAGCAACAGTAGAAAGCAAAACAATGCTCTGAGGATGAAGCATTCAAGTTCCCTTTAAAATTCATACAGCAGCTCCTGAAATTTTTACTATTTAAGTGATTCCATCAAAATTCTCTTTTCCTGTCTGGTTGAGTTCATTTAAATTGATCGCCAGTGGAGTTAATCATCACAAGTCGGAACTTACACTCTGACTGTAACATGATTTAATGCTTACTCTTGACCTCCTCTCTTCTCCTTTTAAAGGACACACCTGGCCCCATAGTTGGAAAGCCCGTGAGGATTCCTTCTGTCTCTTGAGGAGGAAGCAGAGCAATGAGCCTTGTTACCGGTGGCTTGCAGCCAGTCTCTTCCGGCCTGCTGTAGTATACTGGGGGACCAAAGTCAACAAAACTAGAAAGCCCCAGTTGGGTGGCAGATGTGAAGGTTAGCCCTTTTAGCCTTTGCACGCCACTAAAATCTCTTCAGACATTCAATCGCAGGCATTACCTTCACGCCACAAGTTTGCATTTGCTTTTCGGAGCTGACAGTGCGTCCATTCCAACTCCACGTAGAATCTCCTATCTTATAGGCTACATTTTTTAGCATAGCCTAGATTACTGACATTTACCTAGAGGTAAGACTTTAGGGAAACTCAGTTCATGGTAGGACACAAAGCCCACGCCTGAGTGGTCTGCTGTTTAATTCAAAGTCCCCAGTTAGTACCGAAGCCTCGGTTCCATTCTCACTGAGATCTGCGAAGGAGTTGACTATTCCCTGTAACAGTCATGGGAACATAAAGCCAGCAACACATAGACCTTCCCTCCAGCTTCTTTGGTCGCATACTGCTTATAATTCAGGGAAGCTGGCCGCGTGCAGCATACTAGCCAGGAGAGGCAACTTCCAACAGATAGAAGATCTGGTTCAGCACTTTAGTATTTTTCACTTCACACTTAGACTAAGTTTAGCAGGAACCTCCCTGCTGAGTATTCAGAAGAAAAGATAGAGGTGAAAGCCCAGTACTCCCAGCACTAATCATTTGTTCATGTACCTCCACCCAAAGTGCTAAGCCAGACAACTATGATGATTAAAAGAAAGATACACCAGTCTCCACGCATACAGGGACTAAATGATCGAGGAGGTTACAACAGGGACAACAAACCATCCAACCTAGGGAAAAAAAAAAAAGACAACATAAGACTATGGCCTCAGAGGATTAGCAGAGAGGAAGACTGATGTCTCTGAAACTAGTCAAGAAAACTTGGGGAAGTCCAAAGAGTTTGCATAGATCTGGTCCAAGTTCTGGTTAGGCCATGTCTTGGCTATGTCATTTTTAATAAATTGTTTAACCTCTCTAAGACTAAGTTTCTGATTCTGTAAAATGGGGGTGATAATACCTACTGCAGTGTGCATAGAGGAATAAAATGATGATGCATAAATGTTAGCTAGAATGACATAAATGTTACCAGAGCAGGGATAATGAAGACCTAAACAGAAGCCACATGTTAATCTAATGGGGTCAGAGGTTACGACACTGAGTGATGACCTTAAAAATGGTATAATGAGGCCTATTAAGAGTGAGCCTTAGATATTCAGCCAAAGAGTTTGGGTTTGGAGTATGGAATAACCAAGATTCACAATCATGTGGAAAATATAAAAGAAGAAATGTTTTTTATGGTTAGGTTGGAGGTGATGAATAACGGTACCTTTTATGATACTTACTATGTCCCAGGCAGTTTTAAGTGCATTAAGCATTATCTCAGTTAATACTACAGAGGAAGAGCAGGGAATGGCTGGCTCAGGGAAAGCTGAGAGGCAAAGGGAGGAATCTAGTGGTGAGGGGATAAGAAGCTTGAGAATCACAGTGGCTATACAGAGAGAAATGGAGAAATGTGGTAGACACTGGGAATGGGGACAAGAGAGCAAAGGGTCACAGTGGTTGACACCAGAAGGCTAGAGAATATGATTCCTCAATTAAGATGAAGAGTCATGGAAAGCAGTTTGTAAGAGAACATTCTACTGACAATTCCCTTTTCTTGTCAACCTTGATTCAGTTCTTCAGCCCCCTCTACTCCTTAGCTTTTCACACATTTTGTGTGACTGTTGGAAGGAATCCAGTTGAATCTTTTACATTTTTTTGACCATGTGCACATGCTTCAAGGCCCTCTGCTACATTTTCGGTTGTTGATTTCCTCCACTTACCATAAAAATTGATATAGTTGCTCTTTTGATTTTTCAATTTGCACCATATCTTCAGGTACTAATTCCACAAAGTACATGAGAAAACAAAGTACATGAGAAAACTCCAAAGAGGCAAAAAAAGAATTCACGTGTGACTTATTGAGAAAACCATTAAACTAAGTCATTCTCAACTTCCCAGAAGGAGAAATAATGAGAAATAGATACTACAGTATAGAAAGAGTGGGAAAAGAATGATACTACAGATACTACAGTAGAGAAAGAGTGGGAAAAAAATGTTTCTGAGCTGAGAGACATTCCGGGCTTCTCATTCCACAGTACTTCTTTTACAGAAAAGTCATCAAGTGCTGAAAATAGAGGTTTGTTCATAGATATGTGACAGACCCTTCCTAAGTGACAAGATGGGTCATAATTTTAATGAATATTGTGACACACCCATCAATTATCCTTGAATATGAATGTGACCGTGTGAGTGTGCAAAAGCTGGAGAGTGGGTAATTTCAGTCAGCATATTCCTGCACATCTGTCAACAGCTGTCAGGAATCTAAATGACCCATACTAGATAACATTAATTTTGTGTCTATAAAGAATCTCACCTGCACGTTCAAAACACCTTGCGCTTAGAACCATATGGAGAAAATTACAGAGCAGCCCACAGTAAAATACTGCATTGAAGTACAGTAATGGGGAAGCGGGGGGGACAACTTGGAATTCAGAGCTAAAGAAGTTAAGACTATCAACGGAAGCTTGTGTTGTCATGGAAACCTAATGCAACTGAGAAGCCAGGGAAGCCATCACTTAGCTATATCACACTGAAAGGTACAGATGCTCTTCAGAACAACTGGAATTGACTGGACAGATGACTCCAAGAAACCAGTAACTGAGTTAGGGATGGGTCTAAAAATTACAAATAAAGGATTGGCATAATGAAGGTAAGGAACAGAGAACTCAGGTGGTCCCAAGTAGAAAAAAGAAAATCCCTTCAGGCACAGGTAGAGTTGTATAGGAAAAGAAGAGATGAGAAAAAAGTAATTAGGATTGGTTGGATGTTCTAATAAAATTAACGATAACCATTTAGGTTATATAATAAAGGAGGAAAATTGAAAAACAAGTAAAGAACATGCTTTCATTACAGGATTAATCACGTTATAATGTATTAATTGCTAATATATTGACTTTCTATAGACTATGAGCTTCTTTAGAAAGAGTCCGGCTGTGTTTTTCATTACCCCTCCAGCCCCCCACTCTTAGTAGGCCCAGCACGGTGTAGGCACTCAACCAATGTTTGTCAAATGGTAATAATGCTACTATTTATTTAAAAGTGGACTGTGGTACAATTACTGTAAAAGTTGTATTCATTTGCTATGGCTGCCATAACAGAATGGCATAGACTAGTTGGCTTTGACAACAGAAACTTATTTTCTTACAGTTCTGAAAGCTTGAAGTCCAAGATCAAGGTGTTAACAGATTTGGCTTCTTCTGGGGCCTCTCTCCTTGGCTTATAGATGGCTGTCTTCTCTCTGTGTCCTCATGGCCCTTCTTCTGTGCAAGTATCCTTGGTGTATCTTCCTCTTCTTATAAGGACACTAGTCATGTTGGATTAAGGTCCCACCATAAGGGTCCCATTTGAACTTAATCACCTCTTTTAATACCTTATCTCCAGTGTAACGTGGTTACACTCTGAGGTACTGGGGGTTGGGACTTTAACATATGAATTTTAGGTTGAATTCAGTCCATAACACAGTACAGGTGACTCAAAAAACATGAGTTTGAACTACTCGGGTCCACTTACACACAGATGTTTTTCAATAAGTACTACATAACTACACAATTAGAGGCTGGTTGAATCCACGGATGCAGAATCACAAATACAGTAATTGAACATCATGGATTTTGGTATTCAGGGCAGGTCTGGAACAAATCCCTTGTGGATATTACAAGATGACTGTATATAGCTTATTTTGTTCAATCAGCACCACAATCTTAGTATTGCTATTTTGCAGAAGAGGCAATTTGAATCTCGGAAAGATTAAGTAACTGGTCAGTGGTCACACAGCTAGCAAAGAGCCAAATGAGGATTTAAACATAGGTTTACTGATCTCAAAGCCCTCATTCTTTAAAATGTACTCCAACAGAAGAATAAAATGGAAGTTAAGGGTGAACTGCAAAAGGTAAACTGATAGGTGTAGTACTATCATCATCATTAGACTTAGAATATAAAGGTAACCTAAAGATACTGTGGGACTCTTTCATCTCATAGATGAGGAGACTGAGCTTCAGGAAGGGAAGTTCTATCCCTAAAGATTCATTTTGTGTCTAAAATTTCCAGTTCTGTTTCCTAAGAATTGCTCCCTCAGTCAACATCAGGTAAATTCTTCCAGTCTCCAGGTGAAAGACTAGAGACAGGGCTTCTGAGAAAAGAAACAAAGAACACATTGAAGCCAGCCTCATGCAGTGCAAAGCATGGCATGGAAATCTGTACAAAGACGGGACTATTTTTTACCTCTAGGAACCTATGTTTTCATGGTGCTAAAAACATGCTTTGTTGTGGCTTTTTTTTTTTTTTTGCGGTACGTGGGCCTCTCACTGCTGTGGCCTCTCCCACTGCGGAGCACAGGCTCCGGGCACACAGGCTCAGCGGCCATGGCTCGCTCCGTGGCATGTGAGATCTTTCCGGACCAGGAACGAACCCGTGTCCCCTGCATCGGCAGGCGGACTCTCAACCACTGCGCCACCAGGGAAGCCCAGCTTTGCTGTGTTTTTTGCTTGCTTTGAAAGTTTTTAAAACCAAAGCTGCTCTTTTTCTGCTAATTTCTTCTCATTCATTTAAATATAATGTCTCTAGAATTAAGTGGCAAAATTGCCCTGTGTTTTCCTGAAAAGAAAAAAAAAAGGAAATTACTTTAAAAATTCCAATCAGTCCACTTGATTCTCCTACTAAGGAAGTGGTGATTTATTTTTCCATTGGTAGAGACTTAGGAGGCCCCCAGAAAATCAGCCACTCTCCAGGCCTCTCCCATTTGATGAGGACTCATGAGGGCCTCATTTATAAACTGATGCAGAGAGAAAAGGTGGCAGCTGACAAATTGTATTTCAGCCTCTGACTGTTGCTTGCTCTCCATTACATTTGTAAATTTTCAACTATAACAATCCCATTTGTGGAATCCTCCTCATGAGGGACAAAGGGTCTTTAAGAAGAAAATTTATCCTGCAGGCTTATAGGCACCTGAAATTAACAGATTGATTGGGAGGTCCACCATATTGGGCTATGTGGAGCCCCAGAGTCCTCTGCATGGCTCTTGGCTCAATCAGCATATCTTATCAATTAACAGGGTATGTTCCAGGGAGTTTTGTGCTGCTTGTTGGGGCCCTTTACTTTCTGTAGCCCCACTATTCCTCCCTTCCTTGACCCACTAGACTCTCTCATGAGATCTAGAGTTTGCTTCCTGAAGCAGAATTGGGAAGGACCCAAGAATTTTCCTCAAATTAATGGCTCTACAGCTAAATGGAACTGATCTAACAGAACTCTTTGGGGATGGATATGCCCCCTCTCCCAGCAAGAGAGTTTGAAGAATTGGTAAACTCTAGACATTCCTAAACAATGATCTTGCTGCCTTGTAATTCATAGCACACAGCACTCAATGAAATGAGATGAGGCCCTGTTATAAGGCATCTAGCCATGGAGGGGATTATGTTAGAGACAAGGCCATACAAGGCAACACTTGCAGCACTTGGAGAATCATGATTTGGGAAGGATGGAAGCAAGAGGGAGGTGCCCAAAGGGAAGCAGGGAAGCTCTCAAGGTAATTCTGTAAACTCCAACATTTACTGAGCACCAGCTCTGTTCCAGACAGTGTGCTGCAATCTGGGCTTAGTGCTAACATAAGTAATGCACAGTCCCGTCCTGGGAAGTGGTCAGGGCTGAAATCAAACTTTTTTTTCCTGTTTTTTCTTCAGATGAAATTTCAATCATGAATACAGCATATATTATAAATTCAGAAAATCCATAGCAAATCTTTGACATAACTAGCGCAATCGTGAGAATATGCTTTTCTCCCTAGTTACAACTCTCCTTCATAGTCTTTCAAGTGATATTGGTCACCTTAGATGTTTAAAAAGGGATCTTTGAATTCCCAACAAATGATTCCATTCTCAATTTATGAGTTACATGAGAAATATATATATAGTCAAGTGTTTCTACATATTGTATAGAAGCCAAAATTTTTTTAGATCACAATTTAAGAGTTCAGATCTTACGGTTAAGGAATTGAGAGTGGAAACTAGGCAATTTTTGACCATCCCCATTTTGTAAGAGAAAGGGCGGACTGTGCGCACCTCCAGAGGGAAGCGCTTCAGCACAGAGAGCCTCTTCCTTTCCTCTCCGTAGGTTCATCCCTGGCTTCAGTAGAGCTCAAACCCTGCCTATGACAAACAAGAGCTTGAGCAATTAAATAATTACTGTGTCTGCAAGCTCTGCAGAGAAAAGGCAAAATGCTAGGCATTGACAGACACCAAATTAGAATAAAAACTACTTTCACTGAAATTATAAGGTGCATCCTGTTTCTTGTCAACCCGTCCCAGCTAAGAGAAGAGGCTGTAAGTAATCTAAGAGAAAAAGCAAAATGAATGACACTCACGGTGGCCAGGCCAAAACAGGGTGTCTTGAGAACAAACAAAGAAGCCACTTCGTGGAGAAATTAAAGCTCCTCTTCACAGCCTCTAAAGAGGAACTGTGAATGTTTTCTTCTCTTACTGACACACTTGTTCTCTTCTCAAGAGTTCATTTCAATCCTTACAGCTACTGTCATTCTTTTTGTTCTTTGCCAAGACAGCTGGATAGTTTAAAAGTCATTTCAGACTGAAGTTAAAGATCTGTCTTATCCCAAGTTTTGCTTCACTTGTCTAGTGTCATATTTTCTCTTTAGAAAGGTTTAAGTGGTGAACATAAGAAAGTGAATTCAAATTATTATAGTTATTCTTTTAATTTTAAATGAATATCAACTTTAAAAGACTAGACTGGCATTGGACCAGTCTAGTATAAAAACTGGACCCCTGGTATTAGAGTCATCTGGGGATTATTATTTTATATAATAGCTTTATCAAGAAGCAATTCATATACCATACATTTCACCTGCTTAAAGTGTGCAATTCAGTGATTCTTACCACATTCACAGAGTTACACAACCATCAACACAATCAATTTTAGGAGCTTTTCGGCATTCCCCAATTAAACCCCACACCCATTAGGAGTCACTCTCCATTTCCCTCCAACCTCCTCGGCTCCAGGCAACAACTAATCTATTTTCTGTCTCTATGGATTTGCTTATTTGGGGGCATTTTGTATAAATGGAATCATAAAATATGTGGTCTTTTGTGACTGAGTTCTTTCACTTATCATAATGTTTTCAAAGTTTATCTTTGTTGTAGCATGTATCAGTACTGCATTTCTTTTTACTACTGAACCCCAGTCCATATTTTAAAAAATCCATTTATCAGTTGACAGACATTTGGGTTGTATCCACTTTGGGACTATTATGAGTAATGCTGCCATAAACATTTGTGTACAATATTTTTTATAGACATGTGTTTTCAATTCTATTGGGTACATATCTAGGAATGGAATCGCGGGCTCATCTGGTAACTCTTTGTTAACCCTTGAGGAAGCCGCTGCACCATTTTCCATTCCCACCAGCAGGATGTGAAGATTCTAATTCCTACACATCCTTGCCAACACTTGTTATTATTGTTTTCTTTTTAATACAGCCAGCTTAGTGGGTGTGAAGTGGTAGCTCACTATGGTTTTGATTTGTACTTCCCTGACATTTGGGATTAGTATTAAAATGCGTATTCCTGGGCTACGACCTGACCCTGAATTAGAATCAATGAGTATGCATTTTACTGAGACTCATATATCAATTATTTATTCCTGCATAACAAATATTTATTCTCTCTCATAGTTCTTATGGGTCAGATATTTAGAGGAAGCTTAGTTGAGTATTTCTGGTTTGGTATCTCATACCATTCTGTTAGATATCAGCCAGGGCTGCAGAAATTTGAAGGTCTGACTTGGACTGGAAGATCCTCTTCCAGGGTCTGCTTTGAGGGCATGCAATTTATGCAGTCACACAAGACACCATGCTCAGAAGGGTTTTGCACACTTGATTTAATGCACTGCTGTTGCCATCTTGATTGTCTCATATAACTTGTCATCTTTGAACTTGAGCTTTGTAAGTAAAGTCCAATGAGACAAGGGAGCATGTGTGAACAGAGGAGATCTGTGCAACATGTGTGTCTGTGTTCCTTGGGGCTCCATTTGCATTTGATGATTATAATACATATCAATATAGAACTCTGGTGGACCTGTCATGTGTGAAAGTTCAGTGGGACTCAAAGTCAGTACAAGATAGGCATGTTACATTTATGACTGTGTAAATTGAGGTTCTGACAGTCCAGAGAGGCCACACTTTCTGTTAGAATCAGAACTTGCTATGAACACAGCAAAGACTGCTTTTGGCCCTGGAGGTGAAGAAGGGAAAGAGAGGAGGAATAAAGCTGTTGAGATGGCCAAAGCCACAGAGTGCACGATGGGCCCCCTCCCTGTCCCCTTCAAATTTCTAGGAAAGCTACCAAACTCACTAGATGCTTTGCAAGAGTGAGTCTTTTCTTGTGAAAATCTGTAAAAGGTTTTAGTTTGGAGTATGGGTGGATATGGGAGAAGAGAGAGATAGCACAAGTGGGCACAGACATAAGGGATAGAGGTGATCAGGAAGAGTTTTAGCTTTTAGGACTAACTGAAATCATGAAGACGACTTTGGACTGTCACTGGCCATGGAATAGGGGGATCTGAGTTTGAGTCAACTTTGAGATCTTCAAGGGTCATGGAAACCTCAGTTTACCCCTGAGTTTTATTTATAAATTCTGTACACTGGACATAATGCATAGCTTCTTGATTCCAAACGAGTAATGCCTACTTATCATTTATCTCCTATATTTAGACATCTTGTGATGACAGATGTTTGAGGCATATATCATTGCATCTTTAAGAGGCATGTAGAAATGATGCTCACTTTCTAGATAGGAAGAACGAGAATATCCCATACTCTGAAGTAAGTGTGTCACATTGCTTGGGTGTTCCCAAGATCTCAAGTTTTGCCTGCTGTTCGGGGCAAATTTGGGCAAGAGATCACAATGCTGAGCCTAACTGAAATCCACTGATCCCCCAACCCTAGTGTTAGCTAAACCTGAGGGACGGGGAAAGGAGGAAGACCTTGCTGAGGCTGTGGGAGAGCTGCTGGGGACTTAACAACATGAAACATTGGTATTTGAGGAACATGAGGCAAAAGGAAAGAGGGAATGCAATGCTCTGGTCTCTAGGTACAATTGCTGCTGAGTCTTGGCATGGCTTGCCCTGTAGCCCACTGTCATTCACTAATTGGCAGAATTTCCTCCTTGTTATGCTGGCTCCATTGAAAACCCACTGCAGGAGCAAACCTGCTTGTCAAAGCACTGGCTCCAGCGATGCTGTGGCTCTTCAACCTGCATGGCCTTCATGCCTCAAAAACGCTGGGTACAGCAGGACGCTGTACACAACCAGGCCAGCAAGCACCAGACTCAATGAGACAAAGGATCTCGCCTCTGCTCAGTTGAGCCTCACTGACAAGCCCCTGCTTTGCTGTTTCAAATGACCAGCAGAAAGGCGACCGACCACAGCTCTGAATCAGAAGCTTTTCTTCTTGTACACGAATTGCAAGAGCAAATTGCTTAGGAAGAAAACTGTTCTTGCAATTTATTTTATATTTCAGAATCAGTGGATTATTTGTTAGTGAGGAATATTTATTGTTAGTTTAACCTGTATTACATTAAGGTGGCTATAAATTTGGCCTTATACCTATTTTTAATGTAATTGCACATGTGCTTTGACCTGCAATCCCATATAACTCAACCTGCACTTTGGCTTCTAGACTCATCTACCCAATTGTTTACTCAACCCTTCAGTTTGGAGGCTTAAAGGGCATTTCAAACTAAACACATCTAAAACCAAACTCTTAATTTCCCGTACACTCCTGTCCCACCCATCCGGCCAAACCTGTCTTCATCTCATTAAATGTTACCTCCATTCATTCTGTCGCTTGGGCCAACACTTGTGATCAACCCTTGTACTCTGCCCTTGACCAACCTTTGTCTAGAAGAATCCCTGTCAATATGGTCACATACCTCGGTCCTTCAGGTCACCCATGTGTCATAGGAGTATTTTTTGGATCCATCTCCTAAAACAAAGGAAATAAAAGCAAAAATAAACAAATGGGAACTAATTAAACTTAAAAGCTTGCACAGCAAAGGAAACCATTGACAAAATGAAAAGACAACCTACTGAATGGAAGAAAATATTTGCAAATGATATGACCAATATGGGGTTGATATCCAACATATATAAAGAGCTCATACAACTCAACATCACAAAAACAAACAATCTGATTAAAAAATGGGTAGAAGACCTGAAGAGACATTTTTCCAAAGAGGAAATGCAGATGCAACAAGCACATGAAAAGGTGCTCAACATCACTAATTATCAGGGAAATGCAAATCAAAACCACAATGAGATATCACCTGACACCTGTCAGAATGACCATCATCAAAAAGAACACAAATAACAAATGTTGGGGAGGACATGGAGAAAAGGGAACCCTTGTACACTGTTGGTAGGAATGTAAATTGGTGCAACCACTATGGAAAACAGTATGGAGGTTTCTCAAAGAACTGAAAATATAACTGCCATATGACCCAGTAATTCCACTCCTAGGTAAAAAACACTAATTTGGAAAGATACTTGCACTCCAATGTTCATAGCAGCTATATATAGATATATATATATACACACACACACACACACACACACACACGCACACACACACACACACACACGCACACACACATATGTATCATTCCAAAACTTGTTTTTTCACTATTAGGTTTTTAAGATTCATCCATCTTGTTACATAACATTCCATTGTATGAATATGACCTAATTCCACTATCTTATAAACAGGCACTTGGGATGGTTCCAATTTATCCTTTTACAGACCATGCTGCAATGAACACTCTTTTATTTCTATCACAGTGCACACCTGGAAGAGAGTTTCTCTGAGGGGATATACCTAGGAGTGGAATTGCTGGGTTGCAGGTCAGGTAAACATTTATTTTATAAGATAATGACAAATTGTTTTGGGAAGAGTTCTTGCTAATTTGCATTCCCACCAGCAGTATATAAAGTGTATGTTGATCCATATTCCTGCCAACACTTGGTATTTCAGACTCCTTTTTGAAAATTAATAGGTGGAAAATAATATTTGACTGGGGTCTCAGCTCACATTTTCCTAGTTGCTAATGAGACTGGACAACTTCTCAAATGTTTGTTGGCCATTCAGGTTTCTTCTTCTAGGAAATACCTATTCATGTCATTTATCTATTTAGCTGTTTTTCTTTTTTCTTTTTTTTTTAAATGCATAGATCTTCCTTATATACTTGTTATATTCATTGCAAATATCTTCTCACCTTTTTTTTTGGAGGGGTGGTTATTTTTTTCACTTTTTTTATTGTACTGCTTGAAAGACAGAAGCTTTTAATTTTAATATAGGCAAGCTTATTAATCTTTTCTTTGATGTTTAGTGCTTTTTTATTTAAGAAACTTTTTCCTTATTCCACTATCAAAAAGATATTCTTCTATCATTTCTTCTAAATGCTCTAAAGATTTGCCTTTTACGTATAAGCCTTTAATCTTTGTAGATGGCATGAGGTAGGGACACAATTTTACTTTTTCCCACATAGATAATGGTCTCAGCAACATTATCAAATAGTAACTCTGTAATATATCATGTATTGATAAGTGTGTGCATCTGTTTCTAGGCTTTTTCTTCTGTTTATAACAGAGGCCGTACCAATACCACACTGCCACAATTAGTAAAGCTTTATAATAAATATTGATATGGGTGGGGCAAATCCTACTACCCCATTGTCTATTATTAGCTTTTTGTTCTTTGATATACATTATGGATATACATTATTTCAAGTGTCTCTAAAAATTCTATTGTGGTTGTTTTTTTGTTTATTCTTTACTAGAATGCATTGAATCTATAGATACTATTGGGAAGGATTAAAATCTTTATGATATTGGATCTTCCAATCTGTATACCTGATAAATTTCACAATTTAAGTATTCTTTAATGTCTCTTCATAAAGTTTTATAATATCTCCAAAGAGGTTCTGCATAATTTTTATTAGATTTATTTCCAAGGATCTTATATTTTTTATTTCTATTTTAAATGTCATGCAGTTTTAAAAACAACAAACTTAGCTAGTACTTAAAAATGCAATTAATGTTTGTATATTGATCTTACATATGCTCATTTTGCTTTATTCTCTTATTTATTCTAATAAATAACATAAATCAACAACCTTCAAGTAATGAACATTTTATTACTCTCTTGGTAATTTTCATGCCTTTAGTTTTTTTTCTTCTTGTCTTATGGAACTGACAAGGGTCTTCACTAAATGTTGAATGTATGCAGTAAAGTGAGTATCCATATCTTGATCTTAATTTTAAAGACAGTACCTTCAGTATTTCTCCATTAAGAATGAAGTTTTCTCTAGGTATTTTTAAATAATATTTATCAAGATAAAAATGTTTTCTTCTATTCCTAGATTACTAAGTTATCTTTAAATTGAATAGGTGTTATATTTTATCAAATGATTTTTCTGCTTAAATGGAATTGGTATATAGCTTTTTTTTCTTTAATTCATTAATATGATGAATTACATTCATAGTTTTTCTAATGTGAAACCACTCTTGGCATTCCTGAGATAAACTCAGTTATATCTGTGATATAATAGCTTCTTTATATGCTGCTGATTTTGGATTGATAGTATTTTGTTTAGGCTTTTACTTCTATGTTCACAAAAAAAGTAATATGGTTATAAACAATGTACCAGGCTGTGTTTTACAGTTAGAGTGTATTGTTGGTTAACTGCAGAATCTGTATGGTGACAAATACTTAATAGCCACTCAGCAGATACTTTTGATATTGATGATGAAAGTAGAGGAGTTGACAGAATGTCTTTCTATATTAGAAAAATGCCCATTTAAGACTATGGTTTAGAAGATAAAGGAAAGTGATTACAGAGTCCATCATAGACACTGTAAGACAGCAAGTCCACAGATCTCCAAATAATAGTTATATGGCCAATAGAGAATAAAAATATTTTCAAAGCAGGATAATATCTAAGTTTCTGAAATACAGTGGAAAAAATTATTTTGGGGAGTGGGATGTCTTTGTTCACAGAGTAGAATTTCCTGACCTTAAACAGAATAGCCTGTCTCTCCAAGAATACATTTCACTGAGAGCCCCTAATGCTGCAGTGGAAATTCAAAGGGACAAGGTAATTGACTGTTCCCTCAATTCAGTGTGTCACTTGTTACTGTAATAATGACACTCACTGTCCTCCTCATATACCTTGCCTTTCACCTTGCCTCAAACATCAGAATTTATGTTTGTTTCTCAAATTGATTTTATATCTGAATTACAACAGAAATCATCTCATTTTTAAGAACTTGGTTATAGTGCTTACTATCACACTAGTCTTTCTTCATCTTTCTTAGATTTAATCATTATTTCAGGACTTCATATTATTGTTCTGTTATCAGTTTTTGTACTATGTTATGATATTCCTTTGTGACTTGCTTTCATATACTAAAAGACATGCAATGAATCAAAAATCAACACTATAAAATGATAAAGCAACTTCGAATAGATAAGCAACTAAAAAACAAATAAAATATGTAAGGCAGAAAAATAAATACACATCTACTGACGGCATGGTAATACAGTCTAAGGACTCAGGTTATTTTACAAGTAACAATGACCCTGAAATTAAGAAATGGCAAGAAAAATCAAAAGAATATATGGGCCATGAAATTTTACCTCCAAAAAGGAGAGAATTTCTCATATTAGTGTTCTCCCAATGTCTTATTTTTATCCTTCAGCTTCTATGAGAATTATAGAGGCTAACAAGTGGATTGCTTTTGCCATGATAAAAATAGAAGGAGAGCTGCATGGCAGGAACGTGTCTTAGGCTGTTACTTTGATGAAGTGGCCTAAACCTGGAGATATCACTGAACATAGAACATGATGAAAGTCATTTAAATTCTAGTAGTGAAACAAAGGCAAAGACTTCAAATGAGAGGTAATGTAAGGGTTGATTTTGTTCATTTCTGAGGTATACCATGTGATGGGACATGCCATCTTGCAGTATTTGTCCTGATCAACTGTCATAGGTAATTTATTTTTAAGACTTGCACTGTAACTATCTAAGTATGTGATTCACTATATGGCAACTCTGGTCCTGAATGCTAATAATCCACATTTCTGTCACTGATATGTTTTATTAGTCATTTATTCAACATACTCGCTTCTACCTGACCAAAGGAGAGAGCCGTGACAGTTATTCCAAAGAGTTGCAGGTTAAAAAAAGCAAAATTGTCTTCAAATATTGAAGACAGCTTAAGGCATCCAGCATAAAGCTCCCCAAATGATCAGTCACTTTAAAGTATCAAGCAATGTTGAAGTAGCTTCTTTTACTTTCTGCCCTTTCAGGAGAGCTTTCAGGTATTAAAACTTCATGGATAGCTCATGACACATAGCAAAGGAAAGGACTTTCAAAGGAGTCCACACATTTAAATTAACATTGGCCTTCTACCTCCACAATAAGCCATAGAATTTTTAGTGAGACTTTATTGGTTTGTTCTGTGTCCTGTACAATTCCTTTGGGTTTTAATGAAATATCAGAGATAAATATCAGAGATAAAACAGTGAAAAGCATTTGACCTAGAAAGAATCCTGAAAAGTCCACCTTTATAATACACCTATATAATACATCTATAGTCACCTATTATTCCATTAATATTCTAGTGGATGCCACTGAGGACATATTGCAAAGACAAGGGATAAGACATCCATACACCAGGTAAGCCACTGTCCTCTGATCATAGGTGCTGCTCCTAGGCAGATGGGAGAGTGAGGAAAAATCCTGAATTACCTGTGTTAAAATCTGAAGTTACTAAATTATCCCAGAATGGATTAAGGTTATTTTTCCCATAATCAGATATAATGAAGTTTAAAACAGAGATTACATTGTTATAGAAAAATAAAGAACATTATTTTTTTTCCTACACATGAGTAAGTGGCCGTTACATTTTTCTTTTGACTTGTGTATTAGTTATCTATTGCTGCATAACAAATTACCCTCAAAAAGTGGCAGCTTTAAACAACTTTAAACATTTAGTTCACACAGTTCCTGTGGTTCGGGAATTCCAGAGTGGCTTAGCTGAGTGCTGGGTGCTGGGCGGTTCTGGATCAGGGCCTCTCACAGCTGCTGTAAACATGATGATTGGAACAGCAACCATCTGAACGATGGACTGGAATCGGAGGATCTGATTCCAAGATGGCTCATTCAGTCACTGGCAAGTTGGTGCTGGCTGTTGGCAGGAGGCAACAATTCCTCACCACGTGTAATTTTATAAAAAGTTGCTGAAATGTTTTCAGGACACAGTGGCTGACTTCCTCCCAAGAAAATAATTCCAAAGAGCACAAGGTGGAAGCCATATGTCTTTCATTATCTACCCTCAGAAGTCACATGCCATCATTTACACAATAGTCTATTAGTTATAAGTAGTCAACCCTATTTAACAGGGGAGGCGAGATCATTGGGGGACCCTGTAGAAGATGGCTACCACAATGTGCAAACTAGAACTACATCTTGTTTAGAAGGCTTTTCTGCGGTAACTATAAACCTGGAAATGATATTTCAAAGAATTTACGTTCAGACAGGCAAACCCAGCCAAACAGTCTGAGAACTTAGTTTTGTATTGTTTTCTGGTTGGCACAACATCGTCTGATAAAAATAACAGGATTTTCCATAGTACATAGTTCCTTTTTTTCCACTCCACAGTGTTGTACAAATGTCATTTTATCAGCCCTTACATAATGTTAAAGCACAGATTCCTTGTTAAAAGTCACACAGCATGTTAGAGAGGAGTAGGGCTCCAGCTGAAGTTATTTCATACACATCAAGCATTTGGTCTACATCTCTTTGTTACTACAAATAGAAGCCAATAAAATAAGAGGGATGGAAATAAATGTCTGAGTAAAAGGAAGAAATACAATAGTTGGAAATGGTTGGCAGTACTATAAAATACAGACTTCTTTTCCCAAGTAAAATAAGTGGTGAAAGGAAGGTAAGGAAAGAGGAATAAAACAAAGAGAGAACTCCAAGAGGCTCTTCTAATTCACTCTCTTAATTTTACAAATAAGGAAACTAAGGTCTAGCATATTTAATTCGCTTATCCAAAACCACCCAGTAGATTAAGCAGTTATATATTCAGAGGCCATTTCATAGGCCTGACCTCTTTTCTCTTAATTTTGTATTTATAAAACATCACACAACAGGTCAAAAGGACAAAGTCGAGTTGAATCAGTTGTTGGTCATCACCTTGACAAAAGCCAAAAGTGATTTCTTGGTAGACTTCAACTATCCACAGTTCTTAAGAAACATAAATTTAGTTAAGCGACTTTGCCGAAATCTTTCTTTCTAGCGCCAAAATTTAACTTAAGATATTATTTTAAATTAAAGAAACATTTTGTCACTCTTAGGAAGACACTGTTACAGAAAGAAATATTTCTGTTTATTTTTCTTTTTAAAAATGCTTTTTTTAATATAATTTTGAATGTAAAGGATACTTCTTTCACGTAGGAAGCACTAATCATAGAAAATAATTTCACATCGTGCCAAAAATTCTGATCAGCTGAAACTGTTATCCTTTAGCTGAATGTCTCTTGAGCTGGCATTTCACAAGTGTGTTTTAGGAATTGTTCTCCAAACTACAGTGTGACTCATTGCCTCCTTTCAACTGTGCATTGTCTGCTCCTCTTCAGTGTGCAAAACTTTCTGATTGTTGTAATTTTATTTTCATGCCACATTACCCTAGAAAACATTCTTCCAAACAAACAACTGCTGTCAAAAGGCATAAGATGCACTGTTTGTCTTGGATTCTAGTGAATGAAACTAACTCATAACAGTCTATGGCTTGATTTAGAAATGTCGCTGCCTCATATGGAAACTGATTTAGCATATGCTAAACGGCAACTCTTAGTTGCTAGGACAAGGTGGAAAAGGTCCTTGGACTAACTGATTAGAAAACGTGAAAATTATTGGGCTCTGGGATGAAGAAGCACACTAATGATACACAGGCACCTGAATTTCTCTATAAAATCAAACATTTACTGAGCACCTATCACTGACTAAATACCTATCTTTGACCATGGACGATGCTGTTGTTACGGGTTCAAGGTTGAATGTGGGTTTTAGGGCTCAAATCCTATTTCTCACTTCTTCTATCCTGCAGGTTTTGTGCTAAATGTATTAAACACAGAACACAGAAGGTAAAATGGTCAAATATCTTAGTAAATACTCACTAATCAGGGCTCCTCTAGAAGAGGTTTTGTAGCATGGCTAAGGCCAAGAGGCTTAAATAAGTCTCAGCCTGTTATCAACACCCAGGAACCTCCACCCCACTGGAAAGCCAATTCAAAACACACTCACCAGTGCCAGCAACAAGGAAACAAGAGAGAAGTTTAAAAAAAAAAATCATGTAGTTATCACCAATGCCTACTATTCAGCTGCCTAGGCTACCCAGACTCCATTATCTGGGCTGTCGAACTGATAGGAAGTTGTTATGTGAGATGAAAGAGAGCAAAGGAAAGAGGCCTTGGCTTCCTCCTACGGGGAGAAAGGGCTCTGGTGGAGCCTGCCTCTGTGAGGTAGGTTGAGAGCTCTGCCCATGTGGCCCTCCTGTTTGAGAAAAGAAAGCCCAAGGCAAGAATGCAGGAAGTAAAAGTGTGAGCAAGAGGCCTGCCCCGAGAAAACTGCCATCAGAAGCAGAAGATGCTCAGCTGATCTCAACGCAATGACCTCACCCATTAGTGAATTCTGACCAAATGAAAGTCAGGCTCGGACAAAAAAAAGAAAATCCTTCTGTCTCGTAAGGAAATCCAGTTTCAGCCACTAACATTTCCTTCTGTAGTCCTCTGACTGGGGAAAAGAAGACTGGGCAGAAATTGTTTTCCTTTGGGCAGAGGCTAAGTCCAAGGGAGAAGGAGTCTCCCTTCCTATCAGGTATCAAAGTGCCCCTTATGGAATTTGGAAGCAGAAAGCTTGGGTTCAAGCCAAAGGCTGTCACCTTCACTACCGCCCAGCTGGATAAGAGTAGGCAGTTATTTATCATCTAGAAATCTCAATTCCCTCTGAAAACTGTGAGTGTCATTCCCCACTAGCTGTGAGTGATAAAAGCCTTCTCCCTGTTGGTTTATCCAAGGAATTCTCTGGGCCAATCCTGATCAGGCCTGGGAGTCTCTTAGAAGTCTCCTATTCCCTGAAGGAAGAGGTAGGATGCAGAAGAAGGAGTGTAGAATTAGTCTTGCAGCATGAAGTCTGTGTGCCTGGGGTGAGCTTTTGAGTTCAGGGGCCCACTGAACAACATTTCTCTCTAAGTCTTCCTGAGATTTCCCAAGACTGGCTTCTGCCCCTGATCCCTTAAGTGTGTTCCAGTTTTCCCAGGTTGAAACCTCTATATCTGCAGTATGACTCCTCCCCTGGCTCAATGGAAGGACCTATTTTTCCACTGTAGTTGACTGGATCTCACTGCAAAAACAATGCTGCCAGCTGGCTAGTTGTAACAGTGTGTCTGCAAGGAAATGTTAGGATCATCCCTTGAGTGACAGCCCCAAGTTCAGGACAGCCTTGGTTTAGTGTCATGTGTACCACGGGTTAGCTTCTTTGGGGCCAGCTGCACACCTGGGTTAGCCCTGTTGGCTCTAGTCCACACTTTTCCAGCTTCCTCTCCAATGTCTACTTGTGTGCTACTGAAGTTACAGCATGCTTCCTGTCCAAGGCTACAGCTCTCCAATTCTGAGAGGCCCACAAAAGTGATAGGCTTTTACGTTGTAAACAACCCAACAGCACCAGTCAGAGATGGACGGCAATGGTTTTCATTTGACAATGCTCTCTGCTTGGGTGTAGTATGGCTAAGAAGTGTGTAAGCCTTGCTTGGAAGGAAGGCCAGCTGTTTTCAGGACCAGGAATGTCCCTGCTCCATCTCAGCAGCAGGTCTAGGTCTGTTCAGCCTTCCAAGCAAAGATGTTTGCTTGTTCATTTCCTTGTAACAAGTACCTACTATATATCTCTATTGTTTCACCAATAGTATCATATTGTGACTATTGGGTTTAAGTCTATTTTTCAAATTTTTTTTTTATTTTTATTTTTTCGCGGTACGCGGGCCTCTCTCTGTTGTGGCCTCTCCCGTTGTGGAGCACAGGTTCTGGACGCTCAGGCTCAGCAGCCATGGCTCACTGGCCCAGCCGCTCCGCGGCATGTGGGATCTTCCCGGACTGGGGCACGAACCCGTGTCCCCTGCATCGGCAGGCGGACTCTCAACCACTGCGCCACCAGGGAAGCCCTTATGTTTCAAATTTGTTGCAAGTTTCATATTAACTATCATTGTATTGTCAGGATCAAGCATTGTGCCTGGGCCTTCAATAAATATATTGTATGACTGGCTGCCTAGATGGATGGATGGATGGATGAATAAATGAATGAATCCTACAACTGGACTGGGGTATCATGGTATTTAATCGTAAAAGATCATTACATGTCCATCCCAAAGTATCATAGTTCTTGGAAGACCTCTGACAAATTCCAGTTTATAGGGCAAGGTGTCAGTTCTAAGACACAGATATTTTTCTGCATGTTTTACATCTATGAAATGGTGAGGTATCTCCTAATCCCTGTTGGACAGGCAGAGTCAGGATATGGTTGTCATAGTGTGTTGGTACATCCAAAGTAATAAGGTCGGTGTCAGTGGTTTTGAAGGAATTCATGGAAAAGACGAGGACGGTTTTAAAGCAATGTGACATCACCAACTCTCCTGACACCATGGAAGATAATAGTGAGAGAGGCTGGGTCCTGGGAACTGGGTTCCTTTGCTGCAGCGCTTGCACCTGGACACACGTTCCTCAAGCAACAGATACAAAGAAACTGTAAGGGACAAAAAATAACTGCGTGCATGGGCAGTTGGGGCAAATTATGAACAACAAGATACACATAGACCAAAACCCAGCTGCCACTTCTGAGATGTCCGGAGCAAAAGCAAGGTACTGCGCGTGATCCCTGCACACAGCACCCCCCAGGGGGTGGGCAGATCACCTAAGCCACCCCTCCTGCCCGACCCCTGGACACATCCCTACACTCACCCCATTTAAGGAACCAGTTCGCCCTGTCTCCAGGAGCGAGCAAGGGAACCTGTTACTTGTTTTCACTCTCTCATGCTGCAGCACCAGTCCCGATAAAGCCTTGCCTGAATTCCTCTTGTGGCCTCTTCTCAATTTCTATTGATTAAAGAGTCCAAGAACCTGGGTCAGTAACAATAGTATGTGGAAAATCACAGTATCTACTGCTTTGTGTGAAAAAGTTTTTAGAAGAGACAGCATCTAAATGTGAAGAAGTTTTAATTTGCTTATGTTTTCCTTTTTAAGGAAAGTGTAAGAGTTCTATATCATAATAATCTATGCCTAAATAACTCTAAAACAGCCCTTTCGATAAGAAGAAAATAAAAACTCTGAAAGAAAAATGTTATGTAAATTTAATTGACAGCATTTTTTCTTTCTTGAGCTATCTATAAAATAACAGTGGTTCTTACTGTCAATGACATTATAGTCTATGAAATATGGATACTTGCTGTAAAATTAGTGATTTTTTTCCCTCTTTTGGGAAACAAATGGGATTAGTAAATTGTAACTGTTATCTCTTTTACTGAGGTAAAGGCACATGGAGATCTGCACGTACCTTTCTCAGAAAGATAAATTTCACACTATTGCAATAAACAGAACACATGATGCTTGCAAATTCCCCTAGAGAAGTTTCTCTGTTCACAGTGAGGTTCTGTTATAGTTTGACGTTGCTCAGGGAAGCCACATTAAAAAGAGTCAATATGTTTTGACAGCACTGCCAATCAACTCCACCTTCCACACTCCCCACTCCAAAAGGGGTGTAAGCAAGTAAGATGGAAAAGCCTCTGTTCTCACTCACCCTAACTCTGAGGCAAATGTGAGTTTGCTGCCAAAAGTCCTTAAAAGAAGGTCGTTAGTCCGTATCTTAGACAATCAAAAATAAAAAGAAAATAACAGTACCAAAGGGAAGAATCTTGTGAACACAGAGGTAAACCATTAAAGAGAAGTAGGAAACTCTTCAGATAGTTACGAGGTCTCTGCTAAGGCTCTCTGTGTCCTAAACTTTCTATCTTGCTGCTTATTTTAAAGAACCAAAATTGAATCTCAACCAAGTGGATGCCAACCCTGACATTTTGGCAAAGGCCAGAAACCCACATAAATGTGCCCATATTAGGTCTACCATCTCTACACTTTCTTCACTGCTCCCCACCCAGGTGAGCCCACCCACTCCATGGCTTCCAAATTCTTCTTCTCATCCTCCACTTCCCCTTCAAACAAACAGTGAGAAGCAGTATCAGTGGGGGCATAAATGATAGCCTTTGAACTCACTCCATGGATGGTGCATTTGACAGCATCAGTCCTGGACGTAATGCAGGCAGCACATACAGCCTAGTTCCGGCTGATCCAAACAGAGGAAAGATGACTACAGGAATAATAAAAGGCTCCCTCCCATATGGATGTGCCCCACTGTGCAATTATAGCAAAGTCTGTAATTCCCAGCAGTGTCATTTAGGTTCTTGCCTCTTCAAACTCTCATGGTAGACTGTAAAAATGCTGATTTACCACCTTTCTTGGCGAGTTGTCTCTGGAAACGCTGACCCTACTCCACCCAACACTTAATAAAAAACTGATGTCCAAAAGGGTTATAGGTTCATCTCTAAATTCCATACTTGTTCCAAGAAGAAAAAATAATATTTGTTGTTTTGGGGGTCCAAAAGAGGAAAGCAAGAAAGAGAAAATATTTGATATTCCAGGAGTGCCAAGTCCCAAAGCTTCAAAATTCTCTCCAGCAGCCTTCTTCAAAATACCTGTAGTCCCTGGAGCACTGGTGGCCTTTGCCCAGGTCCCTAGTACTCTCCATAATTGCATAAACATGCAACTTCGTGAATTTAGAGAGAAGTAGCTTACACATGCCACTTAAAAAAAAAAATTAACTTCTGTATCTCTTCTCTAGAAACATGCCGGGTTCCATGGGAGGAGGCTGGACAACCCCCTAGGCAGGTTACACACAACGAGCAGCTGCTGTGAGCCAAGGGGAGGGCGTGTGGAGGCCGTGAGGTAGTGTCTCGTCTGAAGGAAATGAAATACTGCATGCAGAGGGCTTATTAAAAGCTTCATGCTTGAAAAATCCCTAGTAAAGTCAAGTCCTGGAAGCAGACAGTTTCCCTTTTGCTGGTCATGTTAACTTTATAGCTGGAAATGTGAATGCAATTTTGACATTTGTATGGACTTAGAAAAAAAAAAAAGATAGTGAAGCATGCAGCCAGTTTTTATTGAAAAAACATAATGGAGAACAAAACTTCTCAAGTCAGCACTTTGCCAGTGACTAAGGTGGAGGCTTCTCTTCTGCACACTACCTTGTCACAGCTATGGTAAATAAAAAAGCAAAACAGTACAGTGACCATGGAGGCCACGGCCCTCCTTCTGAGCTGCTCAGACAAAATGACTGTAGAAATTTTGCCAAGGTATTTCGGGACACTGTACTCCAAGCAGCAGTAAGACAGCTCACTGTGTTCCCCAAATTTAACTTTAAAAAACTCAACTGCGTTTATTTTTTAAATTTTAAAAATAAATTTTTTGTTTCAAGCTTTTGAATGGTAATTTATGCACATGGTACAAAATTCAAAAGCTGCAAAAAGTATATGCTGAAATGTAGGTCTTCCCAAACTTCTCCCTAGTGATTCTACTCCCCTTCCTAGAGGCAGCTCTTGTTACCTTTTCTTGCAGATTCTTCCGGAGTCCTACGGCATATAAAAAGCACACCCTACACAAACCTCTTCTTTTGTTTCTTATATGGGCTTTTCTTTTGTTCACCCAAAAAGGTTTAATAAAAAAGATAGTGAATTTGGTGAAATGGATTTTAAACAACCTTATGAAATGGATTATTTTACTAGATTCAACCAGATATTTTAAAAGTATTAGCATGCTGTTAAATCACTCCCCAACCTCAAAATGATTTTTAAAAATAACATATTCATCCAATATTCATACCAGATGAATTCCAAAGTGAGACTCTCTCTCGCTCCTCTTATTGTTCATGGGATTGTGTCTTCCATCAAGGAAGGTTTCTCTCTTACCCCATTTTATTATGATCTTTAAATATTCTCACTGATGTTCATTATCTCAGCTTTTCTTTAAAATTCTTAAAATAATTTTGCAAGGTTTTCTAGATGGAAATGGCAAAAGTCATGATTTTGTAAATTGGCCAATAGAAATCAAATCCCTTACTGCTGGCTGAGGATGGCTGATCACTGGCAAGAACGAGAGTAGTGTTACACTGTAAAAAGACTATTGACTGGAATTTAAGTGGATTCTGATCTATTCTTTCTAACTACATTAGCATCCAGATCTCAACCATGTCTTAAAATCTCTCAAGCCTCCTACTTCCTTTTTTTTTCTGTAACTGAGAGGAAATCACAATTAGAGATTTCCTGCTTAAACATTCTGTTTCTCATCTGACACTTTTCAGTGACTTTTCCCATATATATCTAGTCCTTAAAGTCTCAAATTGATCAGTGCAACAAACTTCTTTTTCTCAAGTGACAATGAAAACGATAAGCACAATCAACATGAAATTTGCTAGGTGTTATGGACTGAATATTTGTGTCCCTCCAAAAGTCATATGTTTAAGTCCTAACCTCCAATGTGATGGTATTTGGAGGTGGGGCCTTTGGGAGGTTTAGATGGATGGGGCATCCTACCCTCATGAGGGTGGGGCACCCAAGGCTGGATTAGTACCCTCATAAGAAGAGCTCTCTCTCCACCATGTGGGGACACAGTGATAAGGTGGCAACTTGCAAACCAGAAGTGGGCCCTCACAGAACCATGCTGGCACCTGATTTTGGACTTCCCAGCTCCAGAACTATGAGAAATATATTTCTGTTGTTTAAGCCACTCAGTGTATGGTATTTTGTTATGGCAGCCCAATTTAAGTCACTAGGCATTTCCTAACTTTTTTTTTTTTAACATCTTTATTGGAGTAAAATTGCTTTACAATGGTGTGCTAGTTTCTGCTGTATAACAAAGTGAATCAGCTATATGTATACATATATCCCCATATCCCCCCCTCTTGTGTCTCCCTCCCACCCTCCCTGTCCCACCCCATTTCCTAACTTTTGACAGCAAATAGTTTAGCCACCCAAAGATATGGTTTCAACTGATGCCAGTTCTTCTTTGTTTCATTCAGTCATATAGGCCCTTTCAGCATTACTGCCTCAGAAGTGCATGTTTCATCCTGCATACATGGCAGGCCCCTATTCTTGGTACAGATGCTGTCCACTGGGCACATTTCCAGCTCCTGGATCCTGCCACTGAACTCACTGGAAACTAAGAACTGGAGTAGGACAGTGATATCTGCCTAAACTTACTTACCAACCAACCTGAATTCTAGGTGATTGAATTGAACTGGGCTTTGTGTAAGAACCTAAGACAAGATAGAACAGTGGGCTGCAGCAACTGAAACTAAGAGACGTGTGAAAAATTCTTTCTAGGGGTGAGGCCAAGGTCAGGAACCACAAAACTGGCCTTCTTAAGGAAGGGGATAAGAAGTGGAAATCAAGTATGAGGCAGCATATATTTTGTTCTTCTAATTGTTACATTAAAGATGTGTTTTATTCGACAAATTTATACTAAGGGCAAATTATGTGCTCAGAGCATTGTTCTAGGTGCCAGCAATACAGCAATGAAGAGACCTCCCTACTGGGGAAAAAAAAAAAATCCTTGCCCTCATAGAACTCACATTCTCACATTATGTTCTCCTACTTCGGCTCCACCACCTAATTAGTGTCTCAAATAACACCTTATCTTTAACATGAGGATAGTGGTGCCCAATTCTCCTTTTACAGCTGTACTTTGTATATCATCAGGATTTTTAATGTTTCCATCCTGTTTTTCAAATATAAATAGGTCTTCCATTCTTTACCTAAATAAGTTTATTCTAAAAGTCAAAAATCTATTAACAGACTTACGTTATCATAACTATGTACATGCCAATGACTTCAAAGACAAGTAATAGGCTAGAATCATATATTTTTTTATAAAAGGTCTAATGGCATAACCCCTGAGCAATTTAAAGGAGAATATTTATATCTTAATCACTCGAGTCAAATAAATTCCCTGTTCTTATGCCAAATCAATTAAATGCTGAAAATCATGACATTCCACATCAAAAAAAAAAATGACACACTTTATTTCATAATATCTGAACTAGAATTTCCTACATAGTTTTTTGTTTTTTCCTGAAGTTTGTAATTGCTTTCTTTTTTCTTGTTGATAGAAGAATAATTCACCTTCACCTTATTCTCAGGCTTATCTAGACTATCAGTCATGCTGGAGTTCACCTTTTTCCCCAGAACTCCCTGAACTCTGCATTCTCCTGCTCCAAACAGGAGTATTTGCTGCTTAAGCCCATTGTATAGCTTTTATCCTCATCTTTTCACTCTCTTTCTGGGATTTACTTTTTCTTGGATCATACCTGTTCTTCTTTCTTGCTTTTTCACCCCTGTCTTCTAAAAGGACATCCCAAAATAACTTACTAAGAAAGGATATTAGGAGATCCTGAGACATATACCTCTAAAAAAAGTCTTTATTTTTATTCTCATACTCAGTGGATAGTTTGACCAAGTATAGAATTCCATAAAGAAGTGAAATAAATAAGTTAAATAAAGAAGTGGAAAGGCAAGCTGCAGACGAGGAGAAAATATTTGCAATACACAAACCTGAAAAAAGCCAGGACCTAGAATTTACAAAGAACTTCTAAAAATCAGTAAGAAAAAGATAAACAACCCAATTTTTAAACATGGGCCAGTATGTGAATAGGAACTTTGCAAAAGAAAACAACCAAATGGCTAAGACGTATGTGAGAAGTTGCTCAATATCAATGCTCATCAGGGAAACTCAAACTCACAGTGAGATATCACTGTGCATTGACGAAAATAGCTTAAGTTAAAAACACTGATAATAGCAAGTACTGGGAAAGATGTAGAGACACTAGAACTTCAGAATACATTGCTTATATGAGGGTAAAACTCTTTGAAATACTGTATAGCAGTTTCTAGGAAATTAAACGCACATCTATGACCAAACCAGCAATTCGAATCCACCCAGAATAAATGGTCAAACAATTCACAAAAACTCATGTAAGTTTGTTTGTAGTTGCTGTATTCAAAATAGCTTCAAACTAGAAACAACCCAATGACTACCAAAAGGAGAATGGAGAAACAAACCATACCATAATAATAGAATGGAAGACTTCTCAGCAATAGAAAAGGATGAATTACTACTACACCCAACAACTTGGATGAATACTAAAACAATTATACTGATCAAAGGAAGCTGGACATAAAAGTATATACTCTATGACTAAATTTATAGAAAGTTCAGGAACAGGGAAAACAAATCTATGGTGATAAAAGTCAAATACCGATTATTTGAGGGAGAAGGTAATGTGTATTGATTGAGAGAAGGCATGAGGGAACTTTCTGGGGTGAAGGAAATAGCCTACATCTTGATCTGGATGGTGTACATTTACTCACAAGGCTCTGCACTTAAGATTTGTGCATCTCACCATGGGTACTACATTTCAACTTTTTTTAAAAAAGAAAAATAGCTAGGTTGAAAATCGTCTTCCTTCAGTACTTTGAAAGCTTTTCCTCATTATCTTCTAACATCCACAAGTGATGGTAAGAAGTCTTGTGTGAGTCTGATTCTAACCCCTTTGAAGTCCAAGTTTATTCTCTCTGGAAGTTTAGGAACTTTTCTTTAACCTTCTTGCTCTGAAATTCCATGAGGATGTCACTAGGTAAGAATCTTTATTACATTCATCCCATTTGCCCCTCAGTATGCCTTTTCAATTTCAATACTTGTGTCTATCCTTATCGCTGGGGCATTTTTCTATTAATTTTACAAAGAATTTTCACCTCTTCTTTTTATTAAAATCTACTGTTCTTGAATCTCTATGGTCAGAAGATGGAATTCCTAAATTAAGCCTCTATGTCTCTTTCTTTCATTTTTTATATTTTCTTTGTCTATCTGCTTTGTTCTGTAGATTTCCTCTGCTTTATCTTATAGCAACTATGCTTAATTTCTAAGCAGTCTTACTTATTCTGTGTTCCTGTTTCACAACAATTTGATTTTAGGACACAATACCTTCTCGAATCTCTGAGAGTACCAGAAGATTTTGAAAAAGTCCCTCTCTGTTTTCTGAATAACGTCTATTTTCTCTGATAATTGTGGTCTTCCTCGTGTGTTGGATCCTCCCTAGATGCTACATATTAATAATGAAGATGTGTGTTTCCTCCTCTGTTCAGTAGGAAGAGTTTTTTTCCTTGCTTTGGGGGTCTTCCTGGAAGATCCATATACAAGGGAAGGGCAGGTTGAAAGATCAGCTTTATGGTAAGTAGGCTTGGAGCTCCCTGACAGTTCAGGGGTATCTAAATGCCAGAATAAGGAATTCTTTTGCTGAACAGCCAAAACTCTCAAAAGAAATCATGGCTTTCCCTGGTTTACTTATTGTCTTTAGAGAAGGGTCCTGGAGGCAATGGCCAGGTGGCCTGCAGCTCTGAGGGGCTGGGGAGCAAGCAGGGCTTCCAGGCACTGACTTTCACACAACTTTCCCCTGTTTATGGCTTCTGCTCACCTCTTCTTTCTTATCATTCCTGTGACTCCAAGTCTTTAGCTCCTCCAGGCAGATGGGTGCTCTTCTGCACTGCAGACCATCACATAGCACATTCTAGGCTATGGTTTTGCTACTGTGTTTCATCTGTCTACATGCTTCCAACCACTTGCCATCATCTAGAAGTTTCTTGAAGTCTCTAATCTACTCATTTCCTCCTCTCCACACTCTTTCCATTCCTATAAAAACTTTTGTTATCATTTCAATGTAGTCTCTACAGGGAGAGAGGTGAATATGTATGTTCAATCTATCTTGAGTTAGAATGTACATTCTTTTCTTTTTTCCCCAGAAGTAAATCAATCTGTTTAGAAAAACCTGATAAGACGTTAAATATAGTAAGTTAAAGATATTACCAGACAAAACTCATTTATTAAGGCATTACCTGACCCTTCAGTGCAGATGATTCTCAAATCTATACTCTCAGCATCTTTCCGTATTTCCATGTACCTCCTGATCATTTCCAATTCTTTGTCTACTTTTACCACATTTACAACAACCCAAGCCCATTCTCTACTCCTTGCCTCCCCATGAAGATCTTCTTCCCCAACACGACTAGCCCACTTGATCTTTCTGCAGGTTCCACCCACATCCACGCAGGCTGAACACTTCACACAAGTTTTTGACTTTTCTTTGCCCTGTTTCTTTGTAGTTGATGAGTGCTCAAATCCTCTCTCTTCTTCCTATTTTATTCTATGTCTGGAGAGAATTCTCTCCTTTAGCTCACCTTGCTCCTGGAAAATAAAGGGGACTAAAAGCAGTAATGGGAACATCGGCTGCATCACTGCCCGGAGAAGGGCAAAGGAATAACCACTTGACACTAAGCAATATCTTCTCCTTTATACAGGTGTGCACAGTTGATACTGCAGCTGAACAGAAAAAAATGTGCCTATTAAACATTTAAAGAAAATAAATTGTATTTGTCACAGAGAAGAATTTATAAACATCTTCTAAGAGTTGAATGCCAAATGCATATATTCTTGGACCTAAAATTATTTTCAAGTCCAGCAGACTGATTCCAATCTCTCCTACTTTGCAGCCATTCTGATAAAGTCTCAAACCCATCTCATCTCTTTCCTTTCTTTTTTTTAAAAATATTTTTTAAAATTAATTTATTTTTGGCTACGTTGGGTCTTCGTAGCTGCGTGCGGGCTTTCTCTAGTTGCGGCAAGTGGGGGCCACTCTTCCTTGCAGTGCACGGCCTTCTCACTGCAGTGGCTTCTCTTGTTGTGGAGCACGGGCTCTAGGCACGTGGGTTCAGTATGGGCTTTAGAGCACAGGCTCAGTAGTTGTGGTGCACAGGCTTAGTTGCTCTGTGGCATGTGGGATCTTCCCGGACCAGGGCTTGAACCCATGTCCCCTGCATTGGCAGGCAGATTCTTAACCGTTGTGCCACCAGGGAAGTCCCTCATCTCTTTCCTTTCTTTATGTAAATAAGACACTACAAGTGCATATATTATCTGAATGATCCTATTAGCTGAAGCCAGGATCTTCTGAAAGCTGTAGTCTATGTGGGTAGAGATCACCTTCATACTCCCTCAAATGCCATTGTACTTATGTGTTTTTAGTGTTAGTCTGATGTCTGCATCATCAGCTGTAATTAGAAACATATAAAACTGTTATCAGGCTGAACTGTTGATAAACCTAGTTCAGGAATTTAATGTTTTTCTGCTTTAGTTCATACTCATATCTCTACTGATAGATGACTGTAGGGTTTACACTTAGACACTTGGAAAATTCAACTTGCCATTAAGTTGTAACTTGTGTGTCTCTTTTGTAGGAATAAATTGATTAGAGAGCAGCCCTGAAGTCTGTTGGGAGGATTTGGTGGGGGTGGGGGAAGCAGAGAGAGATGTGTGGTAATGGGAGGAAGGAGGGTATTTATATTCGGTGAGGTTTGGATATTAAACAGAAAGGAAATCACAGATGGTGTCTGATTACTGTTGGATTACTGCCAACAACTTATAGGTAGATATTGCAGGAAAAACCAAACATGGCACCCATGGGAACTTCATTCTCAAACCTCAGTGCCCTTCAAGGGCTCAGGATTATGTTCTGTGTCACTGTTGCTGATTATACACACATTTATACATATACATACATTTCACTTTTAGAAACATCATCATACAAAAACTTCAATTACTGAATAGGTACATTAACCAGAACATATTTCCATCACAGAATAAGCCTTCATTTCATGAAATGATTTTACAGAATACTACATTTCCCTATGAATTTAAAATTTGATTTATTTACAAAATTAATTTTTCATGCAGTTTTTTTTTTTTTTTTGCGGTACGCGGGCCTCTCACTGTTGTGGCCTCTCCCGTTGCGGAGCACAGGCTCCGGACGCGCAGGCTCAGTGGCCATGGCTCACGGGCCCAGCCACTCTGTGGCATGTGGGATCTTCCCGGACTGGGGCACGAACCCGTGTCCCCTGCATTGGCAGGCGAACTCTCAACCACTGCGCCACCAGGGAAGCCCTCATGCAGTTTTTATTTGCAGTTCAACTTTTTATTTTAATAAAATCAGAATATGCACAACACATGCAGTTCTAGCATCTAAACTAACAAGCAATTACTAAAGCTACAGTGACTTGAGGTTAACTCAATCACTCATAAAGGTTTATTGATGACTGCCATATTCACATTTACAAAAACACATCAGTTAATGTACAGCAAGACAAATATACAAATCAGGACAGGCCAAGATCCTGATTTAACATAGTATCCCTTTGTTTTCATCTATAAAATTGACAGTGACTCATTTTTGCTAAGTAAAGGGTGCTGGTTGGCAATTGATACCTAAGTTTATCATCGACATCATAACTTTAGGATTGCATCTGATTGTCTTGATTCTCCAGCTTTATAATGTTTCCACAATTCCCTGACAACCTGACAAACATTAAAACTACCTCAATACCCAGTCGTTTGTCCACTGTACATCACTGTAACTGAATCAGCAGGTTTCCCTTGGAACATGATGGACTTAAACTGAATAGTCTCAACCTGAAGTGTTTTGGATTTCTTTAACAGTGAAAAGAAAGGCCATTCACTGCAAAAAAGAAATGCAGAGTCCTAAGATGCTCTCTCAAATTCATGGGAGCCATGTCTAAACAAAAATAACAGTAACAAAACTCCCTTTTATTTCTGTGGAAAGAAAAACCACACTGTTACTATGGGTAGGGGGACATGAACATTAATCCATAGGAGACTCGAGATTCTCAAGTGAAGAGTACAGGTCTAGAGATTGAGAACCAGGACCAGACTGCCTGGGTTTGAATCCTGAGTCTGTATCTTATAAGCAAGTGTGTGTTTTAGGGCAAGTTACTTAAACTTGCTGTGCCTCAGTTTCTTCACCAGTAAAATGGAGATAAACTTGTACCTATATCATACAGCTGTTTTACGATTAAATGAGCGAAAGCATAAAGTGCTTGGGAAGGAACAGTGCTGTGTAAGTGTTTGCTACCATGACTGGGATAAATCCCTACCTTAGTCCAGGTGCTTTACATTAACGATTGCAGTCAATACCTCCAAGTGGATGCTGGGTATTATAATCTCTATTTTCCTTGAAGAGAAAATGGACTCCAGAATAGTAAGTAATAAGGAATTTTTCCAAGACCACATACTGAGTAAGCGGTTAGGCTACAAGTCCTAACCAAGTCTTTCTCATTCCAGACCATCTCTTCAAACTTGTGAAGAGGAAGCAGCCAACTAGCTAGCTGGCCGACTTTCTCACTTTTCAATTAGTTGTCCTAGAGTTCCATAAGCGGGTCTTGGCCAGTCTTGGACAGCCACCTCAAAGATGCCCCATCTGTTCCTGTCCGCTTTATGGCCGGGGAGAAGCCAGTGTTTTCACCCAGCGTGGGGCCACCAGCTCTGCAGGGAAGCTGGGGAACAGATGCAATGATCAGAGAGCCCTGGTGCCAACCACTTTCTCTTCCCTATTGTCAGAGAGGCTCCCTGCAGTGGTTGTCACTCAGGGTATGTGATTTGCTTGCTCTTTCCCTTCCAAAACATTTTAATTTTTTTACACCATACTTAATATTTTATTGCTTCTTGTGGATGAAAGGAGAAAACCTTGTTCTGAAAAATACATAACTCCACCTTCCACAGAAGAGATCCATCCTGGAGCAGTGGTCACAGCCAGCGCTGCCAACTTCAAAAATAGATGGCTCCGATATCTTCAGAAACCAGATTTTCATATTTGTTCTCTGAAGAGCAGAGGGTACATTTTTAATAAAACTTTAGTTGTGATAAATCGCTAGCTCCAAATCCGCAGGCAGAGGCTCAGCACGTAGTGACCTAGGAGCCACTGGGATGAGTAATTTGCCTGTATAAACAGGAGCACGGAGGAAGTCTTCTGTAAGGCTCAACACATTTTAGCTGGGTGACTTCATTTCCATTATCAGGTCTGATCTCAGCGGAGGTGATTTGCTTGCAGTCTAGATCTAGATGACCTTGGCACAGACGTACCCAATCTAACCTCAAATCTAGAGCAGAAGGGCAGATATTCATCTTCCCCATGACATTGTAGTGTGTTTAAGCACGGCATTAACATAGCTTGTACACACTTATTTGTGACAAGGCCCAGACCTTGGAAAATCTTCTGGTTTAATTTCTTACACACGATGACTGAATACAGATTAATTTTTATGCCTAATAGGAGGGTATATGCTTAACATCAAAAGCAATCTCTTGCTGCAATTGTTGGCTCTGCTTAAGTCTGATCAGGAGTAAGGAAGAGCTAGGAGGAGTGAAGTCAGCTCCGCGGGAAAACGTGGCAAATGGTCATCTCACCTCTCTCCGAACTCATCTGTTAGGCATTCAGCCCAGCTCTCCACTGTAGGTGACAGGAGGAGGTGGTCTCAGAAAGGGCCCTTAGGTAAATAATTTTTGACTTAACTCCTGCTTGAGCCTTTGACACCATGAGTGAAGTCCCCTGGGTTACTCTTTCATGTGAAGGAGTGGAGGTGTCTCCAAATACTGAGAATGGAGTTAAGGAAAAGGGGCATATGACACAGCCACAGAATGTCCACCACAGGGTGCTATGTGGGCAGGCAGGCAAGTGGAAAGGTGTGAGGGTGCTGAACTGCATTTTAGGGGCACTGCTGATAGAATGCTGGGCTCCTCCTTTGCAGCTAGAGGACCCGACATACAGAAGAATATGGAAGGGCTTCCCTGGTGGTGCAGTGGTTGAGAGTCCGCCTGCCGATGCAGGGGACACGGGTTCGTGCCCCGGTCTGGGAAGATCCCACATGCCGCGGAGCGGCTGGGCCCGTGAGCCACGGCCGCTGGGCCTGCGCGTCCGGAGCCTGTGCTCCGCAAGGGGAGAGGCCACAACAGTGAGAGGCCCATGTACTGCAAAAAAAAAAAAAAAAGAAGAAGAATATGGAAAAGAGGTCCTAGTCCACTCCAGTGTGTTCCTCCTCCCCTGCCCCTGCGACATTCATTGGCTGGAACGCTGGGTGTGCCATGGGGATCGCATTCCAATGAAGCAAAAAACGCTGAAAGATCCTTCTCCGTCCCTAGCTCTGAAAGAGGAGGATAGTTTCTTTTGGCCTTCTAGATCTACTCTTCACCTTATCCCCTCTGCCCTGGGTCCTGGGAGACAGAAATTTTATGGATCGTATAAACAGGCTCCCTTGCCCTCTTGCTTCCAACTGGATTCAGTCAGTGGGAAGCACCAGCAAGAGAAAAGCACAGAGAAGAAATGAGGCTGGGGTATTTCTCCCCTGGGCCCGTCCCTGTGGGGTCACTGGAATGTGGCTACATCCTTCAACTAGTGGCACAGCTCCCGTCTGAGCCATCTTGCAGGGATAGGGATTCGCTTTAGAAAGGACACCTTCTGACTCTTCCACTGTGACCTCAGAGGCGGAAGCAAAGCCACATTTGGATGCAGGTGTGGGTAGCAGTGACAGGAAGCTGCGAGATCTCATGTGATGGCCTCCTTTTATTGTAGGTATATGAGGAAGGAGATAAATGCATTCCTGATGCACAGGCGGAGAAGGTAGTAGAAGAGAGGGCTTGAGGGGTGTGGGAAAAGTTGGAGAGAGATGACTCAGAAGATGAATAAATATAAATATAAGGCACCTTTGAAGAGTGCATGAAATTAGAGAAGATGAATTTATAGCAGCACCAAGCTTTATGCATAGCACTGGGAAAGAAGCCTGTGAGTGAAGGCAGAAAAGGCAATCAGCTGGAGATCTGTAAAATCAGGAGTTTACCGGGTACAGGATATGAAAGGAGGACACTGAGAATTGAAGACTTTGGCAAGAGCGTGACTGAGGAAATCTGCCTCGTGGTCATGATGGGACTGAAGATGATGTGGGATGACAGTTGAAGGAACAAGGCAGTAGAGATCACAAAGAGACTGAAGAGCAGACATAGTGAGAATAACAGATTGAGGGAACCGTGATCAGGAAGTGAGATTTGGATGGAGGGAAGGAGTTCCTGGTAATGACAAGTTTTAGGATCTGATCACGGAGATGGAGTGGAGGTCATTAAAGTTCAAAAGGTCAAGAAATGGCAAGTGTTTTTCATCCAGAATGATACCCATTTCTTGTTAACACAACTAACATTTTTTAAAATGAAAATTAATTTGTTGAGAAAAATTTATTTCAATGTGAAACTATGCATTGTGTAGAAGATATCCTTTCTGGGTTACCAGACTCTAAACATCTCTTTTTTTTTTTTTTGAACTATATTATAAGTCTATAATTGTAGATGACTGAGAGACATGCAAATTATGTCCTGTCTGACAAAGGTTAGATTGGCAAACCCATTTTGCCTCCATTTACAATTCATTAATATACTTTTACTCCATATAAATTTGAATTTAACTTATTGTTTTGAACTGTTTATAATATCTGCTTGGTTCCCTTACCAATTAACAAGTAGAACAAGATCTTTAACCTGTACTCATTTTTATACCTGTATGAAAGTCATGATTTCACTTGATCTTTTTAAAAAATTATCTTTTAACAAAGTGTATTTTTTAAAACAAACAAAAAATTGGTGAGAAGAGTAGAGTTGTTTTGCACTTTTACAGATCTTTTAAATGTCTGGAATAATACAATACAGCTGGTTTCCCATATCTGCATTCAATCTCCTATAGCTATGTTATTTTAGTTGAAGTATATGAAGAAAATTTGGTCTCACATAGATATGTAGTTGGAAGAGGGGGGAGTATTTTAATATACTTTTCAGATAATTGTGGATATTCTTATTAATATTGTATCAAAACTTGCCAAGTTGTAGTTTCTTAAAGGTTAGTTGCAATGTGGGATCTGATACCATTCCAATGAACTTTACATACTCTGTTAAATTAAAATTCATTGGTCTATCTTTCACATTGAAAGGATCTTTTATCTATGCATGATTTTCTAACATCATGCATTGGTCACTGGGAAAACACTGGTTCACTAAGTCATGCAGATCTTTCAAATGGTTACACATCTCATTATATAATATGTATTTTAAATAATCACATTGTTAATATCACAACCAATCTCAAAAAAAGCCTTAAATATTAGGAAGCTTTCAAATTTACAGGTGTATATGTGTTCCAAAATTCTAATTTTCACTTGCAAGCTTGACTTTTTTTTTTTTTTTTTTTTTTTGTGGTACGCGGGCCTCTCTCACTGTTGTGGCCTCTCCCGTTGCAGAGCAACAGGCTCCGGACGCGCAGGCTCAGCGGCCATGGCTCACGGGCGCAGCCACTCCGCGGCATGTGGGATCCTCCCGGACCGGGGCACGAACCTACGTCCCCTGCATCGGCAGGCGGACTCTCAACCACTGCGCCACCAGGGAAGCCCTGCAAGCTTGACTTTTATCATTAGCAACAGATACAGTCATTTTCTGTGACAGGCTCACTCACTCATTTTTAGGATATATTTGCCAAATACTCAAGTCTAAATAACCATAGTCTACTTATCAGTCATTCAAGTAAAAATAGCATTTCACAAACAGCAACTAGTCTACCTTACAACTCAACAATTCCACAACAGAGAGTGGCCAAGACGGTGGAATAGAAAGACCCTGAGCTTATCTCCTCTGGCAAGCACATCAAAGTCACAACTATCTGCAGAACAACCATCAATGAAAAAAGACTGGAACCTACCAGAAAAGATCTTCTACAACTAAAGACATAAAGAAGGAACCTCAATGAGATGGGTAAAAGGGTAAGACTTGAGATGTAATCAAATTCCACACCCCTGGGTGGGCAGCCCACAGCTGGAGAATAATTACAATGCAGAGGTTCTCGCACAGGAGTGAGAGTTCTGAGCCCCACATTGGGCTGTCTAGGCTGGGGGGTCCTACACCGGGAAGATGAGTCCCCAGAGCATTTGGCTTTGAAGGCCAGCAGGGCTTAATTTCGGGAGCCTCACAGGACTGTGAGAAAAAGAGACGTCACGCTTAAAGGGCACACACAAAATCTCACGTGCATTGGGACCCAAGGCAAAAGCGGTAATTTGATAGAAGCCTGGGCCAGACCTACTTGCAGGTCTTGGAGAGTCTCCGGGAGAGGTGGAGGACAGCTGCAGCTTACTCTGGGATCACAGACACTGGTGTCAGACACTGCTGCTGGTGGCTGCCATCTTGGCTCATTGGCACCAAGACCTGACCCTACCCAACAGCCTGTAGGCGCCAGTGCTGGGATGCCTCAGGCCAAACAACTAACTGGGCGGGGACACAGCCCCACCCAACATCAGACAGGTTGCCTAAAGACTTCCTGAGCCCACAGCCACCTCTAGACACACCCCTAGACACAGTGCTGCCCACCAGAGGGCCAAGACCCGGCTCCACCACCAGTGGGCAGGCACTGACCTCTCCCTCCAGGAAGCCTGCACTGGCCTCTAGACCAGCCTCATCCACCAGGGGGAAGACACCAGAAGCAAGAAAACTACAATCCCACGGCCTACGGGCCAAGTCTGCAGATGGCAGGACAGACCCTACTCTGGGACCAGCTGACCCTGGTCCTGTCCACTAGCAGGTCAACACAAGCTTCAGGACACCCTGGACCCCATACCCACTGTGCCAGGAACCAGTCTCCCCACCAATGATCTGAAGTGAGCTCTGGATCCCTGGGTCCTGCAGCCAGACTCCAGGAACCAGCCCTGCCTACCAGTAGTCCAGCACTAACCCCAGAACCTGGCTTCACCTGCCAGTGGGTGGGCAACAGCCCCAGAGTCTTTGGGACCCTGACTCCAGCCACCGATGAGCCAGCACTAGCCCCAGGGCCCCGTAGAGTTCTGCCGCCAGCTGCCTTATGACTGTCCCAATGAACAGCAGGCAGCAGCATCCACACACATCAGGGCCTGGCAACCAACTACCAGACTGCCACACAGTCAGCCCACCACAACAGAAGGATGCATGCAGCCCTCCAGACTGCCACACAGTCAGCCCGCCACCACAGAAGGACGCATGCAGCCTTCCAGACTGCCCACAGAGTCAGCCCGCCACCACAGAAGGATGCATGCAGCCCTCCAGACTGCCACACAGTCAGCCCGCCACCACAGAAGGATGCATGCAGCCCTCCAGACTGCCACACAGTCAGCCCACCACAACAGAAGGATGCATGCTGCCCTCCAGACTGCCACACAGTCAGCCCACCACAACAGAAGGATGCATGCAGCCCTCCAGACTGCCACACAGTCAGCCCGCCACCACAGAAGGACGCATGCAGCCCTCCAGACTGCCCACAGAGTCAGCCCGCCACAACAGAAGGACGCATGCAGCCCTCCAGACTGCCACACAGTCAGCCCGCCACCACAGAAGGACACATGCAGCCTTCCAGACTGCCCACAGAGTCAGCCCGCCACAACAGAAGGACGCATGCAGCCCTCCAGACTGCCACAGAGTCAGCCCGCCACCACAGAAGGACGCATGCAGCCTTCCAGACTGCCCACAGAGTCAGCCCGCCACAACAGAAGGACACATGCTGCCCTCTTAGGGGGAACCCCTAGAGCATATAGCTTGGGTAATGAGCGGGGAGCTCACTGCTGGGACACAGAGGATGTCTCCTGCAGACGGCCACTTCTCCAAGGTCAAGAAATGTAAATAACCTACCACATACATAAAAATACAAACAGAAACTTAGACAAAATAAGGCAGCAGAAGAACATATTCCGGATGAAGGAACAAGATAAAACTCCTGAAGAACTAAGTGACATGGAGATAGGCAATCTACCCAAGAAAGAGTTCAGCTGATCAAAGAACTTGGGAGAAGAACAGATGCACAGAGCAAGAAGTTAGATGTTTTTAACAAAGAGAAAATATAAAGAACAACCAAGCAGAGATAAAGAATATCATAACTGAAATGAAAAATACACTAGAAGGAATCAATAGTAGACTAAATGATTCAGAAGGATGAATCAGTGAGCTGGAAGACAGAGTAATGGAAATCACTGCTGCCAAACAGAAGAAAGAAAAAAGAATGAAAAGAAACAAGGACAGTTTAAGAGACCTCTGGGACAACATCAAGTGCAGTAATATTTGCATTATAGGAGTTCCAGAAGGGGAAGAGAGAGAGGGGGGCCTGAGAAAATATTTGCAGAGATAATAGCTGTAGACTTCCTTAACCTGGGAAAGGAAGCGGTCACCCAAGTCCAGGAAGTGCAGAGAGTTCCATACAGGATGAACCCAAAGAGGAACACACCAAGACACATCACAATTAAAATGAAAAAAATTAAAGATAAGGAGAGAATATTAAAAGCAGCAAGGGAAAAGCAACAAACAACATACAAGGGAACTCCCATAAGGCTATCAGCTGATTTTTCAGCAGAAACTCTGCAGGCCAAAAAAGACGTGGTATGATATATTTAAAGGGATAAAAGGGAAAAACCTACAACCAAAAATACTCTAGCCAACAAGGCTCTCACTCACATGTGATGAAGAAATCAAAAGCTTTACAGACAAATGAAATCTAAAAGAATTCAGCACCACCCAACTGGCTTTACAATAAATGTTAAAGGAACTTCTCTAGGTGAAAAAGAGAAGGCCAGAACCAGAAACCAGACAATTACAAAGTGAAAACAGCTCACCAGTAAAGGCAAACATATAGTAAAGGTAAGAAATCATCCACATACAAAGCTAGTAGGGAGGTTAAAAGACAAAAGTAAACTCACCTGTAACCACAATAAGCAGTTAAGGGATACACAAAACAATTAGATGTAAAATAGTATATCAAAAACAGTAATCATGAGGGGAGGAGAGTACAAATGCAGGGTTTTAAAAATGCATTTGAAATTAAGATATCAGTAACTTAAAACAATCGCATATATATAGACTACTATATAAAAACCTCATGGTAAGCCCAAACCAAAAATTGATCACAGATACACACACAAAAAAAGAAAAAAGAGTCCAAGTATAATACTAAAGATAGTCATTGACTCACAAGAGAAGGGAACAAAAGAAGAAAAGGGGCAGGGGGCAGGGGGAAAGGCCTACAAAACAATTAACAAAATGGCAATAAGGACATACCAATACATACCAATAATTACCTTAAACATAAATGCACTCCAACCAAAAAACACTGAGTGGCTGAATGGATACAAAAACAAGACCCATATATATGCTGCCTATAAGAGACTCACTTCAGACTAGAGACATACAGACTGAAAGTGAGGGGATGGAAAAAGTTATTCCATGAGAACAAAAATCAGAAGAAAGCTGGAGTAGCAATACTCATATCAGACAAAATAGACTTTAAAATAAAGACTGTTACAAGAGACAAAGAAAGACACTACATAATGATCAAGAGATCGATCCAAGAAGGAGATATAATGATTGTAAATATATATGCACCCAACAGAGGAGCACCTCAAGATATATGACAAAGGTTAACAAACATAAAATGAGAAACAATTTCCCCAAGATAAACATCGTACTTCAGTATGCAATAGAAGTACTTTATGTGTACTTCTCATGTTGTCACACAGACTATTAAAAAGACTTATACTCAAGGGTTGAGATTTAAATTTTTTCTTTTTTTTTTGCGCGGTACGCGGGCCTCTCACTGTTGTGGCCTCTCCCGTTGCGGAGCACAGGCTCCGGACGCGCAGGCTCAGCGGCCATGGCTCACGGGCCCAGCCGCTCCGCGGCACGTGGGATCTTCCCGGACCGGGGCACGAAGCCGCGTCCCCTGCATCGGCAGGAGGACTCTCAACCACTGCGCCACCAGGGAAGCTCAAGGGTTGAGATTTAAAATTAATAACTTTATTGTTTCAAAAAGAACATTCTCAAGTGATCTTGGTATTTTCTTTTACTGTGAGTGGGAGGAAGTGAAGAATCCAACAATGACTAGTTTAGTGCCACTTCCTAAAGCACCAAGATGTTTATCCACTATCGCTTTTGCATCATCACTGCAAATATCAATATGGTGAAAAGTGAATAATGCCTTAATGTTATTATGAAAGTACTTTTGCTTTTGTGGACACCCTGGGAGAGTCTCAGGGATCCCCCAGGGGCCCACAAACCACACTTTGAGAACCATGGCCTTACCAGATTCTCTTGCATGGTTCCTTTACTAAAGGAACTTGTACCTCTTCAGTGACTCCTCTGCTGCTCTGTGAGCTTTTTTCATTTCTCTTTCTCTAGGGCTTGACATAAAGTACATTATCAATGAATGTTTGTTGGAAGCGGTTTACCAGAGTGAAACCCAAAAGACAGAGTGATCAACTGTACCTGAAGGAACTGGATAAGGTTTAATGAAGATGACATTAAAGTGGGTTTTGAAGGATGAAAAGGAGGTGGACATGTGGATCTCGCATAGAGGAGCACTGTGGGTAGAAGGAGCACAACACGTGCTTGAGACCTTTGCCATGTTGAGATGATTTTGACAGATGAAGACACCCATTATACTACTGGACATGTGCGGCTGGTACTTGTGACATACATTTAGGTTAGATTTGACAATCATCAAAATATTGATGTGAGTTAGAATCAAGGCAGTGGATGCAATCCAACAGGAAAAGTGTGCAGAGTGAGGAACAATGGAGTGGGGAGGAGGAGAGGATGATGGAGTCTTGCACACATCTGCTTTAAAGGTGGTCAGAGGAAAGGATGTCAGCACAGGAATCTGAGAAAGAATAGCTAGAAATCAGGTGTGGGATTTATGAGGCAGCAGAATCCTGGAATTAAAGGAGGAAAGAGCTTAAGTAATAAAATTGTGTCCCAAAGTATCAAGAATCTCAGGGAAATCAATATTGAAAACTGTCCATCAAGAGTTGGTACAATGAAATGTTTGGTGGCCTTTGCTTGGACAGTTTCATCTAAGAAGTAAGAGAAGAAACCACATTACATGAAGTTAACAGTATGTTCAAGGATGATAAAAGGGGGAAAAGACTGTTACCGACTCATTTAAGAAATCTCACTACTAAGAAAATGAGTGAGTACAGGAGGACTATAGATTCAGAGAGGATTTTTTTAATGTAGGAAATATGTGCATATTTGCAATTTACAGGGAAGGAGCCATAAAAAAGGGGACAGTGAAATTAAAGAGAAGAGGAAGTTACAGTGAATGGCTCACATCACAGTCTTTGAGGAAGGGAAGTCATAAGCTCCAAAGCTTAATGAAAGAAATTAGACTTATATCAGAGAAATGATACCTCTTCTCTGAGACTGGAGACAAACATGGGAACAGGTAATTAAATTTACATCTACAGAGCAAGACAGCTGAAAATTCTCATACCCAGTAGCCTCCATTATCTCTATAAAATAGAAAGCAAGTAGTCTTTTGAGAGTGAAGGTAATGGGGCATAGAAAGTATTCTAGCCAGGATTACCCAGCAAACAGAACCTAGGGCAAAAGCTTATTTTCTAACACTTTATTGGAGGAGGAAGTGTGGCATAATTCCGAAGAAGTATGAGGGAGGGAAAAGGGAAGTGAGACAGAGAAAGAGGAAGAACAAGTATGAAAAGGCACATAACTGAAATAATGAATGCTTGCTACCAAGTGCAGCTAAGTATGTGACATCAGACATCCAACTGCAGAAGGTCATGTGAAACACTGCAGGACAGTCCAGGGAGGGAGTGAGAATGGAGAATAATTTTTCCAGTAGCTCCTATCTCCACTGGTCAACGTTTTGCCCCAGAAAGCATCAAGTCTCCTGCATTACTAGTTTTCTAATATGGGTGCCTAGCAGTTTCCCAGGGAAGCCCCAGGGTGGGAGGTGAGTTACTGTGCCCTCATGAAGATGGTGGGTGAAGCAATACTTGGAAAGAGCCCACATAGAGCAGATCATTGCAGTACATCTGGGGCAAAGCTAATGGTTGAGGGCCCCTGAGAAAGGTAAGGACAAGAGGTTCTGGCCTTATGAGGAAAAGGTGTCTGAAACAGGAAGTTGACCTGCAAATAATAGTAAGACTATGAAAGTCAACTACTCCCTAAGAATAGAAAAAATGTGAGCTGCACTGAAGGTATATTGGATACCAACATTCATATTCCGTAATAATTTACAAAGCCATGTTATATTATTCTCCAACAACATTCAATGGCCCCAATATAAGACAGATGTAATTACACTGCAGAGTTTAAAGATTTCTGAGATAGGATTAGTGTAAGGTGAAAGGAGGTGAGGTTATAGGTGAGAAATGAAGTGACTAATCCTAAAATTTGGACATAGCGAACAAGGAATCATATTTCAGGGTGAGCCAAAAATAATCAGAGAAAGAGACTGGAAATCCTAACGTATTTGAAATCTGGTGAAGTGGGAATGAAAAAATAAAAGTGGAAGGATATAAAACTGAGATCACAGAACAGCATATTGGAATTTACTATTTTGGAAGGGAAACATTTTGGCGAAATGAAGAATCATTCTTGAGTCATGGAAATGAATTCATGAAGCAGAATAAGGATGAAAATTCCATTTGACTTCATGTCAAAGATGGATGTATCAACCACATAGAAGTCTCTCAGGATGACAGTAAAAGATGAGGGAGTGAAGTAAGAGATGCAAGATGGCAGAGTTATCAATGAATATAGGAACATGAACTAGAGGTTTGCAGACCCAGCGATAAGAAGGAATAGCGGGGTGGCGTTCACTAATTCTATTATCTAGCAGGACTGAGTATCAACAGTTTGTCAGGCATTGCACTAGGTGCTGGGAACACAGACATGAGCAAGACAGTCCCACAAGCTAGTGGGGAGACAAACAGGAAAACCAATATTATAATACAATAAGGTATGTGTTTTAATGAAATTATATACAGCATGCTCAGGAAGTCATAGCAGCAAGTGCTGAAGTTAAGTCTTGAAAATTGATTTAGAGTTTTGCAGGTGAAAAGTGAAGGGAAAAAGCTCAAAGTAGAGGGAAGAACATAGTCATAGCCAATCATTATGAAAGAGATTCAGCAGAAAGAGACTAAGAACTATGGATGAACTTGATTATTTTGACAACTTTTAAAATACATTTAATATGTGTTGTGTGTTTAGAAATTCTTCCAAGTTTTTTATTTTTGTTGCAATGTACAAATATATATATATATGAATGTGTAATTTAGTTATAAAGATAATTCACACTTTTAGTTTGTTTATTTTCTTGGCATTCACATTTTTTAGCTCTCAGGAGCTCTGAAAAAGGATTACAGAAGCAAGTCGTTACAGGATCATCCATCTTGCCTCAAACCCAGGGGTGTGATAGGAGATCACAGGTCTCTTCAAGACAAGGACTGAGCACTCTGTTCCAGGATCAATAAGTTACAAATGCTCACTCTAGAGTACTGAGGATTCACATAAGAAAGTCGTAAATGAAAATCAAGAGTATTATCCTTAGAATTGTCTGCTTACTTTAAAGGATATATTCGGGTTGCTTCCCCCTTCTTGTACTACTTTTGAAGGAAGATTAACTCATTTTATTTTTATGGCATTAGTTGCACTTCCAATTTTTAGAGAAGCCACAAAAAAGGAAAATAGCCTTGTAAACTTTCATTAGCCCTTTAAAATGGTCATGTGGATAAATGATCAAATGGTGAGGGCCTTGAAGACTTTTGCTCTGCCTATAAATGGTCACTAGCTGATGTGCTTCTCTACATCATTCTCCTACATTCAGTTTTAGAGCAAATAGTGGAGACAGCATAGGATGGGTGATAGAGTACAACAGACTTGGGTTAATGTCATGAGCTTGGTACTGGCTGTATGACTAAGCTAAGTACTGGTTACGGGCAGATTTTTGTCTTCCCAGAAGTTCATTTTCTTCTTCTGTAAAATTAGGCCTGAGCGTAGTTTTCGTGGGGTAGACCTGGACTCCTGAAGGTCAAAGGACTCAGTCGGCAGGGGCATCCTTACAGAGCTTTGACACTCTTAGAGCTGTAACCAGTCCTGCCTCCTGACTATTGTTTGCCTGATCCTGGATCCTCTGCTTAGCTGCCACATCACCTGCCTATGCGTCCCTCAACATCTCCCTCCCCCAAAAGGCTCTGTGGCTTCCATCAAATTCACAAAGGGGCCTGTGATCCAGAAAAAAGTGGGGGGGAAAAACTTGTTCTACCAGATCTTCAAGATCAACGCAACCAGTTTCCAGGGTGGAAGCATGGAATAGGGAGGCAAGGAATGAGTCTATTCAGTCAGTCAGACACAGTTCCTTTGGAGGAACTTGAGGCTTGATGTCAAGTTAGGGGTTTTGTTCATTGCATTTTACCACGTACAAAAGCAAACACTATAACCAAGAATCTTAAAGAGTTATTTTGTTACATCATCTGTCTCTCAGTAAATATTTCTTAATTTGAGGAAAGACCTGGCAATAATTTCCTGTAACCCGGAAGAAAATCCAAAGAATAGTCATACGCTGGATCTCATATCATTGGTCAGGTGAATCCAAAATACGGAGAGGGGACTTCCCTGGTGGTCCAGCGGTTAAGACTCCACACTCCCAATGTAGGGGGCCCGGCCCGGGTTCGACCTCTGGTCAGGGAACTAGATCCCGCATGCCACAACTAAGATCCCGCACGAGGCAACGAAGATCCTTCCTGCTGCAACTAAGACCCAGTGCAGCCAAATAAAGAAATAAATAAACATAAAAAAAAAAAAAAAGGAGAGTATTTGATATGATTGTTAAGGTGCTTCTTCAGGGACTCAATCTCTCTCATCACAGGGAGGCCAAGGAAAATGAAATGATTCAAGGAAGCCTCTCCAGGGACACAATTCCAATGACTTAACAGTAATATTTCACTTCAGACAAGGCACTTACATTTACACCTCAGTTTCCTCACCTATTAAAACAAGAAGTTTGGACCAGATGGGCCTCATCAGAATCTGAATTTTTAACAAGCTCCCTTGGCGGATGTTTCATTCACTAAAATTTGGGAACTACCGAGGTTTTTTTTTTTTTAATTTTAAATTTTTTATAAAATTTTTGGCTGTTGGGTCTCCGTTGCTACGTGCAGGCTTTCTCTAGTTGCGGCGAGTGGGGGCTACTCTTCGTCAGTGTGTGGGCTTCTCATTGTGGTGGCTTCTCTTGTTGCAGCTTGCAGGCCCTAGAGTGTGTGGGCTTCAGTAGTTGTGGCACGTGGGCTCAGTAGTTGTGGCTCACGGGCTCTAGAGCGCAGGCTCAGTAGTTGTAGTGCACGGGCTTAGTTGCTCCATAGCATGTGGGATCTTCCCAGACCAGGGCTCGAACTCGTGTCCCCTGCATTGGCAGGTGGATTCTTAACCACTGCACCACCAGGGAAGTCCCACTACTGACTTTAATAACTGATTCATCCCTTACAAATTTAGGATTCCATAAAACTCCAATTTGGGTGACAGTGGCAAAGCATTCCTGAATGTCAAAGATAGATGACAAAATATTTTTTGAGCTGTTAGGAAGACTATGAAAAATATCAAAGACTAAGAACTCTAGAAGTTAAACTTTTTTAAGCTTGGCAAACCTCTATCTAGGGAACAGATTTAGAAGAACCAGTTAGTGCGTGGGTTAGGAGGGCTTCTAGGGTAGGTTGTAATACCTGGCCCACGCCTGGGCCTCTCTACGTCTACATCTGCTATTGAGAAGAACGCAGGCTTGAGAGCAAGATGGGCCAAAGCAGGCACTAGTATAATTCTGCTCTGCCTACCAGCATTGTTCTCATTCCTGCTGGTCTGAGTTTTCAATAATTTTAATAAATGAATTCTTTTCCAAGTCTCCAAGGCCTATTTTACTGTTAGAGAAATAGAACACAATAGCCTGTTGAAGGCCTTGGAACACTGCTAATCACCCTCAGAAGAGCTGAGCAAGGAAAGGGCTGGAATTCCAGTTCTTCTGCCACTCGTGGATTATGACATCATCCAAGTTAATTGACTGCATTCCTAAGTACCTTTCCATTTGGGACCATCCACTGTTCAGGATATTTTGTTAATCCAAAACAAAAAGTACTCACCCTCTGGAGCAGTGCCCTGGTGTGTGAGATCACGTTATTGATGGCTAACTGCTGTCAACTACTGGAGAGGGACCACAAGCTGCCAGCTGTTGCCTGGTAACGGCCTCAGAGTGGGCAGATGAGACCGTGACAAGCTCCAAAAACGAAAGAGGATTTCAACACTTGGAGTATAATAAATGAATGGTTCCTTAACAAACTAATAATATAGAACGAAGGAATGCAGGAAGGCCCAAATGGGAAGCAGTGAACTTGGAATGAATAGGCTCAAAAGTACAAACACGTCGTAGTGCTCTTTGGTCAGCAGAGGAAAGGTGAACCATGGAGTCACTCTGTCCTGCCTCCTCAGCTGCCTGACTGCTTGCTTTTGTCCTCCTTCCCTCTCTGTTCCTCTCTTCCTGCTACCTTCCCTCTCTTCTCTTTTTTTATTTTTTACTTTTTTGGGGTACGCGGGCCTCTCACTGCTGTGGCCTCTCCCGTTGCGGAGCACAGGCTCCGGATGCGCAGGCTCAGTGGCCATGGCTCACGGGCCCGGCCGCTCTGCGGCACGTGGGATACTCCCAGACCGGGGCACGAACCCGTGTCCCCTGCATTGGCAGGCGGACTCTCAGCCACTGCGCCACCAGGGAAGCCCTCCCTCTCTTCTCTTATTCGACATTTAAATGAGCACCTTTTAAACAGAACCAAAGAGGACTGGAGAAATACAATGAACACAAAAGACAGTTTCTTTAGAGGAGCTTGTAATCTAGTGGGAGAACCTGACAGCTAAACAGTGACAATTAAGCATAAAAAGTGCTTTAATGAAACTAAGTGCCACAGGAGCCCAGGGGAACAAGTGCTTTACTCTCCTTAGGGAAGCGTTCTTACTTTCTACCGGTGGTTCTCATCCAGTGGACATTTGGTGATATCTGGAGAAATGTATGGCAAAAGGACAAGACAGCAGCGTTAGAAAGAGAGAGACTTCAAATGGTGATGTAGGTCTCATGACTGTGAAAAAAGAAAAGGGGAGGAAGGCGGGCTGAGCAGCCTCAGCCTGCAGTGCAGCTCTGTAAAAGTTGTGGTCAGGCTGGTGAGGAGCCCCCGAGCACATCCTGCCCATCAGAGGAGTCCTATATCAAGCAGGATGGCCCTTCTCTAGTATCCCCACCACGGCCGTTTGCTGAGTGCTGTCTGAGAAGACCATGGTCTCGGCACGAATGCTGTGGCGGATCCAGAGGTGTGACAGCAGCAGCTCTCAGCTGACAATGCTTCTCAAGAGGTCTTCTCTAGGAGGGATTGAATGGTGCACCTCCATGGCCACCACAGACAGACTATGACCCCGTCTGTGCTGTTAAGAGGGATTTATCGACGGTCTCCATTTTCCCTCCAAAAAGCTAAGCTGCACATCTGCACTGAATGAGGAGAATGCACAACTGCAGTTTTTCTTCCTAGAGCCCTTTTGTTAATAAAGCTATTGACCGGACTTTTTGCTACGTGCGTCTGTACAACACTAGAAGAGAGACTTGTCCTCTTGCGTCACAAATTAAGCGAAGGAAAGTTGTGATTATGTGCCACTATGAGGCCACAGTTTCTAACCCTGGAATGTCAGTTAATAAGAGGGATCAGAACACAAACACATACACATTTTTCTATAATGATTACCTGTCATCTCCACAGGGCATTGGCAGTAGGCTGCTGAAGCCACCTTTCTATGGATAGCCCATCACCAAAGGAGCAGTTTCAACTCCAGGATCCTAGATCTTTAGGATGTTTATAAAGAATCCTCTCTTGGCAAATAATGAAAAGCCACACAGGAAATACCTGACATTTTGTGTCATTTTATTTGGAAGAATACAATGAGACAGTGAAACTTGACTAGTTTCCGTCGCTCTTTGCATCTTGATTTTGGCAGGTCTAAAACAACATCACCTGGGGAGCCTCCTGTGCTTGCCCCCTAAGAGGAAAGCATGGTGCTCCTGTTATGTTGTTGAGTGCACTGCAGCCTACTAGGTTCCTTAGGAAATCATGTGACCACATTCCAAACAGAAATCTGTGGTCCCTGCCACCAGTCAGAGCATGCTGTCCCTGGGATTAATGCAATCTTCACTCAGTCACTAAGAAGACCCCTATCGTCAACAGCTGGCGTTTGGACCCGTTTACCGTTGGACCATAAGGAGCCACTCCAATTTGCGGATTTAAGAATAAGATGTGCAATATGATGTAGTCCTAGGTGAAATTTCCTAAACCCCAAGTGTCAAGAGGAACTCCTCTAAAATAGAAGGGAGAAGGTAAAAGAAAGAGGAAGATACTGTGTGTGAGCTGGTCTGTTCACTTCTCATCTTTTATGTGATGTTTTGAGGAAAGTAACTAGCATTAAACCTCACAGCGAGGGTTCTCTAGTTCACACCCAGCTTCAGGAAAGTGGAAAACAACAGAATGCAGTTTTGCCAGAAAGCTCAGTTTGTGGCACTTATGAAATCCCATCACATTAATTCATGAAATCCCCAAAGGGAAGTGACCCCGTATCAGGTGCTCTCCTTTGGGAAACAGCACACACAGCATAGTTTATAGGAAAAATCCTAAGTTTCCAGCTCTCATGTACCAGAAATAGCTAGGGAGCTGAGGAAGTAGGAGCTTCTTATGTTATTATTTTTCCAGAGGACTTAGCATGTTTATTTTATCTGGAAATGACTTCGGGGAAAGGCAAGCTACCGCACTCTACCTTGTCAATGTCAGAGGACTTATCATACACAAACACTCAATAATGACTTTAAAAAGTGATTATGAGTGGTGCATTGCTCGATGCAGCACACACTACGGTAATAATCCAAATTGCCTGTAACTTATGAGTATATTTGGCAACAACCACTAGTTTCCACTGTAGTGTGAAATTAACACCACAGGCTGTAGCTGTGGCATTTACTGAGCACAAGGGAGCTGATTATAGCCTCATAAATATAAAGGCAACCTCTGCTATTACTTAATTAGAATCAGTATCTGTGCATAAATTACAGTAGCAATAACTCGTACTGTTATACTTAAAGATTTGTCAGCTTCCTTATACAACAACCCCTTATTTTTCCACATAAACCTATAATTTAGGGAGGTTGTAAGTTGTCTGTAAAAATGGTTCAGAGGGGAAAATTGGCACATGGGAAGCCACTAGTATTTTGTTTCTAAGCAAATTTTTAAAATATCAATCTTGCTCTATTGCTTTTTTTTAAAGACTAAAACTACTATATCTCTAATCCATCCCTAGTAATCAATTGTTTTGGCTACATATGCATGTTTCAATAGCACAAAACTTTATTTTAAAACTAGTGTTGTCTTGGCGCTTTTCCTTTTAGGATGCTTTTTATTATTTTAAGTGTTATAAATCAAACTTTGTACACACACTCCTAATGAGCATTAGATTATTACTCTCCAAACCTATTTTTATTCTTTGCTGATGTGTATAATACTTTTACGTAGTTGTAATCAAATTGCACATTTTCTTTGGGGTCCAGCTTTTAAATTTTTGGCTTAACATTTTTTTAACATGCACATGAGCCCCAACAATACAGTCCACATATGGCTCCGTATTCTATCAATTAATCTTCTAGAATACTTTAGAAAGATAAAATCATCAGAGTCAAATAATATCTTTGCATCATGCAAATATATGTTCCAGTTTAAAAGGTAATTTTTAGCCATAGAAAGAGCCAGTTGTGATAAATCATCAGGAAAATAGTTGATCAAGAATGTGCTACAGGGCTTCCCTGGTGGCGCAGTGGTTGAGAGTCCGCCTGCCGATGCAGGGGACACGGGTTCGTGCCCCGGTCCAGGAAGATCCCACATGCCGTGGAGCGGCTGGGCCCGTGAGCCACGGCCGCTGAGCCTGTGCGTCTGGAGCCTGTGCTCCGCGACGGGAGAGGTCACAACAGTGAGAGGCCCGCGTACCGCAAAAACAAAAACAAAACAACAAAAAAAAAGAATGTGCTACAGATCCATGAAATGAAATGAATCCATTAATTTTTTGGCACTACACTGTATTTTTAAATATCATTTGGCTAAATTAACAATTTTTCAACTGGGTGTTATTCTACTCTGTACATGCTACCTGTTTCATTGACAAAGTCAGAGCCACATCACTGACAAAATAAGAAATTGCATGTAAAAATGCAGGATAGCTTTCTTTCTGCTATAAATTATAGTCAATAACCTTCTTATCCTCCAAATGCATATAGTCAAGGCTTCAGTAGCACAGTATTTTAAAAAATCACATTTTCAAATTTGTCTCTGTACAATTGTTTTAAAATACATCAGGCTGGGCTTCCCTGGTGGCGCAGTGGTTGAGAGTCCACCTGCCGATGCAGGGGACACGGGTTTGTGCCCCGGTCCGGGAAGATCCCACATGACGTGGAGCAGCTGGGCCCGTGAGCCGTGGCCGCTGGGCCTGCGCGTCTGGAGCCTGTGCTCCACGACGGGGGAGGCCATAGCAGTGAGAGGCCCGCGTACCGCAAAACAAAACAAAACAAACAAACAAAAAGCATCAGGCTGATAATTTAAAATATGGGATATACTATTGCTAATACTAAATTGTTATAATTGTTATTACTGTTGTTGTTGTTTTCCTTTCCAACAAATGCTTTTCCAGCCTACCTTCCCTTGGTGGTTGCTGGGATGTGGGTATCAATGTCAGCAACATAAAGTAAACAAACACTTTTTTCCTCCATACCCAGAAATAGTCATTATTTACTCTGGGCAAATGAAAAGGTAAACAGCTATTTTCAAGCCTGCACTTGACTGTCCCCAGGGATAGACTGTACAAAACTTAAAAAATTCAAGGGCAGATTTTAGCAAAGTAATTCAGCTATTAATATCACAGTTCACCTGCTTTGCTATCTAGGTTGTCTACCTGACTCCAAAACTTAAAACCCACCCACACACCATTCAGATGACAGCCAGCAAGAATGGGCTTCTGGACATTGTATCAGTATACATTGATGCCTGGGCTCATGAATTTGGCTGCTTAAGTGACAGAATTAGGTTGGCTCTGTTTAATCCCATCAAATACTTATAAGCTGTTATGATGATGAGTGGGGAAAAATATTGCTGGACGATGGCAGCTGTAATAAGTGTGTGGGTATGGAAATGCAGAGAAATTACTACAGACAAGCTCAATTTATCCAGAGGGAGGGCAGGATATGGAATTCTGCCTGCACGGAATAATTTCTGGGCTTCTGGTATGACCTTCCTAGCTAAAAAGAAGGAAAAAAGCTTTCTTATTTTATACTTTAGGTTAGAAGTCATCAATTAAGACACTAAAAAGGCAATATAATTGCAAACAATGCTGAGGGGGTATATTTTAAGAAATTTGGACCATCTTAGTTTTGGAAGAAAAGTTAGAAGAAGGTTAAAGTTAATCCAACTCAATCCAAGTCAATAGATTATTACAAGTATTTCATTGTAGTAGTGTTTGGTGTGTAAGTGGGGGAAATACGTCAACATAAACCTGCACCCACAGCGTTTCCTCTTTCTAACTCTTCCTTCCTCTAATCTGCTGGGATATGAATGAGAATGCAAATGGCTGAAGGCTGGGGAAGATAAGATAACTGAACATAATGGCGGGTGGGAGTGGAGAGGGGAATTTGAAGAGAAGTTGGGGAGAAAAGAAAGAAAGTGAGAAGGAATTCCTCACAGAGTAAAACATCCTCTAAGATGATTTATTGTGTGATGTGCTTTATAACCTCAAGGGACTACCAGGAAAAATTTGCCTCCCTTAAAGGCTGGTTTTGAGTCAGAGTTATGTTTCTGTTGGGTATATCAGCAAGCTAAGATGGACCATAACGGCTGCATACGGGTTTATATCTTAGAATGAATGGGCTTGGGATCCTCTGCCTTGTGCATATTTTAGCAGGAAGACACATTAAAAAACAATAAGAAGGGGGCTTCCCTGGTGGTGCAGTGGCTGAGAGTCCGCCTACCGATGCAGAGGACACGGGTTTGTGCCCCGGTCCGGGAAGATCCCACATGCCGCGGAGCGGCTGGGCCCGTGAGCCATGGCCGCTGAGCCTGCGCATCCGGAGCCTGTGCTCCACAACGGGAGAGGCCACAGCAGTGAGAGGCCCGCGTACCGCAAAAAAAAAAAGAAAACAATAGGAGGGCACACAGTCTTAGAGGAAAGAGTCAGGTAATGCCCTTTTGGGTAAGGTTGACAGATTTCGCAAATAAAAATCTAGGATGTCCAGTTAAATTTGAGTTTCAGATACACAACAAATAATTTTTAGCATAAATATGCCCCAAATATTGCATGAGACATACTTATACTAAAATTTATTGTGTATCTGAAATTCAAATTTAACTGGACACCCAAGATTTTTACTTGCTAAATCTGGTGTTCCTACCATGGGGCAGAGTCAAAGACAGGTAAGAGGGGTGTCTAATGGGCAATATCTATTTCATTTCTGAAATCAGAACGTAATTCTGGCGGTGTTACTGGTTCTCGCTCTGCTTTGAAAAAATTAGTTTTTTTTTGTAAGGAACATGAATGTTACTAAGTACTAGACATCTGGTAAGAAGGATAGCATGTTAATATGAAATGATGAAGGCCCAAATGCATACAATTTATAATTCATAAAAATCAATTTCTTTGAAAGCTGATTTAATACAGTTTATCAACAAAAGCCATAAAAGTTCCAAATGACTTTCTAATTTATATGAAGTAGAAACTCTATGATGTGCGTTTTTGAATCTGCCTAAGTATACATCTGCATTTACTGAATTTCCAAAACCACAGTATACTAGGAGAAGTGGTTGTCATATCATCTTTCATGTGCTCTACTGAGAGAATATTTTATTTTTCTTGTTTTTAATAAAGCTAATTACATAATAAAGTCAAATAAATATTGCTGCAGAAAATGGAGAAATATATTTGGCATGTCTTCTGATGTACACGGAATGATACTAACCAAATCACAGCCAGAAATATCCCTTTTGGTACCTTATTACCAAAGATGTGACATACAGAAAATAACTATTGAAAGATACTGCCTTTGCTCCTCTGGTCCAATCATCACATTGAATTCATATTCTTCAAGTAGCCACAAAGTGCACCAGGCTGTGCTACATGGGATGTGAGTGCCTTCCAGGTGAGGACACTGTTTCTAGGAGCACTTGATCCATGAAATTTCTGCATATCTAAAACACTTTTTTTCATGAAGCTTCAGCCCCTACTGACACTAATATTTTTAAATGGATGATAATGCTTACTGTAAGTTAGGAATTATGGCTTTTTCCTCCTAATAAGGAAATACCACCTATATGTGCTGCTGCCAGAGATGGCAGGTCAATTTTTACTGTCAAAAGGGCCAAATACTGTTAGCTTTTACCACGTCCACCTCCCTTTGCTTTCAAATGTCCCCTGAAAATCAGTCTGACAGTGAATCACTGTTATGTGTACACTTCCTGCAAGAGTAATGATGATGGTGGTGATTAAGAATAATAATATGTGAATGAAGGTGATGATGATGATGATGATATCAACAGAATATACTTACTGTTTTGGCCTACTCAAGCCTCCCTTCCCACCATTCTTTTGTAATCATACCTCCTTTTCCTTTAGGAACTGCTGTCTCCCTCTCCAAATGGTTTTGGTGAATGTGCCAATTACACAGTTCAACACACTCACACATACATGTGTGTGTGTGTATATTTATATATGTATATATATACATCTCAGAGATGGGTTCAGCAATGTTCAAGTGACTCAAGCCAGACCAACCTGAGTTTTAAGAACTTGTGCTTTTGTGAATGTGCCTTCAAAGACCCTGTAAGACACTTCATAGACACTGAATGAAAAAGATGTCTTCTCTTTCCTCTGGAGTTACTAAACTGAAATTATGAAGACCTAAAGTTGTCTCTGGTCACGTCCCTGTTCCAATTTAATAACTCATTTACAGTAGGGATCACAAAGCCAATGGCCGTTAGGGAAGCAGAGGTGATACTCTCAAACTTCCTGGAGTCTCTTAAGGCCAGTTCTTTACCTCAACACCCCACCCTAGCTCCATGACACATGAACCAATAAATTCCATTTTTTCTTAAGCTAATCTAAGGATTAAATAATATAGCTACCATTTATCAAGAACTAAGTTAGTACTCTAAATTATATATTGATATGACATATACATGTAGAGTTGGAGCTTTTATGCATACCAAAACTCTAGATTATAAGTGTCAGAACACCATTGTAACCATTATTCTCAAAATACATAACTGGATACAAATAATTTTAAAAATAATTCTTTTTCTCCTACTGTCTATTCAAAATGTACAGAGAACAGTATGGAGGTTCCTTAAAAAACTAAAAATAGAACTACCATATGGCCCAGCAATCCCACTACTGGGCATATACCCTGAGAAAACCATAATTCAAAAAGAGACATGTACCACAATGTTCACTGCAGCACTATTTACAACAACCAGGACATGGAAGCAACCTAAATGTTCATCGACAGATGAATGGATAAAGAAGATGTGGCACATGTATACAATGGAATATTACTCAGCCATAAAAAGAAACAAAATTGAGTTATTTGTAGTGAGGTGGATGGACCTAGAGCCTGTCATACAGAGTGAAGTAAGTCAGAAAGAGAAAAAAAAATACTGTATGCTAACACATATATATGGAATCTAAAAAAAAAAAAAAAATGGTAATGATGAACCTAGTGGCAGGGCAGGAGTAAAGATGTAGACATAGAGAATGGACTTGAGGACACGGGGAGGGGGGAGCGGGAAGCTGGGGCGAGGTGAGAGTAGCATGGATACATATACACTACCGACTGTAAAATAGTCGGCTGGTGGGAAGCAGCAGCATAGCACAGGGAGATCAGCTCAGTGCTTTGTGATGACCTAGACGGGTGGGACAGGGAGGGTGGGAGGGAGGCTCAAGAGGGAGGGGATATGGGCATATATGTATGCATATGACTGATTCACTTTGTTGTACAACAGAAACTAACACAGTATTGTGAAGCAATTATACTCCAATAAAGATTAAAAAACAAACAAAAAACCAAAATGTACTCATGAAAAGAGACTATCTCTGTGGATTGTTTCAGCAAATTCTCAGGGAAGATTCTAATTGGCTAGACTTGGGTTATCTGCCTATATCAGAATGAACCACTGTAGCCGAGTACTCTGGTCCCCTGGGTCATGTGAGCATTCCTATTGTCAAACCTTGTAGAATACGAATAGGAAAGGGTGGTTCCCTAAAGAGACGCCATGCAGGCCAAGAAATTAAATGTATCACTACAACAGCATCACTTCATTTGTTTTTCCTTCTCATTCTTATGAAGTAATATCTACCTTTATTTTGCAGGTTAGAAAAAGAGCCTTATAAAAAGTCAGTCATTTGCTCAAGTAACTTGGTTAGTAAAGAGAAGTTGGCTTTCAAACCCAGGTCTATCTGATTCCAAAGCTCCCTGATACTATCTGGGAAGATAATGGCAGGAGGGCGTCACTGGTACCTGATTGCCTGTGGTGGCTGCAGCACAGAAGCTGGCACATGGCTGCGTGGGGTTATGGAGTGAACATTTGGGAAGAATCTGCTCATCAGATTTGGAACCAACCAGTTCCTGTCCAGGAAAGTGGATGAGGTGACTACATGAAGAAAAGGAGTTTCAAGTTGTGCTTAATGGAGACAGCAGCCTCCATGGATGGAGGACAGCGGGCAGGAAGATTAGTTCATCAGACAGACAGTCAAATGCCAAATTAGTGAGGAGGATGGTTGAAGCAAAAGGACTTGGATGGGGCTTCCCTGGTGGTACAGTGGTTGAGAGTTCGCCTGCCGATGCAGGGGACACGGGTTCGTGCCCCGGTCCGGGAAGATCCCACATGCCGCAGAGCGGCTGGGCCCGTGAGCCACGGCCGCTGAGCCTGCGCGTCCGGAGCCTGTGCTCCACAGCGGGGAGAGGTCACAACAGTGAGAGGCCCGCGTACCGCAAAATAAAAAAAAAAGGACTTGGATGAATCTGGCAGCTCTAAGGAAGTGAACTCAGGAGGCAAGTTACAAGCACAGCACTTCCTAAGATGATCCTAAAAATTATTTACTTTCTATTGGTTCCTAAAAAAGTTCGAAGCATTCAATTCCTCCCAGAGTCAAGAGTCATCATCCAGGAATGAGTTTTCACAACATTTAGCCACAAATTAAAATGTTAACCTTTTCATTGCTGGAGGCATGAGAGGAACCTATGAGGGCAGTCGGGGCATCAGGGCACAGAAGAGGAGTAAGTGGGAACATGGGGCAATGGTTGGTTACCAATTAGCAGGGTAGCATTCCCAAATTTTAACAACTAGTACGACCATCATGGGTATTTGCCTGTTGACTAGAAGCTTTGACTTCACCCCTTTCCTCATGAGAGTCTGCAGCCAGCAGCTACTTTTCACTACAACCCCCTACTTCTTGCTGCCAGGCTTCTTGGGAGTCTGGTCTATTCCAGGTACACCAGAAAAAAAGAGGCTGAAATCCAGACATACAACTGTTCAAATGTGGCCAAAGCAGGTTCTTAACATTTTCTAGACATGAAGGCATTTCTCTGATGTTTGTTCTCATTAATCTTGCCTTTTTGTCTTTTTCTCAGTGTCTATGTCTCCATATTTCACTAGGGGCTGAAGTTGAACTAAAGGCTCACACCAGATGCTCATGCATATTTCTGCATGTATACTTGAAAGGAAACCCTTTGAAAGGAAGTGGTCCCTACTAGGCCAAGCTGTGGGAGGAGAAAGTAAAGTCTGAAAGGTTGAAATGAAGGACAGAGATACAGACAGATACTGCAGAAGAGCTGGGAGGAGACTGGGAGAGAGTTGGGACGTCAGTTACATCCATTAGAGTTAGGCAGAAATGCAACAGGTCATGCCCAAATAAATTAGAAAAATCAGTGGTGTACAACAACTGGGAGTTATAGAGGAAACAGAATCCAGGATGCAGAGAAGTGTCTAGAAACCAGATTTATAGATCCTGGAAGCAGAGAAGTAGAGAGATATTGCACCACAGTCAAGGTATTTTATGAGCTGAGCTGCAGAGAACCTGGTATCTCAGCCCCCATGGCACTTAAATTCTTATGTTCATATAGGTCTCCCCCAAAGAAAGGTAGATGAAGTCAAACTGGATTAGATTAGACTGGATTAAATTGGAATGGATTGGACTAGACTGGATTGAATTGAATTGAATTGACCTCCAGTGGCTGAAGAGACAGGCAGTTCTCAATAACTATAGCCAGAGAGAGAAGAAAAATCACACAACTTTCCACAGTCTGAGAACAGGTTGGAAGGGGAAAAAGAAAACATTTGATTTCTTAATCACAGGTTTTGGCCCCAAGCATCTTGTGTTTAATGTCCGAAAAGACTATCTGGTCTGCCAACTTTCTGTTTTGCACGACTGCCCAAATGCGTTACAGCTGTTCAGTTTGAAAGCTCCTGATTCTAAACCAACTATGTATCTTGTTCTTATGATGTGAATGCCCTATGAACATTTATGTTCTTTTCTGGAGGAATTTCATATCTTCCCTTTCAGAAATCAATTCTTCAATAAGCCAGAGTTGCACATGTCCCCAAATTCTGTTACTACAGGAGTTAGTCATCATAGAATCCTTTGAGGCTTTCACTTCTAGTGCCTGCAGACACGTTTTCCGCAGGATCTCAGAGTACATCTACACAAGGACAATCCAACAATATGTCCAGGAATATGCTGACGTTTGCCAGAAACACAGTAAAAAGGACTTTCCTGGTTGAGTTCTTTTTGCATTTCTTCCTTTATTTTTTGCCTCTTTGTCCCTATACATAGAAACCTTCTGAGATTTCCTTACAAATCTAATGAACCTGAGATGACTATATATTGACCATCTACCATATAAATAATGTTAGAGTTCAGCTGGGCATGAGACATGAAGTTTTATGGGTCATATATAACCAAATATAGCTAGAAGGAAAGGAAGACTAGAGCTGGGACCTTATAAAGTTCAGTTCCAGGGCCAGGGACTGAAGGGTTTCTGCTCTAGAAGTCCTCTCCAGTGGAATGCAGGAAGAATTCTACTCTAGATGTTATTTTAATGGTTATCAGTCCATTCCAGTAGCCTGGTGGACAAACAAAATTGAAAAGTCACAGAAAGCTTAGACACATGGAAAAGGCAGTACCAGTGGAACCAATTGGGTAGCATCTTCATCCAGTTCTACATGTGCATTCAGAATTCTAGCCATGTTTTTGAAAAAGAAACAGCTTAAGCAAGGAAGGCCAACTGCTCTTACAGCTACTCTTTTGGATTCAGAGGAGTGTTCTAAATAGAATTAGCAATAGAAACTGAAAGAGAAAACCATGAGAGGGTGAAGGCAGGAGCAAGGTCTTAGTGTTAATATTGATGCCTTAATCTAAAGAATAAATAAGTAAACAGAATTAGCATACCAAAATCTGTCCTGGATACGGTTGTCAGCAAAAGACACTGGATTCTACGTAGGATCCTAGCAACATCCAGATCTCACTTGGGAAGGGCCAAGGCTATTCACAATTAGGACCAAGACAGGAACTGGCCGGGCTTCCCTGGTGGCGCAGTGGTTGAGAGTCCGCCTGCCGATGCAGGGGACATGGGTTTGTGCCCCAGTCTGGGAAGATCCCACATGCCACAGAGCAGCTGGACCCGTGAGCCATGACCGCTGAGCCTGCACATCCGGAGCCTGTGCTCCGCAACGGGGGAGGCCACAACAGTGAGAGGCCCGCGTACCGCAAAAAAAAAAAAAAAAAAGACAGGAATTGGCCCTACAGGTTTTGGGAATTAGGGCACCAACTCTGAGCAACCAGAGAATTCAGAGGTAGAAAAACAAGGAAGGTGCTGCCAGTTGGCTCATTCCAAATACCGTGATGTAGATCAACATCAAACAAGAAACAGTAAAGTATTAAGGACACAGTGAACACCAGAATTTAATAGTGTGGATCTTTCAAATCAGTGATTCTCAATGTTTAATATGCACAAGAATCACCCGAGGATCTTGTCTAATTGTAGATTCTGATTCAGTAAGTCCAGGGGAGGGCTTGAGGTTCTGAATGTCTAAGAATTTCCCAGGGGATACTCTTGCTGCTGGTCCACAGAAGACACTGTGACTAGGAGGGTCTAGAGCAATGGCTCTCAACTTTGGCTGCATATTAGCTTTAAACAATGCTGATGCCTGGGTCCCATTCCCAGAGACTCTGATTTAATTGGTCTGGATTGGGCTATGTTTTCTGATGGTCTAAAAGCTCCCCCAGGTAATTCCATTTAGGAATCCATTTAGGGCCATTTCAATTGGTTCTCAATGGATTTTAGGACAATGTTTTTGTTTTTAAAAAATTTAATCTGACCAATAAGTTCTCTATTGATAGTTACAGGTGTTGTAAATGTTTAGAGTCCTAGGCACTCTGGGTATTTTTTCAATCCTGACACATTTCAGGATAGTAAATCCTGTTTAATTTTTTGTTCTGTAATTTGATTTGATAGTGATAACATTGCGTAACTCAGAGGGTTTTTTTGTTTCATTTGCCTTTAACTTTTTTTTTTTTACCTACTGTAAAAAGAACCTTAGAGTAATAGGTAGATTGGAAATTTATATGTTCCCTTTCTTTTAAAAACCAATTCTTGGCTTCAGCAGTCTTCTCACAGCCCTCTCCTATTGTGTTCATTAACTTGGGTTGCTTGGATTGCACCCTAATGATGTGTTTGTTCTCTTATTACCCTTCCAGATTCGAGCCAACTCCAAGAGCACATTCTTAGGAAGCTGATGCCTTTGTTTAATTCTGCATATTTCTTCTCTTAGAGAGAAAAGGCAAGTGAGGACAGTTATCAGTTACAAGATGTGTGGAACACATAGATAGTCTAGCACTCTACTGGGAAGATCCTTTGTGTGAAGAAGATCCAGGAACTTTACACTTACATCATCTATTCTCTCAAATCTTATTCCTTCCCAACCTCCCTACCTCCCTACCTCCTCCACTCCCATCCCACCCCTACTTTCTCTCATCCCAGAAGAGAAGCGTTCCATCAATTAAAAGATTGACTTATGAGGCCTTTGATTCTCTATTAAGCTGATTTTTTTTTTCTTACTTACTGTTGTTCTGTAGCATTTTAGAAACTACTTCATTCTAGGCACGATGCCTACAATTGGGGTTGGCTGCAACCAAAGGAGTCTTGGTTTTATCCTTTGGGTATGAAAAGCTTGGTTTCTCCTAGGCAGAGATGAGTTAAATATAAGTATGCTTTTCTTTACAAGATTGTTTTAAAATAAATAGTTAATACAAAGATATAATGTTGTTTCTCAAAGGACCTTGCTATGCACTGATTTTCAGACTATAGATCATTCCCCATTCGTGGATTGTGAAATAAATTTGGTGATTCTTGACCTGCATTGTCTTTAATAGATGAGGATGGAAGATGGAAGACAAAATATCAGAGAATCTCTCACATTGTACGTGTAAGAATAATCTTTTTTTGACACACAAATTTTTCACACAAATTTTTACTGTGAGTTGTGTTTAAAAGGATTAAAAGCCACTGTCCCAAAGCAATCATCCATCAGTCCACCTTTATTCAAAGTCTTCCAAAACTATGATAATGCAATGATAATTTATTATGATTTTAAAATCTTCAGATATCAGCCTGCTGTTTTGGCACAAAAAGGCAATAGGGTTGTGTGTGTGTGTGTGTGTGTGTGTATGTGTGTGTACACACACACACCTCTCACAGATTAAAACCCCAAATTTCCATTTTTAATCAGATTTAAACATTGGATTTTATTTAGTTCACTTTTATGCAGTCTCCTCATTGCCTACTGGGCTTCCTAACCACACAGCTTTTTCTCCTCTGCAGTTTACATTTATTTTTTCCCCAATCACTTCGAGACCCTCTTTAAAGTTTTTTGAAGCTGTATTTTCCTTTTTAGGAGAAAGGAAATATCAGTAGTTCTTATAATCAAAGGGTCAAAAGGAAGTGAAATCCCATAGTTCGGTAGGGTTCTGGACTGCTGCTACCTCTGAGAGTTCACAAAGGCTTCCCAAGGGATAGAATGATTTGAAGGGAATCAAATTGGATCCTCATCCTTCACATATTTTCTTTCCTAAAATTGATTGGACTGGCAACATGTAAGAGTCAAACCATCCCTTTCACAATTGTCCTCTTCCACTCTACAAAAAGGTAGCATAGGTTCCACTGCATCTTAATATGGTGCACTGCTCCAGGTGTAAAAACTCGTAACACTGAATGAATTCAAAACACCGGTGTCGGTTTGGGACAGTGAACGACCTTAATAACTGAATAACAAACCCGTGTGCACATCAGGTAATTCCCAAGTCATGCTTTCCAAAAATTGAAAAAGCAAAACTGTGCTGTCAGATTCTAGATCATTAAAAATAATTTTTCAAAATACATCATGTGATTTTTGACAAATAGATCAAAAGGAGTTCCAAACAATGAGTGACATTATTGTAACAAAAGTCTATGTATTCTCATCTACTTAATAGGTAAGCCCTTACTGATTACATCTATAAAAGTAAAAAACTAGAATAAAAAATATGCTGAGCCTTTTCTCATTCTGGAAATGAGAAGTACTTATTCATGATAATGTGAATTAATCAGGAAAAATGACTATATCCACCTCATTAAATGATTCATTTTCAATACACTTCCACATTTTATATTTAATACTTTTCAAAATTTGTGATAGATTTATACTGCTTTGAGTAACTTGCTGTTACTAATGATCATAATGATAAATCAATAAAAATAAAGTTAACCTTTAGAGCCTTTAGAGTTACAGGAAATATACTGCTATTTCAATTTACTTTCATATATATTTTTTACATAGAGTTAATCAATAAAGACAATTAATTAAAGACTTTCCAGTGTAGGGAATTCCCTGGTGGTCCAGTGGTTAGGACTCCCTGCTCTCATTGCCAAGGGCCCTAGTTTGATCCCTGGTAAGGGAACTAAGATCCTGCATGCTGTGCGGCATGGACAAAAAAAAACCCCTCATAATAAAATAAATAAATAGAACATCAACATTATTTAAACAAAAAGACTTTCCAGCCTAAAGATATATTACATTAGGATAAAATTCAGAGGGGGAAATGCAATGAAAATATACTACTAAAGATAGCTTACTCATGTATTTTTTAATGGATGGTAATAGGTATAAATTCATATTATATTTAGATTCCATTGGGTAAATGTTTTAAAGTGTTGCAATAGTTTAATTTTATATGTGATACTTATATCTTTGGCAGTTATTTAATCTTTTGAGAGGCTGCTCTCAACCTCTGAGATGCTTTGCATTCTGTCTATGCAATGTGTATCTCTCTAAATAAACTCGCTTTAAACTAAAAAAAAAATCTCTTGACAAATAAAATTGCATACTTAAAATATAAAAAGGGGTATTTATTGAAAGCAAGTTTTCAAATTTTTTAGGAGGAACATAAACAAAAATATTTAAGGTCACTGATCTAGACTTCTCACAGCCTATTATTGTCAGAAATCTGTAAGGTCATCCCAATATAAGAATATGTTTTTCTTCTACAAAATTGTTTTATGAATATTCTATGCTATACTTTTCCTAAGGGTAAAGTATATGCTGAATACAGCCTCTCATCACCCAGACTTGCCTTAGTTGGCATGCTGAAACTGGCTGGAGTAGTAACTAGCAACACTGACCAGAATAAGCAACACAAAATGAACTTCACAACAACTTCATAATTCAGGATGCATTTAACAGATGGAGATGATTAACAGTATGGGACATTTGGCATTAAAATATTTTAATCAATTATTGATAACTAGGCAGCCTGTTTTGGGAAGTACATGCACCATCAACTGGTAAACGAAATGAAAAAAATTTCAAAAAATGTTAAAAGTTAGAATTTGTTCCACTGTTCAAGACCTTGCACTGAACACATATATTTATTGCCTTTTCTCAGATATCCCTTAAACTGATGGCAGAGATACATAAAGGTATTTTTCCTAATAACAAAGGAAACGGATGTGGGGGAACACTAATGGGTGAGAGTTTTTAAAACTTTCTGAAGAAACAAAAACCAATGGAAACAAATAGAGGAAGCTATATTTTCAGAGGGTACCTCAGCCAAACAGGGAGTCAGGCAAAACCCCAAAGAGGCTATGGATTCAAAAGTGAAAAAGCGCAGGAAAAAGGGGGATTACATTGAAAATCTATGCAATGAACTGCTACCATATTATCTTTCTCCAGGTAGAACTAAATAAAAGGGTATTTCTTTAAGAAAATGTTGGGAAGGAAGAAAACTTTTCTCTACTTTTCTAGGTGCTTCTCACTGGTCTAAGAATTAAATTGACAAGACCCAGATTAACAGAAGAAAATAAAATTTAATTTTGTATGTATGACAACCCTACATACATGAGAGGGTCAGACAGTCCACATACACAAGAAGTTCAAACACAGAAAGGTAAAATAATCCACATGCCAAAGTGACACATCTTGAGAAGCCTGTTCTGAACCCCTACAAAAGAAATTAATTTTTTCTAGTTTTTATTTTTGTTCTCTTTTGATCTCTTTTTGAATTATCTCTTTCCCTGTGAGTCAAATTTTCCTAGTTTAATTTTAGTTAGCTTAATTACATTTCATGTTGCAGGCTGTCCACGAATGCTTAATGATCCTTGGTTATCTGTTCTCATTTAAGCATAGGTGAGTTTTGCACAGTAAAGGAAACCATCGACAAAACAAAAAGACAACCTACTGAATGGGAGAAAATATTTGCAAACAAAATGACCAATAAGGGGTTAATATCCAACATATGTAAACAGCTCATACAACTTAACATCAAAAAAACAAACAACCCAATAAAAAAATAGGCAGAAGACTTGAATAGACATTTTTCCAAAGAGGAAATGCAAATGGCCAACAGTCACATAAAAAGATGCTCAACATCACTAATCGTCAGGGAAGTATAAATCAAAACCACAATGAGATTTCACCTCACACCTGTCAGAATGGCTATCATCAAAAAGAACATGAATAACAAAGGGTGTGGGTGTGGAGAAAAGGGAATCCTTGTACTCTCCTGGTGGGAATGTCAACTGGTGCAGCCACTGTGGAAAACAGTATGGAGGTTTCTCAAAACTCTAAAAATAGAACTACCACATGACACAGCAATTTCACTCCTGGGTACATAGTTGAAAAACACAAAAACACTAAATCAAAAAGATACATGCACCCCAATGTTCATAGCAGCATTATTTACAGTTGCTGAGATATGGAAGTAACCTGTTTATCAACAGATGAATGGATCAAGAAGATGTGGTACATATATTGATATATATATATACATACACACACACACACACACACACACACACACAATGGAATACTACTCAGTTATAAAAAAGAATAAAATTTTGCCATTGGCAACAGCATGGATAGACTTGGAGGGTATTATGCTAAGTGAAATAAGTCAGAGAAAAATAAATACTGTATGATATCACTTATATGTGGAACCTAAAAAATACAACAAACTAGCAAAACTAACAGAAAAGAAGTAGACTCACAGATATGAGAACAAACTATTACCAATGGGGAGAGGCATTAAGAGGTATAAACTATTATGTATAAAATAAGCTACAAGGACATATTGTACAACACAGGGAACATAGCCAATATTTTATAATATCTATAAATGGAATATAACCTCTGAAAATTGTGAATCACTATACTGTACACCTGTAACTTATAAAATATTGTACATCAACTATAGCTCAATTAAAATAATAAACAAAATAGGTCTTCCCTGGTGGCACAGTGGTTGAGAGTCCGCCTGCCGATGCAGGGGACATGGGTTCATGCCCCGGTCTGGGAAGATTCCACATGCTGCGAAGCGGATGGGCCCGTGAGCCATGGCCGCTGAGCCTGCGCTCCGCAACGGGAGAGGCCACAACAGTGAGAGGCCCGCGTACCGCAAAAAAATAAATAGATAAAAAATAAACAAAATAAAATAAAATTCAGGAAAATCTAAAAAAAAAAATGTGATAGAAGGGCTGAGCAGAAGCTCTGTGTATGTGAATGGGGTTTGCCAATTACAAGGTTTTGCTTTAGGCTAAACAAATTAGGAAGCATCTTTTACACTTGGACAGGCCCAAATTTCAGAGTAAGGAGGACTTTGCTCTGGGGTTTTTTTTTTTTTTTTTTTTTTTTGCGTTACGCGGGCCTCTCACTGTTGTGGCCTCTCCCGTTGCGGAGCACAGGCTCCGGACGCGCAGGCTCAGCGGCCATGGCTCACGGGCCTAGCCGCTCCGCGGCATGTGGGATCTTCCCAGACCGGGGCACGAACCCGCATCCCCTGCATCGGCAGGCGGACTCTCAAGCCCTGCGCCACCAGGGAAGCCCCAGCTCTGGGGTTTTAATAGCCATGCTTGAACGCACATTGGGAAAACTTCTAAGATTATAGGACAAAGAGAAAAAGAGACAGAAAAATATGAGAGTACAGAAAAATGAAAGTAAAGATTTACTTAGGAGGTCCAATGTCTATCTGATTTAAATTTTAGAAAGACAGAATAGAGAAAATGAAAGGGAAAATTTCAGAGAAACAGAAGTAAATTTTCTAGACCTAAAGAAGAACATGGATATCTATATGAATGGATCTCTTGAGTGCCCAGCTGAATGAATGGATATGGCCCTACAGACACACCACCATAATATTTCAAAAGATCAAGGATAAACCAAAGATCCTAAAAGCTTTCAGGTCATGTACAAAAAAACCCCACAAAAAACAGTGGCCCCAATTTTTCATCAGCAACTGAATGCTAGAAAACTAAGCAGTGCTGTCAAAGTTCTGAGAGGACTACGTTCAGCAAAACTACCAATCCTGTATGAAGACAGAATAAACATACTTAGAGAAATGGAAGACTCGGAATTCTTGCCTCCCAGTATACCTTCTGGGAAGTAGCCTGAAGATAGACTTGTGATGTTGTGATTTATAAGAAATATATATTTAGCTCCCATCCCTGTTCCTGGCATAGGAACCCTTCCTAAATGATGAAAGCAAAAACGTGTCTTTTGTTATCTGAAGGGAGTGACTTTAGGAAAGCACCTAAAGATGGGGGCTGGTTGCCAGGAGAACCAACCTTGTGATTAGAGGGTTGGAACTTTCAGTCCCACCTCCACCCCCAACATCTGGGAAGAAAAGAGGCGCTAGAAGTTGAACCAATCATCAAGGCCAATGATTTAATCAATCATGTAATGAAGTTTCGATAAAAACCCAAAAGGAGAGAGTTCGGAGAGATTCCAGGTTGGTGAACATGAGAGATTTGGGGAGAGTGGTGAGCCTGGAGAGAGCACAGAAGCTCCAGGCCTTTTCCCCATACCTTGCCCTATGCATGTCTTCCATCTGGCTGTTCCTGAGTTGTTGCCTTTTATACAAATCTGGTAATCCAGTAAGTAAAATGTTTCTCTGAGTTCTGTGAACCACTCTAGCAAATTAAACCTGAGGAGGAGGTCACTGGAACCTCTGATTTATAGCTGATTGGTTAGAAGCACAGGTTAACCTAACCTGATTGGTTAGAAGCACAGGTTAATCTAACCTGATTGGTTAGAACCTGAGCTTGTGATGGGTGTCTGAAGTGGAGGTGGGGAGGAGAAGTCTTATGGGAATGAGCCTTTAACCTCCAGGATCTGATGCTGCCTCTGGATAGATAGTGTCAGAATTGAGTTGAATTACAGGACACCCAGCTGCTGTCAGAGAACTGTTTGTTGGTGATGTGGGAACCGCTCCATGCACGCACACATTAGAAATTGTCTCAGAACACCTTTTAGACTTCAGGAAAATGTGAGAGTAAACCCCGAAAGAAGAAAACATGGGATCCAGGAAAACAATAAATCTAATCCAGAGGAAGGGAAGGGAAGAGAAGGGAAGTCCTGAGATGATAACTTCACAACAGGAATAAAACAAACCTCAGATTCTGGGAGATCTCTGTGGGAAAAAAAAAAAGTTGAAAGGCTTCCAATTCCTCTCAACCTTTCTCATATCATGGCACAAATAAAAATGGTAACCTATATCAGGCACACTGGAGTAAATGCAGGAAGCTGCATGAACCTGGAAGCCAACCTCTGTATGTTCTGTGAGCCTTGGGCCCCCCGGCTGAGCTGAGGGCTGACTGACCAAGAACCTGGCTGACGTGGAAGCCATTCATGAAGTCAGTTGTTGGGAATTTCTAAATTACACAGTGTGGTTAAAAGCTTGGAATAACTTGATTATATAATTGGTGGCTTACTTTTTTAGAGAGAGAGAGAGAATCCAATCAAACTTTTGACAGGGATTATTTCTTTGGTGTGATACTGACTCATAGAGGAAAAAAATGTAATCTGAGGACACTATTTGACTCTTCGCAGCAGAAAATATTTACGTAGTCATAATATGATATTATTACTTATTGATTTTCACCTTTTAGAGTCAACAAGGGTAAATAAATCAAGGGAAAAGATATAAAATGTAAATATTCTTAGTATTGACAATATTAAAAGAAAGATATAACTGATGAAGATTGAGAGGTAAAAAGAGGATGAGGATCGTGAAGGGAGGACTAATGACTTTATCTTACGAATTTGGGAACCAAGAGATACTGTCTATAAAGTGAGAGGCTTCCCTCAGATTTCTGCCACTGCCCTCAGCTACTGAGCTCCCAAAGAAGTAGAGTACCAAGTCTCACTTTCTGGATGTTCTTGACTGAGAGAGAAGCAATAGGAAAAGAAGCACCAAGGCACCAAAAGGTAGAAATTAAAAGCAACTGAAAATGACATTGGAAAAGTTTGCAAGAAAGGAAAAGACTTAAGGAAGAAAGATTTCATATTTCTGTTGCCAAATTGCTATTAGGAATTAAATAAATGCTAAATGCTGAGAGAGGGAGAGAGGGAGAGAGGGGGAGAGAGAGAGAGAGAGAGGGAGAGAGAGAGAGAGAGAGAGAGACCGTCTGTGATTTATGAAATAAGAAACAGAGATTTAAAAATCCTTTTTGAAGATTCATGGAGGGACTATGAGAGTAGCAGAGACACAGAGGAGGTCGGTAGTGATATAAGATAGCTAAATTCTCATGATTCATGGCAGGAAGTCAAAAGGCAATGTCTAATTTTGATATATTAAGAAACTGCACCATAAGCATACAATTCAGACAGAAGTAACCACCAGAAGTAAAAAATTGAAGAACTTTCCTACTGTGTCTCCAGTACCTAGAATAGCAACTGGCTGATGGTAAGTGCTCAGTAAATACCTGCTGAAAGAATGAATTTGCTGAATAATGAGCAGGAATGGGGGAGGGGATAAGGGAACTTCACACTGTTGCTTACATTCATTGTAAGCCTGCAATAGTTCCATTTGCCCCTCTTTCCTTACAAACAGAATTCAGATTCCTACTCTGCAGGGAATGTGATCCCATCTCTAACAAGAAGTAAATCTTGATTAGTCTAATGAATCATGGTATTCCTACATCTCTAACCAGTGACTGGATTAAAGGATGTCATATGGCCCAGTTCTGTCCAATGAGATATGAAAGGAGGATTCTTGGAAGACTGCTTTCCTCTTTCCTCTCTCAAAATTGACATGTCTGAATTTGATGCCTGCACTGTATAACCACCAAGAGGAAGCTAGACTGAGGAAAAAACTAACATCCACAGAATGGCAGGGCATGGAAAGAACCTGAAACCTTCCTGACATCATTGAGCTCTCAGTTAAACAGCCCTATCTCAACACGTCTTGTATGAGAGATAATAAACTTTCCTTTTTGTTCCAACTAGTTGAGTTGAGGGCTACTGTTATTTGTTCTCAAAGCAAAACAACAGTAAAGATCCTTCTGTATTTTTTGATATAAATAAACATATGCTTATGCTCATGTTTATGAAAATTAAAAATAAAATAAAGCTGTATATAATTTCATCCAATTACAATAGAGGAGCATTTTTTTTATTTTTGAATTTTATTTTATTTTTTTATATAGCAGGTTCTTATTAGTTATCCATTTTATACACATCAGTGTATACATGTCAGTCCCAACCTCCCAATTCATCCCACCACCCCCACCCCCCGCCGCTCTCTCCCCTTGGTGTCCCATACGTTTGTTCTCTACTTCTGTGTCTCTATTTCTGCCCTGCAAACCGGTTCATCTGTACCATTTTTCTAGGTTCTACATATATGCATTAATATACTATAATTGTTTTTCTCTTTCTGACTTACTTCACTCTGTATGACAGTCTCTAATAGAGGAGTATTTTTTTTAAATCGGTGTTTAAATAGTTGTGTCCTCTAAATTTTGGTAGCCAGGTTTCAAGCCCCAGTTATTCTCTCTTTTATTTCCACTTTGATTCTTGTCTTCCAAGACAAATTTTTAAAAAGCCCTTCCCCTCCAGTTTGATAACCTCAGAAATTTCATCACAATAAACTCTAGTTGAAAGGGGCACCTCTTCCTGGAAACAAAAAGGAAAGTAGAGAATATGGCTACATTTGCCTAGTTTCCCTATCATGATATTTATTCTTTCAACAAAATGTGAGACAAAGTCAACAGTTGAGAGGGAATGGAAGAAAATGAGTGCAAGATATGAAGAGAAAGGAGAAGGCATAAAATAATCATCTCAAAGACTAAAAGAAAGAAATTACAGATGAAAAAGAATTTTGAATGAGATACTTCCTATTTTCAGAATTGCAGTTAGGTCCCAAAAGCCTAGAGAATTGATGGGTCTGCCAGATGCTTGTATGAAGGATCTATAAAAAGATAGCAAAATGGCTAGTAATCACCACGTTCTCTAGCCTATAGAATTACAACCAACGTTTAAGAATTCACAGAGGAGGACTGTTTGAAAGGGAATTTCGAGGAAAGATGGAGTTTTGAATGGTTAATTTTACTACCTTCGCCATAGATAGCAGAAGGTTGGTAGGGCTCCAAGAGAGCCATTAGAGGGAGCCTCGAGAAAAAAAAAAACGTAGAGCTACAGGCACTTGTTTCCTGCTTTCACCTGCTCATAATAAGAGAAAAAGAAAAGAGCTCAGTATTGGAATCAGACCAAGGTGTTGATCCAGCAGACCAAGGATGTGTACTGTTTATTGCAGGATACCAGTGGTCGCCGTAGAGGGGAGTCAGATATGAATATTCTTACAGCATCTTTGCTCAAATAATTCTTTGCCTTTAAGGTTGAAGAAACTCCAAGTTCAAAAGGCTGTTGATGTATATCTTGTCATGGTATTGGTGGAGTTGGTGGGTGCAGAAACTGAGGTGGTGGGTCACAAGAGTTTGCTAACTCTAAAAGGGCAAAGATTCCCTCTGCTGGGGGAGGAGGTCACTGAAAACCCTGTTGTGGGGGTTACTAAAGAGAAACGAAGAGCCAGCATTTGAATACCTGACCTGACGGAGGTTAACGTCAGGTTCTCAGACAAGAGAGAACTTTCATTAGCCTTAGCTAAGTGAAATGGTCTTTCCCCATTGTCACTCATCCTCTCCTGATCTTGACCCTCCAGGATCCAACAGAAACATAACAAGGGGCTTGGGGTAGAGAAGTGGAAGAGCAAAGTGAAGAAACACTGCAAATATAGACTACGCTCTACTCCTCTACTGAATATCCTCAAACCATGGGTCAGCTGTGCTGGGGAAGAGGAGAAACTTTTAATTGAATGATAAGCTCAAGGTGTAATTGAGACTGGACTACACTTTTTTTCTTTGACCTGAGAATGTGTTTGTTTATAGTTGAAAGTGGTCAGAATTCATGAAATATGCCTGAGAGGCCATCAGTGAGTGAGGAAGAGAACTCCTACTCATTGGGTTGGAAAGCGGTGACTGGAGAGAAGAAACAGCTTTCCTGCTTTGTCCCTATGGAGAAAAGCCCATTCATTAAACTTGCCATACTCGGTGAAAGCATTGTAAATAACAGGATTGTCAGACAGTAACTATTTTGGGTTTCTAGTTATGGATTTCAAGTGAAGCCAGTCAGCTACATTGTGATAGTCCCCCCAAATATTCTGCTCCTTCAGTATTGGAACAGAAGAAGTGAACGATTTGGTTTGACCAATGTTAGAATTTTGCTATACAAATAAATAAGGAAGTGAGAGGTGAACTATTGCTATTTTCAAGAAAGCAACTACAATGATGGATTATGAATGGAATCTGAGTTGAGTGAGAAGGAAAACACAGACAGTAGGGGGATGAAGAGTGAAAAGGAAGTAGAATTATAGAGCAAAGGCTCAATAAGGCAAGAACTGTTACAGTTAAGAAGCTACAGGAAGTAACTGGAAGAATAAATTGCAAAGGTCCAAGAGTGATTTATTACTTGAAACAGAAATTTCAGAGGTGATACAACTTCTGATGAGGGCAAGATTTAGGGTAAGATTGGTTGGGTGAAAATTTTTTGGGAAGCAGGGTAATTAAGAAACTGATCAGGTTAAAAGTATATTGTGGACTGGTTAGAACTAGTTTGAGTTAGTTTAAATGAGTTGGACCAATTTTTTTCAGTTTAAACCAGTTTGATTCGTGCTGAACCAATAGATCTATCAGTTTTTAATTTTATACCTCATTGATTTCATCAACCATGAAATAAATATGAACTTGTTTTACCTAATTTAAAATTATTTACATTGGTGCAGCCACTATGGAAAACAGTACAGAGGATCCTCAAAAAATTAAAAATAGAGTTGCCATATGATCCAGCAATCCCACTTTGGGCATATATCCAGAGAAAACTATAATTCTAAAAGATATATGCACCCCAATGTTCACTGCAGCACTATTTACAATAGTCAAGACATGGAAGCAACCTAAATGTCCATCGACAGATGAATGGATAAGGAAGATGTGGTACATATATACAATGGACTACTACTCAGCCATAAAAAAGAATGAAATAATGCCATTTGCAGCAACATGGATGGATCTAGAGATTATCATACTAAGTAACATAAGTCACACAGAGAAAGACATACCATATAATATCGCTTATATGTGGAATCTAAAATACAACACAAATGAACATATCTACAAAAGAGAAACAGACTCACAGACATAGAAAACACACTTATGGTTGCCAAGGGGGTGAGGGTAGAAGAGGGGTGGACTGGGAGTTTGGGATTAGTAGATGCAAACTATTATATATAGAATGGATAAACAACAGGGTCCTACTGTACAGCATAGCAAAATATAATCAATATCCTGTGATAAACCATAATGGAAAAGAATATGAAAAAGAATATATATATATGTATATAACTGAATCACTTTGCTCTACAGCAGAAATTAACACAACATTGTAAATAAACAATACTTCAATAAAATAAATAAGAGAAACATATACCATGAAAAAATAAAATAAAATAATTTACATTAAATTATACAGTATGTTAGCATTAAGTATTGTTTTTTACTTTGATTACCGGTTTATAAGGTTAGTTTAGATTTATAGTGACTTATATTTACATTGACTTTATTTAGAAAATCCATGCCAAAGTTAAGGAATATTCCCATTAGTTAGAGATTCCTTTTGAACAGGATACAAAGTTTTACTAAGTGGATGAACTCATAATACGATGATAAAAATTATAGGAATCCATAGTGCTTTCTTCTCTACCAAAACATAAAAATTGTCTTGTGGTTTGAATTTATCTCTGCAAGGTTTGACCATTTTTCTGAGTAGGAGAAAAGCAAAGAGACTTCCTGCTTCATCCCTATGGAACAAAGCCCATTCATTAAGCCTGCCATACTTGGTGAAAGCATTGTAACAGGACTGCCAGACAGTAACCATTTTGGGTTTCTGGCCATGGATTTCAAGTGAAAGCACTTAGCTACTTAATGCTCTGCTCCTCCAGTATAGGCACAGACCCTCCTACTCAGACTCTATCTTATAAACCTTACATCTCATTTCTGAGTATTAATTCTGTCCATTTCATGCTGTTTCTCAGCCATAACCTATAAATTCATTACTACCTTCACATAGGAGAAAAAGTCCTCCTTATAACTAGATGCACTTATTTGTAAATAGATTGAAGCAAAGTATACCATATTTCCACCAACACTCTGAGAATCATTTTCTTTGTCGGCGTTAAGTGAGAATGTGAAAAAGACCGAAATGTATATAGTTGGAATCCTCCTTCTCTCCCTTCCAGGTGAGGTGGGCCACAGCTCTCTGACCCAACTTTGATTGATTCTTCATACCCATTCAAGCATGAACACTCTGTTTGCAGATCCATACACTCCTCCCTGAGAGTTATAACCAGATGGTATTAGAACATCCTCTGCTTTATTTTTACCATATTCATGAATATAGGCCATCTAACAATCATAAATTATAAAGATTACAAATGAATTGGAAAATATATCAATTTGTTATAAAGATACTTTACATCTAGATGTTTCATTAATCACATTATTGGCAGTATTACATAAACCACTATTTTTTAAAGTATAGTTTTAGGATCCTACGTCTGAATCTTCTGGGATTATATTCAAAGTGCTGAGTACAGGATGGAACCACCACCCAAGTGACTCAGACTGAGGTGGGAGTGGGGGGTTGGGAATCTACAATTTAGAGAAATTTCTCAGTGAGTCTTTACACACAGGACAGTTTGAGAGCCATCTTTCATACTAAACTCAGATCCAGGACTTGAACTCAGATGTCCATTCCCCAAATTGAGGCAGGACTATGCCCCATTTCAGCAGGAAGCAGAGCAGTTGTCACCCTAAAAGATTTGTGGAAGGTTGAAAGAAAAAGGGGGATTGAAACCGAGTCCCCCTAAAACTGAGTTCCTCTGTTGGGTTTACTTTTTTTAATTTTGTTTATAGCTCTCTCTCTTTTTTTTTTTTTTTTTTTTTTTTTGCGTTATGCGGGCCTCTCACTGTTGTAGTCTCTCCCGTTGTGGAGCACAGGCTCCGGACGCGCAGGCTCAGCGGCCATGGCTCACGGGCCCAGCTGCTCCGCGGCATGTGGGATCTTCCCGGACCGGGGCACGAACCCGTATCCCCTGCATCGGCAGGCGGACTCTCAACCACTGCGCTACCAGAGAAGCCCTCTATCTCTTTTTTAAAAAATTTTATTTATTTATTTTTGGCTGTGTTGGGTCTTTGTTGCTGCATGCAGGCTTTAGTTGCAGCAAGCGGGGGCTACTTTGTGTTGCGGTGCATGGGCTTCTCATTGTGGTGGCTTCTCTTGTTGCGGCGCATGGGCTCTAGGCACGCGGGCTTTAGTAGTTGCAGCACATGGGCTCAGTAGTTGTGGCTCTCGGGCTCTAGGGCACAAACTCAGTAGTGTGGCTCAGGGGCTTAGTTTCTCCGCAGCATGTGGGATCTTCCTGGACCAGGGCTCAAACACGTGTCTCTTGCATTGGCAGGCGGATTCTTAACCACTCCGCCAACAGACATGCCCTCTGCTGAGTTTATGATTCATGTCTCTATCCAAAACGATTATTCCCTTTCTTGTCCAACACCTGTTCTCCTCAAGATTGACAAGTATCAAAGAAAAGGGGGGATTGAAACTGAGCAGGACCCTGTGGGGCTCCTAGGCACAAAAGCCTTTCTGTGTCCCCCATTTCTTTCTTTTTTTTTTTTTTGCGGTACACAGGCTTCTCACTGTTGTGGCCTCTCCCGTTGCGGAGCACAGGCTCCGGACGCGCAGGCTCAGCGGCCATGGCTCACGGGCCCAGCCGCTCCGCGGCACGTGGGATCTTCCCGGACCGGGGCACGAACCTGTGTCCCCTGCATTGGCAGGTGGACTCTCAACCACTGCACCACAAGGGAAGCCCCCCCATTTCTTGATTACAGGAAATAGGCTTCATTCAGCCTTCATGACCCTCCCTGAGTTCCAAGGGCAGGTTCAAACAGTTACTAACTAGGGAAGGGAGGGGATGCAGGGACAAGGGAGGAACAGTCAAGAAACAGTAGTGCAGAAAGAGAAAAACAAATATCGTATATTAACGCATATATGTGGAACCTAGACAAATGGTACAGATGAACCAGTTTGCAGGGCAGAAATAGAGACACAGATGTAGAGAACAAACGTATGGACTCCAAGGGGGAAAAGTGGCAGGGGGATGAATTGGGAGATTGGGATTGACATATATACACTAATATGTATAAAATAGATAACTAATAAGAACCTGCTGTATAAAAAAATAAATAAAATTCATAAAAAAAAAGAAACAATAGTGCAGCCTTGGGGCAGGGTCCTGTGTCCCTGTTCCCCCCCCACGCCCCCCAACTCCAAGGGATATACATAACAATATCTCTGAGCTGTTTCGCAGGTTCTGAAATCCTACCAGGTGGGAGAAGTTAACTGTATGCTGCCCACAAGCACGTAGACCCCAGACTGGCTGGAACCAGAAGGTTGATGATGCTGACTCCCACTTACCTCACCATCAACCAGAAAGAAGAATGTCCATGAGTTGATCATGCCCTCTTTGAACCATTACTATAAAACTCCTCACTACCCTCCAGGTTGGGACACACAGTTGTGAGGGCATTAGCCTGCTGTGGCCCCCTTTGCCTGGCAAAGCAATAAAGCTATTCTTTTCTACTTCACACACACACACAAAAGTGTCAAGGTAAAGCATCCTCATTCCCATAAACCAGGAAAACCAGGTATTTACGTTGCAGGATTTTTAAAAGTATGTATTTTAAAATGCATACATGATCTCAAAATTAGATAAACAAAAGCTATTCAACCAACTGCCCCTTGAAATACTGAAATGGGCTTATTTCTATAGGATTTATCAGTGACCTACCTTTATAGACAAATTAAGACAAAGAGTGGAGAAAAGTTGGATAATTCAATCTCCCTTTCTCCCTTTATCTCACACATACAAATCCCATTATTCTTGTTTTCAGAAATTTGGGGTCTGAGTCTCCAAAAAACATTTCCTCAATTCTCATTTTCCATTTCCCTATGCAAACTCTGGCTCTTAAAAAAAAAAAAAGAACAAATTTATTCCAGAGATTCCTTCTCAGTGAGAGGTGAAAGGTTGCATTATAAGTTAGAATTCAAGTACATTTAAGGGCATTTTTTTCCTATCGATTTTTTTTCTCAAATGATCCTCTGTCCCCTGTCTCCTCACCATCCCAATTGTACAAGTGCCTTCCTTTCCTCTTCTCATCCTCTGTACCTGATTTAGTTAAGTCAAGAGTATTTCAGCTTTCTCTCAGGCTTTGGCTTTTACTAGCACTTATCTTCCTACCCAAGGTCACTCACCTCATTTTTAATTTGCACAAACCTATTGTACTTGCATAGATTAGAATTTTGCTGGCTCCTTGAAATCTACTTTCTGTACCATTAAGTGTTTGTCTTTCAAGACTTTTTATTAGCCTCATTTGTTCTCCCTCTGAGCCTGAGCAAAGTAGATCAACTATTGAGGGAGCATTTTCAGTTGCTTTAGAGATTTTTAAGTTTGGTTCCCTGTGCTTTTTATAGAGGAGCCAATTAGCTTTTCAAACTTTTTATTTACACAGTTGTTAAAAGAAGAGATGGATGAGTAATTAACTTTAGAAATTGGCTCATCAGAAAATGGAAAGACTCAATGGCTATCTATATTGTCTTAAAAAAATTCATGTTCCCCCAATAACCCGTGTCTGTGTGTGTGTGCACACCCACATGTTTGCAAACAGAAAGAAGAGATAGAGCAAATGTCAGTGAAGAAAGAACTTCTACTTTGTGTAAGGCACCATGATGATTGCTGTGGGATACACAATGAGAATTAAAAATAATCTGTACTTTCAGAGGCGTTTCCAGCATAACTTTGGAGGCAGTTATGTCCACAAACACTAAGAGGAAGCTGGGAAAAGGGGCTTGAGCCAAACTGCTGAGTGTAGGTTTCCACACACAGCAGCAGGGCAAGTGCCAAAGGTTTAGGAAATGAACCTGATTTCAAATCCCATGACCTTGAGGAAACTGTTAACATCTGCTGAGCCTCAGTTTGTACGTCTTTAGAGGTTAGCAGCACCTAGCTCCTGAGGTGGCTGTAAGGAGTAGAGATAAAGTAGGTAATGTGCCTAGTGCATGGTAAAGGCTAAATAAATAGGAGTTATTATTATGGAAATAGCCAGCAGCTGCAAGTTTGCAAATCGAACTCTTTGCAACTGTACCTGGAATGCAAAATCAATAGTCCCTGCACCTAGATGTAAACCTATTTTCATTTCAAGAAGCTGGCTCCAAATCAAAATGCATTTTTTAGGGCAGGAGTCAACTTCAATGCTGTTAAGCAGTGTGCGCCATGTTAGAGACTTTGAGGCCAGCAAGGTACATGAAAATAAGGGGTCAATTAAAACCCCTGTAGTTTAAAATCAGCTGGTTTAATCCGATGAGAGGAAGCTCAAGGATAGCTTTCCTTGTTCAAAAAGTTTTGACCTCTTGATACTTCATCCATACTCAGAAAACACTGCACCTTATTTAAAGGGTAGATCTACATGTGTTGCCATAAATGAATGTCCATGACATACAGACGTTTGTGTCAACTACAAATTGGCACTTGCCATCTACCTCTACAAGGACTAAATCATGCGCTGCTGCAGCTGCTGACCTTCAACACCCCCTGAAAGGAGTTCAGGGTGGAGATCAGGAGTGAGGTACTCTGTGCTCTGGAAAAAACTTGCAGAACAGGTCTTCAGAGAGATATTTTCAGAGGATTTTATGAGCCCAATTCTTGCACCTCCTCTTACCTAGAAAAGCACTAAAATCCTTCATGGTGACATCTGCTCCTTCTGACTAGCAGTAACCTTCAAGAGACTAGCAGCATCCTTCTGCAAAACATATGGGCTTGATTGCATGTACTCCCCCTTCACCAAAATCACATATATACTGACCTTCCCCCCTGCCTCTTTGGAGCAGTTTCTCAGAGATAGCTGAAATTCTGTCTCCCATGCTATCATCCTCATTTTGCCCCAAATAAAACTTAACTCACAGCTCTCACTCTGTGCATTTTTTCAGTTGACATGTGAAAAATTATAGTGAACACCTGAAGTTTTTCTTTTACAAATCCATTCCCTCAGCTTCTGGTAATGGAAATATGTTTTGTCTAGAGACCATCTCTCGCCTTTGTCAATCAAGGTACCCTGGCCAAGAGGAAGGCTTGTGATTCAACTGAGCAATCTGACACTTCCCTGGGAGTTTGAATTTCAAATGATATTTACACAAGCACAAAAAGGGACAGAGCTGATGCAGGCTTACGACGTGGGTTCCTGTTACCACAATGCCCAGAACTACTCTGATTCCTGTCCTTTCCAAATATCCTTACCTAGCTCTTCAACCTTTTCTTCAATTCTTCCTTAAGGAAGAAATATGCTTTAGTACATCAGTGGGCATTCTTTGTGTTCTCTACCTACAGATACAACATCTTAAAATTATTTTCCAATAAATTGCTTTTCCTTTCACGTTAGCAAGACTAGACTCCTGTGCTTTCAAACAGGAACCCTAAAATACAGTGATAATAAACATTGTGTTTGTTTCTATATGTATATTTTAAATTCATTTGCTCTACAAATTTTTGTACTAAAATTTTCTTACAAGGTGTATTATTTTTGTAAGTAAAAAGCACTAATAAGTTAAAAAGAAATTTAGGTAACCAGGCGAGTCCTCTGTAAATAAACTTCACTTGAATCCTCTTTGCAAACTAGGAACCATTTTCACTAGGAAACGGGGGCAGCAGCATTAACAGCAAACTGTTACAAGCACAGTGCCAGAGGGAGAGGTACTGAAAGGGGAGAAAGGACTGCAATGGGAAAGTTCAAGGGTACTAGCTGCCCCATGTTTTGTTATTACTTATGGTAAGGCCAATAGATCAGGAGACAACTGCTATTGAAAAGATGAATGTTATACTCACAGATCCCAAGAAGAGAGGGCACACCACATCATGGGGGACACAGAGGTAAGAACTGGGGTTGGTCAGGAAACAGACGGACAGAGTGAAACTGTGGGCAAGAGCCCTTATTGTGGTTTGCATTTGAAAGGCACACTTATGGATGAATTGTTTACTTTCTCTAGGAATTCGCCAACCCTGGACGGCGCAGTCCCTCCAAGGTCAGCAAGATCCCAGATGTCAAAGCATCAGAATTGAGAAGATAAAAGACATGGTTGATACACCTCACTTTCTAGATAAGACTCTTGAATAGCTACTCCTTCCACAATCCACGGAAGTTCAAAACCTTCTCTGGGAGTTCTGCAAATTTTCAAGAAAGCTAGCATTTCATTCTCAGAGTTATCCTGATCTCTGTGATTCTGCATTTTTGCATATATTTCTGTTTTATACCATAGAATCCCAATGTAGAATGCAGTTCTCTCTTCAGTTTCCAGGGGTGGGAGATGGAGAAGTGAATCACATTGAATATACTATGTGCCAAGAGGCAATCAGCTATATGTTGGGAAATTTAAAGATAAATACGAGATGATTTAAGGAGCAAAATGTCCAGGAGGAGAGATAGATACATAAACAGGGCATAAGACAATGCTACATTGGAGGACTATAAAAAGTTAGAGCAATTTGTACACATAAACCCAGGCTTATCCCAAATATTTGGAGCTTAGAAAGAGTACAGATGGAGGCCCATGTAACATATGTCTAAGTGTTTAAAGATATATATCAAGGGCTTCCCTGGTGGCGCAGTGGTTGAGAGTCCGCCTGCCGATGCAGGGAACACGGGTTCGTGCCCTGGTCCGGGAAGATCCCACATGCTGCAGAGCAGCTGGGCCCGTAAGCCATGACCGCTCAGCCTGCACGTCCAGAGCCTGTGCTCCTCAATGGGAGAGGCCACAACAGCTGGAGTCCCACACACCGCAAAAAAAAAAAAAAGATATACATCAAGCTAACAGACTGCTAAATAGAACATGTTCTACTCTTCTTCTGTGATGAACAGAACTTCATAAAACCTGGAAGGCCAGGTCTGAGTTTGGAATTCTCAGAGTTCTGAGAACATGGCAGTACAGGGAAAGATGGCTCCTGGCTCCCAGCTTGTGGCCTTTGGCATTCTTCCCTCCTTTTCCTCCCCCTGCTTCCTTTCCATACTTGCTCACATACATGTGGACACACAGGTGGTGTATATAAGCTCCAGTCACAGCCTCCACAAACAGCTGTCCTTTGGTCACTACTTAGTCTAGAGTGTACCCACCAGGGGTGCCATTTTTGTCTTTAGGAGCAAAGACAGAGGGAACAGACTCACCCAGGCTCTGAAAGTAGGGTCAAAGCCATTTAAGCAGGAATTCCAAGGTCCTACATAACAGAGTCAGGTCAGAAGGGAGTGCCTCTTGGGGCGGGCCAGGTACTTTTTGGCCTATAGTATGAGGCACAGCAGTCAAGGGCTACTGCGAGGTCTTCTGAGCATAATCTCCTTCTTGCCTGGGTTAAAATGCAGTATTGCTTAGCCTTTTTCATCACATTTTTCTCAAGGTGAATCATCTGAAAATGCATGCAGCATTCTAGCTTCAGATGCACTGGTTTGGGTCAAGCGTCGGAGAAGTGTGTTTACTTGATTTTCAGTCCCCACCTGATGAATTTTTGAAGAAATGTTATTTTGGGACTTGTGAAGCATTACGATTCTATTTTCCAATGGCTATATAGGCTAATAAGCTACCATCAGGAAAGAGAAAATAGGAAGAAATTCTTCTTTTTGGCTATAAATCCCAATTTAGAGTCTAAAGTATAATAGGACCATCTTCAAGGACAAAGGACCATGTGTTTCCAAGCATTTGTTTCAGCCAGACGTTTTCCTATCCCTGGCTGTTTTCATTTACTGCCACCTGCAGGCCAGGCTTGTCCTGGATCAGTTTTCATCAGGGTCACAAGGAAATAACACAGCTCAAGTGGAGTTAAAGCAAGGTGATTGCTTCACTACAGGTGTGCTGCACCTGCTTTCTTGCCTAGCTTGTCTTCACCTCAGTTCTTGATTTTGCTTGGCTTTCTGCTTATTTTTCAAACTTTCTTTTTCTTCTCGCTCAGTGTCTACAGATCTTCCACTCGCTAATCATCCCCATCAGCTCCTGGCCACTTGCCATGTTTTGTTCTCTAGTATTTATGTCCTCCTGACTTCTGTTGGCTCCAAGCCGTGATATATTGCTGTCTTGCTCCCTAAGATTTTTGTGGTTTGTGATGACCTAAAGCAGTCTCATCACCCTACCCAATTCCCTGACCTACAGCCACCCTGACATTGACTAGTAGAGTGAAAGCAAAAACAGGCCATGCCTTGAAGCCAAATCCCCTCCTCCAGTCTTCATTTTCCTATATCATCGTAGCAGAGATGAGAGGATTTTACCTCTCACTTATTTCACTTTTTCCCCACTCAATCCTACAAAACCTATCTCAAACCCATAATACTGTGGACATAAATGTTATATAAGACTGTTCTATCTCCAAATCATGAACCTGGGCATATTACCCTTCGACTGTGACATTGTAGTTCCAACTATTCCCAATTTGGACTCATCAGAACCTCTGGTCTATTGACCTCTATATGCTAAGCAATCCTTCAGCCTGTTTAATTTCTTCACTTCCCTCCTTATCTAGTTTACATGGTATAATCATTCATTTCAAAATCACTTTCGTTCACACTGGTCAAAATGGCCAGCATTGAAAAGTCTATGAATAACAAATGCTGGAGAGGGTGTGCAGAAAAGAGAACCTTCCTACACTGCTGGTGGGAATGTAAATTGAAACAGCCACTAAGAAGAACAGTATGGAGGTTCCTTAAAAAATTAAAAATAGAGCTACCATATGATTCAGCAATTCCACTCCTGGGCATAGATCTAGAGAAAACTCTAATTCGAAAAGACACATGCAACCCAGTGTTCACTGCAGCACTATTTACAATAGCCAAGACATGGAAGCAACTTAAATATCCATCGACAGAGGAATGGATAAAGATGTGGTACATATATACAATGGAAAATTACTCAGCCAAAAAAAAGAGCGAAATAATGCCATTCGCAGCAACGTGGATGGACCTAGAGATCATCATACTAAATAAAGTAAGCCTGACAGAGAAAGATCAGTATCATATGATATAATTTTATGTGGAATCTTAAAAAAATGGTACAAATGAACTTACTTACAAAACAGAAATAGACTCACAGAGAAAACAAACTTATGGTTACCAAAGGGACGGGAGGAGGAGGGATAAATTAGGAACTTGGCATTAACAGATACACATTACTGTACATAAAATAAACAACAAGGAGCTACTATATACCACAGGGAACTATAGTCAGTATCTTACAGTAACTTATAATGGAAAATAACCTGAAAGAATTTGAATGTGTGTGTGTGTGTGTGTGTGTGTGTGTGTGTGTGTGTGTGTATATATAAAACTGAATTACTTAGCTGTACACCTGAAACATTGTAAATCAACTATATATCAATTAAAATTAATTAATTAACTAATTCTTTTAAAAAACACTCTCATTGATACCGCAAACTCCTTTGTCTTTGTATTTTGTCACATTTAGTCTGGGATCAACCCTGCTGTTGGGTTTTCTCTCTGGTAACACTTAAGCACCTAATAGTTTCTGGAGAAAAACACAATATGGCAAACTGTTACCACTATAAATCCATAATCACTCGCCTCAAGTGAGCTCTCAACACCGCCCATCAATCCTACTTGTTTCTCCTAGACAACTGGCCCTCTCACTTCTCCATGTCCCTCAAAACTGTGATGATCCCTGATCAGACTGCCCCTACTGGTATGACCAACCATCTTCTTTTCCTTCGACCACAGAGAAAATTGAAGCTATCAGAAAAAAATGCCCTCAGGTTTCATTTACCAATTCCACAAATCTACCTATTGTTCTCAAGACAGTGCCCAATACATGGACATGTCCAGCCTCTCATCCAACAACCCCGCAACCTTTACGCTTCAGCCACGCTGGCCTTCGAAAGGCCCTCTAACATCACGTCTGAAACTAGGGGAAGAATCATTCAAGTTATTGGATAAATTAAAATTTCCAAGCCCACTAGATAATACTTTAAGGGGAAGGGCTAGAAAGTGGTATACTTAACAAGAGCCTCAGGTCATTCTTTTTTTAATTTTGAATTTTTTTATACAGCAGGTCCTTATTACTCATCAATTTTATACACATCAGTGTATACATGTCAATCCCAATTGCCCAATTCATCACACCACCACTCCCACACCCCCTCCGCTTTCCCCCACTGGTGTCCATACATTTGTTTTCTACATCTGTGTCTCAATTTCTGCCCTGCAAACCGGTTCAATTGTACCATTTTTCTAGGTTCCACATATATGCGTTAATATACGATATTTGTTTTTCTCTTTCTGACTTACTTCACTCTGTATGACAGTCTCTCTAGATCCATCCACGTCTCAACAAATGACCCAATTTCTTTCCTTTTTATGGCTGAGTAATATTCCATTGTATATAGGTACCACATCTTTATCCATTCGTCTGTCAATGGGCAGTTAGGTTGCCTCCATGACCTGGCTATTGTAAATAGTGCTGCAATGAACATTGGGGTGCATGTGTCTTTTGGAATTGTGGTTTTCTCTGGGTATATGCCCAGTAGTGGGATTGCTGGATCATATGGTAATTCTGTTTTTAGTTTTTTAAGGAACCTCCATACTGTTCTCCATAGTGGCTGCATCAACTTATATTCCCACCAACAGTGTAAGAGGGTTCCCTTTTCTCCACACCCTCTCCAGCATTTGTTGTTTATACATTCTCTGATGATGCCCATTCTAACTGGTGTGAGGTGATACCTCATTGTAGTTTTGATTTGCATTTCTCTAATAATCAGTGATGTTGAGCAGCTCTTCATGTGCTTCTTGGCCATCTGTATGTCTTCTTTGGAGAAATGTCTATTTAGGTCTTCTGCCCATTTTTGGATTGGGTTGTTTTTTTAATATTGAGCTGCGTGAGATGTTTATATATTTTGGAGATTAATCCTTTGTCCGTTGATTCATTTGCAAATATTTTCTCCCATTCTGAGAGTTGTCTTTTTGTCTTGTTTATGTTTCCTTTGCTGTGTAAAAGCTTTGAAGTTTCATTAGGTCCCAGTTGTTTATTTTTGTTTTTATTTCCATTACTCTAGGAGGTGGATCAAAAAAGATCTTGCTGTGATTTATGTCAAAGAGTGTTCTTCCTATGTTTTCCTCTAAGACTTTTAGAGTGTCCGGTGTTACATTTAGGTCTCTAACCCATTTTGAGTTTATTTTTGTGTATGGTGTTAGGGAGTGTTCTAATTTCATTCATTTACATGTAGCTGTCCAGTTTTCCCAGCACCACTTATTGAAGACTCTTTTCTCCATTGTGTATCCTTGCCCCCTTTGTCATAGATTAGTTGACCATAGGTGCGTGGGTTTATCTCTGGACTTTCTATCTTGTTCCATGGATCTATGTTTCTGTTTTTGTGCCAGTACCATATTGTCTTGAATACTGTAGATTTGTGGTATAGTCTGAAGTCAGGGAGTCTGATTCCTCCAGCTCTGTCTTTTTCCCTCAAGACTGCTTTGGCTATTCAGGGTCTTTTGTGTCTCCATACAAATTTTAATATTTTTTGTTCTAGTTCCATAAAAGATGCCATTGGTAAATTGATAGGGATTGCATTGAATATGTAGATTGCTTTGGGAAGTATAGTCATTTTCACAATATTGATTCTTCCAATCCAAGAACATGGTATATCTCTCCATCTGTTGGTATCATCTTTAATTTCTTCCATCAGTGTCTTATAGTTTTCTGCATATAGGTCTTTTGTCTCCTTAGGTAGGTTTATTCCTACGTATTTTTTTGTTGTTGTTGCAATGGTAAATGGGAGTGTTTCCTTAATTTCTCTTTCAGATTTTTCATCATTAGTGTATAGGAATGCAAGAGATTTCTGTGCATTAATTTTGTATCCTGCAACTTTACCAAATTCATTCATCAGCTCTAGTAGTTTTCTGGTGGCATCTTTAGGATTCCCTATGTATAGTATCATGTCATCTGCAAACAGTGACATTTTTACTTCTTCTTTTCCAATTTGTATTCCTTTTATTTCTTTTTCTTCTCTGACTGCCGTGGCTAGTACGTCCAAAACTATGTTGAATAATAGTGGTGAGAGTGGACATCCTTGTCTTGTTCCTGATCTTAGAGAAAATGCTTTCAGTTTTTCACCATTGAGAATGATGTTTGCTGTGGGTTTGTCATGTATGGCCTTTATTATGTTGAGGTAGGTTCCCTCTATGCCCACTTTCTGGAGAGTTTTTATCATAAATCAGTGTTGAATTTTGTCAAAAGCTTTTTCTGCATCTATTGAGATGATCATATGGTTTTTATTCTTCAATTTGTTAATATGGTGTATCACATTGATTGATTTACGTATAATGAAGAATCCTTGCATCCCTGGGATAAATCCCACTTGATCATGGTGTATGATCCTTTTAATGTGTTGTTGGATTCTGTTTTCTAGCATTTTTTTGAGGATTTTTGCATCTGTATTCATCAGTGATATTGGTCTGTAATTTTCTTTTTTTGTAGTATCTTTGTCTGGTTTTGGTATCAGGGTGGTGGTGGTCTCATAGAATGAGTTTGGGAGTGTTCCTTCGTCTGCAATTTTTTGGAAGAGTTTAAGAAGGATGGGTGTTAGCTCTTCTCTAAATGTTTGATAGAATTCACCTGTGAAGCCATCTGTTCCTGGACTTTTGTTTGTTGGAAGATTTTTAATCACAGTTTCAATTTAATTACTTGTGATTGGCCTGTTCATATTTCCTATTTCTTCCTCATTCAGTCTTGAAAGCTTATACCTTTCTAAGAATTTGTCCATTTCTTCCAGATTGTCCATTTTATTGGCATAGAGTTGCCTGTAGTAGTCTCTTAGGATGCTTTGTATTTTCACAGTGTCTGTTGTAACTTCTCCTTTTTCATTTCTAATTTTGTTGATTTGAGTCCTCTCCCTCTTTTCCTTCATGAGTCTGGCTAATGGTTTATCAATTTTGTTTATCTTCTCAAAGAACCAGCTTTTAGTTTTATTGAACCTTGCTATTGTTTTCTTTGTTTCTATTTCATTTATTTCTGCTCTGATATTTATGATTTCTTTCCTTCTGCTAACTTTCGGTTTTGTTTGTGCTTCTTTCTCTAGTTTCTTTAGGTGTAAGGTTAGATTTTTTATTTGAGATTTTTCTTATTTCTTGAGGTAGGCTTGTATAGCTATAAACTTCCCTCTTAGACCTGCTTTTGCTGCATCCCATAGGTTTTGGATCGTCATGTTTTCATTGCCATTTGCCTCTAGGTATTTTTTGATTTCCTCTTTGATTTCTTCAGTGATCTCTTGGTTATTTAGTAATGTATTGTTTAGTTTCCATGTGTTTGTGTTTTTTACATTTTTTTCCCTGTAATTCGTTTCTAATCTCATAGCGTTGTGGTCAGAAAAGATACTTGTTATGATTTCAGTTTTCTTAAATTTACTGTGGCTTGATTTGTGACCCAAGATGTGATCTATCCTGGAGAATGTTCCGTGCACACCTGAGAAGAAAGTGTAATCTGCTGTTTCTAGATGGAATGTCCTATTAATATCAATTAAATCTATCTAGTCTATTGTGTTATTTAAAGCTTCTGTTTCCTTATTTATTTTCATTTTGGATGATCTGTCCATTGGTGTAAGTGAGGCGTTAAAGTCCCCCACTATTATTGTGTTATTGTCAATTTCCTCTTTTAGAGCTGTTAGCAGTTGCATTATGTATTGAGGTGCTCCTATGTTGGGTACATATATATTTGTAATTGTTATATCTTCTTCTTGGCTTGATCCCTTGATTATTATGTACTGTCCTTCCTTGTCTCTTGTCACATTCTTTACAAAGTCTATTTTATCTGATATGAATATAGCTACTCCAGCTTTCTTTTGATTTCCATTTGCATGGAATATCTTTTTCCATCCCCTCACTTTCAGTCTGTATGTGTCCCTAGGTCTGAAGTGGGTCTCTTGTAGACAGCATAGAGATGGGTCTTGTTTTTGTATCCATTCAGCAAGCCTGTGACTTTTGGTTGGAGCATTTAATCCAGTCACGTTTAAGGTAATTATTGATATGTATGTTCCTACGACCTTTTTCTTAATTGTTTTGGGTTTGTTTTTGTAGGTCCTTTTCTTCTCTTGTGTTTCCCACTTAGAGAAGTTCCTTTAGCATTTGTTGTAGAGCTGGTTTGGTGGTGCTGAATTCTCTTAGCTTTTGCTTGTCTGTAAAGCTTTTGATTTCTCCATTGAATCTGAATGAGATCCTTGCTGGGTAGAGTAACCTTGGTTGTAGTTTCTTCCCTTTCATCACTTTAAGTATATCATGCCACTCCCTTCAGGCCTGTAGAGTTTCTGCTGAGATATCAGCTGTTAACCTTATGGGAGTTCCCTTGTATGTTATTTGTCGTTTTTCCCTTGCTGCTTTCAATAATTTTTCTTTGTGTTTAATTTTTACGAATTTGATGACTATTTGTCTCGGCATGTTTCTCCTTGGGTTTATCCTGTATGGGAGTCTCTGCGCTTCCTGGACTTGGGTGGCTATTTCCTTTCCCATGTTAGCGAAGTTTTCGACTATAATCTCTTCAAATATTTTCTCGGGTCCTTTCTGTCTGTCTTCTCCTGCTGGGACCCCTTTAATGCGAATGTTGTTGCGTTTAATGTTGTCCCAGAGGTCTCTTAGGCTGTCTTCATTTCTTTTCATTCTTTGTTCTTTATTCTGTTCCACAGCAGTGAATTCCACCATTCTGTCTTCCAGGTCACTTATCTGTTCTTCTGCCTCAGTTATTCTGCTATTGATTTCTTTTAGTGTAGTTTTCCTTTCAGTTATTGTATTGTTCATCTCTGTTTGTTTGCTTTTTAATTCTTCTAGGTCTTTGTTAAACATTTCTTGCATCTTCTCGATCTTTGCCTCCATTCTTTTTCCGAGGTCCTGGATCATCCTCACTATCATTATTCTGAATTCTTTTTCTGGAAGGTTGCCTATCTCTACTTCATTTAGTTGTTTTTCTGGGGTTTTATCTTGTTCCTTCATCTGGTACATAGCCCTCTGCCTTTTCATCTTGTCTATCTTTCTGTGAATGTGGTGTTTTGTTCCACAGGCTCTAGCATTGTAGTTCTTCTTGCTTCTGCTGTCTGCCCTCTGGTGGATGAAGCTATCTAAGAGGCTTGTGCAAGTTTCCTGATGGGAGGGACTGGTGAGTAGAGCTGACTGTTGCTCTGGTGGGCAGAGCTCAGTAAAATTTTAAACAGCTTCACTGCTGATGGGATGGGTGGGGCTGTGTTCCCTTTCTGTAGGTTGTTTGGCCTGAGGCAACCCAACACTGGAGCCTACTTGGGCTCTTTTGTGGGGCTAATGGCAGACTCTGGGAGGGCTCATGCCAAGGAGTACTTCCCAGAACTTCTGCTGCCAGTGTTCTTGTCCGCACGGTGAGCCACAGCCTCCCCCCCGCCTCTGCAGGAGACCCTCCAACACTAACAGGTAGGTCTCGTTCAGTCTCCCCTGGGGTCACTGCGCCTTCCCCTGGGTCCCGATGCGCACACTACTTTGTGTGTGCCCTCCAAGAGTGGAGTCTCTGTTTCCCCCTGTCCTGTCGAAGTCCTGCAGTCAAATCCCACTAGCCTTCAAAGTCTGATTCTCTAGGAATTCCTCCTCCCGTTGCCAGACCCCCAGGTTGGGAAGCCTGATGTGGGGCTCAGAACCTTCACTCCAGTGGGTGGACTTCTGTGGTATAAGTGTTCTCCAGTCTGTGAGTCACCCACCCACCAGTTATGGGATTTGATTTTACTGTGGTTGTGCCCCTCCTTCCCTCTCATTGTGGCTTCTCCTTTGTCTTTGGATGTGGGGTGTCTTTTTTGGGGTGTTAGAGTGTCTTCCTATCGATGACTGTCCAGCAGCTAGTTGTTATTCTGGTGTTCTCACAAGAGGGAGGGACAGAATGTCCTTCTACTCCGTCATCTTAGTTCCTAATCCCCAGGTCATTCTTACTAGCAGGAAAGTTTGGGAAAAACATGCCAGGATCCCTCCTTCCACAGGACTTTCCAAATGCTCTTCATTCTTCTTGGAAGTCTCCTCCTCCCTTCCCCTTCCCGCCATACCAGATTTACTCATCTCCCAACTTTCTACTCGGGCATGACATCAGCAGGAAAGCCTTTCTTCACAACCCCACCCCACCAACACCATGTTCAGGAAGTCTCCTTTGCCCTATGCTCTAATAGGACCACATTTCTTCCTTTCAACATACTCATCCAAGTTTAACATCATGCACTCACTGTGTGATTACTTGGTCATTGTCCCTCCTCTCTCTCTACCAGATTGTGATATTAGGTGCCATGTCTGTTGTCATTTATCATTGTTCCTACAATGTCTAGGCAGTAACTTGGTATCCATGAGAATTCCTCAATAATAATTAATACCTGAATGAATGTGGAATGAATTAATGAATGAATTGACTCTTAAAATTGACAGGAGATTTTGGAGGTTAACAAATTATAAACTTGACAGAGTTATTTAGCCTCTACCTGGATATTTTTAGTGCTGGGCAATCTGTTCCACTGCTGGATAGTGTTAGAAAATCCATTTTTCTATTAAATTCAAAACTGCCCCCTTGTACCTTCCTACCAATGCTTACAGTTCAGCCTTGTTGGAAACACAATCAGCCTGTTTCCCCTTAATGATATTCCCTTCTAATATTTGAATACTTTAAGCATGTGTCCCCTCTCTTTTCTTCTCCAACGTGAGTAAACACATTTGCTTGATTTGACATAGTTCTCAGACTTAACTATCCCCTCCTCAGTTTGAGCACACTCTAATGAACACAGAAATAAGACAGAAACGACAGAGCCATGAAACTCTCACGTCTTCAGCACAGTAGCTTTAAATCATTACTTTGAGAAGATGAAATTGTTTTCTTCCTTCTACCAGTTACAGTCTAAATTACAAAGTCATTGAACAACTAAACAGCAATATCTCCAAGAAGGATTGTACCTACCAGGCAATGAATCCACAGGGCACACGGGATTTATTACAAGTGCTTTTATTGGAGCAATTTGTTGACAAATGCCCAAGAAGGAGTATAGAGTGATCAGTAATAATAAAACCTTATGGAGATCATTTCCCCAAATGCCATCTGGGAGAGAAACTGAGCCAGATTCCTTAACCAAAGGTAGGTTTTCTGTACATTTCCACTGGCAGTTTTTATATGTCATCTCTGGAGAAATTTCAGGTGTTTCAAATCTAAACCTATATCAAAGCTGTTATTTATAATAACAGCAAAAGAGTTCTATTTATCTCTATTCACTAATCCTAGCCAGCAGCTGAAAAGAATTGGAGTTTAAATCCTATTACTCTCTCATAGCCCCTATCCCCCAGGCTACAATGTCAAACTGATACAATTACTTGTGGAATGAGTGAGGAGGCTGTCACACTGACCAACTGTTTCCACTGCTCAGGAGAAGGAGACAGGAGAATTACATGTCCTTCTAATAGCTGGAAACCTTTCCAAGGGTCACTTTTACAGGTTGCCCCAAAAACCAGAGGCAGAAGGACCATGTCACTGCTTGGCTTTGGGCCCAGGAGGTCAAGTGTCACTTAAGACAGAGTATTAAGAGCTACTTAAGAGTGTGTTTTAAGACAGTGATGCTTAACTTACAGTGAAATATGGCAGTAAATGACAGCCTGCAATTTGTACATAATCAAATTGCTCATGGGGTCAGGACAATGCAGGATAATACTGACCCAGTATTTTTAAGCTGAGAAAATTAGGGACAGAGCTGAGGCACTGGCTATACGAATAAAACGAAAGTATTTATAATAAAAAGAATCCACAATCAGAATTGAAAAATATTGGAATTGGAAATACTTGATATCTATCTATCTATCTATCTAATCTATCTTGCTTTTTATTTAGAAAATTTTAAACATTTACATAATTAAAAAGTCAAAACTAAATACAAAGTTATTTTCAAAGAGTTCCCACTTTTATCCCATTTCCATCCCTGTATGCCTACTCACCTCCCATAATCATTTTCATTTGTTTCTGTTTATACTTCTGTGTAACCTCTTACCAAAAAATTATACATATATATATATATATATATAAAATTTATATTTCACTTATCAATATATCCTGGAAATCACTATCACTTCATTATTTTTCACAGCTGCACAACTGCATGGTACTACGTTGTGTGAAACTACCATAGTTTATTCAATTAGTCTCTTAAGAATGAACATTTATGTTGTTTCCAATATTTTGTTTATACAAATAATGCCACAGTGATGAATCTTCTGCATGTGTTTTCATTTTTGTTTTTCATGTTTGTGGAGTGTATCTTCTGGGTAAAATTCCCAGCAGAGAAGTGCTTTGTAAAAAGGCAAAAAAAAAAAAAGGTATAGATGATCTTATTTGCAAAGCAGAAATAGAGACACAGAGGTAGAGAACAAACATGGATACCAAGGGGGAAGGTGGGGGGGGGTGGGGATGATTGGGAGATTGGGACTGACATATATACACTATTGATACTATGCATAAAATAGATAACTAATGAGAACCTACTGTATCGCACAGGGAACTCTACTCAATGCTCTGCAGTGACCTAAGTGGGAAGGAAATCCAAAAAAGAGCAGATATATGTATACTTATAGCTCATTCACTTTGCTGTGCAGTAGAAACTAACACAACATTGTAAAGCAACTATACTCCAATAAAAATTTAAAAAAATAAATAAAAAGGCAAATGCATGAGAAGTTGTGTTAGGTATTGCCAAATTTTTCTCCATGAGGTTGCACCACTTTGCACTCGAGAGAGGAAATGGTTTTGAGTGGCAGAGTGTGGGAAGGAGGCAAAGGAAGAGAACACTTTTCTAATGTCCCTACAAACCTCTTTGCCCTGTCCAGGCTTGCCCTGTGATTAAACCTCTATTGTCAAGAATGTTTTCCCCTAAATTTGCCGTTTTACATTAGGAAGCCACTGATAACTAGACCTGAAAAACTGGTGAGCCCACCACTGTTCTACACTCCCAGGACTCTTCTCTCCAACTGCAGCCTCTTCCCAGGCTAGGCCAACACAGAGATGAGGAAAAGCTCCTTAGAGCCATCGCCGTCATGAACCTATCTTTACTGGCCAGTCACTACATGCCACACCCTGTGCTAAGCCCTCTGTTTGTGCTCCAGACGCTAACCTTCCTCTGCTTCTCAAGGACTTTCCTTTCTCTCAGTTCCGTCTTTTATGTTTTATAACAGCAACTTCGGCACCACGACTCTGCCACCCACACTCCTACTCCACTGGCTATTTACTATCAATTCTATACAACACCTCCATCTTTAAAAAGGAAAATAAAACCCCCTGGAGGCTAATCTGTCTCAAGTTACTATTGTTTGCTCTCTTCTTGGCCCAATTTTCCAGAAGTGTTATCTCCACTCCTTCATCCCCTACAGCACAACTTAATCCACTGCAGAATGGATTCCTCCTCCAATATGTCACTCAATCTTCTCTGACCAGCAAACATCACGTTGCCTGTTCCTGTGGATGTTTTTCTCTCATCTCCATTATTCTTTGGCAATTTTCAACACTTCTGAGCCCCCTCATTCTTGAACTGCTCCTCTTTGGTAGCTTCTAACAGCACAATGTCTTTATGCCCTCTTCCCTCTTTGACTGTTTTTGATAGTTTTTCCTATGGGACCTGTTCTTATGATTTCCAAATAGGCGAGTTCCTTAGAGCTCAGAACAATTTTTGTCTCTCCGCTCTCTAGTGATCATTTTTGTCTCTCCGTTCTCTAGTGATCTCATCTACTCTTGAGGCCTTTCCTCATGATGTGCCCATATTTACTTTTCTCCATCCCAGTCCTCTTCTACGAGCTTTAGGCTCACATATCTTATTGACGACTTGCCAGCTCTACTCTGTCTCTTTAGCAGCATCTCAATACAGCATGTCCAAAATGGAACTCCTGATTCTCCTCCCTAAACCTATGTCCCCAACACTAGGGGACAGCCTTAATTTTGCCATTTTCTTAAATTCCCACATGAAATTCATGAGCAAATCTGATTGTTCTGCCTTAAGTTGTTTCTGCAGTAGGTTGCATCTCCCCACTTCCCCTGCCTCTCCTGGAGGCCATCTGGCATGATCTCTTGCCTGAACTACTGCAACATGCCCAGTCCTCCCTCCTTCACTGCTGCCCCTCAGTCCATGCTCCACCAAACAGCCAGAAAGATGTTAAATATAAATTAGGTCAAGTGACTGTTCATATCTTGCCATTACTATCATCAAGTCATATGACTATCATTACTATCAGTAGCTTCCCCTCCCCACCCCCACCCCCCACCCCCGCCCCTGCCGGTACCGCTGGCCTCTTACTGCTGTGGCCTCTCCCGCTGCGGAGCACAGGCTCCGGACGCGCAGGCTCAGCGGCCATGGCTCACGGGCCCAGCTGCTCTGCGGCATGTGGGATCTTCCTGGACCGGGACACGAACCCGTGTCCGCTGCATTGGCAGGCGGACTCTCAACCACTGCGCCACCGGGGAAACCCTATCAGTAGTTTTTAATTCAACTCAGAATAAGCAAACTCTTAAGGCCTTTGCATGTCTGGCCTTTGAATATTTCTCCAATGGTCATCTCATCCTACTTCTACCAGCTACATTGATCTTCTTTTTGTTACTCAGATGCACTTAGGTTCTTCTCTTCCACTCTACATAGTTAGTTTCTTATTCTCCTTTAAGAGTCAGCATAAATGCCACTTTTATAAGGAAGGCTTCTCTGACCTCCTTATAAAGGACATAGCTCCTGCCTTGTCCTCTCATTTTCATGTTTGTTTCCATCATAGTACCTATTGCTGTTTGCTGAGGCTTTTTGGCCACCTGCCTCCACGCTACGAATATCTTCTGATGTATCCCCAGCACCCACCACATTGCCTGATAAATGGTAGGCACTCAATAATACTTGTTGAATGAACGAATGAATTAATGGATGAATGTAAACTCTACAGGAGCAGGGACCATTTCCGCCACATCCACACCAGTGCCCTCACTGCCTTGCACAAAAGAGAAACTCAATAAATATGTGTTGAAATAATTATTTAACCCCTATCTTAGAGCCAAGCAAACTGAGATTTACAGAGTTTAAGCAACCTCTCCCTGATCACACAGGGAGTAAAGAGACAAAGCCAGGACTTAAACCCGAATGTCTGACCACTCAATCCTTGAAATATTAGCGCTGGAAGGGACTTTGGAGAGTATCTTGTCTAACAGCTTGATTTTACAACTGAAGAAAATGAAGTTCAGGATGGTTTACAAGAAAATGAATAACCCTACATTTCTGTGGGTTTCACTTTATTTAAGCTGCTGGTGAAAAGTGACTTATATTGCAGGAAGACAAACCATTCTTATTTACACTCAAAATGTCAAATCCCATTTGCACTCAGAATACCATCACCTTGCAAAAGCTCTATCAACTTAACCTGCACAGAAAATAAAAGCTAAAAGCAGAATATGAGGAGACCTGGAATATTAAATCCACTGTCTTTTCTCTGCAGCCTTGATCAAACACCCTGATTTGTTGCAACCATTCCAAGATGGAAGTGTTTTGAATTCTAAAATAGCTTAACACCAAATGTGTCATAATTATCTGAAACTATATTTAGAATGACGAAGTTTGCCATGAAATCTAAAATATGCTTCAAATGTCAGTCTTCTTTTTAATTAATATGCCAATCCACCTTTGCAATAATCAAGCTTTACAGGCTCCCAGTGTTGGATAACTTGGATGCTAGCTGTGTGTGTCTTTTTAATCTCACAATTATGATAATGTAGTTCTCCCACAGATCCTTCCTTCTCCTACAGATTGTCAAAGGAAATGTGATTTCATCCCAGTGGTATATTTTGTCTAGAAAACCAATGATTTGAAATGAAGTGTCTTGTCGTACTGGCCACAAGTTAACAAAATCATTTTAACAGCACCACATTTACCATTCTTATGATCTGAAATTTGTTGTAAGAGGGCAATATGTTATAGTGCTTTAGTCCACCTCTTTCTTTATATTTAAATTCTAGGGTAATAGAAATGGAAGCCCCAGATTTTAAACAAATATGCATTTTATTTTTTAAAGTGGATAATGAGTTTTAAAACATTGGCCAAATATAAAATGCTTCACTCACTTCATACTCTTTAGGTATCTTCTGTGTTTTCCACTGAATTTTTAATATTTAATATTTGATAGAAAAAATGTTAAATAGTCATGTGGAGCCCCATAACACTCCTGTTACCTTCTCAAATTGCACTGTATGAACAGAAAGCTTATCTGCTGATATTGACTTTCGTACCTTTACAGACTCATTTGGTGAGAGAGACAACAATTTGCTGGGGGTTTCACACACAATACGTGTGAACTGAACTGGTGTCTTGAGACTTTTCTGCCATTGCAAATAGTAAGATATCAGTTGTAGATTAAGTAAGGTTGCCACGAGAAACAAGAAAAGTACACAACTGAGAGTGTTCAGAAACTTTTCTTAGCAACTTGACATAGTAGTTTTGTTTCACCTATAAAAACTTAGGCGTGTATTTTGTGTATTTTTGTTTACTAGTAATTTACTTTTATTGTATCTTAAAACGGTATTCCTCAACAGTTTGGAAATTCAAAAACTGCTACTTCCCCAGTGATGGTTTGAAAATCACTGTCACAGACAAATGTCTTAGTTTACTTGTTACAAAGAACCATGTCACTAGGAATAGAGGCTACAAACAAACCCAAAAAAACCTTCAGTGCGTGTGAGAAGGCATTGGTGTATGTTGTCAGGTCAATGATACTCACTTGGTTCTTGCTCAGCTGACCTGAAATAAAACAGGCAACCTTCGGACTCAGGTCTCCTGTAGCATCATGGTGTTGCCAAGAACAGGAACTCCAAGCAGTCATTTGGTAACAATCCTCATGATTATAAAGCTGAAAGGCATTGTTCTGTCCTCAGGTCATAATGTAGACTTCAGATCTCTCATCTGATGTGGCTGAATATCTGTTCACCCTTTATGACCTTTAAGGAGACAATAACACAGTCTGTATTAGAAGAGTATAGAATGCTTTTAAATACTTTTAAAAGCACCTGTTGGGGTGTTTGCTTATAAATTTATCAGTAAATATCCAATGCATACACCTCATATGTGCCAGATAAGACACTAGGTGCAAAAACCTTGCCCTCCTGGACCCTGCTGTCTAATAGAGAAATCAGATACTAAGCAAGCAATTACATAAATAAATTGAAGATTAAAACTGTGATAAATGCTGTGCAAATTTTAGAGAAATTATACTATGAAATTTATAGCAGATGGAATCTGACCTTTAAAGGATTGGGAAAGACTTGCCCAGAGGATACGTTCTTTAGCTGGGACCTGAGGAAGACTAGGAAAGCAGTGAAGAGTGACAGGGAGAGCTGTCCAGGCAGAGGAAAACTAGGTCACTTCTTGCTTCCGTAGAGCCTGTTTTATTATGTGTGTATTCACTTCTTAATGGAAAACACTGGACCCACATAATTATACAGTTGAACCCTGAACAACACAGGTTTGAACTGCATGGGGCCACTTATACGTGGATTTTTTTCAATAGTAAATACTATCGCACTACTACACTACACTATGATCTAAGGTTGGTTGAGTCCACGGATACAGAGGAACCTCCAATAGAGAGGGCCAATGACGATAAGTTAAACGTGGACTCTTTTGACTGCGTGGAGAGTGGATGCCCCTAACTCCATGTTGTTCAAGGATCAACTGTACTTTAAACATTAAAATCTTGCTCTTAGCTTCCACATATCCCCTGAACTCTTTTTCTGATATTTCCCCCATCAACGTCCGTCCAGCCCTAAAATGCTACTTAGAGTAGTGCTATACCAGCAAGCATGGGCAGGACTAGGGTTTTCCTTTCATCTATACAGCTTCTAAAACCTGTGCTTCCACAAACTCTCTTTGCTCCAGCTTTCAGTCGCTGCCTCTCAAATCCCTGCCCCCAGTAAGATTCATAATGTGCAATGAACTTCAGCCTGACAGTTCCCATATCTCAAGCTCTTGCTCCATTTGGCCTGGGTGGGATCATTTCTAGTTACAGAGGGGGATCACATGACCCAGGCTAGGCCATTTGAGCAGTGCACTTTCCTGATGCATTGTGGCAGGCTTATAAGAACCAACAAAAAACATGAACGTTTCCAATACAGTAGAAAAATGTATGAGAAATGGAGAGAAACAATTTTTGATTATGTTGTTTCAATCTCCTACACAGACTTTCTTTTTTCTTGAAATATATTTAACATATAATGTTGTAAAAATTTAAGATATACAACATGTTGATACAATACATTTATATATTGTAGTATGATTGCCATCGTAGTGATAATTACCACTTCCATCACATCACATAATTATCGTTTCTTTTTAGTGGTTGGAATAATTATGATCTAGTATCTTAGAAAGTTTGATGATTATAATATAATACTGTGGTCTATATTTACTATACTGCACATTAGATCTCTAGGACTTATTTATTACTAGTTGCAATTTGTACCCTTAAACAATACCTCTCATATCCCCCCTCCCAGCCCCTGGTAACCACCATTTTACTCTCTATTTTTACAAGTTTGGCTTTTTTAGATTCCACATATAAGTGATATTATACAGTATTTGCCATTCTTTGTCTGATTTATCTCACTTAGCCTAATGTCCTCAAAGTCCATCCATGTTGCAAATGGCAGGATGTCCTTTAATACAGACTTTCTCGAAGCCAGATGTATCCCTGGAATTTTTCATTAAATGAGATAATGACTCTCATTTCATTAAATGAGATAATGACTCTCAAGAAAATGACCTTTTTTTTTTTCTTAGTGAGTTTTCGGGTTAGGTTTTCTTTCATTTGCAAATCAGAGTCCTAACTTTCATGTATCTATAGCCTATGTCAGTCTTCTGATTCAGGTATTAGCAGCAGGTGTGTGAAAAGCAATGACCAAAGTCCTGAAGTGTCCAACAGAAGGCTATCACACTTCAGGAACAGTGAGATGTCAATTCACTCCAGCCAAAGGCTACCAGGTACACATCCGTGGATGAACAAGTGGGGGGTTTATTAGCAAAGGAGAACACCCACCACAAGGAACTGTGGGTATCTCAATAAGAGAGTATTAGAAAGGACTTATGGTATTTTGAGGCAGGGTCTAAGGAAGTAGGGGCTGTCTCTGGATTGAAGGCTGTCTGAAACAATTCTCAATTGGCAACAATTCTCAATAAATTGTACCTATAAATAAGGCAGACTAGAGTGAGCTGTAATTGGAAAAGAAGTAGCAGTCCTTCATATTAGCCAAGAAAGGGGATGTTTGGTACTCTGTGGATTACACGGTGATTTTTTTTTTCTCTGTGCTCAACAAAATTATGAAGTGGGCTCGAGTTTTCTCATTTTATCACGGGCTGAGAGCGCTCTTGCCTGATGCTTGTGTTCTGTGAGATTGTTTATGTCCAACAGGAGAATAGCATGTCCAGCTGTGAGCACCAGCCCAGCTTCTAACAACACTGAGGACTGGCTGTGAGTATCAGACCAGCTCCTGGATGTCAGGGTCTGCTGTTCTTCTCTTTCTTGTAAGGTAAGAGACGCAGAATCACAGTGTAAGGCGTCTAGACCCCTTTTAGGTTGAAGTCGGCACTTCTGTTCCCAGCAGCCACTCTTTGCACAGGCAGAATAGGAAGCTTTCCTCCTCATTTTGTTTGCAGAGGGCTAAGAAGGATTTGGTAAAACACCTCAATTTTTCTGCAGCTGAATAATAATGACAGAATTCCCATTAACAAGGATCAAATTTTCTCACTGCTTAATGAGAGAAATGTCATAAAATTCAAATTCCCCCAGTAAAGGCAACATGTTATTTAACTCTGGCATCTCCCAGTAAAGAGATGGTGACCCACAAGACAGACAGCATTTTGACGATTACTCCAGAAGGAAGTAGGAAGGAATCTCATCCCTTGACTCAGCATAGCATGCATGGAGGAATCCTAAGTTCTTCTTTCCCACACAGCGGGTGACCTCATTTCTCTTGACGATTCCCCATTCTTCTCTCCCACCTACCACACAAGGGACCACCAGGAGGTTAAAGACAGAGAGAAAGGGCAGTTTTAAGCCCAGAGTAGCTCACCTAGGAACCAGGAGGCCGAGCTTTCACCTCAAGGAAATGTAGCTCCGTGCTTCGTGCTTCGTTACCTGCACTGCAGAGCTGTCAGCAAATGCGACAGGTTTGCCAAACCCAGTCTTTCTCCCACAAAGTTTAGGGGCCTGTACAGCTACTCCTGTATATATTGCAAACATATCTCTAACTTTCACTAAGCACTTTGACTTCTTTCCTTCCTGCTGTAGAACACATCATAATGCCACAGTAATTTCCCTTCTGAATAGTCCTTTGCCCTCAATAATGACATCAGGCCAGAACACATGGGAAAGTATTGGAATAATTTGATTTCTACCAGAAGGTTCTATCCCTCTCCTGTCACCTCTCATTTTCCTTCTGCTCCTGAAACAGGTTATCAACTCTTCTTAGCCATATTTCTTCCCACTTACCCTACGAAGAAAAGACTGGGGTTGGAAGACCCAAGTGTGATTTATTTTCTTTCTTTTATTGCCAGAAAGATCTATTCATACTGTATGACCCATTTCATCCTCTTTAATCTTTCTTTCTAATTAGTCTCCACACACTGGAAAGTAAAGGATTCACTCATTCATTTATTCATTCAACAACAAACATTTATTGCTAGGCACTCAGTGAATGAGACTGATATCAGATAGTTTCTTGATAAATAAAGGGAATAGAAAGGCGTCTGTGAGCCCTGGACATAACAGGTGGTGGGTTGGAGGTCCTCATGAAGGGAGACAAGGGGCAAAGAAAGGAGATTATTGTCTTTCATTACCTTCCCAATCATGCCCTTTTGGGATGCTCAGTCCCAGCACTTCTAGTCGCGTCACTGTGAGCCAGTGAATGCAACACTTTTAGGGAAGAGACTTAACTCATGATCCTTAGGATATGAAGACTCTGGTTCCAGCCACTACTGAAGTGACCTGGAGAATTTCAACATTTTCATTTGAGAACATGGGACAGTTAATGTGCTACTGCGGAAATCAAAACTAAACACTAAAAAATGCAGCTCTGAAATAGTGTAGTCCAAGAAACTCTGAGGTTTGGACTGAGATATGTTTGTTGTAGGATAAGAATAGGTATGTTAATCTCATGCAATTTTATCCTTTGGGTTTCTCTGGCATTTTTAAGTGAAGTGATCTTATTTTCAATAACCTTAATAAAATATGAGTTTGAGAGAAGCATAAAAAAATCCATATTTCATCCCAGGTCAGTGTTCTGCTCTATTTTAATTTTTAAGGCAGTGTGAAGAAAAGAGGTTCAAAAAATAAAAAAAAGAACGTTTCTGCTAATGGTGAAAACTGATGTGCAGTGGGGTATGTATTTTGAAGCACATGAACTTCCAACATAAATGAGATTTTTGTAGCTTGCCCCTAGGTAGTAAAAAGGTTACTGTAAAAATTGTTTAAGCTGTCCTCAAAATTATAATATATTTAGAAAGAAAAAATGAAACTTGTACTATAAACTTTTGGGGGCTCAGTTGTTGGTATGTGATCATATGTGTGCTTTTTTTCAGTTTTATATTCTTTATTTATACAGAAAATTATAGCATTGTAGGTATCTGAAAGGGAGAAACCGCAGAGAGCTACAGTAAGAAATACCCAGCTATGTAAATCAGTTTCAATGTGCCTCTTGCCTATATCTGCCACATTTTAGTCTGCCCGTGTTTCTGCTATTCATCTACTGTTGGGGAAAACTCCCACTGGTATCTTACACAATGTCCACAGGTATTATAAATATCCTTTCATTTTTCTCCACTGAGGGATAAAGCACGGGGTCAATTCAAAGTCAATCTGAAATTTTTAAGGCAGGCATGTATATCATTTGCATACAGAGTAGCAAGCTGTCCTTTACTTAGGGAAAGATTTACAGATACTTTAAAATCAGGCCTAATCTATAAAACAAACAAGCACAAAGCTAAAAGTAAGCCGAGAGAAAGAAACACAGAGAGAGAAGACAGATCAAATTGTAACAGCTTTGAATGTTTGTCACAGAAGAAAGTTCTTTCTGTAAGTTGCTTTTGGTTGAGAATCCAAAAGCCCCAAGTGAACTAAATTGGGGACCATGATGTGGGAGTGCTCAGGAGTGACTCTGAGCTGCTTGGCATCATTTAATTGTAACTTAAGTTACCACCATAAAATGTAGGTTTCAGGAACTGATTGGTTGGGAGGTTTTGTTGTTGTTACTTAAATAAAATCTTTTCAATTATCTTTGGCTGGATCATTGCACATTTGCAGTTTGTTTCCCTCAAACGGAACTTATCTGTAAATGTCATCCTCTGAAAGTCATTCTTCTTCTGCTCACCCTGAGGAAAAATTGCAGTATCCTAGGAGAAGCCAGAGCAGATGACCAGGACACTGGCGCATGCCCTGCTCCCAGGACTTAGTCATGGAGATCACTCTCTCAGACCCCCTAAGAGAGCTGCCTGCTTGGCCAGAAATCAGAATGAAAGAGCTACAAAAACAAACCACACTTAGTCAAAGTGAGTCAGTGGCTGAGTGAACACAGTTTTGGTGCCGCCAGACCCTGGAGACACCAGAACTGGCTGTTACTCTCCCCAGGACTTTCTCCACCTGCATCCTCACCCCTTCGTCCACCAATGGCCATGCTGAGGTTGAGCCTTTTACTCTTCTCAGGACATTTCATGGCCTCTCACACTAGTCCTGATTTAAACCCATTTTGCAAAAAGAATCAGCTTTTCACAACTTCTAAGGCCTCGGCCTAAAGGGTAAACTCCTAGAAGCAAACGATTAGTCTTTTAACAACTACCAAAAAATACTTTAAAAAAAAGTTGTCATTATAAATTACAAAAAATATACAATTATTACAATCACAAAAAAACCCTCCCATAATTACAAAAAAAAAAACAAAAAAAGAAAAGAGCCCTGACAGTTTGGTTTCATACTGGTAGGCATGAGGGAGTCTTCCTAACATCCTCCAAACATTATCTGGGGCATTGTTTCCTAAACATGCTCTGGAAGTGCTGTTTTCCTTGAGCTGTTAGTAGGTATTTCACACACACACACACACACACACACACACACACACACACACACAGGCACAAAGTTTAAAAGTCTAGGGGAAAGAGAATTTCCATGAGGTGTCAATATGTTTATGTGAACTCTGGATCTCTAAAATACAAATAGTATATATAATACATCATTTTCCAAACCTATTTGTCCACAGAAATCTTTTCTGAAGCATGTGCCTACATATAAGCCTTTTCTCTTTGGCCACATCAACTCAGCCATGAGATAATCAGGTACAAGTACGTTTTCAGCATCACTGCTTTAATTTTTCAAGACACTTCCTTGAACACCACATCACATGCCCTTCCATTCCTACCTCTTGTCCATCATCCTCCTAATCCCACTCGAATCATTTCAGCTGGCTCCCTCTGTTTTCAAGACTTCACTCAGGCATGTTCTCTTCTAGAAGTTTCTCTGACTTTTCACAGTTTCCACCCTGTATTAGTTTATAGGCTACTGTAATAAATGACCAACAACTGAGTGGCTTATAACAACATAAATATTTTTTTTTTTTTTGCAGTACGCGGGCCTCTCACTGTTGTGGCCTCTCCCGTGGCAGAGCACAGGCTCCGGACGCGCAGGCTCAGCGGCCATGGCTCACGGGCCCAGCTGCTCCGCGGCATGTGGGATCTTCCCGGACCGGGGCACGAACCCGCGTCCCCTGCGTCGGCAGGCGGACTCCCAACCACTGCGCCACCAGGGAAGCCCGACAACAGAAATGTATTCCCACATGACTCTAGACGTCAGAAGTCTGAAATCACGGTGTTGGTGGAGCCACACTCCCTCTGAAGGCACCAGGGGAGAGGCCTGTCTTGGCTCTGCCAGCTTGGTGGCTGTAAGCATTCCTTAGCTTTTGGCAACAAAACTCTTTCCACCTCCATCCTCACATGGCCTTCTCTTCTATGTCTTTGTCTTCTTTTCTGTCTCTTGCAGGGACACTGCCATAGGATTAAGACCCACCCGAATCCAGAATGATGTCATCTGGAGATCCTTAACTGAATTATATCTGCAAAGACTCTTTTTCCAAATAAGGTCAGGTGTACAGGTTCTGGGTGGACATACCTTTGGGAGAGCCACCATTCGACCCACTAGACAGCCCCAGGCTGAGCCCATGTCCCCTTCACCATCCACCGCCCCGCCACTTCCCCAGGACCTCTGACAGGTCCGTGTCACAGCACTTACCCTGCTGTGTTACAATGACTGTGCCCCCTCCCTCATCACACCACCGATCCTGTGAGGCCCTGAGCACAGCATCAGTGCTGGATCTGTCTTTCAATTTCCATCACCTGATGCATAGTGGTGTTTCCATAAACGTCTGAATGAACGAATGAACTATCCTTCCTGCACCGTTAAGGCTGTTGCTATTCAGCCCGCTTCCTTTCCCTGCGTAGTCACTATATGATTACTCAAAGATCGCAAAATCACAGTTGTTCTCAAATAGTTACCTTTTTAAAAATCTTCAAGGGATTGATTCATAGTTTGCCCCCTGGTGGGAAATGCCTGCCCTGTTAGAGAAAGGCAGGCAGTTGTTTTGATAACTGGCCTCATTAGTGCTAATGTACTGAAAGGGCAGAGAAATGTCTTGAAATGTGCAATTGTTGTCCAAAGAGCCAATTACTACACTGTTCACCTGCCATGACTATTATCCACCAACGGCACTGGATTCACAGAGTGCTGGAAAGGTTGGTGGTTGTCTTGTTTTGAAGCGACTAGCACTTCTGCCTATGTGCTTTTGCCTGTGTCCTGCCCTCAACACAGCAGGTCCCGATAGGTTATTTACCCCCATAGTGAGGAAATGTAGACATTTTCAAAGACTGTTCTTTGCCCTTCAGATACTGATAACTGATCTGGGGTGAAGAGAGATATAAACAACTCTCTTCAGTGCCCTGAGGTATGTGAGAGGCACCATGTGTGGGGTGCGGCCCCTCCTCCACACAGTCCACATTATACAGAGGTTCCGAGAGTGTCCGGAGCAGAGCCTTTGAGACTCTTTGATGCAATTCAAAGCCCTTAGTGTGACGTACACCGGTCTTCCTTTCCTCAGCTCTTCAGCTCACTGCTCTCTCCAGAACATGCTTCAGCCTCACGCACTGTTTGTCGGTTCCCAACGTGCCACGTTGCCTTTCTTCTCCAGGCGTCTGAACATGCTGTGAACTCTGCCAGTGCCATCATCTGCTGCCTCCTCTCTGCTCCCCTCTCCCCCTCTCCTGTCCACACTATTGGGGTGTCACCTGGCTTATTCATCTTTTGGGTATCAACCTAGATGGTACCTCCCCTACAAAGCCTTCCCTGAACCACCCAGGTCAGAAGTAAATGCCCTTGATTATGCTCTTAGAGCTCTTACATACAACCCTTCAACACTGTGTTGCCATCGCCTGCTTGCTTATCTGTCTCTTCCATTAGACCGGGGGCAACCTGAGAGCACTGCCACGTCTTGGTGCACAGAAGGGATTCCGTACAGACTTGTGGAATGAAGGAAGGAAGTGTCTTCCAGAACTTGCCGAGGGCTTGCTTGTCTGCTTGAACAGGGATCCACCCAGCCCTCCTCAGTCTCTTCTCCTCCTCCCTACAAGTTTGTGCTCACATACAGGTTGACAGATCTGGGTTAGTGAAACCCCCAGCAGCACCCAGCAGAACGCACCTGCTCATCTGTTTCTCTATGCTTCCAGCCATGGGAAGAGACGATCTGTTTTCTGACTTTGATGCTTGTTGAATTTTAATGGAAAATAAAAATGCCATTTCCTTTTCTTACATTAATGCTGAGAGAAGGCTCCTGTATAAGCAGAGTCACCAAACTTCCTTTCCTTCTTTCTTGTCTTTGCCTCCCATACCACGTTTCGATTCCATTGCTTGTTGCATCAGAATAAACCATCAGGGCCTGCCCAAATTGAAGCAGCTGCTAGCTTTCCTGGTTTTTCCTGTTGGCTGGATAGGTTCTTTGCGAAAGGGCTCTCATACAGAAGAGGCTGCTTCAAGATACGTTCTAAATGCCCACAGAATGTTGTTATGCCATCTAAATGGGGTTCCTTCACTTGTTTATTGAACAAAAAATGGGTACAATGAAGGAAGGAATGAATGAGTGATGTCTTCCAAAACTGAGTGCCCTCTGTTTATTTGGCCCTCCGGTAATTAGCAATCTGGCCTGGCCCTGTTCTGGAAGTGGTAGAATGAGATATCTATTAACCTTTCTTCATGATCCATCACTTTTAAGACGTAAAACTTAGATAATCACCCTGTTCTTTGACCTTATGAAGACTAGGCAGTATCTGGAGTTAATATCCTTTTGTTTCATAATCAGGTATGTTTTTCATTCTCTAGTCCATAAATTAAACTATAATAGATTTTTAAAAAATAAATGCTGGGTTTATTTATATATTAGGAAAAAAAAGGCTTTTTGTTACAGCAGGCTTAGAGTCACAGAAAAATTGAGAAGAGATACAGAGATTTCCCATATACCCCCTATGTATGCGTATGTCCCCACCCAGACATAGCTTTCCTCGTTATCAACATCCCCGACCACAGGGGTACATTTGTTACAACTGATGAACCTATACCATAATCAAAATCCCCCAAACGCCATAGTTTACATTAGGGTTCACTCTTGGTGTTGAACATTCTGTGTTTGGACAAATGTGTAATAACATATATCCACCATTATAGTGTCATATGAAGCAGTTTCACTGCCCTAAAAATCCTCTGTGCTCCTCCTATTCGCCTACCCCTCCTAACACCCCCATCCATCCTCTGGCAACCACTGATCTTTTTACTGTCTCCATAGTTTTGCCTTTTCCAGAATGTCATACAGTTGAAATCATACAGTATTTTGACTTTACAGCTTGGCTTCTTTCATTTAGTAATATGCATTTAAGTTTTCTCTATGTCTTCACGGCTTGATAGTTCATTTCTTCTTAATGCTGAATAGTATTCCATTTTCTGGGTACACAAAAGTTTATCCATTCAACTACTGAAGGACATCTTGGTTGCTTCCAAGTTTCGGCAATTATGAATAAAGCTGCTATAGACATCTGTGTGCAGGTTTTTGTGTGGACATAAGTTTTCAATTCCTCTGGGTAAGTAACAAGAAGCACGGTTGCTGGATCGTATGGTAAGAGGATGCTTAGAGTTTTTTAGAACCTACCCAACTGTCTTCCAAAGTGCTGGTACCATTTTGCACTCCCACCAGCAATGAATGAGAGTTCCTATTGCTGCACATCCTCGCCAGCATTCGGTGCTGTCAGTGCTCCAGATACCGACCATTCTAATATGTATGTAGTAGTATCTCACTGTTGTTTTAATTTTCATTTTCCTAATGACATATGATGCTATCACAAATTTTTCAAGGAAGATAAGAGCCTTTGTCCTTCCTACTTGGAAATTCTGGAAGGAAGGTTACCTCTTCAGTTCTCAGCTGCTTGCTCTATAAGAGTAAATCTAGGAAAACAGTGATAATAGGGATTTTAGATATGTTTTTTCAGGTTCATATCCTGATTTATAATTCCCCCAGGAGCAAAATATCCTTTGACAAATGTAATAAAGATTTGTCAGATGATTCTTTCACATTAATAGAAAATTTTTGTTTTAAAATATAAACTTGGGGCTTCCCTGGTGGCGCAGTGGTTGAGAGTCCACCTGCTGATGCAGGGGACGCGGGTTCGTGCTCCAGTCTGGGAGGATCCCACATGCCGCGGAGCGGCTGAGCCCGTGAGCCGTGGCCGCTGAGCCTGCGCGTCCGGAGCCTGTGCTCAGCAACGGGAGAGGCCACAACAGTGAGAGGCCCGCGTACCGCAAAAAATAAATATATAAATAAGTAAGTAAATAAATAAACTTGAAAAAGAAATGTTTTGATATGAGAGAGAATTACTACGAATGACTACAAAACAAGATAATTGCCCTCTTTACTGTTGTCTCTGGATAGCTGCCCAGAGAGGAAACATTCCATGAGGCCAGAGCTTCAAATCAGTTTATAGTCCTGGTGGTCTGGAGGGCACAATAGATTTCCTACCTGCTACTTGATCTGTGAAAGCCAGACGGTCTTAATTTAAAGCCAGCCTTTACTGAAAATCACTCTAATAGACTAACTCCTGTGATCCCAAGTGAAATGAATTTAGAAGTTGTAGATAAAATGTTTTGTGAGGGACTATGATAATTAAACATCTAATGAAAATGCAATACGACCTACTGTTTTCTGTAGTTTGTGGAAGAAAGGTGTTTATCTAGGTCTTTGGGTAAATGGTACTTTGGGCACTGCTCTTAATTTTGGAGAACTTCATTGAGCACCACTGAAACCTATAACTGCGATAAATAGAATCTGCATCTGCAAGGATATGTTTTCAAGCCTTTAACATTCATTTAAATTAGGATGGGTAAGTTTAGACCACTTGGTTTTACTTTATATTCTTCATGAAATTCTTACCTACTGGCCACTTTTAATGTGGGACTTGCTTTCTACAAAGATAGATAGTCCAGTCCCTCCCGTAGGTTTTCTTTTGGGTGATGATACGATCGCTTCACTTGGATATTACCAGATATCCCTAGCTTTGTCCCAGTGCCAATGTTGTTAATTTTCACACTATTAGAGAAAATTCCTCTGAACATACAAAGGAGATGCTACAGTGGAGAGGTGAACTCACTAGCCAGGGTTCTTTATAATAAAACATTGGATATTTTCACAAGCTAGGTAAATACTTTCATCCTTATCAGGAATTGACTGACTAAGGTGAAACAGACTAAAAAACAGACAATTCACAATACTGACCATATCATTCTGAAAAGAGGGAGAAAAGAATTTCAGCTTCTGTCATGGGTAATATAAGAGGAGTCTTTTCAAGATAGAATGCTGAACTCCCCAGTTTTTCTCCTGAGGACTGACAATCTCTAACTCAAAGAGGAAAGTCATTAACAACCCCTTAGTCACAGTTCACCAGGAACCAGGCCCAAACCAGTTTTACTTCACTCCCACCCTCCACTGGAGACACAGCCACTTAAGACAAAAAGTTCATCTTACTTTGGCTGTGCTTGAAGAATTTCAGCCTTGTGGATTTTACCCTTCTATCATATGCTGGCAGGAAACAGCTGTAATAAGGTTACCAAATAAATAACGCACAAGCTTTTGCAACAAGTTTTAATACAACTCCTACTGACAAGCTATATGGATATAGTCATAGATATGTTCTATCTCTCATTATCAAGGAACTTCTATATGCCAGACACTTAAAGTTGCTGCAAATACAGACATTTTTCCTGCCCTCAAAAAGCTGATATCAATTGGGAATAGGGAGAAGTAGACAAATAATTATAGAATATTATAGAATTATAGAATATGATAATCTCTATAGCCCAGAGGAAAGAAGGTTAATGCTTCCTTCTTAGGGAAGGAAGACATTCACCACCAGACTAAAACTCTGCAAACTACACGTATCAATAGCAGCCATGACACCCAAACCCTTGCTTCTCAATGTATGGTGCCCAGGCCAGCAGCAGTGGGATCACCTAGGAGCCTCAGGCCCCTCTTACTGACGCAGTCATTAACAAGATCCACAGTAGTTTTGTGTGCTCAGTAATTTTGAGAAGCAGTCCTCTAAAACAGTGCTTCTCAAACTTCAGCGTGCTTCAGATCACCTGCGAGGCTTGTGGAAACAGACTGCCTCGTGTTTCTGACTCGTAAGTCTGAGGAGGGCTCTAGAACACCATGCCTAACAAGTTCCCAGGTGATGCTGCTGCTGCTCTGGGGGCCATTTTGAGAATCACAGGTGTAGGAATCTGAGTCCAGAGAAAGAAGTAAGTGTGAAGACTACACGTGTTCAGGCTCAGAAATGTCTCATTGGGGGAATCAGGAAAGACCCTGGTATATTGCACACTCAGGGGCAAACCTGCTCACTAGTAGATGAAACTTCCATCCTGGGTGCCCTGCCTAGATAAAAGATGTGCATTCCCCTTACTCCCAGTCTCTAGAACAGCGTGGTGCTCAACAGCATCGTGCCTTTTTCCAATGAGGTAAGTATGGAAGATCCTGTTCTTTGACTGACTCTCCATCCTTGTTTACCGCCACTGGTTGGAAGAGTACACACTGAGTCTCCTGGAACAGTCCACCTGCTCCAACACAACTTGTCAGAAAAGCCAGGCAGTGAGAGGACATTGAGCACTTAGCCAGCTACTAAGAAAATAACCCCAGGTTTCCTATGTGGCTGTTGCTTTCTTTTTTTTTTTTTTTTTGCGGTACACGGGCCTCTCGCTGTTGTGGCCTCTCCCATTGCGGAGCACAGGCTCCGGACGCGCAGGCTCAGCAGCCATGGCTCACGGGCCCAGCCGCTCTGCGGCATGTGGGATCTTCCCGGACCAGGGCACGAACCCGTGTTCCCTGCATCGCCAGGCGGACTCTCAACCACTGTGCCACCAGGGAAGCCCAGTGTTGCTTCTTGTGAGTACACATCTAACACACACCAAGAGAGAGTATGCTAGGAGTTAATCATGAAAAGCCATCTCAAATGCCTAATAGTCAAACCATATTAGTCCATATTCACAGAGCTATTCAGAGTAAACAAATTGCCAAGGATTCGATTCCACTACGTAGAGTGGCCCCTCAAAAGCTCTAGAAACTGAACATCTCTTATGGATGTTTAACTTGAACTTCCAGGCCAACCACACTGTCTAGTGGCAGATTACAACGGTCTATGTAGAGAGAGAAGCTAAGGGGGCTTTTCCCACGTGCTCCATAGATTAAGACCATGCCTTTTAAGGGTAAAGCACCCTATGTTAATTTGTTTTACTGAAAATTTCAAAAAGGATACAAATCATGACTCCTTGCATATGACATTACCTCACTGATGTTTCTTCACTGATACTATTTATCCTGATTTGTTTTCTCCATTTCCACTGCCTGTTCTAGTCCACACAAGCTCCCGGAAGTAAAAGGCCAGGTTGGAAGGCTTCTGCCTGGCATTCTGGTCATGTCTGCTTTCATTATTATTCAACAATTCCAACCAGTTGTGTATCATGTAGTATGATTTATGGCATGTGAAGTGATGGTTATCCGCACTCACATGAAGTAAATCCATTACTCTAAATACTGTATGTATTTCCACACACCCTGAAGATAGAGTCCCTCTTCCTTATTTTGTTGAAATGCAAAAGTGGTTACTTTTTCCCTTTTCAAAATATTCCAGAATTGTCAGTTACAGTGCTAAGCTTCTAAAAACTTAAGTAATGAGGGAGCTGTGAACACTGCTAATACTTATTTTCAAAATAATTGGGAAAAGCAACTGGCTTTTATTCACATGTCTTATCGATCCTCCAGAATCACCATCTTTGAAGGAGGTGCTGTTGTCTTAATGTCCTGGGGGAGAAGAGAACTAAAACTGCTCCAGCTACAACTCTAGAATGCACTGCTGACACAGCATGTCACCACTAACTCCCTTCTCCCAATATTGGTAGGGAAATGGGTGTGAAAAGTGAGGGGGATTGTATATGAGATGCTCAGCTTGGCCATTACAAATGTTTAGACTACCCAACCTACCCCTAATATTACAACAGCAATAGGACTAGGCATGCTCTGTGAATACGAGAATACACACACATACATATATATTATTTATACACACACACACACACACACACACACACACACACACGACACTCAAGCAATATAGATCTTTGTGCAAAGGAAAAGTTATGAACCAACGTTTATCTTTTTTTCCTAAAGGAAGAAAGCAGGGGCAGAAGAGAGCCTTTACATCATCCATATAATTACCTAACTTGCCCCCTTCATTTTGCCTGGGCAGAATAAGCTGTGTAAAACTAAAGGATGAAACGGGACCTTAAAGGTTTAATTAGTATCATAGTGCCAGAGCTGCTGTTAGCTGTGAAATGTTATTGCACTTTCCTTCTCCTAAGGACATTTTCTTTTCTACCACTGCTAATTGCCAAGGTAAGTTTTCTCTGACGCACCTTTGTCTTTCACCTTACTCAACAGCGTGAAGAAGATAAGATGAAGACCCATTGAAAACAGGAGAAACATTGTAGGCTGAGGTTGGTGATACAGAACCAATTACAGTCATTTCAATTCTTCCATGGCCGTTGTGGTACATTTTACGCAAAGAGTAATAAACAGAAATATCTCTGAGAAATTTCCCAAACTTCTTGTCTTATATACATAGACATTTTATTATGATATTATTAAGCTTGGGAGAGGATGGAGAAGATTCAAAGAGGTCCAATTTCCAGGAAGTGTCCTTATAATAGAATCCATGTGGCAACTTAGCAAATAAATATCTTTACTCAGACCCAAAAAGGTCTGGATTATGGTAAATTCTGTTCTATGGGTACAGTATTTGAATGAGCTTCCAAAGTATGCTTTTTGCACAAATTTACGGATGTAAGGCTGCAAGGATCTGAACAAATTCAAATCTTTCTTGGCCCTTCTGTCTTCAGAAATTTTCCTAAGAATTATATATTTTCACTGTAAAATATGTAATTTTCACCTATTTGGCCACCTGCCTCCAGTTATGCAAAAATGGTATTTAAAACTTGCCCCTCAACTCAGTCTGCAGGCTTTACCTGCCTCTTGTTTTCTCAATGTGGGGAGAAGGAGGAACTACAAAGACTTGGAATGACTGGGAAGTGCCTGCAAAGGAACAGGCTGAAGTTCACAAGAATTGACACTGGATTCATACCCTGCTTCAAGGCAACAAGTGATGCGTGGAATGCAGACAGGGTTAGGTCCTAACCCTCCAACCAAAACTTGGTCTGTAATCTCAGATGCTTTTTTATTCCCAGTAAAGCCATGGTGCTGTAGGGATTACAGCAAAGACCTGTGGTGACCCTGTTGCATCACTGAGGGATACTGTCTTCACCTAGAAAAGGAAATTAATTTTACTTACCCTAACTAGGCAATTGTAAGGTTCAAAATAGTTCATGGATGTGAATGTGCTATCCATGGTACTATCAATGCACTGAAGTAAACTTTTGGAATGCACAGATTTGCAAAGGTTTCCTTTTCTCTCTGAGACTTTCCTCAGAGAAAATAAAGGTAGATAATAAATGCATTGTGTTCAGTAGCAATAAAGCAGACCTTCAATAAAATCAACTTTTATCGCTACAAAAGCTATACTAGGCTATCTCTACTCTTAAAAACTACAACCAACAAACACAGAATTCAGATAGGAAAAAAAGTCATCTCTGGACCCTAGCATACATATTACTTTTGAAATGTAAAAGGCCTATGAAAATTTAAGGCAGTGAGCTAAGGCACTTATTGGTTCTCAAACACTCAGATTTCCAAGAACTCTCTCTGGACCTTATACTTTACTCATTCATTAATTACAAAAAAATATATATATATGGTATTGCACACCACTGTAACTGCTCTGGAGATTGTCTTTATTTGATGTGTGAAGAAGAAAAATTGATCATTGATATAGGTTTCTTTTGTCCATTTCCTCTCATGTAACGCAATCCCTAAAAAGGCCTTGCAATGTTCAGTGGTGTCATTTTACATCTTATTTATGCCCTGTTATAGAAAGGAATTCAGGTAATGTGATGTGTGTTGAGCAAAGTGACAAAAGTATCAGCTTTATACAATAATTCCAGTGTCTAAGGAATATATATCAAGGTATTTTGCCCCTATGAATTACAGTGCCAAGTCCCCCCGTGTGGGCTTTTCTTTGTAGTGGGCTTGTTCATAATGCCTAAGCTGTTTGTGTTTGTAGAGGAGAGGAGATGAATGAGATATTAGAGCTGTGTGGGAAAATTCTCACTCTCAGCAAAAACTAGCCTATTTATAGGATAATCGTAAAGGATGAGGTATTTTTCATTCTGACCTTTAGTGATACAAGAAAAAAATCAATGTAGATGGTTTTTCACGGAGGAAAGTGTAGATTTTCACTTTGGTGGCAACTGGGAGTTGTGTTTGCATCTTTTCTTATTAGAATGAGTTAAGGACAATGAGTCTCTAGTTACATTTTTGTACCATGTCCTTACCCACTTCCTCAATTCCTTTTACCAGAGGATGTCACTCAAGGCACCTTGAGATCTTGGCAATGAAAACATAGTACAGGTCCTTCAAAGGCACTGGGCCAAGTTTCCCCAGGTCAGAACACAATGCATCACTCTCTAACGATAGCAGGAAGCTAAGAAGACTGTCTGTGTTCTTCCTGATCAAACACGGTACACTCAGAACCTAGTTTAGGTGTTCAGGCAGGAGAAAGCAGAACGCATAAGTGATATAAATTAGAAGATTAGTTTGTTTATTTGTTTAATGTATCATATTATTTCTAAAGTGAATTATCATTCCACTTAGCAATGAAATAAAAATAAATAACTCACACTCAGATAGTACTGTAATCTGCGAAACTGACCCAACTACTTCAAAATCCTAGGTAATTACCACTGCTGGTGAGTTTGTGCGGAGAAAGGCAGAGGCTCGTTCACCGCCAAGGCAGCAGCACTTGGGACGGTCTTTTATGCCTCTTTTACCCACTTCTAGGAATTTACCCTGTGAAAGTGATTCAAAGTGAGGCATAAAGCTATAAGCATTAAAATATTTATTGCCATATGACCTATGACTGTAGAAGAATTTAAATGAACTTGTGATTCCAACAATAGAGGAATAGCTAAATCGATTTAGTGGGTTGACTGCACTGAATGTTATAAAGTCATTAAAAATAATTATGGATACCATGTAACAGTGTGAAAAATATTTATGATATGCTATTAATGGAAAAAGCAAAATATAAAGTTACTATGATTGCTATGATTACAACTACATAAAATATGTATGTGTTCAAAGACAAAGAAAACATAGAAAAATGATAAAATCTTTTGTGGTGGTCACAGTAAAGGTGAAATTTTCAACATTATTATTATTTTAGTGCCTTTAAAGTTATTAAAAAATTTTTGAGTTGGGGGTAAAGATCTGAGTCGGCTAACTGAGCCTTGGATGAAATCAAGCAGTTACTTGACCTAAAGAAACATGCTCTCTCTCTCTCTTTAAATTTCCATTTTCTGGAGCAAAACTATCTGCATTCAAAACCAGACTCCGTCCTTGTAGGAAGAGATATTGGGTGAATTATTTATCCTATCAGGTCCTCAGTTTCCCATTTTTAAAATAGAAATAACCATACCTATCTCATAAAATTACTGTGAGGATTAATCATCTTATACAAGTATATAGCCTGACACTTAGTAACTGCTTAATACTGGTTAACTATTACAATAATTTCAATAGAGCTGAAATGCCTTTGAAAACTTGGGACTAATGTTACTGTAGGAAGCTGCTTAACTTAATTTTAAATTACAAATACTCCTTTATTTAGAGTGGTGGGATGCAGTAGGAAGTAAAAAAAGAGGGTAATTAAACGGAGCTGTCATTTGTGTAACGTCAGCAGTTTCTTACACATCTGTAAACCAAAGCAGTTTCTTACACATCTGTAAACCAAAGATGGTTTACAGATAGACACCTGTAAACCAAAGATATTTTGATGGACCAAAATACTGAAGAAAACTTTTTGTAGGCTAATTTAACCAAAAGCATGATCTATGACAAGATAAACAAAAATGGAAATCTCTTCATATTCCATCTGGGAGCTGCTGAATAAAATTACAGAAGCAAATGACGCTCACAGACAGAAAATGCACGAATCCATTCTGGTTTGTCTCATTGCACTGCCTCTCTCTCCTCAAATCACTGTAATATGCAACCTTTCTTGATGACATTGATTAGCCTCACCTTACAATGTACAGCTCTGTTGATAGAAAGAGATTCCCATCAAACGTTTATCATCAAAGCAACTGGACAGTGTCGCAGAATTACGTATGGGAGATTGTTCTTTCTCAGTGATTTACAACCTAGTACTTTCCAGTAGTGTTCTACTTCTTCCTGAATTTATAGGACACAATGCTTAGGTCTGGGTGGATCATGTCATTTAGCCCCTAGTCTCCAAAGAGTGGGCTTCAGACAATTAGGCTTTTCTTTTCTCCTGAAAGAGCAAGATACTATACTATCTTCTTAGGTCAGTGACCCCCTTCACTTATTCACTTAACAGAAACCTTTAGTGGAAAAGGGTGTGTGTGTGTTTGTGTGTGTGTGTATGTGTGTGTGTCTGTGTGTTGGGGGAAAGGGGTGAGGGGGAGGATGACACTGATATATAAGCAATTACATAAATCCATATATAATTTACCTCTTGGACTGGCAAAACTGTAGACGTTTGATGACATGCTCTGTTGCCAAGACAGTGGCAAATGGGCACATATATTTCTGGTGTGAATATAAATTTGTACATCCTATATGGAGGGCTTTCAGCAATGGCCACAAAAATTATAAATACTTGTACCCTTTCAGTCAGACATGCCATTAAAGAAAATTTATTCTACAAGGAAACTTGCAACCTTGCAAAAGTTATTCTTTGAAGCATTGTTGATAATACAAAAGATGAGGAAACAAACAAACAAATGTCCATCATTACTATGCAACTTGGTAATAAAGAATGAGGGCACAAATAATAAGGAAAGATTTTTAACATCTGTTATCAGGTGGAAAAGTAGCATGCAAAACAATAAATATAATATGACATTTCTTGTAGAAAAGGAGGGAGGATAAGAAAATATATTTGAATTTGCTTACTTTTACATTAAAAACTCTGGAAAATACTTAAGGACCTAATAAAAAATTTTTACTTGGGGTGGCAGAGGCTGGGGGCAGAATTGAATAGATGAAGGACAGGAGTGGGAGGAAGAACAATATAACTAGATTAGAAATTTTAATAGCACTATTCAGAAAATAAATAATATTTATATGTAGAATTTACTCTCAAGTATGTAATGTCTCCTAAAAAAGTATCTTAAGTCACTATTCATTTGCTGCCCTAGATTATTTTTATGAGCTCAAGGATTCAGTCCTTCCCTGGTTTCTTTAGACATTCCTTATTAAGTGTCTATTATTTGTCTTGCACTGTGTGTGATGTGACACATGAACCAGGAAATAATGGATATCCCCTTCCTAGCACCGAAGCACACTCAGATTCTGGTGCAAACTTCACTTGGTCCCTGACCTGATCTCACCAGAGGCCTCTCTTGGTGGTGGTGGGGGGACCCTGCAAGAAGCACGTGTAGGCTGCTGGACTCTTTCCTCTTCCTTGATGTCCAGGAGCACCGGGAGAGAAGAGTCATAAACAGAGGGGATTTTTGCATTTAGGAAGAGAACAAAAAGGGACCATTTCCAAAACTCCTGAGGTCAGGCTACCAAGTGAAGTCTGGGAACACCTTAGAGTCACTTGTAGACAAGCAGGACACCACAGTTATCCAATCCTTCAAGAGCAAGGAAGGCAAATGAGAGCAGGTGCACAGGCCATGGCAGACCCGCCATGCCCATGGGCACCCGGGGTAGCAGAGAAGGAGCCAGCTCTTCTAGGGTTCCCTTGCCTGCACGAGTCTGTGACGGTCCTCATTGCTTGTGGCTCTTCCCCATTAGAGTCCCTTCTCCCTTATTCATAGGACCATCTCATGGCCCTCAGTCCTAACGCAGGCTAAGGGATCCCCACTCCTTCCCTGCCTGGAACCTGCCCACTCCACGATCATGCTACAGCTCAGCTGACACCCCACCAGTTACCACCCCACATCTGCCCCAGATACAGCCTAGACCCAGCTTCAATCCTCTTTCTTTCTTATTTGTCCTACTTCTACTCCATTGCTGATTAGGACCTGTGGAGTACCCTTCTATATGGCACTAAATGAGGTATGTCTATCACTCCCACCAAAACTGAACATCTTAACTGGTTCTTGTTGCAAAAGAAGTTGTCCGTGGAGTTTACTCCCTTTTGTCCAAAAATCTCAGTAATCCTTGAGTCCTCCCACTCCCAAGCTTCCTCAGTACTACCTTGCCTTCTAAACCTGTTTGCTGGTTTCCATCTTCCTGGACATTTTACAACAAGTAGGGCTGGGAAGCACCTAGAGCACCACCTTTAAAAGAGACATATTTAACACTGGTGGGACCTGGATCATAGGACCCTAGCATCCCTGACCCTGGCGTACCTTTAGGGTGAATCACTAGGGACATCTCAGCCAAAGGGCAGATTGTACCCTCAAAGCCTTCTGAGTTTAAGAGCCAGAGCAACAAGGATCTTGAGGAGACTGAATTGTCACCCAGGAAGCTTCTGTGTGAGGGGCCCAGCAAAGATTCTTCCAAGGAAGGACATGTGGAAGGGTCTCAGGCATGGCCTGGAGAAAAGCCTCAAAAATAACATAGTAAGGGGTTCTAAATTCTACCTGGTGATGGGTCTGGGGGCTGCCCTGAGAAGGAGGCAAGTACCTGGGTAAGTCACTCAAGGAAAGACTCAGGGAGTGAATTCTCAAGGGGCAAAGCTAGAACCAAGACCAGAGGCAACTGGATGACACCCAAGAGTCCATGTGGCAAGAGGCTGGGCAGATCCATCAGGGATGGGTCCCTGTGCTGAGCCTTCTCATGGTTTGCTGCCCACTCTACATTGGCCTCCAGGGAGCCTTGCCAGGAACCGAAGGACACCATCTCCATCTTTGGAGAGGTGTGTTTTATAGTCAACCAGAAAGTTCTCCTCCAACCACTCCTGAGATGAAAATTTTGCTCAAAGAAATGTTTCCATCCAGTCTCAGCAACTGCATTAATTTTCACAAGATCACATCCTTAGATGAGGATAGTCTCCAGTTTTTGTAATCGATCTTTACCTTCTCAGTTACATTTGTTTCTTCTAATAGGAAAGTGGCATCTTCTGTCTGTGTATTAATTTGGGTTGAGGTTTGCATTATCCCTGGGGCTTGGGCTTTGAGAAGAAAGGGTCATCTTCAGCTTTACCTGCGTGCCTGCCCTGATTTCTAAAGTCTAGCCAGGTGCATGGAGGGAGGTTGAGAAGGGCTTTGCATACCCATCACCATCCAGGATATTCTCATTTCTACCTGCTCACATGACGTTTGAGAATTGTCATCTAAAAATTCCACTAACCATGGAAACCTGAGCCAAAATAAGCCTGCTCTTTTCCTGTGGCCACAAAACCAGGTTTGGGTTTCTTTAGGAATGCCAAAGCGCACCTAGGAGACTTGTGGCAGCTGCCTCCCCTACCTCCCCTGAGCATCAGGCTCTGTTCCTTCCTTCTGTTAGAGAGGCTTGGGAGGGTGCTGATTCTTCAGGTTCTTCAGCCTGGGATGGAGCTTAAGGTGACAGTGATAGGACATGGCTGTTTCTCTCTATAGGTTGATTTCTTTCTTTTTTTTTTTTTTAACATCTTTATTGGAGTATAATTGCTTTACAGTGGTGTGTTAGTTTCTGCTTTATAACAAAGTGAATCAGTTATACATATACATATATCCCCATATCTCCTCCCTCTTGCGTCTCCCTCCCACCCTCCCTATCCCACCCCTCTAGATGGTCACAAAGCACAGAGCTTATCTCCCTGTGCTATGCAGCTGCTTTTCACTAGCTATCTATTTCACATTTGGTAGTGTATATATGTCCATGCCACTCTCACTTCGTCCCAGCTTACCCTTCCCTCTCCCCTTGTCCTCAAGTCCATTCTCTACGTCTGTGTCTTTATTCCTGTCTATAGGTTGATTTCTTATCTACCTTAACTTGTTTTAGATAATTTACATTTGTCACAGGGTAATTTACCAAGCTATTAATTGCTGTTCCAACTCCCTGCAGAGGGAACTCCAGAAGAATGAAGAGTTAACTTTTTCTTTTCAATTTCTAGAAAGTATTGGGCTTCTGGCTTCAAGGATTGTTCATGGTTTTTATTTCTTCTGGTCCTAAACAAATTGTTAGGTACTTGTTATACATCCCCATCCAGGCTGTCTCACAGGAGAGGAATTAGCTGGGAGTACCTGACAGGAAGGCAATGGAATCTGGTGGGGATTGCTGGGTTAGAAGAAGGGATGATACCTGAAGGCAGCAGAGGCTCCAGGGACTTGAGGAAGGAATGTGGAAAGGAGTTCCACAGGGGGAAGGGACCTACAACCAAGATTACTCTACCCAGCAAGGATCTCATTCAGATTTGATGGAGAAATCAAAAGCTTTACAGACAAGCAAAAGCTAACAGAATTCGGTACCACCAAACCAGCTCTACAACAAACGCTAAAGGAACTTCTCTAAGTGGGAAACACAAGAGAAGAAAAGGACCTACAAAAACAAACCCAAAACAATTAAGAAAATGGTCATAGGAACATATATATCGATAATTACCTTAAACGTGAATGGATTAAATGCTCCAAACAAAAGACACAGGCTTGCTGAATGGATACAAAAACAAGACCCATCTATATGCCATCTACAAGAGATCCACTTCAGACCTAGGGACACACAGAGACTGAAAGTGAGGGGATGGAAAAAGATATTCCATGCAAATGGAAATCAAAAGAAAGCTAGAATAGCAATACTCATATCACATAAAATAGACTTTAAAATAAAGAATGTTACAAGAGACAAGGAAGGACACTACATAATGATCAAGGGATCAATCCAAGAAGAAGATATAACAATTATAAATATGTATGCACCCAACATAGGAGCACCTCAATACATAAGGCAACTGCTAACAGCTCTAAAAGAGGAAATTGACAGTAACACAATAATAGTGGGGGACTTTAACACCTCACTTACACCAATGGACAGATCATCCAAAATGAAAATAAATAAGGAAACAGAAGCTTTAAATGACACAACAGACTAGATAGATTTAATTAATATTTATAGTACATTCCATCTAGAAACAGCAGATTACACTTTCTTCTCAAGTGCGCACGGAACATTCTCCAGGACAGATCACATCTTGGGTCACAAATCAAGTCACAGTAAATTTAAGAAAACTGAAACCATATCAAGCATCTTTTCGACCACAACACTATGAGATTAGCAATCAATTACAGGGAAAAAAATGTAAAAAACACAAACACATGGAAGCTAAACAATATGTTACTAAAAAACCAAGATATCACTGAAGAAATCAAAGAGAAATCAAAAAATACCTAGAGACAAATGACACTGAAAACACGACGATCTAAAACCTATGGGATGCAGCAAAAGCAGTTCTAAGAGGGAAGTTTATAGCTATACAAGCCTACCTCAAGAAACAAGAAAAATCTCAAATAAACAATCTAACCTTACACCTAAAGAAACTAGAGAAAGAAGAACAAACAAAACCGAAAGTTAGCAGAAGGGAAGAACTCAAAATATCAGAGCAGAAATAAATGAAATAGAAATAAGGAAACAATAGCAAAGATCAATAAAATTAAAATCTGGTTCTCTGAGAAGATAAACAAAATTGAATAAACCATTAGCCAGACTCATCAAGAAAAAGAGGAAGAGGACTCAAATCAATAAAATTAGAAATGAAAAAGGAGAAGTTACAACAGACACCACAGAAATACAAAGCATCCTAAGAGAGTACTACAAGCAACTCTGTGCCAATAAAATGGACAATCTGGAAGAAATGGACAAATTCTTAGAAAGGTATAAGCTTTCAAGACTGAATGAGGAAGAAATAGGAAATATGAACAGACTAATCACCAGTAATGAAATTGAAACTGTGATTAAAAATCTTCCAACAAACAGAAGTCCAGGAACAGATGGCTTCACAGGTGAATTCTATCAAACATTTAGAGAAGAGCTAACACCCATCCTTCTCAAACTCTTCCAAACAATTGCAGAGGAAGGAACACTCCCAAACTCATTCTATGAGGCCACCACCACCCTGATACCAAAACCAGACAAAGATACTGCAAAAAAGAAAATTACAGATCAATATCATTGATGAATATAGATGCAAAAATCCTCAACAAAATACTAGCAAACAGAATCCAGCAACACATTAAAAGGATCATACACCACGATTAAGTGGGGTTTATCCCAGGGATGCAAGGATTCCTCAATATATGCAAATCTATCAATGTGATACACCATATTAACAAACTGAAGAAGAAAAACCATATGATCATCTCAATAGATGCAGAAAAAGCTTTTTACAAAATTCAACACCCATTTATAATAAAAACTCTCCAGAAAGTGGGCATAGAGGGAAACTACGTCAACATAATAAAGGCCATACACAACAAACCCACAGCAAACATCATTCTCAATGGTGAAAAACTGAAAGCATTTCCTCTAAGATTAGGAACAAGACAAGGATGTCCACTCTCACCACTATTATTCAACATAGTTTTGGAAGTCCTAGCCACGGCAATCAGAGAAGAAAAAGAAATAAAAGGAATACAAATTGGAAAAGAAGAAGTAAAGATGTCACTGTTTGCAGATGACATGATACTATACATAGAGAATCCGAAAGATGCCACCAGAAAACTATTAGAGCTAATCAATGAATTTGGTAAAGTTGCAGGATACAAAATTAGTGCACAGAAATCTCTTGCATTCCTATATACTAATGATGAAAAATCTGAAAGAAAAATTAAGGAAACACTCCCATTTACCATTGCAACAAAAAGAATAAAATACCTAGGAATAAACCTACCTAATGAGACAAAAGACCTGTATGCAGAAAACTATAAGACACTGATGGAAGAAATTAAAGATGATACCAACAGATGGAGAGATATACCATGTTCTTGGATTGGAAGAATCAATATTGTGAAAATGACTATACTTCCCAAAGCAATCTACATATTCAATGCAATCCCTATCAATTTACCAATGGCATCTTTTATGGAACTAGAACAAAAAATCTTAAAATCTGTATGGAGACACAAAAGACCCCGAATAGCCAAAGCAGTCTTGAGGGAAAAAAACAGAGCTGGAGGAATCGGACTCCCTGACTTTAGAGTATACTACAAAACTACAGTAATCAAGACAATATGGTACGGGCACAAAAAACAGAAACATAGATCAATGGAACAAGATAGAAAGCCCAGAGATAAACCCACGCACCTATGGTCAACTAATCTATGACAATGGAGGCAAGGATATACAATGGAGAAAAGACAGTCTCTTCAATAAGTGGTGCTGGGAAAACTGAACAGCTACATGTAAATGAATGAAATTAGAACACTCCCTAACACCATACACAAAAATAAACTCAAAATGGGTTAAAGACCTAATGTAAGACTGGACACTCTAGAACTCTTAGAGGAAAACATAGGAAGAACACTCTTTGACATAAATCACAGCAAGATCTTTTTTGATCCACCTCCTAGAGTAATGGAAATAAAAACAAAAATAAACAACTGGGACCTAATGAAACTTCAAAGCTTTTGCACAGCAAAGGGAACCATAAACAAGACGAAAAGACAACCCTCAGAATGGGAGAAAATATTTGCCAACAAATCAACGGACAGAGGATTAATCTCTAAAATATATAAACAGCTCATGCAGCTCAATAATAAAAAAAAAACAACCCAATCCAAAAATGGGCAGAAGACCTAAATAGACATTTCTCCAAAGAAGACATACAGATGGCCAAGAAGCACATGAAGAGCTGCTCAACATCACTAATTATTAGAGAAATGCAAATCAAAACTACAATGAGGTATCACCTCACACCAGTTAGAATGAGCATCATCAGCAAATGTACAAACAACAAATGCTGGAGAGGGTGTGGAGAAAAGGGAACCCTCTTGCACTATTGGTGGGAATATAAATTGATACAGCCACTATGGAGGACAGTATGGAGGTTCCTTAAAAAACTAAAAATAGAACTACCATATGACCCAGCAATCCCACTAGTGGGCATATACCCAGAGAAAACCATAATTCAAAAAGGCACATGGATCCCAATGTTCATTACAGCACTATTTACAATAGCCAGGTCATGGAAGCAACCTAAATGCCCACTGACAGACAAATGGACAAAGAAGATGTGGTACATATATACAATGGAATATTACTCAGCCATAAAACGGAACAAAATTGGGTCATTTGTAGAAAGGCGGATGGATCTAGAGACTGTCATACAGAGTGAAGTAAGTCAGAAAGGGAAAAACAAATATCGTATATTAACGCATATATGTGGAACCTAGAAAAATGGTACAGATGAACCGGTTTGCAGGGCAGAAATTGAGACACAGATGTAGAGAACAAACCTATGGACACCAAGGAGGGAAAGCGGTGGGGAGGTGGGCGTGGTGGTGAGATGAATTGGGCGACTGGGATTGACATGTATACACTGATGTGTATAAAAGTGATGACAAATAAGACCTGCTGTATAAAAAAAAAAGTAAATAAAATTCAAAAATTAAAAAAGAAACATTTAACTACATAACTTTTCTAATGCATGGCCAAAAAAAATCTAGAAGCAAGTCAAAAAAAAATGACAAATTTAGAAAAAATGTTTGAAATATATATCATAAAAACATACCCCAAATGTATAAAAATTAAGAGGAAAAATACCAAAAATGATATAACTATGAACAAAAGACATGTACAGACAACACAAAGCCCACGCGCCACAATTAGAGAGATGCCCACACACCACACGAGATCCTACATGCCACAAAGAAGATCCCGTGTACTGTAACAAAATATAAATAAATAAAGAAACAAAGAAATAAAATCCCTGCTTGGCTTTCTACCAAAAAAAAAAAAAAAAAATGAAAAGATACTCAATTTTACTCATAATGAGAGAAATTCGAACTATACTTAGATACTATTTCTCACCCACCAGATTAGCAAAAATTTTAAACATTGACAATGAAGAGCCTATGGATAATAAGCACTTTTATGCATTGATGGTAGAAATGAAAAATAGCACAATTCCTATGGAGAGAATTTAACAAAACTACAAAACTGCATATGCGTTTACCTTTTGACCCTGAAATCCTATTTCTTAGGATTTATTCTGAAGACACACCTTAAACAGTATGGAAATACATATATACACATGATTATTCACTGCAACATTATTTGTAATTGCAAAATATTGAAAATCCAAATATTTAATCCAAATTAAATATCCAAATAGGAGATGGATTGAATAAATGATGATGTGTGTGTGTGTATATATATATATATATATATATATATATATATATATATATATATATAGAATGAGGAAAATATTCACCAATTGTTAGGGGTGTTTTCCAGGCTAGATTACTAAGTGAAAAAAGCAAAGTGGAAAATATTTTAAAGGAAAGAAAATAGAAAAAACGTATACATCTGCTTAGTTTTTGCAGACAGCAACACAGGAAGATTGAAAAGAAATAAGTGAAATTGGTTGCCTATAGTGGTAATTGTAATGAGTTGAATTGTGTTTCCCCAAAATTCATATGTTGAAGCTCTAATCCCCAGTATCTCAGAATGTGACTATTTGGAGATAGGGTCTTTGCAGAGGTAACTGAAGTTAAAATGAAGTCATCACGATGGGCCTTAATCCAGTATGACTGGTATAACTATAAGGAGAAATTTAGACACAGAGATACACAAAGAGGGGAGACAATGGGAAGAGACATGAAAAGAAGATGGCCATCTACAAGCCAAGGAGAGATGCCTGGAACAGAGCCTTCCCTCACAGTCCTCAAAAGGAACCAACCCTGCCTACACCTTGATTTTGAATTTCTATCCTCCAGAACTGTGAGGCAATAAATTTGTTGTTTAAGCCATCCAGTCTGCAGTACTGTATCATGGCAGCCCTAGTATAGTGATGATGGTGGTGGCAGGGAGTACAGCATATATTCCAGGTTATTTATTCCTTCTTGACAAACAATCTCCAAATTAGTGGAGTAAAGCAAAAACTCTTCGATTTGAGAATCAAGAATTCCTACAGGGAATAGAGGGCAAAAAGCTCATCTCTCTTCCATGATATCTGTGGCCTCAGCTGGGGTGGCATGAATGGCTGGAGGGCTGGGACAACCTCACTGAGGCAATATGTCTGGACTGTTCTTCCAGTGGCATCTGCTGGAGCTGGAATATCCAAGATGGCTTCTTCACTCACAGATCTGGCACCTAAAAGTGGATGACCGGATAACTGGGGACTGAAAGCGTTGTTTTCTCTTTACGTGGCTAGCCTGAACTTCCTCACAATGGGGTGATCTCAAGGTACACATTACATGTGACAGGGTTCCCTCAGAATAAGCATTCCACCATATTATACTGGTCAAAGAAATCACAGAATCAACCTAGATTCAAGGGGATAGAGAAGTGTATTCCACTTCTTGATGAGTGAGTAGCAACGTGGCATTGCAGAAGGCCATGTGGGATGGAAGATAGTGTTGTGATCATGTTTGGAAAATATAAGAAGCCACTGGGTGGGAGACTTAGGGGAAGGAGTGACATCTCTGTGAGCATACTTTAAAAAAAAATAGTTTAACTTTGGAAAGCATTTAGTGTTCCAGAACAGGATTGCCAAACAACAGCCCACAGGCCAAATCCATCCTGCTCTCTGTTTCTGTAAATAAAATTTTATTGGAACTCAGCAATGCCCATTTGTTTATGGCCTATGGGTGCTTTCACACTAAACCAGCAGATTTGAGTAGTTGCGACAAAGACTGTATGGTCCACAAAGCATAAAATATTTACTGTCTGGTTTTTACAGAAAAAGTTTGCTGATCCCTGTTCTAGAAGGTAAAAATAAATTAATTAATTTAATTAAATCCACAGAGATAGAGAGAAAAACACTAAAACTGAATGCAAACAGCAACAAATGAACTTAAGCTGTATCTGAAATGAACAACATACTACACTGCAAGAGAGAAAAAAAACTAAAGTACCTACTGAACTTAATAATATGACTGTATACCTTCAGCCTAGAGAGAAAATAACATTGCAATCAGATCTTGAAATCTTTTGTAGGTTTGTGTTTTATAGTGATATTGGTGCAGAAATTCTGAATCTAATTTTTGTGTATTGTGAAATTGAACAAGTGATTGAGAAAGTGTTGCTGATGTTAGAAGTTCCAGGTTATCTCTATAGAAGGAGAAGGATACAAAATGAAGTGGAGGAAGGCAAAGAAGCGCCCACTGGAGTTGGATCAAAGCTGTAAAAAGCCATATGAATCTACATCTAACCTGTATCTCCTAAATCTCTGCTGAAAAGGCCTAGAATCAATGACACTCCAGCATCAATAATCCTATTTAATGCCCACACATTAGTTTCTAAATGCCATCTATATTAAAGGGAACAGAGGCTTTTTGGAGAAATGTCAAATTCCAGGGAAGTAACAAAAGGAACCAGAAACATCTTCTTGTGCCAAAAAGTAAGGCAGTGCTCAATGAAATAAATAATTGGACATGTCAAAAGGACACAGGACAGTACTCTTCAAAACTGCCTTATCAAAAACAAGGTAAATCTGAGAAACTCACTGAGCAGAGAGGCTAAGGAGACATGACGTGGAATCCTGAATGGGATCCTGGAATAGAAAAGGAACATTAGGGAAAAAAACTAGTGAAATTTAAATAAAGTGTGGAGTTTGGTTAATAGTAATGTACCATTGTTGGTTCTGTAGTTGCTACAAATGAGCCACAGTAATATAAGATGTTACAACAGGGGAATATGAGTGAGCAGTATGCAGGAATTCTTTGTGTTACATTTGCATCTTTTCTATAAAATTATTCTAAAACTAGAAGTTTTTTTTTTTAATGTCCCTTGAAAAAACAAAAACAACACACACACATACATGCACACCACACAGGAGCTATCTTGAAGAGGCTCCCACTGGCCAAATATACAAAAATTTGAGCATAAAAACCAAGGATAGTAATGGATTAAGACCCATTGAATAAAATAGGGATACAGGAGTCCACAGCAATAATCAATAAATATTCTTAGTGGCAAAAGTAAGGCTCTTCCTGGCAGTAGAATGCCAATGAACAAGTGTAGAAGGAGTGCCCGAATTGGAAAGTCACTATTTTGCAGCTGTAAGAGTCAAGATTGTTTCAGGTGAGAATCATCAATGGATGCTAGATCTACTGAGAGAAGGTGGAAGTGGAGTTTGATGAATATCATTATACTTACATGACCTTAAGTGTCTCTCCAGAGATTGCTTATGATTTTCAAGGTGGAAAAATAATAATTTTACAATGGAAAAAAACAAACAATATCTTAGCCTGGTGATCAAAATGAGCATCCCCAAGGAGGGGCAGATGGACATACTGTGCCTCCAGATGTGACAGCCTGGTAAAAACACATGTACTTCTGACCAGGGATGTACATCTAAATCTAATCAGGAGGAAATACTAAAAAAAAAAAAAAATTTAAACCTCAAACTGAGGAACAGTCTATAAAATAACTGCCTTGTATTCTTAAAATATGTCAAAGTCATGAAAGACCAAAAAAAAAAAAAAAAAACCTAAAGAACTATTCCTGACAAAGGAGACGGAAGCAGTTCAGCAATACTAGACGCTGGGCTGATGGAACAAAGATGCTACAAAATACATTACTGGGCCCATTGATAAAAATGGGAACATGGATTGTAAATTCAATTAAAATATTGTATCAATGTCGAATTTCCTGAATATTATAACTGTACTATGGATATATATGAGAATATCCTTGTTTTTAGGAAAAACACATGCAAGGTTAACTATTGAAGATTAAACTATTGAAGGCTAAAGGAATAGTAGGCATGCAACGCACTCTCAATGGGCTCAGAAAAAAATATATTAAAGTGAAAGAGGGAGAGAAAATTATAAAGCAAATTTATGAGCTAGGTGAATCTGGGTGAAGGGTATTTGGAAGTTCTCTGTGAAACTTTTTAGGTTTGAAATTATTTTAAAGTAGGAAGTTCAAAAATATATTAAAAGATATATATAAAAATATATATATTTACCTAGCACAAAGTAGGAGTATATATATACCTAGCACAAAGTAGGAATATATATATACCTAGCACAAAGCAGGAATAGATATATACCTAGCACAAAGTAGGAATATATATATACCTAGCACAAAGTAGGAATATATATATACCTAGCACAAAGCAGGAATAGATATATACCTAGCACAAAGCAGGAATAGATATATACCTAGCACAAAGCAGGAATAGATATATACCTAGCACAAAGCAGGAATAGATATATACCTAGCACAAAGTAGGAATTCAACAAATGTCAGTTCCTTTGTTTCCTCCCTCTCTAATCAGATTAACTGAAGTTCATTGTATAATGTGACCACACTGGAGAAAATATAACTGTCAAAATTTTATGAGTTTAGAAGGTAAGGAAAACAAATACACGACATCCCAGTTTTTCCCCCCAAAGAAAGGAATATAAATATTTGAGGATTTGGAACATAAACCATGCCTATATTGGCTTCTTTTCCTTGGTAGCTACCAGCTTAAAAATCTTTAGAAAGATATATAACAAGGAAGTTTGTGGTTTCTTAAATGAATGTACCGAATAAATGGATTACTCAAAACATGTACAGATTGATAGACTGATGGGTAAAGGGAATTAAATGCTGTTTTAGAACAACCTATGACTTTGATGCAAAAGAATGCTTCATCTGCATTTCTAATACATGCATAATCTGTATTAGAACTCACCTTCCCCTTTACATGCTGAGAAATACCAGGAAAAATTGCTGGTAAATGTCAGGCAACCTTCCTTTCCTTTCCTAAGAATTTTTACATTATTCTCTTTAAGCACACCAGTTTATCTGAACTCAGATGAGACAGCACAAATCCACTTCCACTTGAAAGGTGGAACAGGATCTGTGAAGCGGAAAAAATCTCAGCTGAGACAAAAGTTTACAGCTGGGTTGATGTGGATCATACATTCTAGGTGTGTGAGTCTTTATTATATAATCCCTCTACACCAAATTACTCTTGCAGAATATCCTTAAGTAAATATCAGTTTAATTAGTTACTGTTTTTCTCTTTTGGTCCTGTGCAAATTAATGGGACTTCTCTAGCTCTAAACAAGGTGTCATGACTATTAAACTCATGAGATTAAGAAAAAACATAAGAACTTTCTTTTTTCCCATAAACATTGATCGGGTGATACAATGCTAGGCTCTCAGTCTTCATCATCACATCCATGTCACTATTCCTAGGTTTGGGGGGTCTTCTTAAAAGATATAGCCCTAGAGTTCCATTTCAATGTCCTTTTATTTTGCAAATGCTGTGTCAGTAGTAAACACCACCTAAGAACCACACTTGGCATGGTCAAATGTCATTTTTGTACAGCTTTATTTTACTCACGCCAAGCATGTTCCAGTAGGATCTACATTTCTACTGACGCAGCCCTACTCCAAGCCACCACCACCTCTCACTTGGGCTCATATGACAGTCTCCAAACTGATCTCTGTGGTTCCATACTGCCCTGCTTATCATCCATGCCTCACACGGTAGCCACGGTTATCATTTTGAAATATAAATCACTTTTCTGCATTATCCCTCCAGTGGCTTCTTATTTCTTTTTTACCATTTTTTAAAATTTAAGTATAGTTAATTTACAGTGTTGCGTTAGTTTCAGGTATACAGCAAAGTGATTCAGTTTATATATATATATAATTTTTCAGATTCTTTTCCATTATAGGTTATTACAAGATACTGAATATAGTTCCCTGTGCTACACAGTAGGCCCTTGTTGTTTACCTATTTTATAAATAGTAGTGTGTATATGTGTGGCTTCTTATTTGAATAAAAGCCAAACTTGCAGCCTCCCTAAAATGACCTAGAAACCCCGGCCCCTCCCTGCCTCCCCAACTTCTCCTAAAACTCCCTCCCTCCTTCATGATACGCTACTCACACTGTCATTCTTGCTGTCTTTCAGACATGCCAAGCTTATTCTGACACAGGGCCTTTGCACTAGCTGCTCCTCCTACCTGGAATGCCACTCTGCTCTATCTGTGAATGGCTGCCTCACGCTCATCATTTAGCTCTCATCTTGAGTGTCACCCCTCAAGGAAGTTTTCCCTGAACACTCCATATAAAGCAGACCTCCCTCTATTTCAAGCTCACAGTCCTAATTTTGTTTCTTTCAAAATTATCTAAAATTATTTTTTTACATGTTTATTTTCTTTCTCTCATTCACTACTGTCAGCTCCATGAGAGCAAGGAACTCATAGGAATGTTTACCATCGTATCCCCAGTATCTAGAACTGTAAGCATTCAATATATACTTGCTGAAAAAACATACAATTGATAGGCAATCACAAATAAAACAATAATCTGCTAATGCCCGTTATTCTGGTTTCTAGAAAATGGGCCCATTCTTGCCTAGATATTTCTCTACCTGGTTGTCAAAAAAGTTTGTAATCACTTTAGGTTCTGCTCTCTTTCTTCTCCTCAATTTAATGCAGCATCATTCAACTTCCTGGAGTTCCCAGAAAGCAGGTAGATTGGTTGAGTCCCTAGGAGCTATTCCTTTACTCAGCCCAACTGGCTAACATAAGTCTTCTTCTTGGTTTCCATATTCTCTTGAACTTTCAGTTCTGCCTTGAGTTTTTTCTTTTGTTTACTGTATCTTCATCTAAGCACTTGTTTCCTCCTTTTCTTTCTTTTTTAAAAGGCATCTTACTTTACATCCAATTACATATTAGGTATTTTTATGTTTAATTTTAACATACAGGAAATAATGTTATACCACTCTGGGTGTGCTCTTTGTGTGAATTAAATATCAGTATGACACTGATAGTTATAATTGGGGCCCATACTGAGACACCATATTGCATCCCCCCAACCAGCATTATTCCACGGTATTCCAGACAATTATGCCCCCTGTAATTATTCAGCATGGTTTTGCTGTACGATACCTCGACTGAGCAGAACACCAAAGGAAGAAGCAACTCCCCTTAGATCTGAGAAGTCCCTGAGGCTGAACAAATTGTCAGATGCCTGTAGCTGAGTGGAGAGGAGAGCAGATCACCAGCCACAGCAGAAGAGGGGACAGGCCAGACTTGGAGCCAGTGATGTAATCAAGCCTCATCTTTCCTGCACTAGACAGCAAGATGGGAAGCCCAGGCAGGCTTTCAGGGCCCTGCCAGAGTTCAGTGTGCCTGTCAACATCACTAGCCTCTGTCATAGGATTAAGGCAGCAGCTCTAGAAGAAACAGAAACCAGCAAAGGGGGGTGTCCAAAGTCGCAAGGGTTTCATATGACTGGTTTGCAGACTCACACCTGGCAAATGCTGTAAGCATGCGACCAGGACTGATAAACAAATCACTCTAGGGTTCCTTGAAAAATGAAAAGGAAACCTAGGAAAAAGATATGGATCCCAAGCTAAGTTGGCAGATGAGTTCTCCAAATCATTAAAGTGTGGGTATTAAATGAAATATTGCCTTCCTTGTAGTCACAGGCTGGTAAGACAAAGATTTGGGGACTGGAAGTTCCCTGGTGGTTCAGTGGTTACAACTCAGCCCTTTCACTGCCATGGCCCCAGGTTCAATCCCTGGTCAGGGAACTAAGATCCCGCAAGCCCTGCAGCATAGCCAAAAAACAAAAAAAGATTTGGGGACTTCCCCTATATTTAATAAGAGTATATTCCTGATGAAAGTCAAGGACACAGGAGAAATGATTCTTTTTTTTTTTTAAACATCTTTATTGGAGTCTAATTGCTTTACATTGTTGTGTTAGTTTCTACTGTATAACAAAGTGAATCAGCTACACATATACATACATCCCCATATCCCTTCTCTCTTGCGTCTCCCTCCCTCCCACCCTCCCTATCCCACCCCTCTAGGTGGTCACAAAGCACTGACCTGATCTGCCTGTGCTATGCAGTTGCTTCCCACTAGCTATCTATTTTACATTTGGTAGTATATGTATGTCAATGTCACTCTCTCACTTCGTCCCAGCTTACCCTTCCCCCTCCCTGTGTCCTCAAGTCCATTCTCTGCCTCTGCATCTTTATTCCTGTCCTGCCCCTAGGTTCTTCAGAACCATTTTTTTTTTTTTTTAGATTCCATATATATGTGTTAGCCTACAGTATTTGTTTTTCTCTTTCTGACTTAACTTCACTCTGTATGACAGACTGTAGGTCCATCCACCTCACTACAAATAACTTAATTTCGCTTCTTTTTATGGCTGAGTAATATTCCATTGTATATGTGTGCCACATCTTCTTTATCCATTCATCTGTCGATGGACACTTAGGTTGCTTCCATGTCCTGGCTGTTGTAAATAGAGCTGCAATGAACACTGTAGTACATGACTCTTTTTGAATTATGGTTTTCTCAGGGTATACATCCAGTAGTGGGATTCCTGGGTCGTATGGTAGTTCTATTTTTAGTTTTTTAAGGAACCTCCATACTGTTCTCCATAGTGGCTGTATCAATTTACATTCCCACCAACAGTGCAAGAGGGTCCCCTTTAGGAGAACTGATTCTTACTAAACACGTGAATTGCACTTCTAAAAATTACATACACTGAAAATGCATAAAATGAGAAATGTAATGCATAACTAATTTTTAAATAGTGGGAACATTTTTAAGTAGTAGAAACATTTCTTGCAGAGAAGCCCATTCTCCTCCCCTTCCCCCACCCCCAATTTATCTTTATTTAAATCCTCATGTCCAAGTTCTCAGTAGCCATACAGTGAGATTTCATAATTCTGATAACTCAGATTTACAGTGAATTAAGCACTCTTGAAAACTGAATTGCCACTATCATGAATTGTTCTCTCAGAAATTCATTCACTCCTATTGTTTTGAAACGCTTGTTATCTCATCCTTTAACAAAGTGACTTAGCCCTCCTAGAGTAAGATATTCAAGATCTTTCTAAATTTCATCTTTCCCACTGCTACTTCCACTTTAGTTTCCCTTATTTTAAAACTTGTAACTATATTTTTACATATGCAAATAACAAACTACAAACATTCAAAAAACACAGGCACAGCTGGCTTCAACATACTCTACCTTGAGCAAAATCTGGAATGAGAAAGAAATTTCTATATTTGTGAGCTATAAACTGGCATTGTATTTGCTCTCTTTTGAAATCAATTTTTTTGCAACCTTTATATCTAAATTTGAATATGCCCAATACATAAAATTAAAACATTTTTTGCAAGAGTAAACTTCAAATAGATTGGAAACAAGTCATGGGTGAGATAGGATTGAGCAGATTAGCATGGGTGCAGCAATGGGCCAAAAGTATAACAGAAGAGACTGGGTTATATAGTTGGTTAAGTGATTATATTTTTATAGCAAGCAACAGGTAACCATGAGACTTTCTTGAGCTGGTTAAAAAGAAAACATAAAAAATCCTGGTGAAATTGAGCTTAGCATATAAGAGGAAATTACATTTTATTGCGTAGAACAGAAAGTTCAAAGTAACGATGGCTTAGAGACATATGGGTTTATTTTTCTCTCATATGAAAGAAATCTGAAGGAAGGCACTCCAGGGATATCATCAGGGACCCAAGTTCCATCTCTCTTTCTGATCCACCATATTCAGCACTGATGTCTATCCTAAAGGTTACCTTGTGTTTCAAGATAACTGCTGGAACTCCAGTTATCATAACTACATTCCAGACAGCTGGTTACAAGAAAAGGGTAAGAGCCTTTGAAGACATTTTCCAGAAATCTTCAGCATATATATCATTGGCCTAGGTGAAGAAACATCATTGATCTTCTTATCATTTTCCCCAGCTGGCATGTTGCCCAGGGAGAAGGGGAAAATGGATATTGGGTAGGCAGTTAGCTCTCTCTACTCAGTTAGAAATGGTAAATTTAGCTGAATAAATGACAAAATACATCTACTATGATAGACTCATGGAACTGATTTTTATAGGTGGAAATACAAATGTTACTGACCTTACCAGATGAAATTAAAGTAAGGTATTATACATTCCTTGAATTATATAAATAGGTTTTGATTTGCAGACAATTAGAAAATTGCATACTAAGAAGACTATCAAAGCTAATTAATATAAATAAGCCAAGTAAATTGTTTCAACATTTCTTTAGATCTTTAACCCAGAGTTGCTTACTAAGAATATTATTAAAATAGTTTAAAATTATCAAAGAAAACATTTTGTTTCTTTACTGTTTTATAAAAGAAGAAAAGGGCTTTGTTCGTCTTTAATCTATAAATTCTTGGTTGCATAATTGTCATGCCTCAGAAGACAATGATGATATCTGCCTACAGTCCAAGGCCATCCCCCTACATGAGATGAAACTCAAATAATGTCCGTAACTAAATCAAGCAAAAAATAAACACACATACGCACTGGAACTTACACATCCAAATGAAAGTCATCTTTCAAAATAAACCTAGAAAGCTGGACATTTTCTTCTAGTGATGCAGTTATTATTTTAAAGGTTTTTGCTACTCTCTGCTTCTAGAATTGGGTTGTTAGGGCAGGTAGAGAAGGCAGGGCAGGGATTGTCTCAGTGGTTGGTATGAGCTTCATGAAAATTTTTGCCTTAAGAATATTATTTAACTTGATCAATGATTTTTTCCTCAGACCTAGCCCCAGATGACTTTCCTTTGTTTCCAATAAAGATTTGCCATACTGACATGGACAAGCTAGGGCAAATCGGTTCACCTATCAGTTCTTGTTTCTTCAACTGAAAAATGATGAGGAACAATCAGATCGACAACTGATTTCTAGGTCCCCTTTCAGAATGACATTCTGTGGTTCTATAATCCCTTGTGCTAATCCTATACTTTAGGTCCTACATCTAGAAAATTTAGGGTTTATTATTTAAAATCTTAATTTATTTGATTTTAATTAAATATACAGATTACCAAAATTCCACATTAATATATCAACAATATATACACATACATACAATGTGTGTGTATAAAATTAGTGATTTATATTAAAAATATATGGGAATTTGGAAAGATCTACTAGTCAAAATGCAAGTTAACTCAGTTTATTTATGTTACTTCCCTGCTGGCTTTTCTAAAATCAAAACCTCTAAGGGGCAGGGAACTGGGGATAGAAATTAACCTGTATTGAAAACCTACCAAGAGTCAGGCAATTAGTAACAACTGTTGATTGTAAACCACCTTAGTTGGCAAAAGCTCCTGAAGTTAAAAAGCCTACTAATTACCTCTCAAACAAAACAAATGACTGTCTTTAAAGCAACTTTTAAACACAACTTCACTATTACCAACTTACTGCCCACCCTGTTCCACTTCACTTTCCCTCCTAATGTTTACTCTTAGTTTCTAGAGTTCAATAGACGTACGTACCTATTCCCAGAGTTTTATGGGTATCAAGTACCAAGAAACACAGCTCCCACTCTGTTATGTGACCCCCACCCAACATGCCTTATCTGAAGAGGGTAAGTGTACACAAATACATGTATCCTTTATAAATTCTAAGTTATTGTATTCCAAATACTTCTTTCCCTTTTCCACTGAATTACGAACTTCATACGCACAGATATGTCAACTAACCAGGTCTGTAGTACAGTGTTACTCTAGCCCAAAGCTCTATATTCTGAACACAAAAATCTTTAATCCTTGAGGTAAGTAATAAATTTATCTGAGAAGTTTCAATTTTAAACCAAATCAGTGTTTCATTTCTCATTTGCTGGATTTTTCAAATTGTTTACCAATGAAAAGAACGCTGTGAGCATTGAGCCATTCAATCCATTTTGGTCGGATGTATGATATTTTCCTTTCTAACAAAAGTGCCTGTAAATCCCAGTGCAGCTCCATGCTGCTTCTTCCTTAATGTAAATTACCCCTGTGGGCTGCTGCTTTAAAAGTTCAGTCAATAGATAAATTTCCTAGGTCCTCTCCAGTCTTTCTGAGGGTAATTTCTCCAATCTAGCCAAACCAGCTAGTTGTAAACCAGATTTCTATGTTTAAAACAAAACAGAACAAAACATACAAACAAGCTGATTTACACTGAAAACTGTGACACTCCTAGGGAATTACAGGCAGCTGAGCTGATGACGCTAGGGAGAAGGAGTTGTTGGTACAAAGTTGCACACGTCCAGTTTTTTTATCTCTGAATTCCTGCTGGTGATAACAGAGGACGAACAAAGAGGAAAAAAAGATGGAGAAATATTGGGTTGCTATGTAACTCCACACGGGCAGATCAGAAGGAAAAAGGAAAGATGTCAATGAGTCTAACAGAGATGATTGAACAAATATTTGACCCTTGAGGAAATGTGCAAAAAAAGCACACAGAATCATCATAGGTTCATATAATCCTAGTGGAAGTGAACACTAGCTCTCTGCAATATTAAGAGACATAGTTGCCCTGTCCATGTCAGAACTTGTTAGGACAGCGGCGGCGTCCATGATAAAACTGAGAATGTTTAGAAACGTGCTTGGCTTGTCATTCACAATTATGATGTCCATTTCTGCTTTAGGAGACACGATTTTTTCTAACGTACTTGCACCTCTTCTTAGAAATCTATTTTCAATGACAAAGTCAATGAAAGCAAAGCAAGGGGAATTAACATTTCTTAAAAGCCAAGTAAGAGGCATTTCATTAGCAATTTTTGTTTGTAAATCACGTTAGTCTACTTCAACTGTTTATGTAAAATGTAATCTGCCCTCCCCCAATAAAAGAAGGGTTAAAAAGAAAAGGCACCATGTGAACACCCTCTAGCCAGGACTTAACATGTTGTCCCTCACTTCCAGTTAGCTTTCCTTCCAAATGCACAGCCTTAATCTGAAACACTCAGCTGAGGGCAATAGACATGCCTATTTTTGGCTCAGGAAATTTATGAATCTATCCCATAGAATTTCAGATTAACAGAAGCAACTACTAACAGGTGAAGTAGGAGAGTGCTTGAGAGAAGAAGAAACAGACAGATGTTGTTATGGATTGAATTGTGTCTCCTCTCATCCTCAAGTTCACATGCAGATGTTGTTATGGATTGAATTGTGTCTCCTCTCATCCTCAAATTCACATGTTGAAGCCCTAACTCTGAACGTGTATTTGAGATAGGGCTTTTTAAGAATGTAATTAAGCTTAAATGAGGTCATAAGGTTGGGGCCCTAATCCAGTTAAGAACAGTGTCCTTCCAAGAAGAGAGACACCAGTGATGTGCTGGCGTGGAGAAAAGACTATGTGGACACAGTGAGAAGGCGGCTCTCCACAAGCCAAGGAGAGAGACCTCAGCAGAAAGGAACCCTGCCAGCACCTTGATCTTACACTTTTCAGCCTCCAGAACTCTGAAAAAATAAATTTATGTTGTTTAAGCCAGTCTGTGGTATTTTGTTATGGCAGCCCTACTAGACTAATACTGATGACAAAAAAACCCAAAAACCAAAAAAGGATGAACAAGAGGGAAAAAAATAGAACTTGTGTTTTAAATGACTGAATGTGCTACAATAAACAAGAATGGATATAAATTGATGACCAATTTTGATACCACTCTGAAGAACTGGCTTCTTATAGAAGACAGATCAGAAAGCCCAGGGATTAGAAACCTTTCCTTGTTCCTGTACCTATAACAAAAAAAGCAGATAACTTCCTACTCCTGAACACAGCACCCCGAGTTGCAAAGACAGAATGTTCCAGTGGAGACAATTCACCTTTCACTCTCTCTTTCCTCTGTTGAAACTCCTGCTGCAGTTTGGGAAGTCTTGGTAGTTGGTGCTCTTAGAAATGGCCTGAAGTTTGTCCATTCACTTCTTTAAATCAATGAACAGCTATTGGGAGATAACAGAACCTGACAAATTGATGGATTCTAATAAAGCCCACTCTGGAAATAAAACTGATTTAGTTATCAGTCAAGTGTGTACAGGTGAGATATGTTCAAGTTATCCTATAGGATTTTAGGAGTATGTCAGAATTCATCTTCTCAGAGGGGGAAAAAAAATATTACCAATTTGGCTTAAAATACTTTATTATAATTGTAATATCCTTCTTTATAACTTTATATACAGTTTATATGCTATGGGGCATGTCATATTTATCCTTACCCTGTCCTCCCAAAGCCCAACACATCACTTAGTACCAGTAGTCCCTCAATTAAAGTTGTTTAAATGAGTGGGTAGGTCTATCAATCAATCACATTTAAGGAGAACATCTCTGTGACAGGATGCACACCTAAGCCTTCCATTTCTTCCAGCCAAAGGTGAATTGTTTGGCTGCTCTGGGTTCATCAGTTTAGCCAGCAAACCTATAAAGGTGGGATTCATATGTAGCTAAGGCTTACCAGTTAGAATACATTTATTAGCCCACCATTTAATTTCACACCGATATGGCTTTTTTTCCTGACATTCATTGATTTTGTACTGAAGTATAGTTGATTTACAATACTATGTAGTTTCAGGTGTACAGCAAAGTGATTCAGTTATGTATGTATTTGTTTTCAGATTATTTTTCATTATAGGTTATTACAAGATATTGAATATAGTTCCCTGTGTTATACAGTAGGTCCTTGTTGTTTTGTCTTCTTGTATTTTCTAACTGATTAGATGATTAGACAGATATGTAGGTAGGTAGGTAGGTAGATAGATGGATAGACAGATAGATAGATAGAATGATATGCTATGGCCAAAAACATACCCAATGGTTACACACACTATCCAGATATTTCTTACTTTGACCAACCTGATACGACAATATAGAAAATTTTCTTTACAAATTTTGGAATCTAGTCAATCACAGCATTGCTAGGCTCTAATGGCCAAAGCAGTGGGTTGAATTTCTGTTATCTGAGTGGTGATATTTGTAATGTCACTGGGTTAACATTGTCCTCCTTATTCCTACAACAAACCACCAATCTAAGCAAAAGGTCTCTCCTGTCTACTTGTATCCTCACTCTTTTAGCCCAACCCTCAAAAAATAAAGTCACTAAAACGTAAAATTGCTTCCCCAATTGGTGGTTTTACATTTCTCAGGCTCTCTTGAAGTTAGGTTGTATATGTGACTAAATTCTAGTCTCCAGAACATGGGTAGAAATGAGGAATTCCACTTCCAGGCTTTGCCTTGAAGATTTTCCACATGATTTTAAGCTCTCTCTCTCTCTCTCTCTCCCCCATCCATATAACAGGAATCAGAACATTCCCAGAGGATACATACATACAATGGAAGAAGCCCCAAAACTTGAATTATCACCTGGGGAAAGAGCTGCCCAGAAAAACCATCCAGCTTGATGCAAATAAAGACTTGAGCAAGAAACAACTTTACCCTGTGAATCCACAGAGATCTGGGGGGGTTGTTACTGCAGCTTTGATTAGCCTACATTTTCTAACAGAAAAAAGAAAGACAAATATTTTTCCTAAGGGACAGTCTAGAATTCTGTGATTTTTTTCATACACAGGGCTTTACCAGGACCTAATTACTTACTTAAAGGTGGTATAAAGAGCCTGAGATTCAGTAAAGTTTCCCCTGGAAACTTTTATGGCAGTCAGTTTAGAAAAGGATCATCAATGTCACTCTGAACAATAGAGTTGCTTTAACCCAGGAGGCACATAGCATTATGTAATAAGATTTGACATTGATTTCTTGGTTATTAAGTCTAAAGAGATAAAAGTTTTCTTGACATGCAGAAAATCTGATGCAAAATAGGTTATTTCCCCACATGACTAAAGCTAGAAACTCATAGGAAAGTACAGGGCTTAGCACGTGATATTTAGATGTTTACAATTTTTACTATATGAATCTTCACTTGCATCTCGGTCCCAAGGTGATTATTTAGCTGGAGCTTTTTACTTCTTCATTACTTTTAAACTCTCCTTCTACCATTAAATATAAAATATAAGTACCATTAATTGCTTGCCTTGGACAACTTACCAAATGGATGCAAAAATGCAGTTCTTTTAAGTTCAGTCATAGAATAATGTAAAGTAAAACCACAAGCCATAAATGAAAGAATCATCACTTCTAGGGTATAACAATATATGATTCTTGCCCTTCGACTCGTCAGGCTAGTTTCAGAAAAAGCACTGGAGGCTGCTTTTCTGCCAGTTCCTAGTAGGACATTGTCTGTTTTACAGAGTATCTGTGCAACAAGCCTGCAGATCATCTGCCCAATCAATTATTTTTGAAGGTTCCCAGCATTGACTTATTTTGAGCCTGACATTAACACCTTCAAAAACGAATGGCTAATTTGGAAGTAGCTTGATGATAACCAGCTGTGAATAATAATAATAACAATCGTCAAGTCATCTTAAAGCAGAACTCTCAGGCATTTTTCTAAAAGCCTGACTTTTTTTTCCAAATAGTATGTTTTCTCACCTCTACATGTTCTATTTCTGATCAGAGTCTGATATTCAACATCATTTAGAAGTCTGATTTGGTACAACCATACTACTGTGACTAGATATAGATAACTCAACTCTCAATTTGCAATGTGGCCTTACAAATGATTTAATTTCCAAATTTTAGTATCTGCAGCCAAAGAATGGTTAATAGCACCTAATGACAGCTTGCCAAAGTGAAGTAACTGGCTTTGTATTATGTGAAAGTAATTCAGATTTCAGCTCTGCCATCTACTGGCTGTGTGGCCTTGAGCAAGCTACTTAACCTCTCTGAATCTTGGATTTTGCACAGTGTTATTGTGAAGTTTAGGACTTAAGAGGTGATATATGAGGTCACTGACTCAGTGCCTGGCACACTGCAGACACTCCACAAGTATTCTTCAACAAGTTCTCTATAAAGCACTGGAAACTAGCAAGCACTGGCCTGGAAGTACTAAATACATGACTACAAGGAAAGATCACTGAGAGTTCTCAGCAGACCACATTTATCCAAAAAGTTCACAGAGGTGGCTGGGGTCACTGATGAGTTTACCCTACGGAAAAAGAGGCAGAGTGTACAGAAAACACTTTTATCTCTGGGTTTACAACCCTGACGTATTTCCAGTGGTTATCTTTGCTGTGCATCAAAACGGCTGCTCATGTCTGTCAGATAGAGGGGGCCACAGTGCTGAGATGAGAGGATGCAACAGGTCCTGCTTTAAAAGAGCCTGGAAAGGGGAAAGAAGACTCCCAACACACAGACTGTCTAATAGCAACACAATGCAGCCTTTAGCAGTCATGTAAACCTCACCGGTCCGGGAAGCAAGTGTTTACTCCAAGCTCAAGACTGCTGAACTTTCTTGGGTTTGGTTCCTGCAAAATGAAATCCTTCCAGCTGTGAATCTTCAGAAGTGCAGATTAATTCCTTGCACTTGGCAGAATCATTAGGCGGCAAGCTCGAATGGGGGAAAGAGCTAGCACTGAAAGTTTAAGATGCAGCCCAAGAGGGATTTGAGTTGATGCCATCTCTTATTTTTATCCTTGCTCCAATCTCAGTTGTAAGTACACTTAAAGCATGGATGTAGGATTGTGTGGGATTGTGTTTTCTGCCCCGTCACATCCTATTACTAACTTTGGAAGCCCATATAAATGTCACTTTCTCCATTAAACTTCTCAGATCCTTCCAAATGAATTATCTTTGTCTTCTCTGAACTTCTCTTTACGTCACACATATGTTTCCTTACTTACAAGAGGTATGGTATAGTAAGGAAGAGCTAGGACCAAGAAGTCCGATAGTTCTGAGTTCAAATTCTGCCTCTACCATTACTTGCTATATGGTTCAAGATTGCTGAACCTTAATTACATCATCTCTAAAATGTGAGAGGAGACATCACAGATACAGAGTTATTATGAGCATTAAATAAAATCATGCATGTAAAATACTTAGCAGACCCATAGGGAATGCTCAAAATATTGTGGTGGTTATATTATCAAGGTTGTTGTTATCATTATCATTCTTATCTCTCCTACCATGACGTAAGCACACAGAGAACAGGGACAAAGTTTTATCCTGCATTGCTTTCCTTGGAGAATTTTGCTCAAAATACCTACTCAAAAATTGCTGAATGAATTTAAACTGAATATTTATGGCCATTTGTTCTAGTCGGTATGCTTTTTTTTTTTTTTTTTTTTTTTTTGCGGTATGCGGGCCTCTCACTGTTGTGGCCTCTCCCGTTGCGGAGCACAGGCTCCGGACACGCAGGCTCAGCGGCCATGGCTCACGGGCCCAGCCGCTCTGCGGCATGTGGGATCCTCCCAGACCGGGGCACGAACCCGTGTCCCCTGCATCGGCAGGCAGACTCTCAACCACTGCGCCACCAGGGAAGCCCGTCAGTATGCTTTTGGTTGTACCTGACAGAGACCATAATCAAACTAACTTAGGCAAATGGGAAATTTATGTAAACAGTACTGAATATATCTCACAGAACTGAAGGGTATCTGAACAATCAAAACCTGAGCAAGGCAGAAATGCACCTGGGTTTCAGGAACAATTGTAACCAAGCACTTGAATGTGACAGTGACTTGCTCTGAATCCCCCCCTTCCCTCTCTCTGAGCGTCCACTATAATTTCAACAGCCAATAATTGGCTTCCTTCACATAGAGAGGAAGTGGCCGCCAAGGGAACCTGAGTTTTATAAACTGTGGTTCCCATCTCCAGAGAGGAGCTGACTCTCTTCCTCTCTCCCTTTCACAGAAGTCCCAGGAGAGAATTCTTTTCGTCTAAGCTTTGGCCATGACCACTGTCTGGTCTTATGGTCAGAGTGAGGAGGCAGCGTCGTGGAATAGGAAGGCAGCTCCTGAGGAACCACATGGTTGGAGTGGGGAAAAAGCAATGCCCAAGAGAAGGAGAATGTTTTGCTGGAGGAGTGAAGGGTACAAGACAGAAGAGACCACCTAGATCACTGAACTATGATCACAGGGTACCACAGTATTCTCTAAACAAACTAAAGTTAATTCTGATATACTTTAATTAGTTTCATGTCTTCACCCACGCAGTATTTAGAGGAGTGAGGTAAAGGCTCAAGACTAATGCACCTCTAAAAAGACAGGAGCATGCAACAATAGTACTTTTCAGAGAAATAACAGTATGTGCTGAAACTTTTAACATATGATATTATCATACACATAAATCAAATAAGGCAACTTGAATGGATTGATCATTTGACTAGAACAATATGTCTGTACATGAGCTGATCCACATAACCCTGTCACCAAAATTTATAAAATAGTACAATGTTTTATACTGATAAACATTGAAAACTCACTACATTTTTCTTTTCCTTCTTATTTTTCAGAGTACGCATATCTGAATGACAGACCCGTGCCCTAGGTTTAAGCAATAGATAATTAAGAAGGAAAGGAAAGTGCAAACAAGGAAAGAAGAGGGAAAAGGATTTGATTTTTTCATAATAACAAAAGTAGTTCCTCATTTTTTATTCCACCCAAAATAAATATATCAAATAAACCATACTACGGATCAGACAATAGTACCCATGACCTCCTTTCAATAAATGACTTGGACCTCACCACATAATCAGGCACTTTTGATATGACATTTTAAGACCAAGCGAAGAGAAACCAACCTTTATCAAGAAAGTAACAGAAACAAAGGAGTACCTGTTGTCATTGAAATTGAATGACATTCTATTCAACAGCTATTTAGCACCTAAAGTTTTGGCTTGTCCTAATTTGTAGGCCAGTGGTAATCCCAGCTTGCCTGGTATATCAGAGTCTTGGCAGGAAAAAGGTGGCACCCTCAAATTGGGATATGTGCAGAAAATTTAATAAATGGACTATTTCCTATTTATAAGCAGGAAATAGAGAAACTATGAGGAAGAATGCAGTAACCCAGGGCTGGTGATAACAGTGTACTGTCACTCCCCTAGGTAGGCCTGAAGGGGTGGGGGGAAGTGTTGCTATTGGAACCAAATGCTGTGTGGGACAGGCACCTAACAGAGCTATGACCTCCCATTGGCCACCCTGCAGGGAGACAACTAGAGAAACACTTTTCCCCACTCCTCCCTCCATGGATCGCCTGCTGGGACTCCCACTGGGCCATGTGACTTGAAGCCAGACTGTAAGAGAGCCAGTGGATATTGTCCTTACAGATCAGCCTCCCAGGGCCTGGAGCAGGGCAAAGAAGGGGGGACAGTGGAAAGCAGCCCATCAGGGAATGGTCCCCATATACACAATGTACACACAGCCCTCTGACTGGGTCACATCAACATTTTAATTCTCACTCATTCCGATCACCCCAGCCATGCAGTAAGCGATTTTCCAGGAACTCAGAACCTCACATAACAATATGCTCCAAGTGCTAGGAGACAGTTGCAAACACTCCCTGCTTCAGCTCAGTGACTCAGCAAGAACTGTTTGGCTCTCGCCTTCCCTGGAGATCTGGGCCATCCACTGAGCATCGTTAGTGCAGCACCAGCGGCCAGGGTGCTGGGCAGCTGGCTGCTTCTGACAGCTCTTCAGGACAACGGCTTTTGCAGTATCAGGGGCAGATCCTACCCAGCCTGTGTGTTCTAGCCCCGCGTTATGGTACAAGTTTAACTGCACAGCTTCCAGGGATCAAGTCCTAACCCCTGCTCCCGGGGCGTGAGGTGTTGACAGAATTATGGCCTCTCTGCTCAGGGTTTCTGAAAATTCCCACAAGGGAACCGACCAGATTACAAATCAGGGAGTGCAGATGGGTTGTCTTACGAGTCTCAGTGTCTCCTTGCTCGGACTCCAGAGTGCCTTTTCGGAATATGAAATTAAAGCTGCGTGCCCAACATAAATTTTCTTCAGGGGAAACATTTGAATCATTATAGCAAAACTAACACATATGGTGTCAAACTACAGAACAACTTGCCTCGAGCATCAGTATTTGCTTCATTTTGTAAGAATCTAGAATCAGCTTTGCTTCCCTCCCTTCCAGCAACCTTGTCAGCTGAATTCACACTAAACGTTAAGAGATCAGAATATTCATTTCCAAATGAACATTATGGATAACTCAACAATAAAGTCAGTTCACCACTGGGGTCACAATTCAGATAAAACACTCTACTCAAAAAGAAAGAAAAAAAGACAAGGAAACACACATCTGACTATGATTCACAAAGCATGCAGTCTGGTTTCTTCACCCCTCACAGCGATCACGTGAGGCAGCAGCCAGGTGTTATTATCGTTCCCATTTTAAGGCGAGATTAATTGACACTTGTCAGCATCATGGGGTTTTCAAGTGGCAGTGCCTCACTTGGAGCCCAAGTGTTTGACTGTGAATGTCGTGATCTGTCGGCTGTCTCTGCTGCTTTTTATGGATTTAGAACTATTCACACTAATGCAGCATTTCCTTGGGGCAGCAGTAGCACCAAAGCCAACTCATAAATAAACAAATAAATTATTTGAGCAAATTTATGCCTTCATTGTTTAGACCTGTTTACTACTTAATATCACCAAAACAAAATAAAAATGCTTTATACCCTCTGAATATTTTGCCTCTATTATACTGAACATTCTGATATTTGAGAACAGGCATCCATGGTTATTAATACCATGTGGATAATACATTTCAATGGTATAGTGGAGTATGTTTTATTCTTTGCCTTTGTCAGAGAATGACTTAATAAGAGAGCTCAGTTTGATTGCAGTTGTGTGATTTTCCTCAATGATGTGGGCATTGAATTTTTCAGCATAGTCAGAACTTCCAACCCTTGAAAACCCTAACCAAGAGTCCTAGAGAAACTTCAGGGTTTGCTCAGACTCTGAGAATGTAATTCCAATGCGCATTACTGGATGAGAAAATATGTATGTTATCACCTGCACAGTGCCTGCAACAAAGAAGGCCCTTAGCTGGAAATGAATCTGAATACTGTATCAGGGTTTTCTTGGCTGGTCAACATACTATTTTGCATCATATCCAGAGAAGAGAAAAAATAGTGCTTTATTCTTTATCTCTTTACTTTAAAAGGCTATCATCTTTATTAAGATATAGTGGCTTGGGAAGGGAATATATGTTTCAATAATAATATAATAACAAAATGAATAACAACAGCAATGTGTGGGCAAAGCACAAATTCAGTAGAGGTAGATTCATCTTTCAGGATTGCTTCTTATTCCTTATAAATTTATCAGACACTAAAGCGTCTGAATTTATGAGTAAATGTGTGATTTAGTCTGCACATAATTTAGAATGAAGAAAATGTTACTTTACAATCTTTCCTCAATGATGAGGGTTCAACAGGGGAACTGGCTCATTTTGTTACACAATTCTATTTCTATAATGATACCAGTCGTGCCTCTATGATCAATGCTGAAGTCTCTTTCTTGGTCTTCTCCCTTGTGGTTCAAGGCACGTGCTATAACTCAGAATATATATATATACACACACACACACACATGTAATGCTGTAAGATTACGTGACTTAAGCACATGAGCTCTAAGAGAAATCATTGATCCTGTTTCACTCTGTGAGAAATTTAGAGACCCATGACAGTCCTATTTTTCATAACCCTCTCCTTTCTGCTGGTTGAACAGGCCTGCACAGTTTTGTTTTGTTTTGTTTTTTTCCAGTAGCCTTTTGGCACCATGCTCTGTGAAGGTGAAATATCCCTACATGTCCTTCAAAGAAAATTCTTTTCCCAATAATTTCCTATTGAAATTGATTGGCTCCTTAAGTTGGCTTATTGCATTTTTCTTTCTAGGGTTTTTTTTCAATTCAAGCTCTGCACCCTTCACATTTTGTTTTCCATCTTATTTTTGTAACTGCTCCACTGTTTCCAACCTTATCTGCTTGCTAAATAGGCTGATCTTTTCTACTTGGAAGGAAAGAGTATGAGGAAAAAAAATTCAATGGGAAATGGTATCCCAGACAATAAACAGAAGCAATTAATTGAGGTAATCAATTATACTAGTATTTTGATCCTTGAAAAATAGTGGGGTTTAACTGATAGTCACCCACATGGACCAAACAGGCAGGACAACAGGTCTTCCCATCCTATTTCTGCCAGAACCAGTCTGTTTTAGCTGTTACCCACGGCTTCAAAAAGTTAGCACATTTAGGGCTTCCCTGGTGGCGCAGTGGTTGAGTGTCCGCCTGCCGATGCAGGGGACGCGGGTTCGTGCCCCGGTCCGGGAGGGTCCCACATGCCACGGAGCGGCTGGGCCCGTGAGCCATGGCCGCTGGGCCTGCGCGTCCGGAGCCTGTGCTCCGCAACGGGAGAGGCCACAACAGTGAGAGGCCCGCGTACCGCAAAAAAAAAAAAAAAGTTAGCACATTTAGAAAATATACACAACAAATGGCTGATCTACAGTAGGTCGCATCACTATCACTTGCACATGGTCTCTTCATCCATCTCCTCTTCCTCCTTCTCACCCAGGACCTCCAGTATTCCACATCTCGGTAAGTGGCACCATTGCCCATCCAGCCAGAATCCTCGGAGTCATCCCTGACCTCTCATAGCCCTCCCCCCATCACCATCTAATCACCAAGCCCTATGCATGCTGCTTCTTTTATATCTTTTCAAAATGTCCAGTTTTCTCCACTACTATCACCTAAGTCTGAGTGGGCACCATCCTCCCGTGACTAGACTATGGTAGTAGCTGCATCCACAGCTGCCCCCTTGTTTTCTAGTAATGGTCTAAAGCAAAATTCTTGACACACTGCTCCCATGCTTAAAACCCTTAAACAGCCTTTTTACCCTCTTTCTCCATTGTCACTTGCAATTTGAAAACAAAAAACAAAGAAGGAGGATTTGTACTTATTTCAGAAATTGGAGGTGAACTGAGTAAATATGAATTGGTATGGTAGGTATATTGGGCCAGAAGAGACAGAAATCCTGTTAAGAAGGAGGAGGGTGAGGCAGCATAAAAATGAATCAAGAAGCTGAATTCAAGGCTGAGAAGAAGAAAAAAAGGCATCCAGAATTCAGTCTGGACCCAGAAGTCCGGATTAACGGAGAAGAACGGAGGGCTCCAGAAAGCACATCACAAAGACAGAAAATGGAATAGATGGATTATACAAAATGTATGACCATGTTGAAAGCTCTGAGGAAGAAATAGTAATAGCTTTTTAAAGAAAACAGCAAAATGAAGCAGTTGTTGATACTGGGAAGAACAGCATTATGCAAAAATTAAATGCAACTGTAAAACAATATTATGTTTCAGATGTAAACAACATGAAATACTCATGAGATAAAAACTCTGAATAATGATTTAACCAAGAATTGTGACTGTCCATAGTAGGAGGATGGGTGAACAGATGTAGGTGAATAGGCCCTCATCCACCATACTTGGAAATCAGTAGATAATGCCCCAAAAGAAAAAAATTTTAAATTATATTTTAAATATGGTATTTTAAAATATGAAAGTAAATATGGAACAGAAAACTGAAAATAATTTTATTTGCCCCTGGAGGATTGTGGTTGGGGGATGGGAAGAAAAAGGACTTCAGGATTTCGTTGAACATTGTGGCACAATTTGGGTTTTTAAATTGTGGTCATATATCATTTTTAAGGAAATGTTTATATATATTTACAATGCTAGAAATAGTAGAACACACCACTAAAACATTAACCAAAGAAATCAATACTAATATCAGGCAAAACAGAGTTTTAGGAAAAAAATATTATTAGAAAAAGGAAAGTCTTATTCAATGATAAAAGGAACAAATTTATTAGAATTCTGTACTTGTATCCCTCTAATAACATTCATTCAGGATGTAGACAGTGAAATTTGACAGAATTACATGAAGAAATAAAAATCTACACGCGAAGGGGGAACTTCAAGTTGGCGGAGGAGTGAGTAAGACATGGAGATCACCTTCCTCCCCACAAATACATCTACATGTGGAACAACTCCTGCAGAACACCTACTGAATGCTGGCAGAAGACCTCAGACCTCCCGAAAGGCAAGAAACTCCCCACGTACCTGGGTAGGGGAAAAGAAAAGACAGAGACAAAAGAATAGGGATGGGACCTGCACCAGTGGGAGGGAGCTGTGAGGAGGAAAGGTTTCCACACACTAGGAAGCCCCTTCGCGGGCTGAGACTGCGGGTGGTGGAGGGGGAAGCTTCGGAGCCGCGGAGAATAGCGCAGAAACAGGGGTGCGAAGGGCAAAGCGGGGAGATTCCCGCACAGAGGATCGGGGCCGACCGGCACTCACCAGCCTGAGGGGCTTGTCTGCTCACCCGCTGGGGTGGGCGGGGGCTGGGAGCTGAGGCTCGGGCTTCAGAGGTCAGACCCCAGGGAGAGGACTGGGGTTGGCTGCGTAAACACGGCCTGAAGGGGGATAGTGCGCCACAGCTAGACAGGAGGGAGTTGGAGGAAAAGTCTGGACCTGCCGAAGAGGTAAGAGACTTTTTCTTCCCTCTTTGTTTCCTGGTGCGTGAGGAGAGGGATTCAGAGCACTGCCTAAACGAGCTCCAAAGATGGGCGCGAGCCGCGGCTATCAGCGCGGACCCCAGAGACGGGCATGAGATGCTAAGGCTGCTGCTGCCGCCACCAAGAAGCCTGTGTGCGAGCACAGGTCACTATCCACACCTCCCCTCCCGGGAGCCTGTGCAGTGTGCCACTGCCAGGGTCCCGGGATCCAGGGACAACTCCCCGGGGAGAACGCACGGTGCCCTGAGGCGCACGTCATGCTGGCCTCTGCCGCCACAGGCTCACCCCGCATTCCGTGCCCCTCCCTCCCCCCGGGCTGAGTGAGCCAAAGCCCCCAAATCAGCTGCTCCTTTAACCCCCTCCTGTCTGGGCGAAGAACAGATGCCCTCAGGCAACCTACATGCAGAGGCAGGGCCAAATCCAAAGCTGAACCCCAGGAGCTGTGCAAACAAAGAGAAAGGGAAATTTCTCCGTGCAGCCTCAGGAAGGGGATTAAGTCTCCATAATCAACTTGATGTACCCTGCATCTGTGGAATACATGAATAGACAACGAATCATCCCAAAATTGAGGTGGTGGACTTTGGGAGCAACTGTAGACTTGGGGTTTGCTTTCTGCATCTAATTTGTTTCTGGTTTTATGTTTATCTTAGTTTAGTATTTAAAGCTTATTATCATTGGTAGATTTGTTTATTGATTTGGTTGCTCTCTTCCTTTTTTTATACATACATATATATTTTTTTCCTTTTTCTCTTTCTGTGAGTATGTATGCTTCTTTGTGTGATTTTGTCTATATAGCTTTGCTTTTAACATTTGTCCTAGGGTTCTGTCTGTCCATTTTTTTTTTAGCATAGTTTTTTAGTGCTTGTTATCATTGGTGGATTTGTTTATTGATTTGGTTGCTCTCTTCTTTCTTTTTTTTTATTTTAATAACATGTGGTTTTATTTTTTATTTTAATAACTTTTTTCTTTTTTTTTCTCCCTTTTCTTCTGACCCGTGTGGCTGACAGGGTGTCGGTGCTTCAGCCGGGTGTCAGGCCTGAGCCTCTGAGGTGGGAGAGCTGAGTTCAGGACATTGGACCACCAGAGACCTCCCGGCCCCATGTAAAATCAGTCGGCGAGAGATCTCGCAGAGATCTCCGTCTCAACGCTAACACCCAGCTCCCACTCAACGACCAGCAAGCTCAAGTGCTAGACACCCCATGCCAAACAACTAGCAAGACAGGAATATACACCCACCCATTAGCAGAGAGGCTGCCTAAAATCATAATAAGTTCACAGACACCCCAAAACACAATACCGGACTTGGTCCTTGCCACCAGAAGGACAAGATCCAGCCTTATGGACCAGAACACAGGCACCAGTCCCCTCCACCAGGAAGTCTACACAGCCCACTGAACCAACCTTACCCACTGGGGGCAGACACCAAAAACAATGGGAACTATGAACCTACAGCCTGTGAAAAGGAGACACCAAACACAGTAAGTTAAGCAAAATGAGAAGACAGAGAAATATGCAGCAGATGAAGGAGCAAGGTAAAAACCCACCAGACCAAACAAATGAAGAGGAAATAGGCAGTCTACCTGAAAAAGAATTCAGAGGAATGATAGTAAAGATGATCCAAAATCTTGGAAATAGAATGGAGAAAATACAAGAAACATTTAACAAGGACCTAGAGAAACTAAAGAGCAAACAAACAATGATGAACAACACAGTAAATGAAATCTACAATTCCCTAGAAGGAATCAATAGCAGAATAACTGAGGCAGAAGAATGGATAAGTGACCTGGAAGATAAAATAGTGGAAATAACTACCACAGAACAGAATGAACCAAAAACAATGAAAAGAATTGAGGACAGTCTCAGAGACCTCTGGGACAACATTAAATGCACCAACATTCATATTACAGGGGTCCCAGAAGAAAAAGAGAAAAAGTAAAGGTCTGAGAAAATATTTGGAGATTATAGTTGAAAACTACCCTAATAAGGGACAGGAGATAGTCAATCGAGTCCAGGAAGGGCAGAGAGTCCCATACAGGATAAATCCAAGGAGAAACATGCCAACACACATATTAATCAAACTATCAAAAATTAAATACAAAGAAAAAATATTAAAAGCAGCAAGGGAAAGGCAACAAATAACATACATGAGAATTTCCATAAGGTTAACAGCTCATCTTTCAGCAGAAACTCTGCAAGCCAGAAGGGTGTGGCAGGACATATGTAAAGTGATGAAAGGGAAAAAGCTACAACCAAGATTACTCTACCCAGCATGGATCTCATTCAGATTCGACTGAGAAATTAAAACCTTTACAGACAAACAAAAGCTAAGAGAATTCAGCACCACCAAACCAGCTTTACAACAAATGCTAAAGGAACTTCTCTAGGCACGAAACACAAGAGAAGGAAAAGACCTACAATAACGAACACAAAACAATTAAGAAAATGGTCATAGGGACATACATATTGATAATTAACTTAAATTACCGTAAATGGATTAAATGCTCCAACCAAAAGACAGACTGGCTGAATGGACACAAAAACAAGACCCGTATATATGCTGTCTACAAGAAACTCACTTCAGACCTAGGGACACATAGAGACTGAAAGTGAGGGGATGGAAAAAGATATTCCATGCCAATGGAAATCAAAAGAAAGCCGGAATAGCATTACTCATATCAGATAAAAAAGACTTTAAAATAAAGACTGTTATAAGAGACAAGGAAGGACACTACAAAATGATCAAGGGATCAATCCAAGAAGAAGATACAACAATGGTAAATATTTATGTACCCAACATTGGAGTACCTCAGTACATAAGGCAAATGCTAGCAGCCATAAAAGGGGAAATCAACAGTAACACAATACTAGTAGGGGACTTTAACACCCCACTTTCACCAATGGACAGATCTTCCAAAATGAAAATAAGTAAGGAAACACAAGCTTTAAATGATACATTACACAAGATGGACTTAATGGATATTTATAGGACATTCCATCCAAAAACAACAGAATACACTTTCTTCTCAATTGCTCATGGAACATTCTCCAGGATAGATTATGCCTTGGGTCACAAATCAAGCCTTGGTAAATTTAAGAAAATTGAAAACGTATCAAGTATCTTTTCTGACCACAACGCTGTAAGACTAGATCAATTACAGGAAAAAAACTGTAAAAAATACAAACATATGGAGGCTAAACAATACACTACTAAATAACCAAGAGATCGCTGAGGAAATCAAAAATACCTAGAAACAAATGACAATGAAAACACGACGGCCCAAAACCTATGCGATGCAGCAAAAGCAGTTCTAAGAGGGAAGTTTAGAGCAACACAATCCTACCTCAAGACACAAGAAACATATCAAACAACCTAACCTTGCACCTAAAGCAATTAGAGAGAGAAGAACAAAAAAACCCAAAGTTAGCAGAAGGAAAGAAATCATAAAAATCAGATCAGAAATAAATGAAAAATAAATGAAGGAAATGACAGCAAACATCAGTAAAACCAAAAGCTTGTTCTTTGAGAAGATAAACAAAATTGATAAACCATTAGCCAGACTCATCAAGCAAAAAAGGGAGAAGACTCAAATCAGTAGAATTAGAAATGAAAAAGGAGAAGTAAAAAATGACACTGCAGAAATACAAGGGTTCATGAGAGACTACTACAAGCAACTATATGCCAATAAAATGGACAACCTGGAAGAAATGGACAAATTCTTAGAAAAGATAAACCTTCCAAGACCGAACCAGGAAGAAATAGAAAATATTAAGCGACCCATCACAAGCACTGAAATTGAAACTGTGATTAAAAATCTTCCAACAAAATAAAGCCCAGGACCAGATGGCTTCACAGGTGAATTCCATCAAATATTTAGAGAAGAGCTATCACCTATCCTTCTCAAACTCTTCCAAAATATAGCAGAGGGAGGAATACTCCCAAACTGATTCTACGAGGCCACCATCACCCTGATACCAAAACCTGACAAGGATGTCACAAAGAAAGAAAACTACAGGCCAATATCACTGATGAACATAGATGCAAAAATCCTCAACAAAATACTAGCAAACAGAATCCAACAGCACATTAAAAGGATCATACACCACGATCAAGTGGGGTTTATCCAGGAACGCAAGGATTCTTCAGTATACACAAATCAATCAATGTGATAAACCATATTAACAAACTGAAGAATAAAAACCATATGATCATCTCAATAGATGCTGAAAAAGTTTTCGACAAAATTCAACACCCATTTATGATAAAACCCCTCCAGAAAGTAGGCACACAGGGAACTTACCTCAACATAATAAAGGCCATATATGACAAACCCACAGCTAATATCATTCTCAACGGTGAAAAACTGAAACCATTTCCACTAAGAGCAGGAACAAGACAAGATTGCCCACTCTCACCACTATTATTCAACATAGTGTTGGAAGTTTTAGCCACAGCAATCATAGAAGAAAAAGAAATAAAAGGAATCCAAATCTGAAAAGAAAATGTAAAGCTGTCACTGTTTTCAGTTGACATGATACTGCACACAGAGAATCCTAAAGATGCGACCATAAAACTACTAGGAGGAATCAATGAATTTGGTAAAGTAGCAGGATACAAAATTAATGCACAGAAATTTCTCACATTCCTATACACTAATGATGGAAAATCTGAAAGAGAAATTAAGGAAACATTCTCATTTACCACTGCAACAAAAGGAATAAAATACCTAGGAATAAACCTACCTAAGGAGAAAAAAGACCTGTATGCAGCAAACTATAAGTCACTGGTGAAAGAAATTAAAGATGATACAAACAGATGGAGAGATATACCGTGTTCTTGGATTGGAAGACTCAACATTGTGAAAATGATTATACTACCCAAAGCAATCTACAGATTCAATGCAATCCCTATCAAACTACCAATGGCATTTTTCACAGAACTAGAACAAAAAATTTCACAATTTGTTTGGAAACACAAAAGACCCCGAATAGCCAAAGCAATATTGAGAAAGAAAAACGGAGCTGGAGGAATCAGGCTCCCAGACTTCAGACTATACTACAAAGCTACAGTAATCAAGACAGTATGGTACTGGCACAAACACAGAAATAGAGATCAATGGAACAGGACACAAAGCCCAGAGATAAACCCACACACTTATGGTCACCTTATCTTTGATAAAGAAGGCAAGAATATACAATGGAGAAAAGACAGTCTATTCAATAAGTGGTGCTGGGAAAACTTTACAGCTACATGTAAAAGAATGAAATTAGAACACTCCCTAACACCATACACAAAAATAAATTCAAAATGGATTAGAGACCTAAATGTAAGGCCAGACACTATAAAACTCTTAGAAGAAAACAGAGGCAGAATACTTTATGACATTAATCACAGCAAGATCCTTTTTGACCCATCTCCTAGAGAAATGGAAATAAAAACAAAAATAAACAAATGGGACCTAATGAAACGTAAAGTCTTTTGCACAGGAAAGAAACCATAAACATGACAAAAAGACAACCCTCAGAATGGGAGAAGATGTTTGCAAATGAAGCAACTGACAAAGGATTAATCTCCAAAATTTACAAGCAGCTCATGCAGCTCAATATTAAAAAAAGAAACAACCCAATCCAAACATGGGCAGAAAACCTAAATAGACATTTCTTCAAAGAAGATATACAGATTGCCAACGAACACATGAAAGGATGCTCAATATCACTAGTCATTAGAGAAACGCAAATCAAGACTACCATGAGGTATCACCTCACACCGGTAAGAATGGGCATCATCAGAAAATGTATAAACAACAAATGCTGGAGAGGGTGTGGAGAAAAGGGAACCCTCTTGCACTGTTGGTGGGAATGTAAATTGATACAGCCACTATGGAGAACAGTATGGAGGTTCCTTAAAAAACTAAAAATAGAACTACCATACGACCCAGCAATCCCACTACTGGGCATCTACCCTGAGAAAACCATAATTCAAAAAGAGTCATGTACCACAATGTTCACTGCAGCTGTATTTACAATAGCCAGGACATGGAAGCAACCTAAGTGTCCATCGACAGATGAATGGATAAAGAAGATGTGGTACATATATACAATGGAATATTAGCCATAAAAAGAAATGAAATTGAATTATTTGTAGTGAGGTGGATGGACCTAGAGTCACACATAGTGAAGTAAGTCAGAAAGAGAAAAACAAATACCATATGCCGACACATATATATGGAATCTAAAAAAAAAAAAAAGCCAGAAAGGTTCTGAAGAACCTAGCAGCAGGACAGGAATAAAGATGCAGACGTAGAGAATGCTCTTGAGGACACGGGGAGGGGTAAGGGTAAACTGGGACAAAGTGAGAGAGTGGCATGGATATGTATATACTACCAAATGTAAAATAGATGGCTAGTGGGAAGCAGCCGCAACGCACAGGGAGATCAGCTCAGTGCTTTCTGACCACCTATAGGGGTGGGATAGGGAGGGTCGGTGGGAGATGCAAGAGGGAGGAGATATGGGATTATATGTATATGTATAGATGATTCACTTTGTTATAAAGCAGAAACTAACACACCACTGTAAAGCAATTATACTCCAATAAAGATGTTAAAAAAAAATCTACAAGCACTTTGGAAGAGGAAAGGGGCAAAGAAATGTGTACAGTTAGCTTGCAATCCAGCAGTTTTAGTCCAGAGTATTTACCTGTGAGAAATGTTTTATAAATGATTACCCACATTATACTTACTTATGTTAGCCAAAAATTAGAAAAAGGCCAATGTCCATCCATCAACGAGTGGATAAACAAATTGTGGTATAGTCATAAATGGAAACAAAATGGAGGTAACTACTGACCACTTTACATTAATAAACTAAAAAATCATTCTTAGTAAAAAAAAAAAAAACCAAAAATATCACATAGTTTATAATACATTTACTTGAGATTACAGAATGAACGAAATTAATCTATAGTAACAGAAAGCATATTACTGGTTTCCTGGAAACGCAGTGGAGGTGGGAAGACGAAGCACTGACAGCAAAGGGACACAGGGGAATTTGGGGGTGACAGAAATGTTCTATGGCTTGACTGGAATGGTTACAGAGGTACATACATTCGTCGAGATTCATTCATATACCTAGATCCCTTTTTATAACATAAATTATGGTTCAATAAATGTGGCTTTTAAGTATTTAAAGGAAGAGCTGTGTCTTTCTATAGCAGTTTGGGCTGTTGTAACAAAACACCATGCACTGGATGGCTTAAACAACAAACATTTGTTTCTCACAGTTCTGGTGGCTGAAAAGTCCAAGATCAAGGTGCTAGCAGATTTAATGTCTGGTGAAGGCCATCTTCCTGGTTTGCAGAGACAGCCTCCAGCCATCTTGCTGTATATTTTTACTTGGTGGGAGGGGGAGAGAGAGAGAGAGAGAGAGCAAAAGCTCTCTGGCCTCTTCTTATAAAGGCACTAATCCCATCATGGAGGCTCCACCCTTCATGACTTCATCTAAACCTAATTGTCTCCCAAAGGTTCCACCTCCAAATACTATCGCATTGCAGATTAGTGCCTCAACCCGAATTTGAGGGGACACAAACATTCAGTCCACAGCAACAGGAGGCCTTTCAAAGGGCCTCCAACCTAGGGCCTGGGAACCTGTACCACATTTGTTGGCAGTGGGGATGCTGCTTTGCAAAATCAGTGAAAAAAGTGTAAGTGCCAACAGAAAGGGAGAGAACACTTTCTTCCTGTGAGTGGTGGCAACCTGAGAGTGGTGATGACACAAAATTCACCCATGTGATCTTGCTGAGATGAGAGAAGCAGCAGGAGCCAGTCAAGGCCACCAAGCAGTGCATGTTGGCACCAGCAGCAAGAGTAAAATTTAATTAGCTTCTGAAAGTGTTGCTGGAGGTTCCACTGAATTAGTTATATTTTATTACTATAATGAATATAATATAAACCTTTAATATTCTCTCCCCCATCCTAAAGCTGACATGTTCCGGGGAAAGTGAATGTACATTTGTTTTACGGTGTTGTAACAGTACCAGGAAAACACATGAATGACTGTAGAGACTTAACTGCTCTTAACCTCAGTTCTTTTTTAAAAATGAAAACATTAGTCTAGGTGATTTCCAAGGTCTCTTTTAACTTTATATTCTAAGGCATAGTTCTTTTCCTTAAAACTATGGGAGGAAATGACATAAAACACTTATAATAATAAAAAATAAGTAAATCATCAGTACTTACATACACAGAAAACTCAAGATAATCAATTTTAACTATTAAAATAATATATCAAATTATTATTAATAAATAATATAATAATATATTAAATGAGATTTCAATAGAGTGGAGGGAAACAAGATAATTATATTTATCTATCTCATCTCTCTATCTAAGAAATCTATATGATTCTTGTACACCAGCAACAGCAGTATAGTAACTATGAGGTCATAAGAATTTTAAAATTATATTTAAAATAAGAGAAAAAAGTATCAGTTAGCCAGGAACAACCATAACAAGAAATTCGCAAAATCGCACAGAGAGCTGTAAACTTTCCAGAGAACTACAAAAAATTTGAGAAAATAGAAGGAGAGTCATAAAAATACTCCTGGATGGAAAGACTGATTTGAACTGTTCTCACATCTCCTTTTAGCTATCACTCTCTTCTGTTCTTCGCTTAATAGTCATAATTTTTAGAGTTGTCAACAGTGTCCATCTCCATTTCCTTCCTTCCCATTTACTCTCCAGTTCACTACAATCTGTCTTGTTCCTCTATCTAGGCCACCAAAACTGTTCCCTTCAAGGCAACATACTTGTTGCTAAAGCCAAGGACAATCTTACAGTCTTTATCACAGGATGTTACTGATTATCACAGGAGTATCTGACAATATCATCAGTCCCCTTTTCTAAGAAACAATCTTCCCTCTACTTCTAAGACACCACACTCTCCCGTTTCTCTGCCCTCCCTCTGGCGGCTTGTTCTGTCTCATTTTGTGGCTCTCCATCCTCTGCTTGCATCTTCAATCTTCATGTTCTTTGGATCCTCTGCTATTTTCACTCTGTGGACCCTGCCTGGGAGATCACATTCAGTCTTATAGCTTAATCCACTCTTTAAATACTGAACACACCCAAATCTGCACTCCAGATCATCTCACTCTAATCCAGACTTCAACAGCCTATTGGACATGTAGTTTTGGGTGTACCACACACATCTCAAACTTGACATATACAAAAAATATCATCTCCCATGTCTTACTCATCTTTCTTGCATTCCCTCTCAGTGAATGGAATCAATGTGTACCCAATGGCCCTGTGGTGTCAGCTCTGATTCTTCCCACCTTCTTATTTTACATGTCTAATCAATTACCAAATTCTGTTAATTTTACCTCCCAAATATCATCCAAATATACCACCTTTGTCAAATCCATCCAAATCTTTTTATTTGTGGTGCCAATATCCTAGCTCATACCTGCATCATTTTTCTTCTGATTTATTAGAACAACTGATTTTCCTGCCACAATTTTTTTGCATCCACTCCAACTGATCCTCCATATTGCAGCCAGACAGATCTTACTTGTATGTGAATCTGGTGAAGTCACTCTTTTTTTTTTTAATTAATTAATTTACTTTTGGCTGCGTTGGGTCTTTGTTGCTGTGCGTGGGCTTTCTTTTTAGTTGCGGTGAGCGGGGTCTATTCTTCATTGCCATGCACGGGCCTCCATTGCAGTGGCCTCTCTCGTCTTGGAGCACCGGCTCTAGGTGCGTGGGCTCTAGAGTGCAGGCTCAGTAGTTGTGGCACACAGGCCTAGCTGCTCTGCAGCACGTGGGATCTTCCTGAACCAGGGCTCCAACCCGTGTCCCCTGCCTTGGCAGGTAGATTCCTAACCACTGCGCCCCCAGGGAAGCCCCAAGTCACTCTTACCTACACCTTTTCAATGATTCCTAATGACCGTCAGGTTAAAGGCCATGCTCCTTAATGTGGTTTGCCCCCTGTTGACCAGTCAGTCCCCTGTCCAGAACCAACCTTCTGCACTCCGTTCTAGGCACACAGAAGTACTTTCAATTTCTCAAATGCATCAGGCTCTCTATTGACCTTTGGGCTTTCTAGCTGCTGTTCCATTCATCTTCAACTTCTCTCTTATATATGTGACTGCCTACTATAAACCTCAGGACTAAACTTAGATGTTCCTCCTCGAGGAGGCCTCACTGACTTCAAGGCTGGGGTAGACCCTTACCATATGTTCTCTCAATACCTTGTGCCTCTCTTCTCATTGCTCATGTTTCATTGGGTTGACATGTAAAATGTCAGTTACTCTCCAGTTTCCTGCACTAGAAACCATGAATGTGAGGGCAGGAACTATGTCCACCTAGTGCACTGCTGTATCCCCATGTCAAGCACAGTTTCTGACGTTCAATAGATGTTGAACGTAGATGTTCAATAATTAGATTTTCAGTAATTATGGGATGAAATAATTTATTAATTGTGATCTATAATAATGAAGGTAATAATATTGATACAAGAATGAAAAGATAAATGAGACTGAACGAAAGCCCAAAACAGATCCCTGGGAGACAGGAAATTTAATAAAATTTAATGAAAAGTATTACTGTTAACAAGTGGAGAAAAGTGAGAATTTCTGAGTTACTAACAGTTAGCTTTGGGGGTGAGGGGTGGAGAAAGATTTTCTAAAGTTAAAATATATGAAAAGTGCCAGAAAAAATGCATTTGATTCCATAATCATTTACATGGCTTTTAATCAAAACTATCATGAGCCAAATTAAAAGGCAAACTGAAAACTGGGGGAGGGACTTCCCTGGTGGTGCAGTGGTTAAGAATCTGCCTGCCGGTGCAGGGGACATGGGTTCAAGCCCTGGTCTGGGAAGATCCCACATGTCATGGAGCAACTAAGCCCGTGAGCCACAACTACTGAGCCTGCGCTCTAGAGCCCATGAGCCACAACTACTGAGCCCATGTGCCACAACTACTGAGCCCATGTGCCACAACTACTGAAGCCCACACCTAGAGCCTGTGCTCCACAATAGAAGTCACCGCAATGAGAAGCCCACACACCGCAATGAAGAGTAGCCCCCACTCACCGTAACTAGAGAAAGCCCACGTGCAGGAACGAAGACCCAACACAGCCAAAAACAAATAAATAAATTTATATTTTAAAAAAAGAAAAAGAAAACTGGGGGGAAAATATATTCATTAAATAGGAGAAGCAAAGGGTTAAAATTCTTTTTTAAATTGTTTCCTCAAATGTTAAGAATGATGATCCCAGATAAATCATCAAGGACATAAAGAAACTTAAAAGAAATACAAATTAATAATGAACAGCAAAAATAATTCAACTTCAGTTGTAATCAAAGAAATGCAAATTTTTTTAATGAGACGTTTTTTAACCTTAACATTGGTAAATATTTTTAATACAAAAATTCTAGGCATACAAGAGAGTGGTGAGACATTACTAGGGGAGTGAGGTGTTATAGCTGAGAGATAGACATAAAATTGCATAGGAAGTATGAGATTACCACTGTAAAATTAAGAATATACAAACACACACACAGAGGCTATAAGGAAATAAATATGTTAGATATGCTTCCCTCTAGGTTAAGAGATTGAGAGACTCATTTTTGCCTCTATATGTTTCTGTATTTCCACATTTTCTACAGTATTTATTACTTTTACCATCCAGCAAAAAAAATAAAAATAAAAATTGACTGTGAGAGATTCTGATAAAGCTAACCTGACCGTATAGAAAGCATCAAGATGGATGGAGCCAGGTGTTGATCTCTGCATTGAAAAAGGCCTCTGGGGTATAAATGTGAATGAATCCTGGAGCCCTGAAATGTGACTACAGGATGTCTTGCACTGATCGTTGGCACAATGAGGGCTCAGGAATGCTAGAGAGGCATAGGGGATGTGCCTGAAGCCCTGGTGTGGGGCCTGGAAACCACAGAGAGTGGGAAAGAGAGCACTAGGGAGCATGGAAGGGACATCGAGGGCCCTGGAATCACAGATGGAGATACAGGTTATGGGCCAGTAGACTTAGGGAACATGAGCTTCTAATATCCCACAGAGTTTCTAGAGGACTGGAGGTGAGAGGTCAAATGAGCTAGAGATGAGGCCTCTGGGTCACCATGTTACAAGCCTGTTTCAAAGTAAAAACCTGGTATTCCAGAAAATTCCTTAAAAGGGATGATGCCCCGCTCTGAAAATAAGAACACTGACTAGAGAGGGAGACTGGAGAAGAGGGGGCTTTGAGGAGTCTACGAGAAAAGAAGAGAGAGTCAAAAAGACCTCCATGTGCTCAAGAAATTTGGGGCAATCAATGGCCTTCGCCCATAGCTCTGTATTCCTACACATGACACTAGCATTAAAAAGAGCTTTAGGGAATTCCCTGGCAGTCCAGTGGTTAGGACTCCGTGCTTTCACTGCCGAGGGCCCAAGTTCGATCCCTGGTTGGGGAACTAAGAGCCCACAAAGCCATGTGACACGGTCATAAAAAAAAAAGCTTTAAAGCATAAGACAGTCGATTTTGTTAGAATTAAGTTCACTATGAATGACAGAAACCCCAAAATAACAATAGTTTAAATACTTTAGATTGTAGAGAAAAACAAATTTCTAAGTCAAAGGGCAGGCAGCCAGCGCTGGGCAGCCTATGTCTGTATCAGGGATTCAGGCTCCCTCTACCTAATGCTTCACCAAGCATTAACTCCAAGCACAATGCCACCGAGATAGCTGCCCTAGCTCCAGCCACCTTGTCTCCATGCCGGTCAGCAGTGGAGAGAAAAGGGGCAAAGAATAATAAGGGAGATTTCCAGATGCTGCTACTGGACACTTCTGCTTATAGGTCATTGGCCAGGACTCAGTCACAGGGTCACATCTCAATGCAAGAGAAGCTGAAAAATGTAGTGTTTATTCTGGGGAGCCACATGTCCAGCTCCACATTCAACTAATATTGAAGATGGTTTCTAGAAAGGGGAGATAAATAACAGTTGCCTCCAATGTAAGATTTTAATCAATGAAGTAAGAGGAATACAATATCCACAAGAGGGAACACTTTGTGCAAAGTCAAAGAGGGGTGAAGAGCATCGTGTGTCCAGGAAAACAGTGAATACCATCCACCAGATGGGGGCTGCCGAATCAACCATGTGTAAGTGTTAGGTTCAACATGCAATGCATATTTGTCTCATGGGGGGTGGGTGAGGGGCCAATGATACCACGACTTACTTACATTACTTTCTAGTCTCCTTATTTTCTGAATTTTGTATAATTTGCAACAGTTTACAAACTCATAATGTGTCGGTAGTTTGTTTTTTAAAGTACTTACTGCTACAAGTTTGTTCTCATCTCCAGAGAATTATAAAAATGACTCAAACATGTACAAGGATGCACACTTCAGACTGCTGGATATGTACTTACCCTGGATTTAAAAAAGATAGATTTGTCAGTGTTAGGTACCCACAACCAGAGAGATCTACGCAAACCTGCCTTGCCCAAGTTGGTAATTTTTGTCCTCTGCAATACTGCATCCAAGAATATAAGTAAGACAAGTGTATGACATTCAAAGGTAAGACAACTGAAGAGTCATTACAGCATGCCTGACGATCATGTCTCACAGAGCCAGAAACACAGCATTTTGTGTGAAGTACGATTGCTTCACTGCTTCATTTCCAGTAAACTTGATTTGAAACGGGAGAGATCTTTCCCTTAACCCTGTCCCTAAGCCCTGATTCCAGAAGATAAACATGACGACATTTATCTGGCCCTTGGGTGGGTCTCAAAAATTTTGGACAAATGCCTTTATATTTTGCTGCAATCAAATGTCTTGAGGAAAGTGTGGTCAGCGATGAAGTGGCAGAAAATGCAGCCCACTTGGGTCTGCAGGGTCAAGTGTTCTTATCCATAAAGCGCAGCATCAAGGTGAATTTGTGTTCCCTGTAGTAGAGACTTGGTGCTGGGAACATATTTTTCCTTGAAGAAACTACCAGACAGGCTGCAAAATCGCTATCTTTCACAGTATTCAGCTTAGAGCACCTGGAGCTAATGCTACCTCTGGGGAAAGGCTCTGGCAGAGGAAGATATGGCCAAACAGCTGGAATGAGTTACCTGCTACATGGAAAATGGCCCTGGCCTTGTTCGCACTGCAGACATCTTTACACCCCGAGTTGAAGAAGCATTATCTACAGGGACTATAATTACCATTCCTCATTGTTGTACTCTGGCATTTTCTTTTAGCACATGAACTTCCTGCATTATAATCTTTGCTCTGGAAACAGCTGGCTCAGCTCAAATAGCTTGAACACAAATGAAACCCCTGCTCACCCCTTTATAAGTTTCGTACTTGAGCATGAAATCATGGGATCAAATCCTCAACAGCCCTGGAACTTTTCTCGAGACAAAGTGTTTCTTATAAAACCCTTCGTCTTCCTTTCATAATTATGATGCAGAGGAAAAGAAGAATCTTCTTTTGAATATTTCAGCAGACATGACTCACACGATCTTCACTCATTCATGTAGCAGCCGCAACATTTCTGCCACATCCAGCTTCCCCCACCCACCCCATACACGTTTAATCGGCAAAAGCAGGGAACAGAACAGTGTGATAATGTGCTACCATTTGGGATTTTAAAAAAATAAAGGAAAACATATGTCATGATTTACATACAACTGTATCCCACCTAAGTTTTTTATATGCGATTACGATATTAAAGAACACAGATGCTGGCCGAAGTCAGTTTGAGGTAGCAGGTAGGTGATTTAAGAAACATGATTTTTCTATTTGTATAATGGTGAGGTCACTGACTCATGATTTGGAGTTGAAGGACCCAGATTTGAGTTAGGATTTGCCCTCTAGCTATATGAATATCGTCCAATTTCTAAACTCTGACCCCTAGCTTCCAGAACTAGATAAAATGGTAATAATAACAACAACAATAATAATCATGGTCAATATTATTATTATATTATTCACTCAGGATGTTTTTTAGAATTAACAGAGCATTTTGAAAATTTTAAGGCGATGTTTAACAAATTAATTAATCATACGTGCTTTCACTTTATTGGATTCTTGCCCCAATGATGAGGCAGGTCTGTCCTAGATCACCTGTTAACTTGCCTTTAATGCCTGCAGCAAAACCTCCTGCACTCGGTGGAAGACTGGCTGAGATTCATGGCATCATTTAGAGCAGATGAACAGCTTTTCTTTGCCCCACCTGGAACTTTAACTCCAGACCTTGGCTACCTCCACTAAGGAACAGAGCCAACTAGCCCAGACCACAGTGAAGCTGAAATTTCTGACCCCCTGAAAACATACCCATTTGAAGCTGAATATGCTCAAATTCATAAAGGTGGGCACCTGAGTTGGTTTAAAAATGCTTTGAATCTGGCTAAACATATTTTTGGTGAAAACCTAGTTGCAGACAAAAACACTGCCTATGAGATAAGGAAAACAGGTGAGTCCAAAGGTTGTGTCAGGTTGATTGCCTGTAACTTGAATAGAACAGTTTTCCAGAGCTGCTGCAATTTATGGACTTGTTTGCATGGACCTCAGCAAATCAGACTATTGGCATCTTTTTGTTAAATCTGCCTTAGCTTTCCAGAGCAAAAGCCATTAGGAAAAACCATTTCCCCTTCTGTTAGTTTGATTCACGCTCCAGACTCCTCTAAATGAGTAAGGGATAAAAATGTTCATTAACACTATTTTTTCTTTGCAGATCTCTCTGGTGGGTAAGTGAGGCTCTATTCCTTCCCCGACTTCAAGGAAAAAGACAACACAAAGAGCAAAAGGAACAAATGTGGGAGCAAAAGCCATATAATTAGACCTCATTTAATTATTTAACTTCTATTTTTGGAGCAAAATTTTCAGCAACATATCCTGTTTTCACTTAAGGGCAATAGGAAAGTGACAATATAGTGTAAACAGTTGACCAATCTTCAACCATCCATAAATTAGCTTCAATATTTTTGCCACATCTGGGACCTCCAGATAAATGTTTAATAGAAAAAAAGCAATGTGCAGAATAGCATGAATAATATACTATCAGTTAGGTTTAAAAAAACTATCTATAAATACACATACACACACACTATTATGAACTTAATATATCCCTGAAAATACCAGTAAGAAATTGTTTAATGTAGTTGTCTTTGTAGAAAATTTGGGCGATGAAAAGGTAAGGGTATACCTCTTTGTACTTTTGAGTATTGTACCATTTGAATATACTATCTGGTCAATAAAATAAAGTATTTTTATTGTGATATAATTGACATATATCATTACAATGATTTGATATATGTATATTTTATGAAATGATCACTACAATAAGTTTTGTTAACATCCATCACCAGGTACAGTTACAGACTTTTTTCTTGTGATGCAAACTTTTAAGGTCTACTCTCTTAGCCACTTTCAAATAAGCAATACGGTACTATTAACTATAGTCACCATGTTGTACATTACATACTCAGGACTTATTTACTTTATAACTTCAAGTTTGTACCTTTTGACCACCTTAACCCATTTTGCCCTCCCCAACCCCTCTGGCAATCACCAATCTGTTCTCTGTTTCTATGAGTTTGGTATTTTCTTTCTGTTTTTTGTTTTGTTTTAGATTTCAAGTGAGATCATACAGTATATGTCTTTCTCATCTAATTTATTTCACTTAACATAATGTCCTTAAGGTCCATCCAAGTTGTCACAAATGGAAAAAATTCCTTCTTTTTTATGGCTGAAAAATATTGCATTATGTATAGGTATATGTATATGTGTAGTGTGTGTATATATATATATATATATATATATGCCACATCTTCCTTATCCATTCATCCATCAGTGGACACTTAGGTTGTTTCCAAATCTTGGCTATTGTAAATAATGCTGCAATGAACATGGGGGTGCAGATATGTTTTTCAATAAGTCTTCATTTCCTTCAGAAAAATACCCGGCAGTGGAACTGCTGGATCACCATTTTTTTGAGGAACCTCCAGACTGTTTTCCAGTGGCTACCACCCACCAATGGTGAGCGAGGGTCCCCTTTTCTCCACCTCCTCCACAACATTTGTTACTTGTGTTCCTTTTGATGATGGCCATTCTGACTGGTGTGAGATGGTATCTCATTGTGGTTTTGATTTGCATTTCCCTGATGATTAGTGATGTTGAGCATCTTTTCATGCATCTGTTGGCCACCTGTATGTCTTCTTTGGAAAAATGTCTATTCAGATCCTCTGCCCATTTTTTTTTTTTTTTTTTTTGCGGTACGCGGGCCTCTCACCGCTGTGGCCTCTCCCGTCGCGGAGCACAGGCTCCGGACGCGCAGGCCCAGCGGCCATGGCCCACAGGCGCAGCCGCTCCGCGGCACGTGGGATCCTCCCGGACCGGGGCACGAACCCGCGTCCCCTGCATTGGCAGGCGGACTCTCAACCACTGCGCCACCAGGGAAGCCCTCTCTGCCCATTTTTTAATCCGACTGTTCATTTTCTGCTATTGAGTTGTATGCGTTCTTTACATATTTTGGATATTAATCCCTTACCAGATATATTATTTGCAAATATGTTCTCCCATTCAGTAGGTTCCTTTTTCATTTTGTTGATGATTTCCTTTGCTGTGCAGAAGTGTTTTAGTTTGATGTAGTCCCACTTGTTTATTTTTAGTTTTGGTGTCAAATCCAAAAAATCATTGCCAAGGCCACTGTCAAGGAGCTTACTGCCTATGTTTTCTTCTAGGAATTTTACAGCTTTGAGTCTTACATTCAAGTCCTTAATCCCTTGTGAGTTAATTTTTGTGTATGGTGTAAGATAATGGTTGAGTTTCACTCTTTTGCATGTGACTGTTCAGTTTCCCAAAACCATTTATTGAAGAGACTGTCCTTTCTCCATTGTATATTCTTGGTTCTTCCATCGTAAGTTAATTGACCACATATACATGGGTTTATTTCTGGCCTCTATATTCTGCTCCATCATTTTAAAATAAAATATTTTAATAAAAAGAAAAGGTTACATTACCACTAATAGAAAGTAACTGTGAAATGGAACTAATACACTGTTGTCCGTATCCTGCTCTGTATTTGTTGAAAGGGGAGATGAGTTAATGTTAAAAGAGACTTTCTCCTTCATGTACTTGGGAGTGTTGAGAAAAGAAACTGATCAAGAGAATGAGAAGACAAGCCAAAAACTGGAGGAAAATATTTGCAAAAAAACACATCAGAAAAAGTACCATTATTCAAAATATACAAAGAACTTGTAAAACTCTATTTAGAAATGAATGAAATGGGCAAAAGACCACAGAAGGTATGCATATGGCAAATACACATATTAACAGATTCTCCACATCATATGTCACCTGGGATATACAAATTAAGACAACAATGAGATACCACTGCATATCTATTAGAATGGCTGAACTTTGGAACACTGACAGCACCACATGCTGGCGAGGATGTGCAGCAACAGGAACTCTCACTCATTGCTGGTAGGAGTGCAGAATGGATACAGCCACTTCGGAAGACAGTTTGGTGATTTCTTAAAAAACTATACATCATCTTACCATATGACCCAGCAATCACACTCCTTGTTATTATCGAAAATGAAGTGAAAACATGCCCACACACACACAAAATTACACACAGATAGTTACAGCAGCTTTTTTCATAACTGCCGAAACTTAGAAGCAATCAAGACACCCTTCAGTAGGTGAATGAATAAATAAACTGTGGTAGATCCAGAAAAAGTAGTGTTATTCATCATTAAAATAAATGAGCTACCAAGCCATGAAAATGCATAGAGGAAAGTTAAGTGTATATTACTAAGTAAAAGAAGCCAATCTGAAAAGGCAACATACTGTATTATGATTCTAACTATATGACACTCTGGGAAAGGAAAAACTATGGAGACAGTGAGAAGATCAGTGGCTGCCAAGGGTTGGAAGGAAGGGAGGAGACACAGGGATGAGTAAGCAGAGCACAGGCGTTTTTTTTTTTTTTTTTTTTTTTTTTTTTGCGGTACACAGGCCTCTCACTGTTGTGGCCTCTCCCGTTGTGGAGCACAGGCTCTGGACGCGCAGGCTCAGCGGCCATGGCTCACGGGTCCAGCCGCTCTGCGGCATGTAGGATCTTCCCGGACCGGGGCACGAACCTGTGTCCCCTGCATCGGCAGGCGGACTCTCAACCACTGCGCCACCAGGGAAGCCCCAGAGCACAGGTCTTGGAGGGTAGTGAAACTTTTCTGCAACTATGTATAGTTATAAATATAAATATATACATATATTCTGAAACCCTAATGGGAGATACATGTCACTGTACATTTGTCCAAACACATAGAATGTACAAAACCAAGAGTAAACCCTACTGTAAGTTATGGACTAATATAAACTATGGGTGACAACGATGTGTCGAAGTAAGTTCATCGACTGTAACAAATGTACCACTCTGGTGTGGGATGTCGATAGCTGGAAACTTGTACGTGTGCAGGAACAGAGATTATGTTGGAACTCTGTACTTGCCATTCAATTTTGTTGTAAACCTAAAACTGCCCTAAAACATATATTTTATTAATTTAAAAAAAGGAAGTGAAACATTTCTAACATTCTGACTTTATGACTCAGTGGCATTTAGTCCCATGTTCACGCCCTACTTAAAATACTTAGCCTTTGGGAAACTGGTATCGAAGAAAGGGCATTCAACTTGGGTGCTTATCAGTTTCTAAATCTATTTAATCTAGTGTTAGTTCTTCTCATCCAGATTAAGAACCTTCTTGTCCACCTATCTCTCAAGAATTTAGTGAGATCAAATGTGATAATGCACATAAAAATCCTTGAAAATAATATACAGATAAAAGGAATATTATCTCTGGGATGTCTTAAAGTAAATCGTTCAAATAGTTCTTATGAAGAAAAACATTTTTGTCTCTGCTGAGTTTTTGTTTCCTCTCTTGTATCTTAAAATAAGTACTTCTAGAAGTAGGTTGAGAATGGGGAGAAGCAGAGAGTAGAAAAAGTTGTCCCTATCTCACAATGAACCCACATAGAGAACCCAATGAGTGAACACGTTTCATTCCCTGGCAGAAGCAGAACAAAGAAGGAGGGGAAACATTAAGAAGAAAGAATAGTGACTAGTTCTAGTGGCTTGTGTGACAGGACACAGGAATATCCTTAAATTTGAAAGGAGAGGAAAGGAGGCACTGAGTGCTTTAGCTAAAGAGACACAGGGCTAATCAGACATGGGCCCTGAGGCAGGATTCTGGGCTATTGCTCCTCAGGCCTTTGGTGGAGAAACCCTGACTTAAAAAAGACTTATTCTTTTATCATGAACATAATCACATTTTGAGAATCATTGCTCTGTATCCGTACAACACCACGACATATCAGCCGACCATCTCAGATGACGAAAACAACCGGTATGGCAATTTTTTTCTTAGGTTGTGTTTCATGAGATACATAGGTATTCATCAGGAAGAAAATGGAAATCCATGGTCAAATAAGAACTAGAATCTCTAGGTTAAGTAAAGTACTTATTTTATGGAAAAATGTCTCAGAGTATTTAACTAATGCACTACTCCATTTCCTAGAGGGGTATAAGTAAGCAGTGTTTTCCTAACACCTGACCCCGAGTCCCCTCTAGCCCACCAACCCTCCCTCTCCTTTATTTTTTAGTGTACAACTATATTTGCAAAACTTTGAACTAAGTATATTGAGCAACGCAGGCAGGAGCTGCCTTGGGCTATACTGCTCTGCACACCCCCAGCATATTCAATAAACGGTGGAGGAACAGATGAATAATTTGGACAAACCAGGATTAGTTCCTCGTCTACAACTGTTCTCTTAGAGACTATAATCATCGAGGCCCCTTTCAAAAGACTACACAAACACAGATCTATTGTTTCATAAACAACTTTAGGTAACAGTTAGGCAAACACACACACACACACATCATATAAACTCGTTTTCTTCCAAAAAAGAATGCACACACAGAGAGTGTCTCCCACACCAACACCATGATTTTTTTTTTATGCCAGTGCTAAGAAATGTATCATAAGAGTAAGTTAACTCAGAGCACTCCACTGGGATCTTTAGACCTCATTATTTCTCAGCATAATTAAATCTTTATTAGATTAAATTGCACTTTTTCTGGACTTCTCAATAAATTTAGTACCCAGCCAACCTTTAATGTGGTATTAGATAAGACCCCAAAAGAAATTTAAAGAAGAATAGCCCTTACCACTGCATTCAAAATTCTCAGTTTTATAGAAGAGTCCCCTCAGACATATGCTACCCACATTATCATGGCATGCCTTTCAAGGTGCTTTTTTCCAAATAAGAAAAGGAAGGAATCAATAGAATTAGCACAAGAAGGCTTTCGGCTGGCAAGGAAGTGAAAGGTAAAAATGGAAAGACTTTAAATAAGGAGGATGTGGTTTTTTGACAACCCAGACATACTGGCCCAAATTATGAAGCCAAGCAAAACAGAGGAAAATTCAGGACTGAAATTACAAGACTCTCTTTATGATGCTCAGAAAATAAGTATAATGGCCTAAACGTTGTAGGTTTCTTGTTCGTTCATCAACTACCACATACCCATACCCTCAGCCCAGCCCTTCTCTCCTCCAAAATGCTCCCACAAAGACAACCGCCCCTCCTCATGTTAATCCTGTTATGCCACGTCCGAGGGTTTCAGCGCTTGAAGGAGCAACTTAAAATTTACCCAGAATTAGTGAGCACAGAAGGCTGGTGAACACTCAGAGCACATTCTGCCTTCAACCTGACAGGGCATCATCAGGTAACTGGCACTATAGCTTTGTTGGCAAGAAAGAGTACTTTTCAATGCACACAGGTGTGGAAATAAAAGCTGTAACTGTCTCGCCAAATATGTTTCTCTTCAACAGCAATGTTAAACCAGCCAAAAACACTGCTGACAACTTTAAAATATGGGAATCAGAAATCAGCAGCGGTTTTCATTCACTGTGCAGCACAGTTGTTGATCCATCTTCCACTTGTCACTAAGTCTATCGAAGGTGATACCAGCACAACCACTTGTAAAGCCCAAATAGTCAGACAACTGGATGTGTCTGTGTAAGGAAGTGAAAATAACTAGTGTTATCTCTCTTTTTTCCTATGAATTGGCAGATGGGCTTTCCTAGTATTCAGTGATCATCCCTGTTGTTGGATTGCCACCTCGTATTGAAATGTGTTTTCTGCACACCACAAACCTCTTGAGGGAGAGGATCGTGTCTTAGTCTTCCCTCGTATCCCCTAAGTACACAGCATAATGCTGGACATGTAATAGAAACTTGGAGAGTATTTGCTGAGCCGACCTAAACTGACCTGAACTTGTTCTTCAAACAGGTAGAAGCAGACCGCCTCTCATGTACGCACCTGGAGGCTCCTTCCAGAAGAAGGTTGTTCCCTGTTTGACAGGGTGCAAGTGATAGGAGATCACAGCTTAGCCTGTTGCATGAGACAACTTGTGACGTCCACGTGCTGGGGATCCACCTAGCAGAAGTCAAGCCCTCAGAGCCTTCTTACAGAAAAAGTCACTCTCAGATTCCACCCCACTACACAAACCCACTTCATCCTCAGTAAACCCTGCCAGTACTTGGCTTTTCTCTAGAAGCAAATTTTACAGAAGAGGTTGAGGCAACCAGTGAAACCGCTTGCTGAGCTCTGGCTCATTTTCTTATCTGATCCAAGAGTTTACTGAATAAACTTGCACACCAGTGAGTTGAAAATGATAGTAGTTATGCTTGCAAGACATTCAGTCCTCTTTAGAAGAGAGAAGCTCCTTTCTAAAGGTTGGAATTTTAGAGTTAGATTTTTATATAGTTTGGTACAATTCACTAATGTTCTAGACAGGAGGATGTTTATCCAATCCCAAAGTCTGTCTTTTTTTATAACATAAGTGCACCTTTTTACCATTTATGGCAACACTTCTAAAACTCAAGAAATGAACAGATTGATTCCCTGTAAAGAAAAAACACATTTCCCCTTAAGCCCCTTGTGTTAGCTTAATTTTATTTGAATGTTACTCAAACGCATACAACCTTAAACTTAACAGGTATAAAAGCCCTTATGCTCATAGTTCTTGGACAGCTGAAAAATGTTTAAAATTAAATACAGACAAAAGTTTGAGCCAGTAAACTTTTAATTAGCAATCTTAATTTGATGTGATGGATAATAGTGTGTTGCTGAGAGTTCATCACTCCTTGCAGTCTGAACTCAGAATCTGTATCTATGGTACAGGTCCTTTCAAGTTTGGCAGGCTTAAAAAGAATAGGTGCCGGGCTTCCCTGGTGGCGCAGTGGTTGAGAGTCTGCCTGCCGATGCAGGGGACGCGGGTTCGTGCCCCGGTCCGGGAAGATCCCACATGCCGCGGAGGGGCTGGGCCCGTGAGCCATGGCCGCTGAGCCTGCGCGTCCGGAGCCTGTGCTCCGCAACGGGAGAGGCCACAACAGTGAGAGGCCCGCGTACAGCAAAAAAAAAAAAACAACAAAAAAAAGAAGGTGGTGAGGAACGCTAATGACAAACTTTGACAAGGCTTACCCCCTTCTCGTTCTTTGTTTCCAGTATTTGCCAAATCACCAAATCAACTGTAAGAACCTAAGAGCTTTCCATTGAGATCCTGCCTCCATAACCCTCTTTCAATCATTCAGCGTCATTTGGCACCTACTCAGGGCAGGCACCGTGCTTCAGGAGTACCACCTGGAGCCTGCCCTTGAAAGTTCACTGTATACTTGGGGAAACAGTCACTAAACATGAAATTACTCTATCATTAGTGAAGAGCAATCAATATTGGAGATTTGTACAACATGCCATGGGTATGAGAGTGAGTGTGGGCAGTTCATCCTCTCCTTGGGACTTAGGAAATACTTACCAGAGAAGTTAATATCTGAACAAAGTTTTAAAGAATGAGTAGGAGCCAACTATACCCCAATACAAAATAAAAATTAAATAAAAAAATAAAAGATGAGTAGGAGTTATACACGTGAATGGGTAGGGACATATTATATGGCAGACGTCAGCACTCTCTTTGAAAATCAGAAGATTTGGCATCACCAGGCCCAAATTCTTACATATGGCCATAATTACTGCAACTGAGTGGGGTCTCCCATTGGATGCGGACTGTGTTGAACTCAACTTACTTCATTTATTTACATGTTTAACCCCTTAAGCAACTGAGTTTGAGATCTCTGGTCTATTGATTCCAGCTTGGGCCCACATGACCATAAAACAGTCAGTGGAGTTAGTCAACTATGTACAACTATCACTGAATTTGGTTTTCTTTTTTTAACAGAATTGCTTATTGGATATTTTGTAACCATTGATTTAACTTAAATAGATATATTTTGACCATATATACCCATTACCCAAAGTGAAGAATTAAATATTGATGATCAAAGCAGTTATGGATTATTCTATCAATTTAAGAATAAACCAGTCTTAGAGAGAGAGAGACCAAAAGCCTGTCCAAAAGCCCATGTGTTCCATCTACCCCTACATATGTCAAGTGCCACTTTCTCCCATGATATTCCATAGAGTTCTAGTTTAAATGTATGTGAATGTATGTGTGTATAGTAGTACTGAATTAAATTAGGACTCTCCTCATTCTGGTGTGATGCAGTCTGCAGTGATGTGCTGTCTGTGACAGGGCAGAGACAGACTCTCGGCAGCCCAAATTAAAACATCACGCCTCTACCAGCCATGATTCCAACTCTGCATCAGAAGGATCCCATAATCCACTGGCAGAATGACCAGACAGCAAGAGGAATCTGGGTTCCAGTTCAATACCATTCCCTGAAGTTAGATCTGAAGTAACATGCATCTGAAAACATTTGAGCAGCTGTCTACAGAGGAAACGGGGTGTGTGTGTGTGTGTGTGTGTGTGTGTGTGTATCAGATATATAACTTAGAATTTAGACTGTCTCCTTATAAAAAAAGATCAGATGGATGTGCTAAAAGCACTCCCATAGAACAACATTCCTGTGAAGATCTTATAAAAGTTCTAATATCTGAAGAGAGCAGCAAAGCTTGCTAAATTTGGGTTTGCTCGGCTCTGTTTCCTGATGAGGTCTGGTTATACAAACAGTCTGATTTACATGGCTGACGTCAATATACTCTCAGAGTTGAATAACATGCACTAAATCTACTATCACACTTTCATTCCAGAATCAACACAATGAATCTCCTCGTTCCTTGTTGCTTTACTTACTTTAAAAAAAAAAAAAAAAAAGTAGTTCTTTCATGGAGGAAAAAGATTAGAGGGTGGTTTTTTAGTATTTTCTTTTTATAAGGATATAGAGAGCAAAGCAAAAAGAATGGTAGATTTAGCAGTGAGTTGAATCCAAGTAATGGCTGTGAACAGGTGTCTGGTTTTCTTTTTTAATGGCCCTAAGAATGAACATATAAAGACATAAGAAAATTAAATTAAGACCCTAAAAGACTAATTGTAAATAATGGGTTTCTTAAGGAGCAGTTTTTAAATTTTCAGAAAGGTGAGAATATGTCTGAAAATTATAGCAATTCCAGCAATTGTGCCTGATTCATTTTTCCCTGAGCTTCTTGTTTGTTCCCTGTAATATCAGTCCCAACTATGTGGCTGGTATTGCCCATCTGGATGACTTTATACAGAGCTTCGAACTCTATGGCTGCTAAATTCAACTGAAGATCAAAGTTGTGTCTACATGACCAGAGAGAGTTAGAAAAAAAATCAGCATTTTTCCAAGGCCTGTCTATGTTAGGAGAAGCAGGATCCTAAAACGCAGGCCTCACTGTTCAAGGAACTATCCTAACAATGCAGTGAACAGAACCAACTCAACAGACATCACCGTAAGAGAGACCGAGAAAAAGGTTGATTTGCATCAATTCAAGCCAGAAAAAAGGTCACACCCTGAAATCTAGTTACAGTTATTTGTAATAAAATTTAATAATGATAATAATTATTAGCTATTCCAATATATGGCTACTACTACTAATTTTTAAATTTCATTAAGAAAATAAATCGCAGCTATGGCATTTCTAAGATTTCTTTCTTTCCTTTCTAATAAGAATTCTTTAAACTTATACTTTTACGTTTATCAGCACAGGCTTCTGCTTAATATTTTTGCCCCTGGTTTACTGTGCATATTTTTAAGATTAATACTCATTTTCATAGTAGTTTTTGCTGAGCAACATTATTAAGAACTGTGTTCATCTACAGAGTATAAGGCACCTCCCAACAATTCAAGTTATTCATTCGACTTTATTTGAACTTGAGAATCATGACATCCATACTGCAAGAAATTCCCCGATACTACAGCTGTTTTATCAAGAAACACAACTAATTAAGAGGAAAAAAAGACAGAGATTCCATCTGGAAACTAATGGAACTCAAATATTTCCCCCCTACCCCTGACTCACTAAATATAAAGGTAAAAAATATATATGCTTAGGACTTAAAAGAAAAAGCTTTCGTTCTTTTTTTCCCTTTTTCCTCTCTATAATACAATGTTCATTTTACACATGAGACCTTAGATTTATTTACAAAAGCACCATGTGTAATGAATTCTCATCTACTAGGATCTGAGAAGACCATCTGGAAGAAAGGGAGTGTGCATGAATCAATAGGTCCCAACAGCTGGCACTGATGTGCAAACCTTCTGCCACTCTCCTTTGGATTTTCACTGCTAAGATACTGTATTTCTAAATACACGATGCTTCTTTAAGCTTCCAACTTCTGGCTTTCCAAAATGTGTTTGGATTTATTTGTCATATGGCATCCCAAACAAAAAAAAATGCAAACCCAAAAAAGGAGTGCTAATTAAGTGGAGGAGTTGCAATGTTAAATGATTTTTTAATAAACATTAAATTTCTATATTCTGGAAAGAAGGCAGCCCAGCCCACTGAAAAACCATGGGCTCTGAAGTGAGAAAGATGATGTGTTGATGCCAGTATTTTCTATCCTTGAATTTCTTTTCTGCAAAATTGGGGGATCATGCCTTCCTGAAGGAGTTGTCATGAGCATCAAATGATACAGGAGATGTAACCTGTTAGGGCAGCTCTGAAGGCTTGAGTTACAGTGCCACAGAGAAGTGTATGGAGTGAGCCTTCTTTGAAAGCACAGTTTAAGACAATTCAAGAGGGTCTCTATTTCCCTCCAGTTGGCTAAAAGCTCCCATGGCAGCTCTTCTGGGAATCAAGGTGTAGGGGATGGGGGAGCCCATGGCACCATGCATTCAAAGGAGAGTTGAACTTCAGAGCTTAGAAAGAGTCATCTCATTAAGGCTTGGCTGGATCCATGGGAAGATCTGAATGCCAATGCATCCGGAATGACATCATAGTTTTCTGTGCCTTCTCTGACTACAGAGCTACCCCAGGAGCAGGAGCAAGGACTCTCACATTCTCCACTGCTGAAAGAGGTCCACCCTTACGTACAATAACAGCCTGGGACTCCTGTGGATTCAAAAGGCTTCCAAGTTCCTTTCAGGGAGGTGTGTTCCCACACACCTGCTGAGAGGTCACTCTCACACAGCAGCTCTGATTGCCTAGAATTTGGATTAGATGAGCCCACTTGCCACTTTTCCCCTTTCTGTTGGACTGGTCATCAACGGAGCCCAACAATGTATACAGCAGAGCCATAGCCAGTGCCCACCATTCTATGGAAGCAACCCAGAAAATCCTGGAGACTCATTACCATGAGAGGAGTTAGCCCAGGGGCCCAGTCCAGGCAAATGGAATGTTTTCTTCATCATTAAAGTCAAGAGGAAAAGGAAACCTAACAGAGATGAGAAGTATTCCTGAGAAACAGAAGCAAATGAGAACCCAAGACTTTCTCATGAGAATAACCAAACCAATAAATGCTTATTGGATGCCAGCTTTACAACAGCACTCTACAGGAAAGAAAGGGAATAAAAAGAATAAGATGCAGTCCCTGCCTTTGAAAATATTATAATAAAGATTATAATCTCATAGAACAAAACTTCCTAAACTATGAAAAATGAACTAACAATATATGATTTATGAAGGGGGAATGATATCACGGAGAATGGGGAGAATGAGAGAGGTGACAGATAGATAGATAGAAAGATAGATAGATACAGATGATAGAGGGAGAGGGACAGAAACAGAGAGAGGTGAATGTAATGCATAGATGGATAGATAGCTAGATGATAGAGGGAGAGATAAAAGAGAGAGGAGAGAGAGGGATGATAGATGGATAGATATGTGGATGGACGGACATGTGGACAGAGAGACAGATAAATTGATAGATATTAGCCATTATGTACCATGTACTTTGATGGATACTTTACATACATTCATCTAGTATTAATCCTCACAATAACTCAATTAGGTATTTTCCCATTTTATATATTCACAAAAACCAAACCTTGGAGATGCTTAAGCAACTGATTAGGATACATGTCTAGTAAGTGGTAGAGCTGGGATTGAAATCCAGATGTAACTCTAAATACTTTTTCAGAACTCAATGGTGTCATGTTTCTCTTTCCACAGTGCTGACAGGTGGCTCAGTGCCAGGTATTCAGCTCTATTTATCCTTTGTGATTGGCATATTTCTTCTATGTGGTTAATTTTATTGCAACTGTCTTCTTTATGTTTTTGCTGTTCTTTTTTGGAAAGAAGTAGGATCTACATAAACAAATTGGATTAAATTGACTCCAAAGCTCATGTTCTGTCTGGTGTATCATGCCCTGCATTAAAATAACAGGCCTTGGCAACAACCCAAATCCAAAGGCAGAACAAGGTTTGTTAACACTGTTCAGACCAAAAAAATTCCATTAACAGTCACAAAAGGAAAGACCCTTTCACTCTCACTCTAAGGGATTCAGGAGCATAGAGAAGTGGGATTCCAATGGGACTACTAAAGGTTGAGAAAAGCAGAACAGAAGCAGGGGTGGGCTTACTACATAATAAAAGTAGAAAAGAAATGAAATGTGGATCAGAACGGAGAGAGAAATTAAACACCAGCAAATAAAAGCAATTCAAGCTTGCTGCATTGTCTTCAAAGTCACTGTTAAGTTTCATTCTTTTTTGCTTTAAAAACGAGGATTAGGGGTCTCTGTTTTGTATTTATTGAATTCAAATCATACCTCCTTTTCCTTTCTTAGGCAACTGATCCTAAAAGTAAAGCAGCAGGTGATCTTGCCACACCCTGGGCAAAAGAATTATAGCAGCGTTCAGACACATCACCCTGAGAGTTTTACCTGTAGAGATACATTTCAAAAATGTCCTTTCCCTTCCATAATCTAGCCTGAGAGTGCTTGAGTTTCCTTTGGAGAATGAGAACACGCTCTCCTTCTCTCTCCTTAAAGCTAGGCTGAGAATTCTCTAAGGCCAGGAAATAAGCAAAACAGTGCTGACAGCCTCACTTTCACCACCTCGTTCTATTTCCAGCTGGACTCTGGGACCTGCAGGTGAGGAAGAGGGGCAGTTGGCACTAACACAGATGTTCCCCCATGTCCCCATGATCCCCAGAGGAGAACAACCCTCAGAGGCATGGTCTTTATGGTAAAACTGCTTGCTAAGCCATCAGAGGCAATCTCATGAAAAATCAAGGGAGCTCTCAGCCCAGGCTTTGTAAGCCTGTGTGACCATTCAAATGCCAGAATATTTTTCTCATTTGTAAGTTTCATGATCTTAACAGCACAAGCCAACTTCTCTCAAAGGGATTCTTTTCCTCATCATTGCCGTTATCAAGAAGCATTTATTAAACACTCATCTGCAGGTGGTGCTGGGTACAATAAAGCACAACTGCCATTCTCTGTTTGAAGTATAGTTCTGCAGCAACAACTCCCTCACTGTTTTTGCTTCGATCAATTAACAATGAGTCAACTTCTATCACCTACAGAGCAGAGGCCAGAGAGTCAGGAGTCTGCACTGAGACTTTACCAGGGGCCAGGAGAGTTGGGCTCTGTTCTACCTGGCACCCTAAAATAGATATGGCACATGACGATGTTTTTCACTTACAGTTTCAAAGGGCCCATCCTCCAAGATGGGACTGGAGATGTAAGGAAGCAGGCAAAAGTTGTTTCCACAGTCTTTTTCTTCACTTTCTTTCCTTTTTTCACTGACTTTTAAAAACTATGTAACATTTGATATATACTAAAGGATGTATGTAGCAAATATGTGAATTATAAAATAGAGTCATCCCTCGGTATCCACAGGGGATTGGTCTCAGGACATTATACAGTCACCTCCCTCCCCGTACCCAAATCCACAGGTGCTCAAGTCCCTTATATAAAATGGCTATTTGAGTTGGCACTCCATACCCACAGTTTCCGCATGAAAAATTGATCCAAGTTGGTTGAATCAGCAGCTGCGGATCCTGCAGATATGGAGGGCCGACTGTATAATAATAAAAAGAACATTATGAGCCTACCAATGAACTTAATAGGTACTAGGGATTTACTCTTAGCAATGAATCCACCTGTGTGCTTTGCTCCGCCCCTACCCTACACCTTTCCCTCCAGAGCTGAACTCTGTACTGAATTTGATGTTAATCACTGACTTGCCGTTTAGTTTTAGTACATATATAGGTATTTTTTAAATCGAAGTATAGTTGATTTGCAATGTTGTGTTAGTTTCTGGTGTAAACCAAAGTGATTCAGATATATATGTATATATATTCATACATATATATTTTTTTTCATATTCTTTTCCATTATGGTTTATCACAGGCTACTGAATACAGCTCCTTGTGCTATACAGTAGGATCTTGTTGATTTATCCCTCTTCCACTCCCTTTCCCGCTTAGGAACCATCGTTTGTTTTCTATGTCTAGCACATATATTTATAAATGCACAATATATTATTTACTCTTGACTGGTTTTGAACTTTATAAAAAGGGGTCTCAATTTACATCCCCTGCTTACAAATGAAGTTAAACATCTTTTCTTATACACATTTGCCATTCATATTGCCTCTTCAGTAGTATGTCTTTTCCCCCTTTCTTCTGTTGTGTTGATAATCTCTTTTGTAATTGACTTGGAGCAATTCTTTATATAATCCAAACATTAATCCTATTTCAGTTATATGTCAGGCAAATGTCATCTCCCTGTATTTTCATTCACTTTTTGCTGTCTTTGATAAACAGAAGTTCCTAGTTTAATGTGGTTGAATTTTTAAAAATTTAGGTTAGTGCTTTCTGTGTCTTATTTGAATAAATGTTTCCTTACCCCAGGATGTATATTGTCCTATACATTCTGTGAAAAGTTTTGCTGTTCATATATATGCTTTAATCCAACTAGAATTGGTTTTCTTTATGGCGTAGAACAGAACCCAAATTTAACTTTTTTTCCATATGGATAATCAGCTCTTTCAGTACCATCTATTGAGTACTACCCTCCTTTCCCAGGCATTTGCAATGCCACCTGTCATATAATGTTCCTTATGTGGATTGGTTGCTGAGTTGTCTATTCACCTTATTCAGTTTAATTTGTTACTCCATGTGAATTATAACTTCATATATTACATTGATTACAATAGCTTTATGCCTGGCTATCTGGTGATGCAAGTCCTTCCATTGTTTCCTTCTTAAGCACAGTCTTGGTTCTCCTTGGGAGTTTGTTCTTTCATTTAAATTTTGTAATTGGCTTTTCAAATTCCTTCCAAAACCACTGTTGGGATTTTGATGAAAATTGCTCTGAATCTATAATTCAATTTAGGGAGAAATGACAACTTTGTAATATTGAGGATTTCTGTACATTAAAATGGTATATTTCTCAACTTATTTAGGTCTTTTCAGTGACTTTCAATAAAGTTTTATTCATATACAAGCAACCATTTTCTCCACACAGATCCTGCACATCATTTGTTAGATGTAATCTTAGACTCCATTTGTTTGTTGTCACTGGCATCTCTTTCTGTATTATATTTCTGTTTGCTGCTGGCTTTAGAAATCTGATCCTTATTCTTTTATTTTATTTTCACATCTTACTACACTGGCAAGAACCTCTAGTGGTGAATGGAAGTCATGGCAGTCGACATCCTCTTACTCTGATTTTAAAGTCAACACCACTAACATTTCACTAAGAATTATACTTGATGTTATATTTTGGGTAGATACCATTTATCATGCCAAGGCATTTCTATGTATTCCTAATTTGCTAAGAATATTTTCTATCTCCTATAGGCATCTATTAAGATGACCACATTTTTTGGCTTTTATCTAATAGTAAAATTGCATTTATAGATATATTCTAATATTAAGCCCCTCTTTCATTCCCAGTGGAAACTAAACCTGATCATACTGCATCATTATTATATACACTGCTGTATTCCATTTGCTAATATTTTGTTTAAAATATTTACATCTTTGCTTTTTAGTGAAATTGGCCTATCTTGTGATGTCTTTATCAGGTTTTGATATTAAGCTTCAACTGGCCTCAAAAGATGAATGGATTGGTTCCCTTTTTATGTTCTATGGAAGAATTTATATGCTATTGGAATAATTTGCTTATTAAATTGATAGAATTCACCTATACAATCATCTGGACCTCATGTTCTATTTGCTGGGAAGATCCTTAATTATTTCAGCTTTTGTTTCTCTTTCAAACTTAGTATGCTATACTTATAAAGAATTTTTGTATTTTTTCCATTTTCAAATGCACTGACATAAGTTTAGTCAGTATTCTATAATTATCCTCTTGTTTCTAGCTATTTCTCTACTTACAACATCTTTTTCATTCCTCTTATTGTGTCTCCTCTTTTTTTCTTAATCAATCTAAAAATAAGTATCCATTTTGATAATCTTTTCAAAGAAAAAACTTTTAGCTTTGTTGATGTTTACAACCACATTTTTGTTTCCCTTTCATTAATTTCAGGTCTTACCTTCATTATCTCTTTCCTTCAATTATTTTGGTTTGTTTAATCTTATTACTTAAAAAATTTTTAGTTGAATGCCTAACATTAAATTTTAGCAATTCAATTATAATATAAGCATTCAACTCTATAAAATTTGACACTTAAATATTCCACAAGTTTAATTTGCAGCATTTCAGTATGATTAGTTTTGAATAATTTTTTTAAACTTCTACTGTGATTTCTTTTCTGACTAATGAGCTATTTAGAAGTGTGTTTATAAAATTCCAAATATATTACAATTTCTTTTTAATTTACCTTTTTGGTTTTGATTTACAACAGTTTTCATTGCGATCTGAGGTCATGATCTGACTGACGCCATTTTTTAAAAATTTTTTGAAGTTTGTTTTATGGTCTATTATGTGTCCAATTTTTATAAATGTTCCATGTGTACTTTGGTAGGATGTATAATCCAACTGGAGACACATTTTTATATGTCCTTTAAAATAAACTTGTAAATTGCATTATTCAACTCTTTAATGTCTTTATTATTTTCAGCCTGCTTGATCTATCAATGATTGAGAAATGTATGTTGAAAGCTCCCAGCATGTTGGTAAATTTGTCAATTTCCTTCTTAGTTCCATCAATATTTGCTTTATAACTTTTGAGATTTTTTTTTAAATTTATAGAATTTTGGAATTTTGAGTTGTCCTTGTGAACATAATCTTTATCATTGTGTAGTGACTCTATTTATCCCTAATGATATTTATTGTCTTAAATTTATCTAATATTAGTAACTATTTCAGCTTAGTTTTATTTAGTTATTGTTCTTTTAATTATGCTGTGTCCCTGAGTTTTAAGAGGGTTTCTTGTAAAGAATATTTAGCTGGATTTTGTTTCTTTCTATAACATGATAATATGTATATTTTAGCTCTATTCTAGTCCATTTATATTTATTGCTACTATTAATACACATGGAATTCTACCACCCATGCTGTTTAAGTCAGGATTCTCATGATAAACAGAACCAATATGATATTTGAGACAGAGCATGATTTTAAAGAATTGGATCACACAATTATGGGAGCTTGCAAATCTGCAATCCTCAGGGCAGACCAGGCATGCTGAAAATTCAGGCAAAGTCCCTGTGTTGCAGTCATGAAGCATAATTTCTTCTTCCTTAGGAAACCTAACTTATTCTCTTAAGGCCTTCAACTAATTGGATGAAGCCCACTCATATTATGTAGGGTAATCTACTTTACTTAAAGTCTACTGACTGTAAATGTTAATCACATCTAAAAATGTATTAACAGCAACATCTAGACTGGTGTATAACCAAACAACTAGGCACAATAGCCTAGTCAGGTTAACACATAAAATTAAGCATGACACATACTTTCTTTCTTTCTTTCTTCCTTTTTTTCTACTTCTTTGCTTTTTCTTGGCTTCTTTTGAACTTTTCATTTGGATTGATTTAATCTCTATGTTTATGTTAGATCTTCTCATTCCATCCTCATGTCTCTTAATTTCTCTTGCATATTTTTCATCTTCTTTGATCTCTGTGCTACAGTCTGAGTAATTTTTTCAGCTCTATCTTCCAGTTCACTAATTCTCTCTTCAGCTTTGTCTAATTTCATCAATTTAACAAATTCATTAAGCTTTTAATTTTGTCAATTATATTTTTATATGTAAAGTTCTATTTGGTTGTTTTTCAAATCTGCCTGGAAATTTTCGTTATTGTTCCTCATTTGGTTTGTTGTTTGTTTGCTTATTTATTTTCCTCTTTTATTTCTTTAAATAATTCAAATGCCGTTACTTCATATTTAGTATCCGATAATTTTGATATCTGAAGTGTGTGGGGAGATCTAACTCTGCTCTTTCCCTTGATTTTCAATCATGTAACACTTTACCTTTCTGTATTTTGTTAAATTTTTATTATGAGGTCATATTTATAGAACTTAAACTTTAGCCTAAGGGCTAAAGAAAAGATGGTTTTCTCCAGGGAAGACATGTATTTGCTCCTGCTGAGAGGCAGTGGGGACTATTCATCTGACATTACTCTGGCCCATTTTGAAGGCCCTGGCTTAATGAAGAGGGCTTAATCTCAGCTCTCTTTTCTTGTCCTGACTTAGTCTTCCTGTCACAGTATGGCATTGCTCTTAGGAAAACACTACTTTTGTGCTCACTTCATGTTCAGCTCACTATTCTTCTTTCACTACTCTCAGTGCCACAGCCCCTGAAAACTGCAGAAGGTGGCACTCACGTACCTATGACGTGAATGTCACCTTCCAGATTTCCACATGCAAATGTGGCATTTGCAGTCTACGCAACCACATACGGAGGCCTTGCTCATTGTTCTAATCTACCACCCCCTCTTGGAGACTTCCAAGATTTGTAATAAATGTAGTAATGCACTGAAAAATGTTTGTTGTAATGTTTCCAGCACATGGTTGTATTTAATGAGAAAGTCTGTCAGAATATTTATGCCTCTAAAATGCCAAGAGTCTATCTTTGTCTCCTCATCCCCTTTTCTTTCCAACTTTCTGCAATCTGGTTTCAGTCCCCTTTGGTTTAATAATAAATTTCAATTGTCACTAGTTTGTAAAACCTAATATTTACCTTAATTTTTCCTTAACTGTCTGCATAAATTTGTTGTACTTATTACACCTTCCTTCTTGAAACTCTCCCCTTCCTTAGCAACTATGATTCTGTGTTATCCTGATTAGTAAATAATATTTTTATATACTGATTTATCAACTTATTCCTCTGGTGTTCATATTGCCTAGTCATGGAACATCTCACCCCTTATCACAGCAAGACAAGAGACCAAATAATTATATTCTTGTTTTAGAGTTTCAAAGCAAAGTTCCTGGTGTCCAGTGAGAAATTTCCACCATAGACAGCCATCACTTTACTTAGCATCATTCAGCAGGAAAGATACCTGTTTCTACCCCAAGGATGGCTTATTTGGAAATTAACTACCCTATGTAAACAATACCTTTTCCTTCTTGGGAAACTCAAGAGCTACCAGAGAAAGAGTAAGGCTAGGACAACGAGCGGAATGAGAGGGAACAAATGATCATGCTGCCAGCAACCTTCCTGTCAGCACTGGGATGCTTTGATCGTCTAGAACAAGCAGCTTGAAATTTCTTCCCATGCAGTGTCAGTAATGAAACACACCTCCCTCTCACCGCATTCCTGCTCTCTATTCCTTCTTGCTCTCCTTAACTGGGTTTGCTTCTTTCTCCACCACCTAAATACTTACTCACTGAGAGGTTAACTTTGGCCCCCTCTACCTCCTTTCTCTCCCCCTCAAAGAACAAATCCATACCCATAATGCCATCTCTGGACAAATGTCACAAGTTCTATAATAGGCATGTTTTTAAAAGGTGCTGTAGAATCACTGATGAAGGAGAGCTCAAGTTCGCCTTGTAAGACAGTTCAGACACTTTCCCAGAGAGTAAGTGACAGATGATCCTGAGGGGCAGCATCACTCACAGAGATACAGCTTAGCAGCGGCACAAAACACAACACAGGCAACGGCAGTTGTTTGACGAAACGAGGGACCTACTTATGTGGATAATTGTTTGGTGACTACATCTGATATTTTATGACTATTTTCTCATCTAATTCAGAAAGCCTTTTCCAAAGTCTTCAAAAGTTGCATCAGTAAGATTACAGCTGATCATTGGCCTTTAGAGACTTTCTGAAAACGGAGCGAGAAACTGGCTCCCTCCAGTGGTGTAGTATAAATTTGCCACATTTCCAATGTGGTGAAGTAACACCCACCCCTCCTGAGCTGACGCCCAAATGGTTTGGTGCCAAGTAAACCAGACAGAATGAGCTAGTCCTGCTATCTCGGTTCTGTTCTCCCTTTGAATTGAAGCGTAATGAACCATTTTCCAAGTCACAGGATAAATCAAACTTTATTTTTTTAAAAACGAACTCTGCTGCAATTTTACAGTTACAATAACTTTCTCAATGTTTTCATTACTTGGAGATAACAGAGAAAACGAAAAGGGCAAGTGGATTCTTGGATCATGAAAGTCGGTGCTAGAGTCTATCGAATGCCCCTGAGATGCGTGTAATTGTCTCCAGTAACATGTTTTGTTGCCAAAGCTATTAGTGACTCTTCACTGTTTCTTACCAGTCTCCCACTTGCTACAACACTGAACTTGTTGCAGCCCTGACAATATCATTAGTTGCTGAAGACAAGGGGCAGGGCTGCAAAATTTCAGGAAAGTCACATTTGCAGGCTGGGTATAGGAAAAGGGGACTTATTTACCATGAGGCCTGCTCATTAGCTTCCCATCTTTATTACTCTGAAGCCCATGTTTCATGAGTTGGCTTCATGCCACAGCACCCCTTTCACACATACTTACAGGCTTACATGCTCCACATGTACACACATGGCAAGAGGCTTAAAAGTGTCCAAAAAGCTCTTCTACCAGACAGATGTACTGTGAAAAGCCAACATCAGGAATAAAGTGCTTCTGGATCATACAGCACATTTATTTCTCTCAGTCAAGCTTTGCACCACATTGGCCTTTAGAGGCCAATTGGATGTATTTCACATTATCAATGAACCCCACAAGTGCTGAGCTGAGCCAGGTGCAAACCCAGCAGTGGGGCAGTGAGTTTTTTTCAGGACAGGCCTTCCAGAAACCATTCCTCGTGCACACTAACACACGAAGGCTGTAATTTATCACATCAGTGGCAATATGCAGTTTCCACAAATCACTTTTTCTTTGCTTTCTGCCTTTTGTCTCTCAAATGCGGTATTTGCTATTAAGTAGTGGGACATTCATTCATGAGACTAGGAGATCTGAAAGCTCTTTTCCGTGCTTTCCCACAGGCTTCATTTCTTTGGTAGCCTCCTTACACTACTACAGAGGAAATGAAAACATCTTTTACTTCTTCATTGCTGGGAAATGTGGCAAATTTATACTACAGTTGCAAAGAAGTTCAAATTCTTGGATTACTGTGTTATAGAAATTAAAGTGTATATAAAATCGCCTAAGGATGGACAAAATCCTGAGAGTGATGATTACATAAATAAAACAGGTAAGAAAAAAACAAAATCCTGCAAGAAGATATAGACAAAAAAGATGCAGATTTGAATGTCTGCATCAGCAAGGAGCTAGTAATGAATGTCGTAACATTAATTTCAAATCAATGCTATTTGTCTGGTAGCATTTTAATAAACAAAATTAAGAAACTCCCTTATTTTTTAAATGTAATTACTGTTATAAAAGAGATTTTTGTTATTATTAAGCAGCAATTCATTGAGTCTAGAGATGGATTATCCGCACTTTTATAACTTATTAAAGTTATTATTAACTTTTGCAATATTTTAATTCTAAGTTTCCTTTCATAGCTCTTAGATGAGGGTCTTGTTTAATGTGTAGGATGGGCTTTAAATAACCTTCTCAATACAGATTGGCAGAGTCCTACAGCGCCAGGATCCCAGACAGAGACTCTGTTGAGCATAGGCTATTGCTCCATGAATCTGTTAGAATATTTTCAGCCTCAAATAAGAGAATATCCACCTAGGGAATTCCCTGGTGGTCCAGTGGTTAGACTCCACGCTTTCATTGCTGAGCGCCCAGGTTCAATCACTGGTCAGGGAATTAAGATCCCACAAGTTGTGCAGTGCAGCCAAAAAAGAAAAAAAAAAAAAAAGGAGACTATCCATCTAAAAGTGGCTATAACAGTATTTATTAGCTCACATGACAATATCTAGAGGTAGCGTGGTTGCAACATTGGTAAATGAACTGCTTAAAAATAAGATAGAATTTGCATCTTTTATATTTTTCTGCTTTACCATCCTCAGCACTTAAACTTCTCACTTCATGATCTCAAAGTACAATAGCTGCTGCAGTTTCAGACATTATATCCTCCACAATGCTGTCCAAAAGCAAGAGGGCAGTTTTTCTTCTTATATTTCTTTTTATCAGGGAGGAAAACCTTTCCCAGAAGCCTCTCAGCAGACTTATCTTCTGGTCATATTTACCAGGATTAAGTCACATGCTCATGCCATTTCTGCATGGGAGGCTGGGAAAGCAGTCTCAGCTATTTCTAACTCCTCTATTGGAGATGAATGCTGGTATCAAGGAAGAAGTATGGGGCAGACAACCATATCCCTCCTTCTGCATATTTCTCATTATCTTTATAAGTAAGTAAATAAAAAATAAAATCGGACTTCCCTGGTGGCACAGTGGTTAAGAATCCACCTGCCAGTGCAGGGGACTCGGGTTTGATCCCTGGTCCGGGAGGATCCCACGTGCTGCAGAGCAGCTAAGCCCATGCACCACAACTACTGAGCCCGTGTACCCTAGAGCCCACATGCCGCAACTACTGAGCCCATGTGCTGCAACTACGGAAGCCTGCGTGCCTAGAGCCTGTGCTCCGCAACGAAGAGTAGCCCCCACTCGCCGCAACTAGAGAAAGCCCGCATGCAGCAACAAAGAAGCAACGCAGCCAAAAAAAAAAAAAAAGAAAAGAAAGAAAAAAATCACCTGCCAAAATAAAGTTAATACATTCCTCCTGGGACTGGTTCTAGTTTGCATATTCTCAGCTTCACTTTTTGTTCTCTTCTTTTTTTTTAAATTTGTTTATTTCACCTCCTGGCCATCCTGTCCTTTTCATTTTGGTAGTGGTGGTAGGTATTATCGACGATGCTTGGAGGATAGCAGAAATAGCCCCAGATTTGGCAAATAAAATTCTGGGTTCAGGAATCTGCCCTGCCCCTCATTAGCCATGAGATCAAAGACAAGGCTCTTGGGCTCTGAGCTTCATCTGTAAAGAGGAGGCAGTAATCCCTGCCCTACTTATTTCTGGAAGTAATTGTAGAGGCCACATGAGGTAAGATGTGTGAAACTGTTCTGTAAGCTGTTAAGCACTAGGCATATTCAGTGAGCTGCTGAGACATCCTAGGATACTTGTTTGCACTCAGAAACACCTACACCTGGAGTGGCCTTTTCTCATCCACCACACTGAGGTCATTTTGAAAAGTAACATTCACAAGTCAGAGACTTCCAAACATTGGCTGGAAAGAAGTCAATGTGTTCACAAGTAAAGAGCATTTGAGCAGCTGCACTTTAAAGTCGGAAATTAAGAGCACAATGGTCTCTCTCTTCCCTTGACTATATCACCAAGGGACAGGTCACTGCAGAGAATCAGTTGACTAGGAACTTGAATCCAACAGAGTAAGCTACAGACTTGGAGAAGAGTCTCAGATGGTCAACTATTTGGATGTAGGCACTCTCTTTAAAGAAGTCTTTCTCTGCCACCCAGCCCTTCTCCATGATCCAAGCAGCTCACTCAGGACACTCATCCCCTCTTCTAAGGTACAGGTCCTTATTATGGCCTGATAACTGGGCCTCCAAATGGAGCAGGGCTGACCTTAACCAACATCATGAATTCTATTCCAAAACTCAAGATGGCCCCTCTTCTTTGAGCACTTACTTACTATGTATTTGAAGTAAGTGTGTATATATATTACCGACTATATACTAGAGAGACTAAGACATAGGCCTTGCCCTCTGTACTCTAGTGAGGGAATCACACAAGAACACTACTCAACTCTAGTTCAAGGCACAATTCAGCAGGTGCCAAAAGCATCTAAAGTGCTCAGACCTTTTATACCAAAGTCAAAACAAAAAGAGAATGAATCCAGGCAGGAGCATCAAGAAATATCTGAAATGGTCTTGGAAAGATGGTGTCATGTTTACAGGTGGAAATGCTGGGAGAAACAAGATGATGACAGAGTCAAGCTGGAGAAGCAGAATCATGTTTGAGGAAGGGTTGCTAGTGTAGAAAAGTAGAGAACAGGTAGATTAGGGGGATGCTGGGGTCACAGGCAAGCGTGTTGGGAGTTAAACTCTGGTTTTCACATACCCACTTTGGCAGTTTCTCTTTCTTCCTCTCACCATCCCTTCAGAAGCTTGGTGTCCAGTATCTCCTCCTGCTGCCCTCCCCACTCATCAAAACTGCTGTCAGGGAGAGATCTGATATAGGTGACTTATGGTTTGGTAAGAATTGAAAGCAGACTAACTATTTCGTCTTACACCTTGGCTCAATTTCAGAGTAAATGGCATTGTTTCCTATCAAAGGAATTTCAGAAACCAAAATGAGGAGGTACCACATCTCTCAGCTGACTGAAAGCTAGTGGGACTAAAAGAATATCTGAATTCCAGCCAGTTATATGATTTATTTGTCCCATGAGCAGGTCATCTAACCTCTCTGTATTTTAGTATCTTTGGCCATAGCAAGAAAATCCTGTTATACCTTCATCACAGAGCTGCTGTAAAGCTCATGAAATAATTCACATGAAGATAAAGCACCCTGGCTATAAGGATGCTCACCCCCTTCCTGCAGTCTCTGGCTGCTCGCAGGTACCCTAGTGACACTCTCACCAAGGGTCTCAGAGAGGAAAGTGCAGAGAGCCACATAACCTTTGAGACATTCCTCCCCTGGTTTCAGCTTTCTCCCCATCAAGGAATTCCCAAGTGCAGGACTCTGGCGTGGGCTGGCCCAATCTAGGCCACCGGCACTGGGACACTTTAGGGGGATTACATGACTGATAACACACTTAGACCTTGTCTTCTCACGAGTGCTGAGTGTAGGAGCACACTGACCAAGTAGGCACCAATGGGACCCGAGTACGGATCCTGATCTGGCTCTTGTCCCAGCTCTACCCTCACCTACCCATAGGAACTCAGAAAATCATCCTGTCTCTTTGAACATGATTTCTTCTGCAAATTGGAAATAATACCACCTGTCCGGTCTCCCTCACAAGCCTAAGATGTATAATATATCACAAAACTACACTCTTATTACTGTGTGTGATTCTATCTGACAGAAGAGCCTTTGAACACCCTTGGAGCATGGGATGTCCTTTGGGGTCTATCTCAACTGTCATGTCCTTGAAGACAGCTTCCCAGTTTTCCAGGCAGAATTCCTCTCCAACCTGTGCATGTTCCAAGCACTTCAGTAAGTTCCTCTGACACACGTGACATCATACTCTAACTAACTGCATGTGTGTGTCCCCCACTGAGGTCCTTGAAGCTCAGGAGTCCTATACTTTTCACCTTTGAATCCCCAGGACCTGCCCTGGCCCTGCACATAGCATTTGCAGAGGAAACATTTGGATGAATGAAAGCTTCTCAGACAGTGGTTTTATTCTGGACTTCCTTTTTGCCTGTAGAACATCCCAGGCTTGGAGACAAGGCACTTACAGAGTCTGGAGCATCAGAAGGTAAATACAAGAATATTATCATAGGATGGGGATAGTCAAACGCAGTGCGGACCATTTTATATTCAGCCTTTCTCCTCAGGGCTCCAAGCCAAAGACGTTCTTACACCTTCTTTTTCTTTTATCTTAGAAACTGTCCCAAAGATATTCCCAATTCAAACCCTGGAATTAGAAATTAGGCCACATGGTCATGTGGATGGGTCCACTGCAGGAGAAGTGCCAATAAATTACTCAGCGGCACACACCGTTGCCTGTTCAGGCTCCACTAAATACACGATATTCTATGCACAGACGCCAAGAGACATAAATGAGATGCTTGCATTGTAAAGCAGAAGAATGTGAAGCAGCTAAACCAAAAATTTTGCTCAAGTTTTTTTTTCCTTCCCTCAGTGTGATCTCAAGATGGAATAAAATCCAGCAGTTGAAAATGGAACAATTTAAGGGTGTTTTGGTTCCAAGACATGAAACATGCAAAAGTGTAGTCTGAAGAATGTCGAGCCAGGCTGGCAGTGAGATATACCAGCCATTCTTGGGCACTTTCTAAAGGGAAATATTATTGAGATTCAGCTGAGCTGGGCAAAATCCCAATAATGTTAACATCACTTGCTCCATTGCTTTTCCTAGTAAGAAGAACATGCAGTAATGGTTTGTAATCATATTGCAGAATGTTGTGTCTAAAGACATGGTTTATTAAGGAGAAGATGGTCACTGATGTGTTTCTCTATGTGATAAAACACTTATAACTAAAAATCACCAAAGCAAACAGAATATTAAAAGTGAATCTGAATGCTACAGAGAGTTAAAACAAATTGGATATCTGTGCCTCCAGTTGGGTTGCCATTCATTGTAATAAAATTGTCTCCTAAGAGAAATGTGTGCTGTTTGAGGTTGGAAAGACATGCCTTTGAGCTTCTGCTCAAAAGATCAGAATTCTTTTTACTACGTGTAGTTGCTATATTTCAAGAAATGATTTATGCCACCACTACACACAGGCAAGGCTTCCATTACTGAGCACTTCAACTGTGTTAACTTGTTATATGTGTCTCATTTAATCTGCTCTACAACCTTATCATCAGATGCTATTATTATGTCCATTTTATTAATGAGAAAAACTGAGGCTTGAAGTATATCTGCCTCAATGTTATACAACTAGTAAATAGCAAAACTAATTTTCTTTTTTTAAATTAATTTTTATTGGAGTATAGTTGATTTACAATGTTGTGTTAGTTTCTGTTGCACAGCAAAGTGAATCAGTTACACATACACATATACATATATCCACTCTTTTTTAGATTAACAGTAATTTTCTAACTGAGGTCCATCTAACTGCAAAGCCCATAATTCCTATTTTATGGATGAAGACATTAAGGCTGAGAGAGGTTAATAACTAGACTACTGCTGGTTACACTGCAGAGTTGAGATGCAAAACCAGGCTCTATTCCTGTTACATCACCATGTTGCCTCTTGCATTTACCATCTTTCTTAAGATGCTTTGAGTGAGTGCATGTGGGTCAGTACCTTTCAGTTCTCTCCAAGCTTCAGCCTCTTTTGGTATGTAGTGTCCCGCAAGCAGTTCAGCAGACTCCCAACTGCTGAGAGAAGATGCCTCTGTCATTCCCCCAGAGCCTGTTCTGGGTCAAGGCCTTGTTGCCACCACACATTAAGAGACAACCTGAGTTAAGTCTGGACATTTGCAAAGCCGCAGGAATCTTACCAGAGGCATCAATGTTCCTAAGTCCATGATTAGCCCTTCCAGGGTTCTTGACCTTCTCCCATGTATTTGGCACTCATTCTGTGCCAGCACTGAGGCAGGCTCTAAGAACATAAAAAGAACAGATATGGCCCCTGTCCTCATGTATACAGTTAACAGCTGACATTGGCTGAGCACTTAGTATGTGCCAGAGGACCTCCTAGTGCCACACTTCAATCATTTACTCCTCACACGTGTCACGTCAGTGTAACTAATGGTCCCATTTTGCAGATAAGGACACTGAGGCACAGACAACTGAAGTAAAACTTTCCCAGAGTCTAGTACGGGACACAGGGAAGTAGATAAGCCTTGCCAATCCAGTGTGTTAAGTACTGGGCCTGAGGGAACACAGGACTACGTAGGCTCTTAGGCCAGCCTGGGGGTTAGGAAAGGCTTCCCAGAAAAACAAAGAATGAGTTGGAGTTAGCCAGTGAATGGTAAGGGAAGAGCATTTGACACAGAAGGGACAGCATGTGCGAAGGGGAGGACAAGGCACCTTCAGGTCCCAGAAAAGTTCAATGTGCCCAAAGCATAGAGAGAGCAGAAGAGGAAGCCAGAGAGGTAGATACCCAGGCCTTTTACGACATGTGATTCGTTGCCAAGGCCTTTTCAAATGATCAGACCCAGACACTTTTCAAAGTCATGAACATAACCTAGACCGTAGCAAATCAAAGGTAGGAAAGCATGGCTAATGTCACATTTCTCCACAATATTGCTTTTTAAACGGTGGCTTATTTTTTCTCCTTTTATTCAGACTAATTCTGGGGAGGGTCTTATTTTACCTCCAGTTATGATGATGAGAGGTGCTATGGGAAAGTAATATTCTGTCTTCCAGAATATCGTCCACAGCAAGAATATCATTCATGAAACGCCGGGCTTACCTGCCTCATTCTGGGCAGGCAGGTCAAGTGGTACACACCTACATGTGCCCGATTCCTCTTCAGCCCCGCCTCTGAGAACAGGGGCTCAAAAAAGGTGTCAAACCACTGTGTATCTCTCATGCAATGAATCCCCCCAGCTCTCTTTCCAAAAAGGAGCCCAATAAAATCTTATTACAGGATCATATATATTCCATATCTAAAAACATAAAATGACTCACAAAAGCACAGTCATTAAAAAGTCCAAGTAAAAAAATGCCATGTCTTGATCTTTTTAATCAAAGTACTACAAGGCATTTGAAAATCAGCACTGAATATTTTTTTTCTTTCTTCATTTTTTTGGCCGCACCACGCAGCTTGTGGGATCTCAGCTCCCCAACCAGGGATTGAACCAGGCCGAGGCAGTGAAATCCCGGAATCCTAACCACTAGGCCACCAGGGAACTCCTGGGACTGAGTATTAATAATCACATGCAAATCAATATGGTGTAAGAGATTAAAGCCTGCCTCCCGAGCTCAGTCATGAACCTGGCCCCAGCCCTCCCATACACCCATGTCCCCAGCACTCCTACCTTTGATTTGTTGCTGTCTAGATCACGTTCATGACTGAAAAGTCTCTGGATCTGACCATTGGAAGAGGAGTTCAGACCCTGGCAATGAGCCACATGACATGAAAGGCCTTCAGATCCTACTTCTCTGGCTTCATCTCTTGCCCTCTCTCTAGATTTCAGGCACATAGTCCTTGCTTGCTCATCTTTGAGCATATCCAGGTGGATTTCTATCACTTCCCTAGACATGGCGGTCTGTTGTGAAAATAGTTTAGACTCTGGTTTTTGCCCCCAAACAAGGACTGAAACGTGAGGGAATAGGAAAGATGAGAGCTATCCAGAGGGTCCCTCAAAGGGATATCTTGATCCTTCACCTCAGGCATCTCATTCTAAAAACCTGTTCTTTTCTCATCTCCCAAATTTCAGGCCCATCTAGTGGGAGGGAGGGTAGCTATATGTGAGTGAATACGTGAAAGAAGATAGCAAATTCTAAAAACTTGGTGTTTTCACAAATTAAACTTTAAAGATCCTTTTACTGGGTAAGTCCAAAATGTAAATGGAGGCTTATTTAAGATTAAAACATAAAGTATTTTTTATTGAAGTATAGTTGATTTACAATATTGTGTTAGTTTCAGGTGTACAGCAAAGTGATTCATTTATATTTTTTTTAGATTAGGATTTATTATATAGTACAGGGAATTATACTCAATATCTTGTAATAACTTATAATGGAAAATAAAGTATTTTTAAATCCCTGCCCACTTCTTCGATTCCTCAAAGCCATTATTTCGTAAACTCAAGGCAGTAAGTCAAATGGTTTTTCAGACCTCTCTCTCTCTCTCTCCCCCCCCACCCCCTTCATTTCCCTCCTACTTTCATTCAGCAAGTTTGCACCAGTCAGTGTCCTAGGAGATCCAAGGTGAGCATGGCCCTGCTCTCTACCACTTGGGAGACCTTGGCCATTGTGTATTGATCTGCTCTTGAGGCAGAGTCTAAAATCAGCCCCAAAGGTAGCATGTGCAGAAACCCCAGACACCTCTAACTGGGTGGGCCTCCTTCCTGGTCCAGTCACTCATCCTCTAGAAGGGGAGGGTAGAAGTGAGACACTTCAGGGGGAAAAACAATGAAGAGGGCTGCTGACCAAGTCAGAGATTCTTCTCCTGGTGCTTTACCTTCATTCCCAGGTGAGTGTCCCCACCCGCCACAAATACCCTGGTTCCTTACATTTGGATTTCTCAGCCCCAAACTTGGTAAGAGCCGCTTCTTCTTCACTTCTTTCAATAAAATTTGAAAACAGTTGAAAGTCCCCCTGATGAGTTTATAATGCCTAGGACTGTGGTCTCCAAAGGAGTTGACTTCAAGCTGTTCTAAGAGTATCCTGGTAGGACTATTTCATAGGAAATAACTACCTTTGAATACATATGATGCTCTATCATTTTCTAAGCACATAAAGCAAGATCTTTGGAGGTCTGCAGCTCCTCTGGAGCTCCAGTCTCTATCTTTTCTTACCTGAAAATTAAAAAAAAAACAGTGTTTCCTCAGGCCCAAGAGTTCTTTAACCACAAAGACAACCTTGGTTGCAATTCAAACTGTCTGATTCTATGAACACTTCAAAAATGGCTGAGGCAGACGAAATTCTTCAGAATCCAGGCCCCCCTGAATGTTGGAGGGGAGAGAGGGGGAAAGGGATTCCTTTCTCCTTTTATAACCTCAAGACAATTGAACACTGCCAGTGGAATTCTTGCTAGCTAGTCCCAGAGTTTGACCTCAGGTTGTTACAGAAACAATGTTTTCCATGAGGAGTTCTTGGTTAAGAAATTTCCTCTCACCCCTCTGAGAGTCCAACAAAGCGTGGTTTATAAACCCTCAGACTCAACTCAAATAGTCTAGGCTGGGCCATCCAAGCTGGCAAGAACTATAATTTCCAAGTAGCTCTGCACGCTGTGTGCTCAGCTGTCATTTTAAAGCTGGGGGAATTTTTTTTATAAAAAATTATGCTTGGGTGAGAAGATGTTGCAAATTCTCTTTGGAGCAGCAGGACAAGTTGTAGGAAAGGGATGGCTCCGAGGCAGACGAAGGACGTGGGTGAGAAAGTTCTCCTTGTAAGGCAGAGGAAGAAGATGTGCCTGCCTGTCAATAAAGAACTTCAAAACGGGCTTCCGGTTATTTTCTTGTTTACTCTTCCTCTGATAAGCTGAATTGCTGACTGGAAATGACTGTTCCATCCCTACGGAATACCAAGGGAGTCATCTAATCCTGGGCTATTTTCAGAAGCAGTTGGGAAAAGAGGGAGGGAGAAGAGGAAGGAATGGGGCAAGAAAAAGAACAAAACATACTTACAAGTACCTGGATATAGATATACATCTGTAAATAAAATTTTCTGCTTCTGTCCCTAAAGACCAAAATCATTTGTTAAATCTGTGTTCACTGAAGCACCATGTATTAAATTATAGAACAAGAGGGCATCCAACTCCTCATGAGGCTTTTCATTAAGCAGCATTCTATAACCACACAGTGCAATATCCTGATGAATCCACAGCAAATAAATAACGTGTACTACTTCCAGAAGTAACTGCTGTGTCTCTTCCTTCCTTTCTGGTTGAGTGTGCAGTGAAAATGAGAATCTGTTGTATTCTTCCATGTGTCTTGCCAACTACAGCTCAGAAGTCATCGTTACCTTCTGCTTAAACACTTTTACCTTCCTTCTGAAATATGTGGCCATCCCATCACCCACTCCAGACCTATTTTCACAGGGTGCACATGCGCTGGGCCTTTGGTGCTTACCTGCTGAGGTACACTGAGATGCTGCAATGAGAAGTCTTCAGTATGAGTGCTTATGGCTCCTCGGGTGTTTATTTGCAGTGGATGGGGTATTCAACTCAGCTAGGTCAGCCTGTCTGTCCAGAATGTTCAGCCAGCCCTCAGCCCCTAGGGCTTTGAGCTCACTCAGGGCCAAAGTTAACAACTGCTTTCTTCCCCCTCTGGTTTTGCTATGTTGGATCACCCATAAAAACTTGTTGCTCGGAAAGCCCATCCTAGTTCACACATTATTGCTTTTACAATGGACGCTGCTTTCCCACAAAGTGTCCACACAGGCAAAAGGTAGGACCACGCGATGTGGGATGCACTTTACTGGGCCAATTTTATGTCAGGAAGTGAAAAGCTTTCCTTCTCAAGAAAACTAAAATACATACTGAATTAGAGGGAGAAATGGAAAGAAAACTGGGCTGACCTTATCTTAGTTTTTGTGTCTTTTCCTACTTTAGGAACAGTTGAGGAAAAACCCTGAAAAAAAAAGACTGATCAATAATGATAATACTAACCCATTCATTCAAAGCTGATAAGTTTATCCAAGAAAGATAAACAATATATATTTTTTTTTTTTTTTTTTTTTTTTGCGGTACGCGGGCCTCTCACCGCTGTGGCCTCTCCCGTTGCAGACCACAGGCTCTGATGCGCAGGCTCAGCGGCCATGGCTCACGGGCCTAGCCGCTCCGCGGCATCTGGGATCTTCCCAGACTGGGGCACGAACCCGTGTCCCCTGCATCGGCAGGCAGACCCTCAACCACTGCGCCACCAGGGAAGCCCAAGATAAATAATTTGAAAACAGTCTAGAAGGTCCTATTCAAACAGCCTTTGTTTCATGAACCCAGTAAGATGCCAGGCCATTCCTTTCTGCTTCTCTCTTCGCTGATCAGGCTGGTTAGCCCTCACAAAGCAAAAACTCATTTTGTCAAAGTACCCTGGAATGTTTTTTTCTTTCTTTGTTACTTGTGTCGGCTTTACAGCCCCAGGATCTTTTGATCCGATACAACCCATTCAAAATAGATGAGAACGTTCTATCACCCCGTCTAAATGCCTTTGGGAACAGAAGGGAGCTGTCATAATTGCGGAGTGTATGGTGAATACTGAAATTGTCATGCGGCATTTGCATGGCTGGTGCTAGCTAGGATGAGGCGTGTGCAGACTGAGTTTTCACAGCAAAGATGAGTGATCAAATGCAGATATTCCAGGTAGTCTGTAAGGCAAGAAGGGATGTCAGGCCCACCAGGCCTGGTAGCTGTTGTAGAAAACCTCAGCAAGGCCTTGTAAGCTGAATCACTGCAGTGAAATCCAGATGCTCTCATCTTCTAAGACTCTTCCTTGTTGAGTCACAACATTGCTTCTGTTTTGTGGTCTCCTTGGTTGCCGGTGCCATGTGTTTACTACACTATTCTGCTAAGGTTCTGACCCTGTCTGGCACATCCAACTTTCCCAAGGGCTTATCTGGACTTCTACTCTGCACTTAGAGCACACAAATTTCCTAGTCCTGTGCTATTTGCCAGGTCTTTGATATGCAACCTTGCTTCTGAAGAGCTGGGTCCCCTGGTGTTTGACAGCTTGCCTGTTTTTATCTCATTTCTTGGCCCTGTGCTGTAGGTGATACGAGTCTGAACTGTTTATTTTGATTTTAACCCCAAGATCCACACACACACATTACTTGAGTACCTACTATGTGCCAGTTATCGGAGGTTCAATGGTGAACAAACAACTCTCCTACCTTTACAAATCTTAAAATCCAACAATTAAAACAAATATTAATCCTAAAGTCAAATAAATATATAATTCCAATTTATGATAAGTACCATGAAAAAACCAAAATGCTTTGAAATAGATCCACAAGAAAGGCCTCTCCGAGAAAGTGACATTTAAGCTAAACCCTAAAGGATCAGTAGTAGTCAAAACAGACAAACAGCTTTCCAGGCAAGGAAAACAACATGACTGAAGATCTTCTGGCAGGAAAGAGTCTGGCAAATTCAAATAAATTAAGATAAGTTAATGTGACTGGAAAGTAGCGAAGAAAAAGAAAGTGAAATGAGGTTGGAGAGTTAGGAGGGACAAGGCAACACAAGGCCTTTCTAGCCTTAGTTAAGAATTTGGTGTCCTGGTCTAAGGCAATGGAAGCAACTGCAAGGTTTTAAATAGCAGATCCCACTTATACTATTCAAAGGTCAAGGGAAAGACCTGAAGCAAGGAGACCAGTAGGAGAATATCATCACAAACTATGAGAATGCTGGCCTTGACCCTCTGGGGATCCAGAGTGTGTTCAGTCTGCTCCCACGTGACCTCCAAGTCCTGGACCACAGTCTTGAACTGGTTCTTTTCGTTCTGGCTGTGCATCTTCTCCTACTACGTATGCCTAGGTCTTCTGGGAGCTCAAACATCACTGTGGTCTGCCCTACTTCAAAAGAAAAAGCCAACCAGAGAAGAGATGGAGGCAGCCACATTATCACGTTTGGAAGGAACTGTCTCATTTTCAACAATTTGTTTTTCTGCCACAAAAAGAACTGCCAGTCATTTGTGTCCTTTCACGCCCCTCTCTCCACCACCCATATAGTAGCAGGGTCAGCACTGCACCAGGGATTAGAAGAGTGAATACCTGGTCTCATTTCAGAGATTGCCCAGATTGTGGAGATGACACAAAGTTAAATGGAAAGTAGAATGGACAGTATCAAAACTGACTGTAAATAAAGTAGGAAGACTGACTTCTGATTAAATGCAGAAGTAGAGGGTTTCCAATTCAGGCACTATGTCAAAAGACAGAAACTTAAATCTCTGAGAAGTCCTATCCAAGCTTTGATCCAAGGGAATAAACCCTTAAATAGAGCAGAAAAACCAAATGACCTGAACTTCAGCATACTTACGAGAGATAATCCCAGGTACAAGGTTTCTCACAGATATTACTGAATCCTCCTAGATACCAGGAGGTCCTTGATGTAGGAGGTGGTGAGAAGGAAACATACATTTATTACAATTCCAGGTTTATGCAGGGGAAATTTAATGAAAATCTTTTTCCACGGTCAGGAAATTGAATAGCGTTGGAATCAGAGTCAGAATGCAAAGGTTTTTTGACTAGAGGCCAGAGGTAGTTTTGCAAGAAGCCCCGGGGCCCATCGGTAGTAAGTATTGATAGAAGCCCACAGTGAATGTTGCCGAATTGTGTGGATGGCATTTTACTGTCTATATATCCCTTCAGTGTGTGGGGGAGAGGAGAGGGACTAACTAATAAAGCATGTTGTGTGCTTGTGTGTGTGTGTCTCACACACACATTTGATTTTTCTGAAAGAAGGGCAATGTTATGCTTCAAACACAGAAAAGGTAATATTTCAGGGTGACTTTTCTTCCAAAAATACTGCAATAACCACCTTAGAAACAGACAGATTCATTTTTTAATGCTGAAAGCAAATAAATAATGTTGGTTTAATTCATGTTACAATCTGGGTTGTAAAACCAGTTGAATGTCTGGTTAAATGGCAGTGGGGTAAACTGCCTTCTCACAGTAAGTTCCCCTTTACTATCACTTTAGACAAAGCTACACCTAACGGAGGAAAGAGACATGTTTATGTTACCAACTCCTCTGTTTAATTCTTTTGTGACATGTCATGTATTAATTCCAAATCTGAATTCTTCTTGACTCTAGCAGGAAACTGGAATTTTTGAGGTTTCTGTAGATGCTATGTTTAGCTCTGATACCAAGAAAGTATCATAAAATAAAAGCACATTGTTACCACCCTGAACTGAGGAGAAGCAAAAACAAAGCAAGGAAGGCAAAGAAAGAGCAAAAGCAGCATAGCTCAAGCTGGTGCATGGCCTTGGTCTGAGAGTCAATGGCACTTACTCAAAACCAAAAAAGAATTAGTCATGAGGCAGAATGTGGTACCGGAAAACTTTTCAGTTCATCCTAGACAAGAACTTCATGCCTCAATTTATTATTCTCTTGAGATGCGGCGGCTTCTCATAAGTCAGACATACACACTGGAGCCACTAAAAATGCTTTGTAATACAAATAAGAATAATTTTTTATTTATCTACTTGGTTATCACCACATTAACCCAGAAAATTAAGAACAGTATATTTATAAAGTTGCATTTTGTATACCATTTGAGAGTTGAAATCGCATCCAGGAAAGTGATCACTTTGTCTCTTCATTCTTGGTCTAGATGACTCTTGGTAAGTATCACACCAAAGGGAAATACCAACTCATGAAACTGATTCAGTTTACTAAATGTCTCATTTGAAGGAGATTTCCCAATAAATTTGTTTTCCAGTTAAAGAGGGATTATACTTCTTTACCCAAAGTCAGGAATAGCAAAGAGCATGAGTTGGAAACAGCATTGATATGGCCTCTGGTCCTAGCCTAGCTCTGGTACTAAGCAGTGTGTAACTTTGGGCACATCACTGAATCTAAGGCTCAGTCACGTCACCTACAAATGAGGGATGGCAGTCAGAGATCCAGCAATCAGGCCTCAATAAATGTCAAACACTCTTCTTGCTGGTATTCTTAGTAGTAACAACACTTTGTGTGACTTTAGGCAAATAACTGAACCTTTCTTGTCTCTCGGATTTACTTATTTATAAACTGAGTTAAATAGTTATTATAAATATTAAATGAGATAACATTTGTGAAAGGGCCAGGCACAGTGCCAAGCAAATTGTAGATGCTCAATAAATGTTTCCTTTCTTCCCCAAAGTTGTATGGGTTTATGGCTAGGAAAAACAAACAAAGAAACAAACAAAAAGTCTCTTTTCCATAGAAAGATCTTTGGGGGAAGCAAAAGGGGTTATAGTACCTAGCTCACTATAAACTTTTGTTTATTCATTTAAAAATTCCTTCTTTAAATGAACCACTCAAATTTTAAGAAGAAGCCAAAAAAATCTCAGAACTACCATATGTTTTAGCAGTTTTTTAAAAAGTGGTAAAAAAAAAAATTAAACCTGTCATCGTAACCATTCCTAAGCGTACAGTTCAGTAGTGTTATATTTTCACATTGTTGTACAACCTATCTCCAGAGCTTTCTCATCTTGCAAAACTGAAATCCTATACCCATTAAACAATAACTCTTCCCTCTCCCTACCCCCAGAGCATGGCAACCATCATTCTACTCTCTGTCTCTAGGAACCTGACTACTCTAGATGCCTCATTCACTGGAATCATACAGTATTTGTCTTTTGAGTTTGGTTTATTTCACTTTGCACAAGGTCCTTCAAGGTTCATCCATGTTGTAGCATGTGTCAAAGCTTCCTTCCTATTTAAGGCTGAATAATATTCCATTGCTTGTATATATCACATTTTGTTTATCCATTCATCCACCAATGCTCTTAGTAGTAGTTTTATCCAAATCTGTTTTAAAAATAAGACTTCCAGGTAACAAAATTGTACCAACTTCTCCCCTCCCCAACCTCAATTTAGCAAATCTGGCTTGCTAAGAGGAATGAAAACCACGGGGAAACAGTAAAGCTTGGGTGTGTCCTCTCCCCCACTGTCACATGTGTGGATTATCATATTGGCAAAACCTCAAACCTCAGCAGGCTCTTCCTCCTCAGCTCAACCCAGACAAATGAAAGTAATAGGAATATTAAAACTCTTGGTTCTGGTTCTTTACCCAACAGACAAATGTCACTGTACTCCACTCCCCTTATACTCTGGCTCTTATCTCTTCTTGTGTGCTACCTGACTATTTTTTGGGGGGGTGGGGGGTGGGTACAATAGTGATTATTCCAGAAGGAATTTACCAAAGGAGAGGAGAGGAGATATGAAGATTGGGAGGCTTAAACAAAAGGCCTCAGGAGCTGTGCTGTCCCATATGGTAGCCACCAGTCACATGCGGCTATTTACAGCTAATGTGAAACTAATTTAAATTAAATAAAAATTTAAATTCGTTCCTCTGTCACACTGGCCACATTTCGCACAGCTTAATAGCCACATGCAGCTAAGGGCTACAGTGTTAGCATAAATGCAGAGCATTTCGGTCACTGCAGAAAGTTCTATTGGACACACTGCTCTGGAGTTTCCAGATGAAGGTCTATTTAGTAACTATTAAGAGAGGGATAAGTATGTATGATCAGTATTATGACGATATAGCCTATTGTCCGAACACTTCTGAGAGAGAAAAGAGTCATTAATGCTTATCCCGAGACTGCAGAGTGTGAAAAGGGTCACCATGAAAAATTTATGCTGGGATGTATCAGTCAGGGTTCTCCAGGGAAACAAAACCAGTAAGAAATATATAGATATATACAAGAAGAGATTTATTATAGGAATTGGGCCATCTGGTTATGAAGGCCAAGGAGTCCATTCGCAAGCTGGAAAACCCGGTAAGCCATGGCATAATTCAGTCTGAGCCCAAAGGCCTGAGATCAGAAAACTGATTATGTAGGTCCTGGTCTGAGTCAGAAAGCACAAGAACCAGGAGCAAGGATGTGTGAGGGCAGAAGATGGATACCTCAGCTGAAGCAGAGAGAGAATTCTCCCTTCCTCCCCCTTTTTGTTCTATTCAGACACGCAGCGGATTGGATGATGCCCACCCCACTGGTGAGGGTGATCTTTTCACTCACTCTACTGATTTAAATGCTAATCTCCTCCAGAGACTCCCTCAATGACACCCAGAAATAATGTTCTACCAGCTATCTGGTATCCCCCTAGCTCAGCCAAGTTGACACATAAAACTAACCATCTCAGGATTACACACAAACCTGGACACATTGTCACCCTGATCATCATGTTATTCCTGGCACTTGTGGCGGATTTCAATTTGAACAGTGCCCACTGGAGTTGTGCATGGGCATCTATTACTTTTATCGATACAACTAGAACTAGAACGTCTTTCTGAAAGGACTAGCACCTAAAAAAGTGATTCTCTTCCAGAAATGGGCCTATTTCTAGAAAGAACTGCAACCACTCACTTTTTCTTGGTGCTGGACTATTCCCACTTTAGAGGATCCCAGGCCATATTCGGATCTGTGTTTTCCCTGGGTCAGGCCTAGATGAGACTCTTCTCTTCCAAAGTGAGCAGAGTGCTGGGAAACAGGATTGTTTTTCAGCAGTTTTTCTGATGTGAGACTCTAATATTAACACAACTGTTTTAAAGTCACTTTATCTGCCGCAGGCCACTAACTCAGTTACACCAAATAGCGTGCTGCTGGAGGGGATGGAGTAGAATCGGAAGTCCTGAGGGTCTCTGAGGGCTTGTGGGTGGGAGGATCACTTTTTTGTTTCATTGTGTTTGTGGGGAACCCAAGAACACTGAAAAATCTTCATTTTCAAAATATTCCCCATGCCCACTTTGAAAGTTCACTCGTTCTCCTTTCCTGGAGTGAAGTGCTGAAGCTCCAGTCTTAGTCTTGTCCAGTGACAGGAATGCTGGCCCTCCTGCCCAGGAGCAAGGCAGTCAGCCCAATAGGATGGACTCCTTCTTCTCCTAAGGCTATCAAAGAGGATCTAGTGTTGTCTCAGCTGTAACTTTCCAGTACACCCTTCCTTAAAACCATATGGACTCCAAGATGCATCATGGCTATAGGAGCAACGCTGGGAAAATTGCAAAGGAGATAATCTTGTCGTTCCAAGCCTCCCCACTTTGGGTTAGTAGACTGCTGTGTGGTGGAAACAGCACCAGCGTCATCATGGGTTTTCAAAGATCCCACTATCCAGCCTAGCCTCTCTGGACTGGTCCTGCTTCCAGTGCGCTTAAACCATTAGAAAGGACTGGCTTATTCTCACTGATTGGCTACTTCCAGCCACACTGTAGAAGGCACACAGGTCCAAAGCCTGCCCTACTTATGGAGTGTAATTCAGACTCCTTGTTTAAACCCACTACTTATACAACAGAAATTACCCCAGTACCTACAATGTATCAAATACCTCTTGTGGGCACTGGGGATATTGCTGTCAGCAAGATAAGATCCTATCATCACAGACCTTATTATACTCTAGACGAAGGAGGCAGATAATAAACAAATAATTGAATCAATATGGTTTCATTTTTCATTTCAGATGGTGCTACCTGCTATAGAGAAAATAAGGCGATATGACAAAGTGACTGCAGTGATTCCACTGCATGGTACTGTCAGCAAAAGCTTCTGGACAAAGGGTCATTGGAGTTGTAACCTGAGGGTTGATAAGGAATCTGCTGGATAACAGAGGAGGAATGAAGTGCCTGAGGTCTCGAAGGGGAATAAGAGCTCTACGATTTCGAGGGCAACCTGGAGAAGGCCAGAGGGCCTGGGCCTTGTGAGCAAGAGGAAGGAGCAGGAGAAGATAAGCCTGAAGAAGTAAGCTGCCGGCAACCATGCGAGGCCTTGCAGGCATGGAAACGCATTTGATTAGATGGAAAGACATGCACGGATTTTAAACGAGATGACATAATCTAATTTATATGCTTAAAGATTATTCTGGACACTGCATACTAATGGATTAGAGCAACGGTTTTCAAAGAGGGGTTCCCAGAGCAGCCGCAACATCACCCTGGAAACTATTTAGAAATGCAAATTCTCAGGCCCCACCCCAGACCTCAGGAATCAGAAACTGTGGGGGTGGGGCCCAGCAATCAGTGCTTTAACAAACCCTCCAGGGGACTGTGATGCACACTCATGTTTGAGGAGCACTTCGCTGGAGGAAGGTGAGCATAGACAATGCAAAGCCAGTTAGGAGGCTACAGGGCAGGACAAGATATTGCTCTTCCTGACACTGTTCTTATGCTCCAGGGATGGAGAATCCCTCTGTTGAGGAAATGTTCCTATGCAGAAAATCACTCCAAGGAGTGTGGGAGGGAAGGGAAGTCGATGAAGGGGAGGCAAAGGAAGAGGATTTCTTCCTTTCTGTCAACCAAAACCTGTCTTTGGGACAGATTAATTAAACTTCTTTTTCTTTTTCTTTCTTTCCTTTTTCTTTTTGTGGAAGACTTGTGAAATTCAAAGACTACATTCACACCATTTATCTAAGGGAAAATAAATTTAAAACTGAAGTTTTTTTCACATCTACATGATATCACACAAGAAGTAGAATAATCTTGGGGTGAATATGGGGGACTGGTGCATTTAGGGCCTATGACTCACATAGACCAGAGTTGGGGACATCTATACACATACAGTTGCATGGGGTGTACCTGGATCAAAAGTAAGATCAATTAGGAAGTCTATTAGAAGTCAAAATCCCTTTACATGCTCAAAATGGCTTTTTATATATATCCTCACACCAGAAAGGGAAGGAAAATCTTTATTTAATATCCTCTCATGGTCCCCTGCGTAGTAAGATACACCATTATTAACTAGAAATGACCTTCTTCCAGGCATCACTAGAAATACATACTCATATACTTTTTGTGGGTTCACTGAGGTGGACTGACGTTGTGGTTTTCCAGATCATCCCCACATCTAGTCTCCCGTGGAAACTGAAAATTATTATAAAATGTAGACTTTATGCTGGAAGAGCAAAATGTTATATCCTTGCCTGTCACTAAACACTGTGATGGAAATGAGCTCATTAGATTGGCTAGCAGCCAGCTAAATGAACAGGAATAGGACAGCAAAGAGGGAGAGAAAGAGGCAGCGAGAGATTTAGAAATGCTGATCTCTGGGCAAACAAATGGGATTAGAGTAATGGGGGGAAAAGTCACTGGAGAAAAAAGGGTTACCAAAAAAATGAAGAAAAATTAATAAAAAGGAAAAGTACAGGAATAAAGTGCAAATATTGAGGACTGACACATATTTGGGTTTCAGTCTGACTCTGTTTCTTATGTTGTATGATTCTGGGCAAGATACACTAATGCTCTAAGCCTCAGTTTCCTCATCTATGAAATGGAGATCATAATTGAGCTACCTTAAAGAGATATTACAAGAATTAAATAAAATCTTGTCATTAAGGGTCTGGTGTAGTACCTGGCACATTAGAGAACATTAGTCAATACTAGTGACCTCCTTCCCCTGTGCTCCTTTATCTACCTGAGCATATGACCTGGGGAAGAGGAAGAGAGTAAGACACTTAAAAAGAGGAAAAGATAAAGATGTTTGGTTATTCTGTATATTTCTATTCTAAAAGTAAACTACTGAAATTTTGACTTCTCATTTTTGATATCTCATGACATTCTTGGGGATCTGAGCAGAGAAGGTAAAAGTGTCCCTCTCAAAACACTGTGGGATGATTCTGTGTCCAAATGCCTCTGCCCCAGGCTGCACAGTGTCTTCCTGGGATGTGCACTCTCAGAGCTACTCAGTCTCGATGCCTAAGTGATACCTGTAAAAGTCCCAGAAGAATGTTTTCTATTTCCCATCAATGGAACAGATTTTGTAGAGTTCTGAAAAAAAAATCTCGAGCTACCCAAAGGCCCAAATTATACAAATTAAAACAATAAAAAAATGAAACAAAGAGGTTCTATGACTTGACCAAGGTCATATAACAAGTTACAGCAGCATCACTGATCTTTCTGAGTCAACATCAAGTCTACACTGTTCTCAAAGGACACAACTAGTCCAACCCAGTATGCAGGACACAATGTTCCTCTTTGAACAATCTGTACATGGAAAGTGAGACTATCTTCAGAAATTCTTACTGTTCTCCTGGGACCAAACACTGTATCAGTGATTTGAAAACGTTTATATTTCAGAAACAACTACAAAACAGAATCATTCATCATGCTCCTCAGCAGAAAAGACTAGCCCTGCCTTGTCATCTTACAGTTGATATTTTATTCGTGGGGAGGAATTCCTTCTCCTGTTGCCAGCCAAAATTATTTGTAGTCTAATAATTTATTTACAAAATAACTCCTCTTATTTGTGTTTCAGATATATCTTTCCTAGGAGGCTTAATATATTTAATGATAGCACTGCAATAAGATAGTGTAATTTGCAACTTAATAGAAAAAAATGTTAATAATACAATAGGATTTCCTAGGAAGAACAAAAGAATTTCCTCCATGTGTATTGGCTCTGAGACACAGGAGGGAGAGCAGCAAGGCACAGCTGCTCACGTGGTCTACAAGGGTAATTTCCCAGCAAGAGCTGAGAGCACAGGTCATAACCCATGACCAGCACTGGTGAAAGACAAGTTAACCAACAATAATAGCATGTCCTGTTTCCCGAACGTGATCTGTCTGCCATACAGGCCAGTCCACAATTTTTTTGTGTGCAAAATAAAATGAACACAGACCAAAAAGAAAACAGCAACAAAATTTGAAATACGGGGCAAAAGGAAAAATCAACCAACGCTAATGCAGATCCCCGTAACTGAGACAAATTGCTCCACACTTTTAAGGTACAATTAGTATCACACATCTTTTATTTTTCCCTAAATAAATCTGTCTTGAGCCCCTGGTGCCAAATTAGTAGAATGTCTGGTATTTTCCTCTTGTCACCCTCTTTAAAACATTCAGAAGGCCTGGGAGAGGGGTGAGGCAATTCTGACATCCTAACCTGAAGAAGAAAGATCCTGAAGTTAGATGGGTCCACAGCTACCTCTGCTTTTCACCATTACCTGGTGTTGGGCCTGCATCGTTACCCTGGCCTGCTGCTGACCTGAGTCCCTAGAGAGATCACCCTGGATCTTCATGGGAATATGATCCTGCTCCTCAAGAGTGCTTTTGACCCAGAACATCATGGGTTCCCAGAATCACAGCTGAGTACTTAGCTTTTCCCTGCACAGCCATCCCTGCAAGGACCAGCCCCATTTCCCAGCACTGTCACAGTGGTTCAAGGTTCAGCCTATTGGGGAACCAGAGCTACTGTCTTCTCTCCTTCCCAGGGATCCACTACTTCTTTCCTCCCTAAGATCAAGTAGCTTTCCCCATTAATCCCAGAAACACGAAGTGCCTCACTCTATACTTCTGGTGGCCAAGAGAGCTACCTATTCACAGTCTAAGTGGGCCACCCAGATTGCCTCTAGAGGATCCATCAGCTTCAAAACACAAGAGGTTTGATTTTAAGTTTTGCCAACCACCTCCTTAGGTGTATACCCTGATGATCTGGGGATGGGAAGTGGTTCCCCTTCTTTAGGGAAGAACCGATGTAAGCATGAGAAAGATGATTTAATCTCCTTATAATGAGCAAGATGATTCTTTGTTACCTCTTTTATTAGAGCAGAAAAATAAACCAAGTTCAATCAAAAGTGGGATACCCTGCTAGACTAAGAGCTAGAGCACATCCCACACACACACGCACACACACACACACACAAATAATATGACATTCCAAACACTGTGTGTCCCTGCAAATACTCTCTCCAACATGCATTATTACTATTTGCTCCATAAATTTTGTGCAAATCAAAGAGTAAGCAAAAAGACAGAATTGAAAATTAACATACAGATTGAAATGTACTAGACATTTAGTAGATTACTGTTTGTGTTTTCATGTACATCTGTACCATTTATATGAAGCTTCACAACAACCTTGTAAGATATATTTTATTAACTTTATTTCATAAATGAGAGAACTAAGGTTCAAAGAGGTTGAAAAAACTCAATATCAAATTGTGATGCCAGAATTTGAATTCTCAACTTCTTTTCCACTCCACATTCTGATGCTTACAGATATGTAAGAAGACAAGAAGCAGCTTGGTTTCCTAGCTCCTAAAATGGGAGGCTCATACTGAGTTGGAGCAACAACAACAACAAAAATCAAGTAATTTTTTTTCTTAAGATTGCTTTGGAATCAAAACTATGAGGAGGTACCACCTAACACTGGTCAGAATGACTATCATTAAAGAGTTTAACAAATAACAAATGCTGGAGAGGGTATGGAGAAAAGGGAACCCTCCTAAACTGCTGGTGGGAATGTAAACGGGTGTAGCCTCTCTGGAAAACAGTATGGAGCTTCCTCAGACAACTAAAAATAGAGTTGCCATATGGTCCAGCAATCTCACGTCTGGGCATATGTCCAGATGAAACTATAATTCAAAAAGATACATGCACTCCTATGTTCATAACAGCACTATTCACAATAGCCAAGACATGGAAACAACCTAAATGTCCATGGACAGATGAATGGATAAAGAAGATGTGGTACATACATACAATGGAATATTACTCAGCCATAAAAAAGAATGAAATAATGCCATTTGCAGCAACATGGATGGTCCTAGAGATTATCATACTAAGTGAAGTAAATCAGAAAGAGAAAGACAAATACCATACAATATCACTTATATGTGTAATCTAAAATATGACACAAATGATCTTACCCATGAAACAGAAACAGATTCCCAGACATAGGGAACAGACTTGTGATTGCCAAGGAGGAGGGGGTGGCGGAGGGATGGATTGGGACTTTGGGACTGGCAGATGCAAACTATTATATACAGAATGGATAAAGAACAAGGTCCTACTATAGCACAGGGAACTAAAACGCAATATCCTGTGATAAACCATAATGGAAAAGAATGTTAAAAAGAATGTGTATATATGTATAATTGAATCACTTTGCTGTACAGCAGAAATTAACACAACACTGTAAATCAACTATACTTCAATAAAATAAAATTTTTAAAAGAGATTGCTTTGGAACAATTTCATTTACTCTTCACTACATTCCACAGTACAATTTGGGGGAGAATACTGACTGCTAATTTGCTCCCTCTAGAATCTCTGGAGAAAGCATAGACCCTGTCTGTGTAGCTAGAACACTGTAGAAAGCCCAGGACTAGTCAGAGTGGATTGTGAAGGAGAACGGACATCACGTTCTCAAACCCAACTCTGGGTGATAATCACACGGACAAACAGCAGAAACACAACCAGATGGTAAGGATACACCCATACAAATAACTGATTTGTTGAGGGGAGGGTCAAATAAAGAGGATTCAAAGACTTATAAGAACTTACTTGGACTTGAGAATGCTTCATGATATAGTTGTGTGAGGCCTTCCTGGTACCAGAGGGAGCATATGTCCTGGAAGACAAACAATGCTCCACCATCCAGGATTCTGTCTTCCCTCACTCTCTATTTCTATCCCAGCAACCCAACTCAGTTGCTGGAACTGGAGAAAAACAGAGAGGACAATAGTAGGAAGTCCTAAGGTGATGCTCAGAGTCCTGGCTTCCTTTGCTGTTCAAAGTCAGCCTCACCTTTCATTTGGTTCAATGTGCTACTCCCATCTTGCAAAAGAAGAAAATAAACAGAGAAGGTGAGTGACTGGTCCATGTCACTGGGTAGTTACTGGGTTTCAGAACTAGAACTTTGCTCCTCTAATACTCATCTCTATATTACTGTTGGACAAATGGAAAGAGGATAATAAAGAGGGAACTTCCTTTTCCAGAGCATTTTTGTTTTATCCTCTCATCCTTGCTGTCTTTCTCTCTCTCTCTCTCTCTCTCTCTCCCCCCCTCTCTCTCACACACACACACACACACTCACACACACAACCACACATACACCATTATATAGATACTTAAAGCAATGGTTCTGTAAAGAGAAGTAAGAGCTGCTGGGTATGGATCGAGGTAGGGAATGTCTTGCATTGAGAATGCGGTAAACATTCACAATGGAATTGAATTGGTACACTGAGATCTGCTGCATTCTGCAAGAACTCTTGGTTTTCTTTCAGACCTTTTTATCCAATGGACAGATAAAGAGGAAATTCAATCTGCTAATGCCCTGGCCAATTAAAGAAGGAGAAAAAAGTAACTGGAATCCTTCTGAGAGTCTATTAGAAGAGCATGGAATCTTTGTTATTATCTCTCTAGCATTATCTCTTTATAACAAGAGAATAGCATGATGGCAACCAGACCGTAGTCAGAGGCATCATTTTTTTGTCTAATTCATATTCAGATATACTAAGGTGTGCTTTTTCTATGTGGCTTCTCTACACATTGGTAATGGGTGTATTTCCTAAAAATACACTTTGGATCTTTCCCCAGTACCTCCCTTAAATCCAGAGCCCAGGCAACTAGGGCCCTTTCCAGGGGCCCTGTCTGTGCTTTAGGGGGCCCTGTCTGGGTCTGCTATGGGGCAAGAGCTAGGAGTCCAAAGGGTGAAGGGTATGTGCCGATCTGGAGCCCATATCCGATTGTAAACCACATTCTGGGTACCTGTGATCTGGAATTCCCAGCCCAAATAGCCCAGAATACATTTGGGGGCTTGTACAGCCTCCTACAAGTGAGTATCCTTCTGAGAGCAGACAATGCAACCCATGTGCATGCCCCCAGGTCTGAGCTGCGACAAAGAGCTAGCTGTTTGTGCGATGGGAGTTGGGGGGCAGACAGATGGAGCCGGGACATGTGGATGCAGGCATGTGAGTGCCCTGAACAGGAGATGGGAAGAAAAGAGGGTAGGCCTTGGTGGAGTGGCGTCTTGGGAGTGGGGAAGTGGTCTCCATTTGTACTCTTGCCCCACGCCCTGCAAATAAAATGAATGTTGGTGGGAGACTGGCTCTATCATCTCCCAAGAAGCAAAGCTTCATAACTGGACTCATTGCCTCCTTCTAACTCATCCTCCACAGTGTGACCAGGGTCTTCTTTAAAAACACAGACATGATCTTATCAAGTCTCTGATTTAAAATATTTCCATAGCATCTGTTGATTATAATATCATAAGCAGACTCTGGGTACTCAGAGTCCCTTATGATCAGGCTAGGCCCTACTCATTGTTCCTCCCATGAACCTCTCCCCCTCCACCACCATCACCACTTGCTGTGGCTTATATATTGACCATCTTGGGCACTCTTTTGACCTTTAAACACAACCTGTTCACTCAAGCTCACGTACCCTTAATCATGATGTCTCTTTGGTTAGCATACAGAAGGTACAAAATAAATTTTTGTTGAATTAAATTGAAATTTACTGGTATGACAGAACAATTTTTGAGGTGTTTTGTTTGTTCTCTTTGTATTTCCCATGCGCCCCTCCTCACTCCTCACTCTAAGCAGGTTTCCAACTCTTTTGTATTTCATTGCCTTGGGAATATTTTTTCAGTATGAAAAGCATATGCTCCTTCTTCAATTCATAGTTTATTCTCATCTACAATAAAAGCCTAAACTCTCTCGAGAGATTATACTCCAGAGGGGAAGTGTGCTCCAGTGGCGGCCATGGGAAGATGCTTTTGAGGAAAAAAATGTATGGAAAAGTGAAGAGATAGCCAGAGACTAAGAGGGGACAGAGAATGGCAGGTTCCTGAACTTGGTGTCAACATCTTGGAGGAGGTCAGTCCTCAGAAGGGTTGAAGAGTTGCAGGATTAAGAAGCTATAGAGGTGGATGTTGATACAATCTACACAAAGTTGATTGGGGAAATTGTCAAGATGCCAGGCTGTGAAACTAAGTCCTCTGCAATATTAGCCAAGTCATGCTTCCTCTCTCCTAAGTACAGTAAGTTCACATTGCCCTTTAGTCAATGAGAAAATGCTAGAATAATCATACAACAGCCTTCTCCTGCTCAGAACATGGGTGTGAGGCTCAGTCAGTGAGGATCATTTCTAGTCACTGTCACTGTTACCAAGTTGATGTACTCATCGGTCTCCAGGTTATCTAATAGAGTTTGAATGGGATTTCCTCAGGCTTTGTCTATAAAAGAAAATTTTTTCTTTTCATTATTTGGTCCCTCCATCCCATCATATTTTTCTTCTACACACTCATAGCACGAGACCCATAGTGGAAAACGAGGTTAATAGTGTCCCAGGAGCTGCTTCTGCTGGCTTCATGAAAGATACTCCACAACAGACACAAGCAAGAGCTACCAATTCTAGGGGCCCACAAACCCGAGATACCTCTGTCTCAGAAATTACAGAAGGTCTTATCTGGTTAGGATGAATGCGTATTACTGTAGAGAACTGTATTGTAGGTTTCCCAAAGACATGGGGCTTGACCATCAGAAATCAATACAAAGGATAAAAAACTACAGCCAAACACGGGCATCTTCTGTCTGCTTGCAAGTCATTTTAAGTCTCCCAGGAACTGCTGCTTTATCCTCATTGTGAAAAGCAGCTTACAGGTGTTTCGAAATGGGCCTGTCGGAAAGCAGCACAAGCTATCTGCTTCGGCTGCAAACCCATCATATATCAAGATATTTGCCTTGAACTCATCCCATGGGTACTTGGAGTCAGCTGAGCTGAAATTTGAGATCCACCTTCCTTCGTTCCTTCCCAGCTTCAGTCATTCAGCTGGACTGAAGCAAGTCAACCTAACTGACAAAATGAGTCTATTTCGATAGTCTACCAAATGTTGTTTGGCACACACACACAAGTCTTCCTCCGATACACAGTAATATCCTGGGAGACAGAAGTTTTCAAGAAGCGCTTAACAGAGGAGTAGGAAAGGTTAGAAGAGTCTAATTTGAATATTAATGCTGATCTATTGTTCATGGGTCTGTTACTCACCAAATTGCCCCACAAACGATCTACACATTCAGCCTTAGATACTTAGAAGAGAGCCGATAAATAAGTAAACAGGGCTTTGGTTATGAAATCACTCACTCTCACTAGGTGACTGTGCATTTCCCACCTAGAGAAGAGACCTACATTAAAATTTCTTGGGGCTTCCTCACTCAGCTTTAAACCTCATAAATAATGGTAAAGGCATCCGTGCCACCTTGGGTTGTTCTACTCCCTTTCTTCCTGGGAGGCCAAGTCATTTCACCTAGACTAGCATTTATCCCTGTTGAGATCTGAGATGAGAAGATAAGACCCAGATAACCAGCTACTTGGTAGGCCCTCCTATTCCTTCTCTCTGTTTTGGATTCCTCCTCAGTCAGCATCTGTATCTCCTGCTAGGACATCTCTTAAGTCTTCTATCTGCAAGGAGCCTCATTTAAATGTAAATCAAAATCAATAACTTCTTCCAGACTGAAAGTCAGACGTTGTCCTATTGTGGCAAAGTTGAAACCATTCTTTTCAACTCAGTGAGTTCAGAAACTGTTATAAGTGGAAATACTGGAGAGAAATTATCATTTTAATACCATTTTAAAATTTTGCCTCTGTTCTGTTTCAGGTTCCAGCAGTGTTTTAGGCAAGAGTCACATGCAGAATACTCTATGCTCAGCATGGAAATTCAAATGTTTTTACTTAACTTTTAAGACTGTTGGGCACTCTGAGGATTTGGTGTTTCTCCTATATCTGAGAAGTTAACTCATGAGAGTCTCACTTTTGAGAACTCTGAAAGATTATAAAAGTAGTCTTCTTTTATATATGTTTATTAAGTGACCTTTGGATAATTTACTTTCCTAAATCACATCTGTCTGTTTTCACAGAACTTGGTCAAACAGTGGCAGAAGGACAAGTCCTCCTATGCTTTACAGTAGAGGAAGATTTGTCATTTGCAAGTTAAACAAAAACAAAATTAAGAATAAAAATGCAACACACTGAACCTTCTATTTTTCAAGAAGAAATGTATTGGACCATGTTGATGTTTGGAAGTTAACTCGGAGAGCCAAGCCTTAAAATACTTTTCATTTACATACAGAAATAATGAGCTCAATTATGCTGGAAGGGAGGGAGACTGCAGGGACATTGAGAAGGCACGTGAGGACATGGAAGTTGGCCTTGAGAGTCCCTGCGCAGGGCACTGTGGCTTGGGAGCCTGTGGAGTGGACAGGTAGCGTGAGTTTGGAGACACAATCCTCAAGATGCCTGCCCCTGCACCACTTGACAGAGCTGCCTTAAGAGGTCACCATCTGTGTCTACCATGCCATTCAGGGCTCCCACCTGTCTCCTAGGTTAGAAGAATCTCAGCCTGGGTAATATCACTCCTAGATTCGCCAACTCTACCACTTTCTTCATATTGTTCCCACTTCCTAGAGAGTCTTCTATTGCCATTACCTTAAAAAAACTTCTACATTCTAACCAGCCATTTCTTTCCTATAGCAGATCACCACACTAGATAAGACTGTGTCTGCTTCTGAATTGCCACCCTCCCCATAGCTTTGATATTCATCACACATTACAGGATTAATTAAGTGTGTAGATCCTTTGTCTTCTCTTTCTGATGACAGGTACTGTAAGGGAAAGGATCGTTTATTTTTTCACTCTTTTATCCACACCCCTCCAACAGACAGCACAGTGCCATGCACACAGCAGCTATTCAATAAATATTGACTGAGTGAACGAATAAATGAATACTCAAAGGAGTCTCCAGAAGCCAAGGTTGATTTCAGAGAGAAATAATAAATGATTGCAAGGAGGATTCAGCTACTGAGGTGATCAAATTCAGCCCCAGCTCCAGATATGCTACCATTTACATACCTTTTAATGAGTATGTAAAACTTCATATAATTTGTCAGTAATAGGCTGCTTCTGCTGTAGCCCTCTTTCTCCCAATGGGCATGTCCCTGACTGGTGAGGGGGGAAATGCCCATACTACTAGTTTTTAAGACTAAAGAGGACAAGTGAAGTTATGCAGGGAGTTTGAACTTTCACACCTCGGGACTCAGCCAAAAAGTAGGATGAAACCTTTGTAGATCATGGATGTTGGGATCATGAGTATTCTAAAACTTTATATAACATTTTTATATTTAAATTTGTTTTATAAAATAAAATCAAAATCTCCTTATATGTGGCGGGTGGGAGAGGGAATCAGGACATCTTCTAAAGATTATTAGTTTTTCCCCAGAATCCATTTTACTCTTTTTCCTGACTTCTGCTGGCCACAACTAATTGCTCAACTAACGACTAACTTTCCCAGCCTCTCTTGAGGCTTGGTGTAGTCAAATGACATAGTCTGTACCATGGGGTGTGAGAAGAAGTAACCTGAGCAAATCATAGGTTATGTTTTTGAAATCAAACTGTGTCTTCCACTTTATCTTTCCCCTTCCTAGTGGCTGGAGCACAGAAATGTGGTAGCAAGGCTGTTGAAGGGTAATGCCCTAGAGGATGAGAATCGCAAAACAGAAAGAACTCTGGATCCCTGGATAACCTTCCCCGGGAACACCCTGCCAACCTAGACTTTTATATATGAAAGAAAGAAACCTCTATCTAGTTTAAACCACTGCTGTTATGGTTTCTGTTAAAGTGGCCAAACCAGCATCCCGACTAATATAGCCTGTCAATAAGGTACTATGTGGCATCCTTATTTTTGGAAAATTAAAGTGAATTTAAACAAGTGGTTAGGTGTGTGAGGGGCTGTGTACACTAGTGTGTGACTAGTGACAACCCAGGTTTTGCAAACCTGCATTGGGAATCAACCATCAAGCATTCATTAATGGCCTAATAAGTCTCTAGACGATCAACAATCTTCTTACCGAGTCTGATTTTTATGAATCTTACCTAACTGAAATCTACGTCAAAGATGAAAATGAAAGTTAAAAAAAAAAGTCAAGTGTCCTCTTGTTTGCTTTTTTTAATGCCTAGCACCTAGAATAATTCTGGCACATTATAAGTAGTTTACCAAATAAATAGATGGGTGAATTCACAAGTATACCTGGAGCACCTCCTACATGCCAAATCTACATTTTCTTTAAAGAGTTTAAATTCAGAGCAAATGAAATAAGACACTTCCTTGATTCATTATTTGAAAAAATGACAGCTAATTAAAGTGTTACATTCACGGTGACTTCTTTCTCATTTGGAAACCAAAGATGAGGTTTCTCCATCATACTTGAACTGTACAGTATTTCAGGCCAGAAATAAGTATGATGGTCATCACATAAATCCACTGTGAAATCAGGAGTCGAATGATGTCACTATTCAACCTTACAGCTAAGGCTTAACCAATACCCTCTGAGCTAAAATCATCTACAGTAAATGCAATGAGGCAGATTATAATGCATGTTTTATAGGTTTTGCTTAAACTGCCTGATGAGTTGAGAATTTCAGAATTAGGTATATTAAATGGGCATAAGAAAAGGAATCATTAACATCATAAAAGAATTCATACAGGTTTAGAAATTAGCATATAATTTACCAAAGGAAAGAAAAATTGGGAAAGATATGAAAAAACATGTGACAAAAGTAAGTATTGCATGTTGATACAATATTCAAAATCCTGAAGATCTAAGAAGTTTAAAAATACAGATAACATCTGCTCTCACTCGAGTGGGACTCATTTGTGAGGAAATTTGCCAAAGATGGAAGCAGCCTTAAAATCTACATATGATAAGTGCTTTCTGATTGATTTGATTGGTTTGGGCTTTCTCGAACAACGGTATTTAAAAGGATGGACAACAAATTCCAGACCACTGTCCTCATTTCCCAGTGACCTCTTGACTGTCATTCCATTTGTCCCTCCTTGTTCTGTCTGCGTTTCCTTCTTTTCCTATTCTGCTTTCAGACACAATTTTTCCATTTAAAATTACAAAATGTAAATCTGTATAAATATTTTAAGGTTCTAAAGCACTAGTATAACAAGTCTCTCATTTGATCCTCACAACGCTTCCAAGGGGTGGAAAAGGAGAGTATTATGATTCTTTATTTTCCCCAACTTATCAATGATAAAAATAGGTTCAAAGAAATTTAGTAACTTGCCTGAGGTCTGACAGATCTAGAGTCGAGGGTTCCCAATGGGTTCCATACATTCGCCTTCTGTACACACCAGACTGATAGGTCAATGGAAATCCCTGAGTCTCCTCAGCTTTTAGAGCATACTATGACAACTTGTAACCATGTGAATATTCGTTCACTTATCAAAGTCTCCTGAGCACCTACAATGCGCCAGGCACTGTGCTAAATACTAAGTACTCATAAGTGAACAAAACAGACATGGTCCCTGTCCTCTTGGATCTTGCCATCCACTGAGGAAGAAAACTATTAAATAAATGCACTGGCAAATACAGATACATTTATATACTCTAAGTGTAGTGGATGAAAAGGCCAGAGTACTCAAATAGAGGATAAAGGAGGGGACCTTATTTAGATGGGAGTGTGTTGTGTGTGTGTGTGTGTGTGTGTGTGCGCGCGCGTCTCAGAGAAGGCATGTGAGCTGACACTAGCAGGGGAGTAAAGAGGATCTAGAAGGAAAATGGGGAGAGAGTAGTCCTATAAAAAAGAGCAGCATGTGCAAACACCCTGAGCGCCTAACACTTCGCAGGAACTAAAGAAGAAACTAAAAGAAAGCCAGTGCAGCTGCACTTTCCCGCACAAGGGCTGAGAATGTTGTGAGTTCACGCAGGTCTTTGTAGGCCGTATTGAAGTGAAAGGCTACCAGAGACAGGGAGCGACATGTTTTAAAACATGTTATGTTTTAAAAGATTACTCTAACTTCTTTGTAGAGAATTAGTTGAAGTGGGACGAAAATATAAGCAGAGAGATGAGACAGAAGGCTTTTGTGGTAGTTCATGTGGGAGATGACGGAGCTTAGGCTAAGACAGCAGTGGAGGTAACGCAGAGAAGTGAATGGCCTTAAGATGCACTGATGGTGGACGTATGCTAACACATATATATGGAATCTGAAAAAAAAAATTGGTTCTGAAGAACATAGGGGCAGGACAGGAATAAATATGGAGACATAGAAAATGGACTTGAGGACACGGGGAGGGGGAAGGGTAAGCTGGGACGAAGTGAGAGAGTAGCATTGACATATACACACTACCAAATGTAAAACAGATAGCTAGGGGGAATCAGCCGCATAGCACAGGGAGATCAGCTCGGTGCTTTGTGTCCACCTAGAGGGGTGGGATAGGGAGGGAGGGAGGGACATGCAAGAGGAAGGAGATATGGGGATATATGTATATGTATAGCTGATTCACTTTGTTATAAAGCAGAAACTAACACACCATTGTAAAGCAATTATACTCCAATAAAGATGTAAAAAAAAAAAAGATGTACTGATGGTAGAAATGAAAAGACTCCATGTGGAGGGTGAGGGAAGGATGGGAATCAAACCTGGCTCTCAGGATTCTGGAGGTGTTGTTCATGGGTAATTTTAGTCAATTGAGTCTTTTCCTTGATGCTGCAGTCACTGTAGAGCCCTCATGTACACATAGCCTGAGATAATCAGATTCATGTTCCAAGTTTATTGACATATTTCTTATTCTAGGCAGTAGCAACCTGGTGGTATTTTTAGCAGGAATTTATCCTTCTTATATTCATATTGAGATTGTGTTAGAGCAATAATGATATATTTATACATCTGAAAGTATGAGGAAGAAAGAACTGAGTTTTTAACCACCTTCTGTGGGAAGGCAAAGATGTGATTTTTGGTAGTTACTGACTGAGGAGAAAAAAGGAATCTTCTCATCCTAAGACAGAACACAAGTCTAATTCTTCCAACTCATGTAGATCCTTTAAAAATAAGGACGTTAATATTGGGAGGAAAAACAATTAATTGGGAAGTCCTCCTGCCTAACTGTTCACTATTATATACACCCCATTTCTTTCCATTCTCCAGTAAATATTGACATGGCCCCCATTTCTTTTTATACTGCAGGTTGGATGAAGAGAATTCTATGATACAAAAAATAGATACAGCTACATAATATAAGAGCTAATACTTGTATGTGTGCACTAAATAGTTTACAAATGGCTTTTACATCTGTTATCTCACTATGGTACTTTCAATTGAAGGATTATGTCCCTTTGAAAGCTAAGAGCATCAGGCACTGTCCTTAGTGGTTCTTATGTATTAATTGAATCCGTACAACAGCCTAATACTCTGAGGGTTTGGGGTAAACACTAAAAGCATCACTTGGACATCAGGACAACAGATTTTTTTTTTTTTTTTTTTTTTGCATTACGCGGGCCTCTCACTGTTGTGGCCTCTCCCATTGCAGAGCGCAGGCTCAGCGGCCATGGCTCACGGGCCCAGCCGCTCCGCGGCATGTGGGATCCTCCCTGACCGGGGCACGAACCCGCGTCCCCTGCATTGGCAGGCGGACTCTCAACCACTGTGCCACCAGGGAAGCCCAGGACAACAGATTTTGATTTTGGACAACAGACTGATTTTGTAGCATTCTGCAGAGGGCCCTGTTTGGAGGCACTCTGCACCAATAAAAAGACCCTGCTCCAGCAGAGGGCGCTACAGCCTATTGCTCTGTCTTCATAAAGCATGAGCTTCATCTAGCACAAACAGGCAGTCTGAGCCAGCTTGCACCAGACAATCTGGAACAGTCACTCAAGGCCATTTTTGGACAAACCTGCATATCATTCCACATATCCCTATTCTTTAGACACTATTATTATACCCATTAACAGATGAAGAAACCAAGACACAGAAAGGTGAGACAGTGTGCCCAAGATGGCTTCAGAGGCTCTGTGCGGCCTCATCACTTTAGTATCTGCCTTCCTACCATGCTGGGAGAGTGCAGCAGGCAGCAACACCCTGCCCCAGGGGAAATGCCGAGACTGGGTCTGGTAAGTGCTGGTGACCAGACAACTCCCCGCCGCACACCCCCCCCCCCCCCCCCCCCGTCATCCAATCCTAGAGGGCAAGAACCAGGGTGTGAGGACTTGATCTGAAGTCAAAGTCTGCAGCCCTTCACCAAGGTGAAGATCAACTGGATAAGAACTGAAAATGAGGCAAACAAGTTCGATGTCCCAAAGTTTACTTGCAGACTTGTTAGTCTATATACCCTTAGAATCTGACCCTGCTACCACACCAAAAGCTGCTGCAGCTGTCCTTGTAGTTATACACAGATTAGTTGTTGCATTTATGACCTGGGGTCAGATTCAAAGAAAGAAGGTATCCTGAGCTATATGAGCTTATGACTTATTAGGAAAAAATCGTAGAACAGGAATAGTCACACTTTGAGAGCTCTTCAAAATACCATTTTCTACCTCAAGTAAAACCTCAGTAAAAGTACTGAACTTATATAAAATTTGCTAAGAGGTGGCAGTACAGCCTGTTACAAATTTCAAAAACATCAGGAGACTTGAATTCCAGTTCTAGTTAATAGTGCCCTTGGTCAAGTAACTTCACCTCTCCAGGCCTCAGTTTCACATCATAAAACGAGGATGTTGGATTGGCTGATTAACCCTGGTGTTCTAGGGGGAAAAATAAACATCTCACTCTTCTAATAAACATGTGTGATCAAACAGACCTGGAATGATTTCAACCTACAAATGTCAACTGTCAAGATGCAAAGAGGGGGCTTCCCTGGTGGCGCAGTGGTTGAGAGTCTGCCTGCTGATGCAGGGGACACGAGTTCGTGCCCCGGTCCGGGAAGATGCCACGTGCCGCGGAGTGGCTGGGCCCGTGAGCCATGGCCGCTGAGCCTGCGCGTCCAGAGCCTGTGCTCCACAACGGCAGAGGCCACGGTGGTGACAGGCCCGCGTACCGCAAAAAAAAAAAAAAAAAAAAAAAAAAGCAAAAAGGTCCTTTAGACATTCTGGTCCCAATCTGAGAGTTGCCTGTAGTGCACACCTTCAGTGGATTCATTCAATGATCAGAGGAAACCTCCATTCTAGCGAGGAATCTCAGCACTTATTTCCCATAGGCAAAGCCTCCAGGAAAAGTTGTCTGAATCAAAAAGGAAAACAGTTGATCAAAATTAAATATTGCCAAGTTGCAGCCCATGGAATACAGAGAGGACGCTTCTCTCACATTTTTAATCAGAGGCCAGAATAATAAATAAATAGTTAGCACCCACTACTCATATCATTGAATGTGCTCTCTTAGTGTCAAAAGTGATCAGATCCTCCTTTAATCAATACTTTTCCTTTCCAGATCTCTCTCTGAATCTAAGTGTGGCCACAATTCAAATAGTACCATCAGGGACTCAAGAAGGTTTTAACTGAGAAAGGCCTCTCAGAGAGGCCACTTAATTTGGGAAGCTATTCCCAGATTAAATCATTCTCTGACCAGCCCATAGATGTCTGGATAACCAGACTGATTCTCTTATTTCTTGATTTTTTTTTTTAAGAAAACCAAATGCCATTAGAAGCCTTTCAAAGTTAATAAGACCATCTCAAGAAGAGTTCAGAAGAATCTACTCAGAAATTCATTAACTGTCAATCCTTTTATATACATAATAGATAAAAATTGATAGCAATAATTAAATTTTAATTAGGAAAATGCCTAATGATAGATTTCACAGTCTCTTTTAAATGCCATATATGTATGCATTCATTTATTCAACAAATATTTCTGAGTGCTAAATATGTGCCATGCCCCACACTAAGCATAAAATAAGTTCATGAAAATATACACACGACCCACCTAATGTATTCACAGGACAAAATGTGGTTCCTAAGAAAATGTTTATAGAGTTTGCTATTCACCAAACATCTCATGCCATCAGGGTATTCTCCATCTGCTTTGCAAAGACTAGGATCTGGAAAATAATATCCAAGTTTGATCTCAATTTCATGGACTGAGCAAATATACTCCCTGTCCAGAAAAATCGGTTCTGGCTTCCGAAAGCCTGTGTGCCTTGGAAGATTTTGAGTTGATTAGCAGGAACTGTGCTATTTTGGGGCCGAAACCATTTCTGCTTCAAATAGCATAAAGTTGTACCCCAGGAATGGGGAAAATGCCAAAAGTAATCTCCAGCATTCCAGAAGATTAAGAAATTGAAATCCAAATATTTGGGGTAAAAGCAAGTGTATAATAAATGTTTATCCAAAATTTTATACAAGAATATTATTATCTGCATGCGCCAATGTCTGGGTTTCACACCCATTCTTTCTTTTTCCATATAATCAAATGGTACATACTATTCCCAAAGCAAAATACGCAAGAAGCTGTTTTCTTTTGAGCCTCTTTATTACAGATATACATTCTTTTGTCCATCTTTCCAGATGCTTTGAACCCCGTAATGGGCAAGAATCCCAGTGGCCATTTGCTTTCTACTATTTTATACATGGGAGAATAGGAAGTTCTGAGGAGTCTTGCCGAAAGTCGCCAAATTAGTGACAGAGAAGTGAACAGGCTAGACCTGTAACTTCAGATCCCTGACTCTCCACTCAGAACTGTTTCTAAGGCATCATCTGACTGCATTCTAAGGCATCATTTGACAGTAGCTATTGCAGCTAGAGACTTGAAAGAAAGATGGCTCAGTCTCCTCCCTCAAGGAGTAGAAGAGATTATTGCAGAAGAAAGTGTGTTCGTATAACTCTCCTTTCAAGGGCTTCCTTTTGCTTCCTTGGTTCTTTAACAAAAAAGTAGTGACGCTTTGATTCATGCTCTACAGTTCTCCTTATGGTGTATCTTCCAAATCAGCCTCCCTCTAGCATTAACAAGGAAAACAACGTGAAATACAGCATCCCAGAGTCACTGGTAGTGGACTTGCCTGAGCCCTACCTCTTCCTTCAGGACTTCTTAACTGTCTTTTACATTAAGTTGTAAAAAATGTACCTTTAATCACCACCATCCCCTTTAGGATTTCAAAGGAATAGCCTAGCAGTTCATCTTAGAGATGCAAACTGTTCCCTGACTCGCTCATTTATCTCAAGTCACACGTAGAAAGTTCCCTGGCAGCTGCTCAGAGGAACAAAGGTGAAACCTCCAGTTAAGAGTGACTTACGTGCACTCCTCCAGCCGAGAGTCGCTCTGTTTTGTTACCTCCTTTGCCCTGCTTTAAGAGGTGGGAGCCTCTATACTCAAAATTCATTTATTCCTGTTAAGGGTAATTATCTCAATTTTTGATGATGCCTCCAGCTATCGAAGAGATGATGCCAGTAAGATGTTTCTCTCCACTCAGGAAGAAAATATGAGGGGCTATATATGACACAGATTGGGTCTCAGTTCATAAACAAAGCAAATTAGTAAGCCTCTTTAAAGCACAAGATTCAAATTTAAACTTCCCGACAGGCTATGCTTTTATGTCTTTAAATCTAAATGGCAGTGGAGATATAGAGTAAAGAACTATGAAGGCAACTTTTGTGATATCAAGTTACCACGTTTATTAGAAGAGATAATTACACTATGCTGGATGAATGGGTAGCCTCTGAGATAAGGTTCCATCCCACCTCTCTCTTTCTCTGCCTCTATCTCTATCTCTGTCTCTGTCTCTACCTCTCCTATCTTTCCTAGCTGAACTTCTTTAAAAATAGTCACTGCCCCCACTGACTCCTGAATGAACACACTGCCATTTGACTTTGGTCCACACCACTTCTTTAAAACTGCTCTCTCCAGGATCAGTAACATCATCCTTGCTGCTAAGTCCCATAGACATGTTTCAATCCTTCTCTCATATAATGGGGGCATTATATAGGAACTTCCCTTAACCTTGAACCCTGGGGGAACTTGCCTTAATCTCCCTTAATTCTATGGCCACCCTTCCAGAGTGAAATCCTGAATCCAACCTCTGTTTTCCATCTCAGGGTAGTACATCTATTGTCTCTTGAGAGAAAGATGCAACAGGAGGAGGCACTAGCTTCTAAATAGGTAGCAGCAAGTATGGGCAAAGGGGCCTGGCCCATTAATACTAAGTGAAATAACTCAGGGTTCTAGAGAAGTTAAATACGTGGGTGTCCTCAGATTTAAACAGCCACTTTGAAAGAAAAACATATTAAAAGAAAATTTGGTTTTAGAAAGTGGGAAGGATGTGAAACTGAAATTCCTTTTAGAGAAGCATTTCCCAAGTAATTTGGGGGTTTTCATTTGTTTGTTTGTTTTTAATCTTGTTATGGTTTCTAAGGTATACATAGACTTAAGCTAAATGACTTGGATTATTGCATTTCCAAGCTGTTCACAGCTCACTTCTAAATACGATGAATAAATCCTAGAACAATCATGAAAGGAGTTTCAAAAATGATAAAACTATGTGAGATTTTTTAAATCTCAAGAAAAAATAAAATAAAAAGTGAAAATGGGCTCATCGGTCTCTACTCCCTGATTCTGATATAATTATAACTTTTTGAAAAAGTTTTGCAAATTATGCTCATGGCATGCTCGGCATCTCACAACTCTCTTGTGGTGAAGGGAAAATGGTCTTTTGTAAAGTATAAATTCTACTATTATACTCATTCAATTGCTTGTGCCTTCTAGAAATTTTTTTGTGCCAGAAACTGTCAGGGACAAAGGATACAAAAATTTGTAAGGCCTACACCTGCCTCTGGGAAGTCTCAGTATAATGGGATGAAGAGATGTTTAAATACATCCTTGCCGTCACTGCATTAGGAGTATGCCCTAGATTGGCGGGGGTAGGAGAAAGGTGTGACCAATTTCACTACCAATTAAATTTAACAAGATACCAGCTCTATTTTTTAATGGAAATAGTTTCAGCTATTTTGCGTTTTATTATAATGTTTGCTATTGGGTTTTGGTAAAAAGAATCTATCATACTTAAACAGTTTCCTTTATTTCTAAATTACTTGGAATTTTTATTAGAAATGACTTTAATTTTACGATGGCTTTCAGGCATCTATTGATATAATCACTGACTTTCTTCATTTAATTTGTTGATGTAATAAATTACATTGATAGATTTCCTAATATTGAACCACCCTTATGGTCTTAGAATAAACTCTACTAAGTCTATATTATACAGTTCTCATAATATGCAGCTGGAATCAATTGGTATATGCTATACAGAATTTTTATATCTATATTCGTATAGAAAATTATAGTTTTTCCTTTTTTATAATCTATTGATCAACTTTTAGTATTCAAGTTATGCTAGCTTTATAAAAAGAATCAGGAAGCCTTTGCTCCTTTTCTATGGTCTGGAATAATTTGAATAACATCGAATTTTTTTATATTAAAGGATAGATAAAATTTTGAAAAACCTATATATGTTCTTTCTTTCACAACTCATCTCTCAATTTGGAATAGAAGAAATTTCAGGAGACTACAGAATGTATACATTATTTCGGGAATTGTTTAGTCATTCTATAGATGCATTTGTCATAGGTTGGATTTTCTGAAATAGACTGCGTGATGGAGAACTGAGTGCTCGGAATTTATTGGGAAGTGCTCTTGGGAGCACTGACCTGTAGAAGAGTGGAGGAAGCAGGATGGAGCATGGAGAGGGAAGCTGAAAGGAGTAGGGGCACTAGAGCTAGGATGGCCCTCCAGGGTTGTCCTTCGTATTATCCAGTGTTCTCCAGACAGACAGAACCAACAGAAGATACATGTATCACCTACCTCCAATAGGAAGGAAAGATAGCTAGATAGATGGAGATTTATTTATTATAAGGAAGAATTGGCTCATGTGATTATGAAAGCAAAGAAGTCTGCAAGCTGGAGGTCCAGGAAAGCTGGTGGTGTAGTTCTGGACCAAGAAGGTCTGAGACCCAGGAGAATTGATGGTGTAAGTCCCAATCCAAGAGCAGGAAAAGACTGATGTCCTAGGTCAGCAATCAGGGAAAGAGAGAGAATTCTCCGTTCCTCCACCTTTTTGTTTTATTCTGACTCAACAGACTGGATGATGCCCACCCACACTGGGAAGAGCAATCTAGTTTCCTCAGCCCACCAATTCATATGCTAATGTCTTCTAGAAACATCCTCACAGACAGAACTGCCAGTGGGCAGGGAATCTCACCTTGGGTGAATCAGCTCCTGCAGGCCAAGGACAAGTCTGCGGGAGAGACTCAACTGTGAGCTATCCTCAGCCAACACTTGCAACGATCGAGGGAATGAGCACATGTTGGTCCTGAATGGGTGGGTCTGAGTGGTGCACCACTATATCCACTGCACTTGCTTTAGTTGGACTAAAACTTTCACTTTGTCCGCTTAGAACAAATATTAGCATGAATCAATAATTTCCAGGTTTTCTAAAACTTCCTTATGCCTTTATGGAAACTATCATCTCACAACTGTATCTGGAAACTTGGATGCTCAGTGGACTTTAGCATGGTAATTTTCAAAGAGGACCACTATAAGTACATGAACAATTTTTCCAGTTGGCAAATACAATAATTTTTGCATTCAGGAATGAGAAGTTTTGGCCTCTCGGATGAGAGTTTCTCTCCTCACAACTTCATCTCATCTCACAAGTATACAGCAGTCATTGTAAAATGTCTGCAATTTGTTATACTATTGCTTTAACATTTCCTGCTTCATTGATCAAATAATGTTCTTCAGGGTTACAGAATTCCATACAATATTGTGCCACCTAATGTGTCCATTTTTTTAAGGTAAACTGTAAGAAAATTATGGTAAATATAGTATATCACTTTGATATCTACCTTATTTACTCAAGAAAATCACATTTCTTACCCTACTATGAGAACATCATTTATTACCCGGGGGTTCAATGTTCTCTAAGATTTGCTCTCTATCTAATTAGTTTTACAATCCAATGTCCTAACTCATGCCTTCCCACCTACCTCTCCCCTAACCTGAATCAAGCTAGGTGCAATGTCCTTATGTACACTGTAATATATTTCACAAGCGCTGTCTTGATCTACTTTTGAAGTCATATCTAAAAATTCTCAATTCCCCTTCATGGGCAGTTTGCTAAGCTGCACACCAAACACTTTGCTTACCAGGCTCCCACTCTCCAGGGCCACTAGGCATACACGCCAACCGCACCCCCTTATGAGGCTTCCACATTCCCAGGCCAGGTACTAAACAATTAAGGAAAGCCTCTATGCTCCAGAGCCATGTAATTATTCAAATTAATCAATCCTCTAGGAAGCCTGCAAAACCTAGTTACCACACCCACTCTGCTTGCTACGCACAAACCCCACCCAGAGCTTAGCTTGTGTTACCCTGTCCCCTGGTGCAACCCTTTGTGTGGCCCTACAAACAGCCTTCTCTCCTTGTAGCTGTAAGTAACAAAGAGCTCTGCCTTTCATCTACTCCAATGTCAGTGTATTGTGCCCAGCCACCAAAAGAATCTTTAAGTTTGATAACACACACTCTTTTGCTTGTGCATTCGCTTCTCCGCCTCCAGACATTTACTTATCCTGTTTTCCCCTAGTGTGACATCCTACTACCTGCCCTTCATCCTCAATTGTGAATAGCCTGTCATTTTTATTCAGAGGGAGATCTGAAATTCTGTTTGCAGGGACACATTTCCATGTCTATGTTCCTCATCTGTCCTCTTGCCTTTCTTTGGGCCACTGTTAAGGCACACATCCCTTTGTTTTATATTACAGTGCTTTATGGGCAGATCTGTTGTCTTTACCATTTAATGCAATATCTGAAAACACTACAGTATTTTAGTTTCTTTGACTGCCCCACAGTCTCTGGCATGAAGTCTATTATAAGGCAGCGCCCTCAACACATGTTTATTGAATTCACTTTGTTGGAGCGCTGCTATGCAACTTCAATCCTGGCTGAAAGTGACAAGCCACGTTCCTGCCATTCTGATGCTCCTTTCTTCTGCCCCACTCTGGTGCAAAGTGGAAGGTTGTAGGGGTGCAAATGAAGAGGATGGAGGGAAAGCAAATGCTGAAATGAAGGTCTACAGTTCCTGCCCCAGTGGAAAGGGGTAAATAGAAGCAAAGCAAAAAGAACACTAAATGACCAAAATACTTCATGACAGTTTCCTTATAAGGACACACAGAAGGTGAACAACAAATATCTGTTGAATGTAACAACCAGGTTTCAGAACCCTAAATTGACTGTTCCAGGATTAGATCACAGATCGTTTGAGTTGCATGAATATGGAGGACCACACTGGACCAAAATTTTTCCTATTGCAGTTAATCTGCTTCTTTGAATTATTCACATGGTAATTAAGTTCACTTGGCCCCTAATTGCATAAGATATTGTTTTAAAGACAAAACTCTTTTTTCTTTATAATTCATGAGTTGTGGGATTTTTTTTTTCCCCTGGAAGATTCTTTGAAGTCTTATTCTAAAATAGTTTCTTGAGTTAAAAAGAAAAAGAAAAGAAAACATCTAATAAAATGTTCTCTCTTGAATTACAATTAATTTAAGATACAGGGTGCTTAACAGATATCTCTAAGGAAAAGATGGTTTGGTTTTGTTTTTAATGCAAAGTACTATTTGCACTGGCAGATTTGTGTAACTACCACATGGCTAATTAAATGAATTTAATGACAAAAAGCATGTATATTCAAAGTAATAAAAAGCTACACTGAATGTGGACAGCTCTCAGCCTGGCTATCCTTTCTGTTCTCCTTCTCTCAGTGTGTCTGTCTGTCTGTCTGTCTCTCTCTTTTTCCTCTTTCTCTCTCTCCCTACCTCTACCTCTAAAGGCATCTCTCTCATTCCTTACTTTCTTCCTATTACCTACTCTTCTCCCCATCCTGTAGTCTAATTCTGGAGGCAGCCAATCAAATATGCTCAGCTCATGACCATCTGATCTACTGAACCCTATCATTTTTCAAGGTCATCTCCTGGGTTTGGGCTGCCTTAAGTCTAAAGCACACTCCGGATCCAGACCTTCCCTGCACAAAGAACAATCCAGTCCTGCTCTCCCAAGTCATGGCTGTTGACAAAGCAGTTGAAACTAGAAAGGGATGCTGAGTGACAGACAAATTCAGCCAACAATCATTCTTATCTTCCATTTTTCCATGACGGAAAATAGGAGCTGAAAACTTACAGTGAGTCTAGGTTTCAAAAATTTATAATTGGGACTTCCCTGGTGGTCCAGTGATAAAGAATCCACCTTACAATGCAGGGGATGCGGGTTCGATCCCTGGTCAGGGAACTAAGATCCCACATGCTGCGGGGCAGCTAAGCCAGTGCACCACAACTACTGAGCTCACGCACCTCAACCAGAGAGCCTGCTTGCCGCAAACTACAGAGCCCACGCACCCTGAAACCCGCGCACCACAACTGCACAGCCCACGTGCCCTCGAGCCGGCACACCACAAATAGAGAAGAGAAAACCCACACGCCACAACTAGAGAGAAGCCCGTGCACCACAACGAAGCGCCCATATGCCACAACGAAAGATCCCGCATGCCTCAACTAAGATCCCGCGTGCCGCAACTAAGACCCAACGCAGGCCAAAATGAATAAAGTAAATAAATAAATAATTAATAAACCTTTAAAATAATTCTAATCAAACTGCACAAATCTTGGTCTTTGGTTTGGACTTTGGCAGGACTTCAGGATGAGTCAAACCAATGGATATTTAATAACCATCTGTTTCTTCCCAGCACTTAGCCTCATGTTCGAACACGTCTAGAAAACAAGACAGAACTCCAGAACTGTACAAGAGCTTAGGAATTCTTTTTATGCTATAAAGGAGAAAAATTGAAACCTGGAAAACTTGGATTTATGTAGAAGACCTGGCTCTTGCCTTAGAGAAATTTTTTTTTTTTTTAAAGAAGATGTTGGGGATAGGAGTTTATTAATTAATTTATTTATTTTTGCTGTGTTGGGTTTTCGTTTCTTTGCGAGGGCTTTCCCTAGTTGTGGCAAGCGGGGGCCACTCTTCATCATGGTTAGAGAACTTTTAAACCTAGTTCATGATACAAGACATAGTCCTTGACACAGCTTTTTTTAAAAAAAAAAACTCTGAGCAAACTTTAATCGATTGCTACATTGATTAAATTTTGAAGCTGGAAAGAAACATCATGAAAACAGCATCTCACATAAGGAGATCCAACATAGCACAGTGGTTTGGAGCCAGGCTTAGGCTGGGTTTGAATTCGGGCTCTACCACCTACTTGCTCTGTAACTTGGGTGAGTCACTTTACCTCAGTATCTTCATCCATGAAATGGGAATAATAATAATAATACCTGCCTTACAGGGCTATTTGGAGGACTAAATGAGTTAATATTAATAGCGCATTTAGAGCAATAGTTGCTCTTATTAACAGTGTTATGACTCCAGATATCATTGTGGAGGGAAATCCCTCTCACAGAGAGATGAGTTTGATGGCTTCTGGCATAAACCAGAAAGCCTATGATGAGGTGTGAATTCAGGACCACGCAATAAGGAATCCCAGGCAGTGCACCAAAAGAGGGATAAATACATGGTAACTGAGCAGCTCTAGGGGCTGAAATAGAGTGAAGAATTAAAGGTGAGCCCGCGAGTCTTTAGCAATTTTGGAGAAATAAATGTTAAGCACTAGACAGTGTATGTTTTCACAACTTTGGAATGAAAATATCCTTTAACATCATTTATCTAAGACACCCATCCCCACAAAGATTCACAGATTCCACCACTTCTCATTATCTCTCACAGTCTCTCACTCTCAGGGTTCAGTATTACTTGGTTCTTTTCATTCCTCACTTGCACATCCAACAACATCCTCATCAAAAATTCCCCTAGGTGTCTTTTTGCCTCCCAGCTTACTTTGCTCACTCCATTTCCCTAAAATTCCCACTAGCTCCCACCACACCTGGCAGAATCTGTATTACAGGTGTCAGAATAACCACATACAGTGTCACCACACTTGACTGCACAATGACCCAGCAGAGAGTGTTAAAATCCCATCCCAGTGCCCCCTAGTGTGGTGTTGAGACTGCAGCGTGTGCATGTGTGAAGCAAGATGTGAAGCAAGGAGCTTTCTTACCTCCAAACACAAGACTTGGTGTATGAGCCACTGCTGCGATCCTCCCCTCCACTCACTTTATGCATCCCCTCTGAAGCTCCTTTTCAAAAAAAACCATTGGGAGATGGGGCCCAGCCAGGGATCTGTGAGGATCAAAGGAAAGTACAAAGGTGAAATTTGCCTACAGCCCTTTTCCTGTTTAAGGGGCCAGTCTCCCACAGGCTTCGTTCTCTTCATATTTCTCTTTCTTTGTCTTTCCCTACTTACTGAATTTGTTCCTGTATAGTTAGAAATAAATGCATAAATCCAGAAAATGAAAAAAAAAAGAAACATCTAGTACAAACCTTTAATTTCTATGGATTATGAAATATAGGTCCAAAGATGTTTAAGCGACTTTCTCAAAGGCCCCAACTTTCTATATTCATCACAGATGTGAAAACAGCTTATTATCCTCTATTGCTCAGAATCTAGTACATACTGGCCACCATAAACTTACTGTATGACATCTCAAACTATCTCACAACCACCCCATGAAGTGGATATTATTATTCCCTTTCTACAAATAAGGAGTCTGAAGCTCAGAGAGGTGATCTATCTACTAAGAGTCACTCAACTAGTAAGTAGTGGAGATGAGTTTTAAGCCCAGGTCTTCCAACTCTTGCCATTATATTGAACTTCTACCACTTCTAGCGCCAGGACGTGGCTGGACTTAGGTCAATATCTACATATTCTTTTCTCCTATATCTGTACATCATTCAGGACTCTTATTCATTTGTGTAATTTTTCATTTGATCGGCATTGTCAACATATAAAATGAGAGTGCCTGGATACTGGCCACTCCCTCCAGTGGCCCTTGTCTCTTTTACAATCCAGCCACTCTTTGTTGGAATTCTGTTGGCATTCGTTAAATATGCTTTGGTCTACAAGTAACAAATGACCCAGTTCTCAGAGGCTTAAACCATGAGGGTAGTTGAATTAGGCTGGTATGGGCTCAAAGATTGGTGAGAACAATTCAGAATTGGCTAGTTTCATTTTACTATGCCCTTCACTTACTACCAAATTGGCAAAAATATTTTTTAAATGTACACGAACCCAGGGAGACAAGTTAGCAATTCTCCAATGCCTCCCCTCCCCTATTTCTCAAGAGTATTTCCAAATTTGGTGTCAAAGGATGGTGCCAATACAAGGAAACCACTAACTTAGAGGAAATCAGAATTGTCTGCTCACTGCCATTTAGCTGGGAGAGAGGGTAACTACCACACAAAATGGTCTGCCCTGCTATCATATAAGGAAATTCTTGCTGCCCCAATTAGTTATTTCCATGTTCTATTTCTCACTGCATTATCAAACCTACAATATCTTACCCAAGAGCAACCATGGTGTAAGTCAGCAGATCAATAATGTCTTCCAAAAGCCAGACTCCAAACAAACCAGACTTTTTACAAAATTAAACTCTATCAGTCTCTACGTATATGCTTTTTATCTCGTTTGTCACTTCAAGGTCACACGTGCTGCCCCATACAGATCCAATCATCACTTCATCACACCAGCATACCGAGCAGGGGAAAATGGGCAAAGGGGACAAACTTCCTTCTGTAAATCCTTGCATTTTATCTGAACAGGAAAATATTTCACAAATGCTCCCTAGCAGACTTCCTACTGACAGGTTATTGGGCAGAAATGAGTCACATGATCACTTCTGGCTGCAGTGGTGTCTGGGAAAATCTGACAAATGGGAAACAAGCTCCATGACTCACTTAGACATGTGAGTCAAGGCTGACTCAATCCTTAGGCAGGGCACTTGACCTTTCTGACCAAAATGCAGGTTTGCTTAACAAGGAAGTTGAGGGGAATGGCTGTTGGTTACATACTAACAATGTCTGCCATACAGACAGTACATATAGCATGACTAACATTTTTTTGCATGATTTATGACTTGGGGGAGAGAACCCGTTTGTTTACACAATCTTAAATTAAGCAATAGCTCCATCCTGTCAAACGTTTTCTCTTGATCCAGCTTTACAAAGCAACCAAACTCTCTCTTAATTTTTCTGTTTTGTTATTCGTTTTAAAAACTCTGAAAGGTCTACAGTTTTCATTGCCCAATTTTGTACTTTGCTATGAGTCATTTTGCTGGTTACCATTATAAAAGGCCTTGCAATCAAATACCCAGCAAAAACAACAAAAAAAAAACTTATTAATGCCCAATTCCTGATGTCACCTCTTACCCTTCATTTTTAGGCTAAATAATTGATGGCTCTTGTACCAAGCCTGCAGGTGACAAGTCTTCCAGAGGCTTTCCTATAGCAGTGGGCAAATCCCTAATTCAAATCAGCACAAGCACATTCTTTCCTTACGGGTTTATGTTTTTGAATTTTTCTTCTCTCTGACACTTACTTTGACCTTTAGATCTTTATTTTTTCCTGCTAATCAAGAGCAACCCAAAGTGAATTTCCAAATATTCCTTTGCTTCCTCTCTTCCTCCTTCTTCCCTAAATGAATCTAAAGAATAAATGATTTTTGTTCCTGACTTTATCTAATATTATTTTTCCTCCTTCTTCTCTTTTCCAACTACCTCCCGATTATTCCTGAGTATTTAATGATCCTTACCTAATTGAGAACTCCTCTTATTCAAAATTCAATTATATACGGACTGTGAGTCATAAATTCAAAATTAGTGGACTTCCGTTGTAGTCACCATGATTTGTAGCAAATATTATACATGCAAAATGCCATGACATTTTTTTTTGTCTCTATACAAATGTTTAATGCAAGTCATTAAAATTATGAAGGTGGACACAAACGAAGGACATAGGGAGAAATCCTGAAAAATTTATAAGGCGTGTGGCCTGATAAATGTCAATTAATTACACAGAACTAATAATTAATAATTTAAAGTATAATGAAAATGGGATTGCACTAGTGTTAGGTTCAGCTGTGAGTAACAGAGACCTTCAAAATATAATAACTTAATGTAGAGAATGTATTTCTCTCCCACTGCTTTTAGCTCACTAGCTCTAACTTGGTCAGGTAGCCAAAGGGAGTCTATAAGGAAGGCTAAGAAAGGGAGTACCTTGGCCCAGTGTCACTGTGCTCAGCTAGCCAAAGGGAAGGAGGTGTCAGGGTAGACAAGGGAATATACAGTCCTCTAGTTTGATGGTTATGCTTAGCTAAAAACTTGCAATTGATTACTTAAGAAGAAGAGAAGTATGACAATGGGGAGATCACCGACAATCTCTCCTGCATCACTGCATCTCTGTGAACTGAACATAAAACATATTTTCAGTGCTTTCACAGTTTTACTCCAATGCGCCACCTTCTAATCCATGCATTCTCAGCAGGGTGATATGGCTCCCAAGGGAGTGAAATTGGTTCTTGCAAGGGGAAAAGCAGGGCAAAAAAAATCTTACTCTTACTATGTATAAAACACAGAAATATATATACAATACATAACAGATATACAGTGTAACTGTGGTATTAAAATTTCATGGGGGAGGCTTCTAGAAAAAAAAATCTCAGAAGGCTCTTTGAATGGTGGGGGGTAGGGGGAAATACTGAAAAAAAGTTGAAAGACATTGCTCTAACCTCACAGAGGAGTTTTCAGAAACACAACTCAAGGTCAAAGAAAGAAACGTGCCTTTTGGCAAAGCTCCTTTTTAGTATTTTACATATACATACATGGTTATATAACACAAAAAATAGAAAGGACATGTAATTTCAAATTGTACTGACCATTCATTCAGCAATTATTTTTGAGTACATACATGTGAAAAAATATGCTGGGTGCTGGGGACACAGCCAAGAACAGAACAGACACTTTTGCTCTCATGGGGTTTACAGGCTACTGGAGAAGGCAGATGATAGACACTGATGCAATGACAAGGTCAAGTGCCCAAGGCCTCTGAATTCGAACCTTCTTCATGACTTCCTTGCCAAGTGACCTGGGAAAATTATTACCCTCTATAGGCCACAGTTTCTGCCACCTAAGGTCCACCTAACAACATTTTTGTAAGGATTCGAGATGAAACTGAATACATTATGACCATTATGACCATGTCTGGTACATACTAGGTGCTTAAGAAAATAGTATCATTCATATTATTATCTGGTGGTTTCCTCCTACATATTTTGGCTGAATCCAAGTTTTTCTCCTACCTTAAATTTGACTAATTGTGTCCACTCATTGCTTTTTCCTCCTTTACCCTTCAACTCATCCTGTTAATATTTTCTGATGGCTCCAGGACTAGATTTTTCATTTGGGGTTACACATGGTCTAAAAGGCCTAAGGCCCAGAAAATCTAGGACATATGATCATCCATACTATTTCATCTATTCATTCAAAATGTACACGGCACACCTACTACATGCCAGGAACTATGTTAGGTTAGGCGTAAGGAGGCTGGAAAGAACAAAACGGACCCATCCCTGTACCTGAAAAATGATGAACGTTTGTAAGTATGAAAAGAGTAATAAAAAGACTATATGCTGTAGGAACATTTGAAGATCTTGCCTGATGAGAAAAGTCTCCTCTGAATGATGAAGGGATCTGATGAAGGCAGGGAAAACACATTTCAAAAAGAGGGAATGGGGTGTACACATCCATGAAATGAGATGGAACAGAGAATGCTGGAAGGATGTCCAGTAAGAACGGAGCACAGAGATGCTAGTCATGTTGGGGCACTGGCCTCACTGTCTAATTGCTACCATGTTCCCACTCTTCCTGTCCTTTTTCCTATTTTAATTCTGTCTCTCACTAAAATTCCAAAGCTGCCCCGAATGGAGCTCAACTTTGTCTCTGTCTTTCTCTCACTTTGTCTCTCTGTCTCTCCTCTCAGTTTCTCTCTCTCTCTCTTTCGCGCTCTCTCTCTCTCTCTCTCTCTCTCTCTCTCTCTCTCTCTCTCTCTCTCTCTCTCTCTCTCTCGCGCGCGCGCGCTCTCTCTCTCTCTCTCTCTCTCTCTCTCTCGCTCTCTCTCGCTCTCTCTGGCTCTCTCGCTCTCTCGCTCTCTAGCTCTCTCTCGCGCTCTCTCTCTCTCTCTCTCTCTCTCTCTCTCTCTCTCTCACACACACACACACACACACACACACACACACACACAATTAATCGGAACACCACCACCACCACTGAATGAATCAGAATCTGCATTTGAAAAGCTCCTCAGGTGATTCACATGCACAATAAAGCTAGAGAAGCCTGCTTGGTCTAAAGCAAAAGACCCAGGGTTATACCTCGCCCTAGGCTCTGTTACGACCACCCTGATCTCCCATTTGTTTTCTTATTGTGGCTTACATTCCTCTAAGAACTAGACAATCTGATCCTTTGATTAAATGGTTTGTCCAAGAAAGGTTCTAGTCTCCTGAAAAGTGGGGTGGTGATATGAGACCACAAAGAAAAGCATTTTGATGTCATCCCATCCCACATCCCAAACTTACACACTATTCTCTTTTACTTCCTATTTTAAATAGTTTTTTCTTTTGGGTGTGTTTAGATTTTGTCAAGTTAAATTTCTCTCCTGCTCTTCCTAAAATGAACTTTCTAGCTCTGGAGTGTGTTATGTAAGGCTAGACATCTTCATTCCTATGTTCTTAAAGCAAGTTTTGAAATAATTTATTTTGTATGCTATTTTGCATGTCATCTCCCAAGTCTCTCAACCTTCTAAGCAATGTGCTATAGTATAACCTAGACATATTTTTTCCTAATATACGGGAAGGATCCTATAACTCTTCTTTTTTTTTTTTATCCTATAACTCTTTAAATATATTTCCTTGCTTTGTGCCAAGGTGCCATATCTTATCATCATATCTACTTGATGCACCCGTAGTCTGCCTCTCCCCTACTGAAATCACCCCCATTCATCTTCCTGCTGGAATTTCAAAGAACATACATACCTGCAGGATACAGTAAACACGTAAGAGGATAATAAACAGTGGGCATTTTTTATTCAGGGACTGGAGCAACTCTCTTTCCTGCTCCAACGCCCACTTGCCTGGAACTTCTGTCATGGAAATCCTCTCTTCCCATAGCCGGTGTGTTCAGAACAGAGGGTGGGATCACTACCCCATTTTCAGGCACCCTCCTCCCTCACTGGTGTTACACGCAGAGCTGCCACTGTCTCCACAGACTTTTCTCAAACTCGCCTCAATCTAAGGCCTTAAGCTTCTTACTATGTAAGAACTGGGTTTATTTAGACCTTCTACTCTCTACTCAGGATTCACCCTTCCATTAAAACTGCTCCCAATTACAATATCCTTATTCACTCTTTGCCCACTTACACTTTATCCCTTTGCACTCTTCAGCTGGTATTTGTGGTCGTCATAAGGGCTTCCTTGTATTGGTCACAGAGGGAGATGAGTCGTTAGCAAAAAGAACAATTGACATCTATGGAGTGCTGACTGTGGTCCAGACACTATGCCAAGAAATTTACATTTTTTATCTTATCCTCTGCATAAGCCCTTGATCAGGGATCTATGCCCCAAAGTGCTAGCTCTGGAGTCTAACTCCATGGGTTTGAATTCCAGCTCCACCACTTACTATCTATGAGACTAAGGGCCAGGCACCTAAGCTTTCTGTACTTCAATTTCCTTTTCTATAAAATGAGAATAATGATAGTACCCACTTCATTGTTATTAAATATTATTAAAGTCTGTTGCATGTAAAATGTTTAGAACAGGGCCCAACTAAACCAATTTTAATTATTGATACTATTACTATCACCATTTTACATATGAGAAAAATAAGGCACGAAGAAATTTTATAACTTGCCCAGGTTACCTAGGTGTTGGTTATTGACAGAACAGGCACTTTGCTCTGAAGTGTATGCAGCCAGAAGGAATTCAGGAACTAAACCATATAACTTCAAAGAGACAGTGGAAGAATCCAACTGTGTAGTCAAGGCTAGACACTTAATGGTGTGGCACAGGAAGTGCCCAGAGAGGGATTACACATCTGAACAGTGCGAAGCCTCTTTATGAGGCTTATTACACAAGCTATCTCTCTCCTACCAAAAACCAGGGAAAAAGAAAAACCCTCGCACAGAGGGACATAGAGAAGAACACACTTCTAGAAAGTATACATTTAGAACAATGCTGCACACTCAGAAATTCTAATCTGCACAGACTTGTGCAGTATCAAACAGGAACAAAAATAGCTAAATCTTACCTATACATTCATCTATTCAACACATATTTACTGAGTACCTACTATGTGCCAGATAAGGTTCTAAGTGCTAGACACAGCAGAGACACAAGCCCCTGCCTCCATGGAGCTTACATTTAGGGGTGCAATAAATACACAAACAATTTGAGATAGAAAAAGAATTATGGGTAAAATAAAAAGGGTTAACGTGGTATGATAAAATTTTTATTCTTTAAATGTCAAGAAATGTCAAGGTAGAAACTGAGAATTCCCTGTAATGAATAAGTATAGCTGTCCTGGGTCAGAGTAGTGACTAGTATCACATGGACTGACATGGAACAGCACAGAACCAAGAAACAAATCAAGAAACCACGTGGAACCAGGCCCTCCAGAAGAGGATCCAGACAGAGGTAGTGTAAAGGCATTCTCCTTAGCCACTCTTAATAAGAAGTGATCTGCTCCGAAGTTATCAGTCTATATGTCTGTGCTTGCTTTCTCAACAAGCCTTTTTTTGCCACTTTATAAAATCTGGAATTAAAATAGCCCATTCAGGTATTATTTGATGGTGTTTGAACAGGACAGAGCTACTGATAGTTATGGTTGCAGTGCTGGAGCCTGGAGGAGATAAACCCCAATAAGCAGCTTCTTCTACACAAAGGGGCTTTGATTCTGTCATCCATCACATCTTTGTCAGTTTATCTTCCACTTTTTGACCTTTTTCTGTGCTGTCTTTGGCCTATGATTTGCACAAAGTACACTACAAAACCTGAAGCTCCCACGTTACTATAAGAAACCAGAGTGAAGTTAGCTTATTTCTACCTGTCCTTTAAGTCCACTTCCTGCTTCATAGCATGGCTACTGTGTGCTCATCTTTTAAACTCCTGAGGTCAGAATCATGTTTCATATATCTGAGTCCCACACAGTGCCAGGCACAATGCCTTACACAGAGCAAGTTACATCTGTAAAATGTGTACTCTTTATGCTTTAAAAAAAAGAAGGTGATACAAAAATTAATTCAAGATGGCTCAAAGACCTAAAAGTAAGAGCTAAAACAATAAAGCTCTTAGAAGAAAACATATCAAAGCTTCATGACATTGAATTTGGCAATGATTCCTTGAATATGACACCAAAAGTACAGGCAACATAAGAAAAAAGTAGATAAATTGGACTACATCAAAACTTAAAACTTTTGTGCATGAAGGACACCATCAACAGAGTGAATAGGCAACCACAGAATGAAAGAAAATATGTGTAAATCATATATCTGATAAGGGGTTAATAACCAGAATATATTAAAAGGTCCTACAGGGGCTTCCCTGGTGGCGCAGTGGTTGAGAGTCCGCCTACCGATGCAGGGGATACGAGTTCGTGCCCCGGTCTGGGAAGATCCCACATGCCGCAGAGCGGCTGGGCCCGTGAGCCATGGCTGCTGAGCCTGCGTGTCCGGAGCCTGTGCTCTGCAACGGGAGAGGCCGCAGCAGTGAGAGGCCCGCGTACCGCAAAAAAAAAAAAGGTCCTACAATTCAACAACAAAACAACAATAAACCAATTTTAAAATGGGAAAGGACTTGAAAAGACATTTCTCCAAAGTATCTATACAAATGGGAAGTCCATAAAAACATATTCAACATCACTAATCATTAGGGAACTGCAAATCAGAACCACAGTGAGATACCACTTCATACCCATTAAGATGACTGTTATTAAAAAAAATAGAAAATAACAAGTGTGGCGAAAATGGAACCTCTGTGTGCTACTGGTAGAAATGTAAAATGGTGCAGCCAATATGGAAAATAGTATGGCAATTTCTGAAACAAATTTTAAACAGAATTACCATGTAATCCAGCAGGTCCACTTCTAAGTATATACCCAAAAGAACTGAAAGCAGGGACTCAAACAACTATTTATACACCTATGTTCACAGCAGCATTATTCAGAATAGCCAAGAGGTGGAAGCGATATAAATATCCATCCACAGATGAAAGGATAAACAAAATGTGGTATAGATCTACGATGCAATATTATTCAGCCTTTAAAAAGGAAGGAAGTTCTGACACATGCTGCATCATGGATGGACCTTAAAGACATGAAGTTAAGTGAAATATGGCAGTGACAAAAGAACAAATACAATATGATTCCACTCATATGAGCTGCCTAGAGTAGTCAGATTCACAAAGAAAACAGAATGGTGGTCTCCAGGGGACTGATGGGGGAGAAATGGGGAGTTGTCATTTAACAGGTACAGAGTTTCAGAACTGCAAGAAGAGAAAAGCTCTGGGTGCGATGGACGATGATGATGACTGAATGTACTTAATGTCACAGAACTATACACTTAAAATGATTAAGATGGCACATTTTATGTATATTTTACTATATAAAAAAGAATTCAAACGGTAAAGAAGGCAAAGACAAAGAAAAAGAGGAAGAGGAAGGAGTAGAAGAAAGAGAGAGTAGAAGAGCAGCAAGAACAACCACAATCTGTTTCACTATCTGGAGACAATTGGAAACATCTCCCCCACTGCTTCCATCATCCTGAGCCCCCTCTTCCTTTACTTATTTTCACTGGCTTGTAACCTGGTACTTCTGCCAAAGAACTGGGATGAATACTAATTGGGAAGGATATTGATGTTAAAGTTATTGTGATAAAAGGGTCAGTTAATGTTACACTTACATTTTCTCTCCTCTCTCTCTTTTCTCCCTTCCCCTTTCGCTTACACACACACATACTCACACTTGATATTATTCAGGTAGGGTGGATAATTTCGTTTACTTTGAACCTAATCTAATAATACTATATTCCTAAAAAAGTCCGAAACAAATGAGATTCATCATAAAACTATTATAAACTCCTACCAGAAAGGAGCAATGCACTTATACGGTGGGTAGATCAAACTCCCATACATACATAGTAATTCTACAGAAAAAAAAAAAAAGGAAATGGCCAGTTTTGTGAGGAAAAATGTTGTTAGAATAGAAGGAAGATAAGGTTGCTAGGGAAAAAAATAGTGGCCTCTCAATTCTCTCCCTGGGGGCTTCAAAAATTCCAAGTGTGGTATATTTTCAGACTGTTTCAGAAAGAACAGCTGATATCTAGACAATCTGCGTAAAAGCTGCGCCCAATGATTTCTGTGGTCATTTGTGGTTTGTTATAATGCTCTCCAACCCACTGACTCTTTCATGAAAACAACCAAGGGAGGCTCTCTGTTGGATCCTCTGACGTGCTTTCCCTATGTGCTACTGCTTTCATTCAGACCGTAGGGGAGAAAAGTTTCTTCGGTCCCCTTATGCCCAACCATCGCAATGCTGAGATGATGCCACGTTTCTCAAGCTCCTGCCATAACTGAGCTGTGTGACTAGCACCTGTCCTGGCCTTTCGCCTTACCACAGCCACTCGGGCTCCACTGTGGCTGGTCACAGCCTGCCCTGTGTTTTAATCAGATCATACTGAATCTTGCTTTGGTGTATGGCCAAAAGAGGTCACACAAGGGTATGTTACTCTCAGTGTAACTGTTCCACAGCAAAATACCTTCTGGGATCTGTTTTCAGATTCTGTCTCCATTATCCTGGAAGCAAAGGAGAAACCAGAAAGCCTTCCCTTCTTCTGGGTCTTTCCTCAAACCATCAACAAGAGGAAGAAAAGTGATGTGAAAGTTGGTACTGCTAGCCTCACTTTACAGATGAGAAGTTTGAAAACTGGAACAATGAAGAAGAATGACAACTCAGGAAACTGCGTTGAGAGGCAGAATTCCGGCTTCAGTCATGAATAAGATCAAATCCTAGCTCTGTCACTCACTAGATGTCTGATCTTGGCAAGTCACTTGAAGTCTCTGCCTCAGTTTTCTCACCTATAAAATATACATTATGTTAATAATATATATTCCATCAAATGGCTGTGAAAAGGGAAGTACCGAAGACGACACCTAGCACATAGAAAGTGCCGATTAAAGTTAACTGTTAGTATAATTGTTATCATTATCATGATCATTAAGAGACTTAAGCTCTCTCTTAGCTATTGCACAGCTAATATATTTCTGTATCGGTCACGATGCTCTCAGTTACACCACATTAACAGCTAACCCCCCAAATCTCAGCAGCTTCCCACAAAGGATGTTTTCTCACTCTTGCAACATGATTGTCACAGCCAGCTGTGGCTCTCCTCTGCATCACCCTCATTCTGCAACCAGGGTGGATGAAGCAACACCCTTGGGACCATGGCCTAGGATTGTGGCTGAGGGAAAAGAAAACCAGAGTGAAGTTCAAACTGACTTTTTAAAGCTTCTGCCCAGAAATGGCCATGTTCCACTTACATTTATATTCATTGGCCAAAGCAAGCCCAGACTCAATAGCATGAAGAATTATAATCCTCCACATTGAGGGGAAGCAGAGTGGGTTAACAGCGATAGATCCACTGCAAAGAAAGAGTCAAGATTAAAGTTCTAAGGCTCTTTCCTCTATGCCACTCTATCCTCTGTAAATTAAAGTTTATGATACTGTTTTTCTGTAAAGTTAAATTGTGATAATAAAATTAAAAATTTTTTAAAGAGACGCAGTTGGGAAACTTGTTCTTTTCTGGTGCTATTCTTTCCATAAATGTATAGTGATGTCATTATGCTGTCATGCAAAGAAGATGAAGTAACTGGAGGCAGCAGCAAAATAAGTCAGCCTCGCGGGTCCCCCAGGTCCCCTGCTACCTTCTTCACACCACAGGCTGACAGATGGTTACTGTCTCAGGAGGATGTCAAAGCGACAGTCTTCCATTAAATTCGTCTTGCCATTTCACCTTTCAGTAACATGAGGTCTGTCCACAAAGAAAGAGCCTGGCAACACCATCAGCCATATCCTTTGAGTCTCTATTTATAAATAAACTCAGGAAATAAACTGAGTCACAGTCTTTATCTCATGCCATAGAATCACAAAAGCTAAGCATGACCAGGACCCTTGAGTTCATCTAAGTCAACTCAACATCAAATGCAGAACACTTCTTTCACATTGCCAGTCAATATGAAAGCTTGAATACTTTCAGCAATCCAGGCTCAGCCTGAATGCTTTCAGCAATGGGAAACTCACTACTTCAGAGGCAAGCAATTCCACTCCTGGAATGTTACGACTTGTAGAATGATTCTCCTCATGTTGAGCCAAAATCTGGCTGAGCACAGATTCTAACCCTTTGTCCTAACTTGGCGTTCCGGTGGAACACAAAAAAACTGTTGCACCATCCCAACGAAGACCATCCAGTCCTTGAAGAAAGTCCTGGAGCCTTTTCTTCGCCTGTCCCTCTCTCTCGTTCCTCCCATTATTTTGCATATGACAGGGATTCCAGAGCCCTTCATACCTACTTTGCCCATCTGGCTACAGGATACCTAGTGAAAAGCTCAAACTTTTTAATCAGAGGCAAATATACCCCTAAGCCAATGACAGGGAAGGCTGAAATAGGAAGATTAGGGAAACCTAAAAAGTTTGAGAATATCACTTACTGTTCTATTTGTATTCAACTAATAATAGTAATGAGAAGCTTTCAGGAATACTTAGTGGTCAAGGAGGCAGAAGGAGAAAGACAACGTTACATTACATACGCAGCAATTTATTCTACAATATTAAAAAGAATACTGTGCTTTTTAAGTTTATCTCACTATAAATTATATCAGGAAGGCCTGCCTTTGAATTGTCTTCCAGAAGTAGATACAAATAAGACAACACATTTTTTCCCAAATCCCCATAGGACCAAAACCCCGCAAAGGTGAACAGCTCCAGGTTTGGGGATGGAGACCTGATTTTCCACACTGAACAGTGAAGCAAGTTGACTCTCGTGGGGAACAGAATTTTCATTTGGAATATCCACTGATCTTGTAAGCCACAGTCACAAAACAAAGGAACAAGAATGAAGAGGATTAATCAGCTTTCCCTAGGTTGAAGTGTGTGCTACCAAAGGTCTGTGTTGAGTTTACTTTGCATATAGAGCTCCCTCCACCCCAGATGGCTTCCTGAGTTGCTTCTTCCCTAGCTTCAGGCCTCTGCTCAAATGCCATCTCCTCAGGGAAAGTGTCCCTCCCTCCAATTAGAGCCTCTATCCTCTTTCCCTGCTCAGATTTTTCATAGCACTTATCACCATCTAATATATTTTTCTTGTTATCTCTTTTATCATATGTCTCCTCCCACTGTAACATTAGATCCAGCAGGGCGGGGATTTCTACCTGTTTTCTTCATTATCATATCCCCAGTACCTGTAACTCAGTATCTGTTTTCTAAATTTTTTTAAAAGACATAAAAATTATCTACTCTCCTAGGGCATAACATTCTAGTGCAGGAGATGGACAACAAAACAAACCAAGAAGATAAGCAGGGTACTGCTGAAAACTGCAGAATTTCATTATTTTTTGTGGCTGAGTAAATAGTCCATTGTATACATATACCACATCATTTTTACCCATTCTTCTACTGATGGACACTTAGGTTGATTCCTTATCTTGGCTATTGTAAATAATGCTACAATTAACATAGGATTACATTTATCTTTTCAAATTAATGTTTTTGTTTTCTTGGATAAATACCCAGAAGTGGAATTATTGGATCCTGTGGTAGTTCTATTTTTAGTTTTTTGAGGAACCTCTATACTGTTTTCCATAGTGGCTGCACCAGTTTACATCCCCACCAACAGCACCTGAGGGTTCTCTTTTTTCCACATCCTTGTCAACATTTGTTGTTTCTTATCTTACTAATAGCCATTCTGACAGGTGTGAGGTGTTATCTCTTTGTGTTGGTTTTTCTTTTAATCTTTTTTTTTTTATCTTTGTGGTTACATGTGTAACCACATTACATTACATGTGTAATGAAGTGAGGGGAGCAGAATTGGATGAACTGAGCTAGGATGGCCCTTCAGAGATTCTCCTGATGGAGACACAATGGGGCTCAGCCTTATAGCTCCACATGGAACAGTCATAGTAATGGGCTGCCCCTAGGGATGGGTTAGGGATTAATCTGGGGCAAGGCAGCTCCCTTCAGACAGGACAAGGGCTGAAGAAGCCCTCAGCTGTGATCCATCAGCAGCCAACACTTGGGGCAACTGGGGAGTTGAGAGCTTCAGTTCTGAAGTGGGGAATCTAGCAGCACATCATGGCACCCACTGCAATAAATGAACAAATGATGAATGAACACATTCTTACTACCAAAACATATGTTAAAGTATCTCTAATCTAGTTGACCATATCCAATACAGTCTTATCAACACTATTTGGGGCACATCCTTTTACTCATTTTAACAACGCTGTGCATAAAACAATACATGTATACATAACCCCAAAAGTACTTCTATCCTAGAAGATTTTTAAGTCAGTGTTTTTGTCACAAATAGCTCTAGCCCATTTCTGTTACCTTATTTCATTGTATCTCTCAAATACAAAAAAAAATTCTTTTATAGGCACACCACAAGCATTTTCATGATGATTTTAGTCAGGAAATGAACCCATTTAAGGTTTTATCTCCATTAACAGAGAAAGCCCTATAGATATTAATAAATTCTTTAGGTTTGTTTTATTCAGTGTCTCCTTATTGCCTGGCTATTTTCTTGCTTTTAGCTATAATGAAAATACAAGCTAGGTGATTCTCCAATTCCTCTGCTTTCTCTTGGAAACTTATTTGTGAATGTTTTGTATTTCTCCTTCTGGTGTGTTATATAGCTGAAAGTAATCACAGTAACACTGAACTGGAAAAAGTCGTCTGCTAGAAAGTATGGCAGGTAAATATATGGAGATGATAATAATAAAACAGTCATTTTACTAGAAATGTCCAGGTCTCAGAGAGCTAGATATGGGCAAACAGTTTTGTACCATATTCTAAAGAGTTGTTTTCATGCCCAAGCTCAATGCGCTTATAGAGGAATTTATGACAAAAAGCATAATAGTTCCTCCTCTTTGATTAGCTCAGTGCTTTGTGTCCACCTAGAGGGGTGGGATAGGGAGGGTGGGAGGGAGATGCAAGAGGGAGGAGATATGGGGATATATGTATACATGTAGCTGATTCACTTTGTTATACAGCAGAAACTAACACACCATTGTAAAGCAATTATACTCCAAAAAAGATGTTAAAAAAAACCAGTTTCTCCTCTTTTAAACCTTCCTTTAAAAACCAATGCGTAGCAGAGTAACTAGAAAGCACAAGGAATTATTTTCATTTTCAAGTTGGGAAATCAGTCTCCCTACTGTAAAAACATCCTCCTCCACTCATACCACATGACACCAAGCACTGGGTCTCTCACTGGACAGAGACTCTGAAGTCACCCAAACATGGGACCATGAAGAGGAGAACCATGTGAGCAGGTGACAAACAGGAAGAGGGCAGTCCTGAGTAATTCCCTCAGTAGTAGGTCTGCTTTCCTGAGCATGGGGAATGGTACACAGTACACAGGTGGCTTGACCTGTTTAAAAAAATATCAAGAAACAGAGTGGACACTGACTATAAAATTGACCACCTTGAAGTGACTGGGAAAGATACAACCTATGTCATGAGCTGCAGTGACTAGTGGTAGGAGAGGAAATGGCTTACTTGTGGCATAAGGAATGTTTTTCTGACAAATCTATTTTTATTCCAGGGCTGGACATGCAGACTAGCTGACCTGGGTCTCAACACAGCATCCTAAAATCCTCAGGCCGGCTTCCACTTCCAGCAGTGATTAACTTCATCACATTCATCCATCATCATGGTTGGGTACCTACTGAACTGAACCTTGTCCACAATTATTATTAGCAGTTTGCTAAAATAAGAGATAAATGGGAGAGAAAGAAAATATGAAGTGGGAAGAAAGAAAAAGAAATTTGATTGGGGAGTCTTACTGAGTTTGATGACACAGAACTTGGAAGCAAGAAGCAATCCTACCTCTGACACCCACATAAATATGGGAATTCTTCCAGCAAGCTTCTTTACAGAGATGGAGTAAGTTATCGCCTGCATCACATGTGTTTAAGGGCACGGGAAAGCTCACTACTCTCTAGAGTATTTTTCCATTCACTGGATAATGTCAGAGGTACCACATTTTGAGCTTTGTGCTTTTGGGGTGGTGCTAAAAGAATGGGGAGGTCAGTAACAGTGATAATTTTTTTCTCCCTTCCTTTTTGTCTAGGACCAACTCTGCCTCTTTTTGGTTGTAAGCCAATTTTATGGATGGATGCTGGCTCCAAAAAGGAAACTTACTGATGAGCTGATCTAATTTTCACATTCTGTGAGTGAAGAATGGGATAAGGAGAAGTGCCAGAGAGACCAAACGACATGCTCAGGAGACAGAGACAGAGCTGGGTCTAGAATTAGGGTCTCCTGCCGCCTGCATAGGAACTATCACCCCCTTTGATCTTTCTGAAAGTTTCTGTTTCCATAGGGCTTATTTGTGTAGATACATGAAGGACGTAAGATGATAGAACATCAAACTCAGTGCAGGATTTAAATGATTCTCAGCAGGTAGATCACGGATGCTCAACCTCGTAGAATTGGATGTGGTGTGAAAATATCATAACACAACGTTAGAGTTGGAAATTCTACAAACCTCTATATTTTGTGTATTATAAACCACAGAAAGAACAACTGGACAACATCTTCCTGGCTAGTGGGAGCATAGAGAACCTGAAGTCTTTTTTTTTGCTTAACATGGGTAAGAAAAAGAGTTGAATCAATTTCCCCTCTCCTTACCCAGGGACATGTGAGAATCTTCAGTGGGGCACGTTTGGGGTGTTTAACAGAAGTGGGCATAGGTTCAAAACACCAGGCTAAAGCCTGGTTCTGATACAGCTAAGGTCGGGTGGAATGTCCTTAAAGTTTCACTTTATGTATCGAGCAAATGCTTAACCTCTTTATTTGTAGTTAATTGCACCCAAAATGTGTATATATAGAAAGAGAACAATGTAAAACTATTGCAACTGCTCAGCAAACAGCCTTTAGCTTTTCTAAGGAAGCTCCACAGTGTCACTTCTGCATGTGGAGCACTACAGTACTTTTATTCAAAGCATTATAGAAGAAAATCTGCAGTTCTTACCACGGTCTTCAGGCTGTGATCTGACTCTGACTGTTTCCTTCTCGCTCTCCTCCTTGCTCATTCTGCCCCAGCCATGCTCATCTTCTATTGCTCAAACTTCCAAGCTCCTACTTGTCCCAAGGCCTTTACATTTAATGTCCCCTCTCCCTCTTCACCAGATCTTCAAATGACTGCACTGTTTTGTAAGTTAGGTATCAGCTTAAATAACATCGCTCAAAGAGGCTTTTCTTGACCAGGTAATCTAAAATGAATTGTTCTAATCATTTCTCCATTTTCTTTTCTTCAAAGCTTTTAGCACCATGTAAAATTATTTATTTATGTGTTTATTGATTACCCTCCCAGTAAGCTTCTTGAAGACAGGGACTTTATTTCTATTTTCACTGCTACATCCCTAGTCCCAGCACAGTAACAGAGCCCATAGCTACTCATTAAAATTGTATTGAATAACTGATTCAATCAGTCAACTAACATGGCAGTAATTCCCACTCCTTATTCACCCATCCAGGGACACAAAATATGTGGTGCAGACCAGAGAGATCATAGGCCTAGGTATGAGTAGATATCAAGAGCACTTAATAATAAAAACATAAGAGAAATCATCTACTGAAAGCCTTCTCTGTCGGGCTATACACTTATTCTCCAAGCCCCACTAAAACTCTTTGGGGTGTGTATTTTTACTATTCATTCCATCTTACAAACGAAAAAACCAAGGTAGGTTTCAAGAAACTTGCCCTGGGTGTTTAGTAGATGGCCAAGACCAGATCTGAAGCCAGGCCATATGCACTCTTAAGAACTGTCTTTACTTTACTGTACTCATTTGTGCTGCAGTTTCAGTACTCCATCAACTTTCCCTAATTCTAGAGCAACTGGAGCTTCATTTGCTATACTGTGAAGAGTAGACATTCTAGAAAATACTCTAAACCATTCTGGAGGTCATCACTTTTTTCTCCTTCTTAATGTCACTAAAACCAAATATTTTATCTCAGCTGCCAGAAGTGTGCAATCATGAATTTTACCCTGGAAGGCAAATATTTTTAAACTTTTATTTGTTACTCTCTGCTGTGATTACCTCATTTTACAGTAATCTGCATCGCTGTGTAAACAAACTCCTATGACATAGGAAAATCACTTGCTGAAAAGGAACAAAGGAGGGGGGAATAAACAGAATCAAGCTTTTACTTCTTAACTTTAGGGTTCTGCTCTGAAAATAGAAACCAAGCAATCAGCTTAGAAGTGTTCTGAAAAATCCTTTCAGGTAAAGGGTCTACACTGTTCAAACTTCCAAATCTTACTTCATGACTTGGTTTGTCCCCTGTCTTGTATGTAAGTCATTTTCAGAGTGAGTAAAGGAGTCAAGAGGTAGGTAATTTGTTTCCTCTTTGTATTTTAGAGAGTATATTACTGGTTGTGGTTGTGAAACATTTTTTAATTGGGATCTTCAATCAAGCTATCAAAATGCCAGGTTACGCCTGGGTGGTGCATACGTAAAGCTGCCCAATGGAGAAATTAAGCTGTCTCGAAGTCCCTTTGCAGGGAGTCACTCTTCTAAGTGCTGGATTTAAGGTCTTGGAGATTGGATCTTGTGTTTATCAGAGCAAATAAAATTTCAGTCTCCTAATCTAAAGGAAATCCTTGGACCACATATTGTTCCCCTTTAAGCAGGCAGTCTGTGTGAAATGTTTTATTGTAGAATAAATCAATAAATACCTTGAAGCAACCAAAATAGTATATATACTTACATAATTCCCCCTAGCTTTGAAACTTCTTTTTCTTTATAAATATAATTATTTTAAAAAATCAAATCAAAAAAGCATCTCTGGTGTATTATTAAACATACCAACAAATCTAAAATAAACAACTGGAGGAAAGGCCTAATTTTATTTGATAGTTCATAGAATGAGATAATGGCTCAAATTCATTTTTAAACAGAATGGTTTTTATTAACCGGAAAACCCTGGTTAATCTCAATGGGAATCTCTTTTTAAGTTGATGAGTCTGAAGTTCAGCTTGAAGATGGTTAAAGACTTTTGGATATAGAGTTGTCTACGTAAGAATTATTATCACATCCATTCCCCCAGCCTGTAGATGAAATAGATGTAGAGGGAAGGGGTAGAGGGAGAAATGAGAAGGAAGAAGAAAGGAAAGAGAAAGGAAATAAAGAGAAGGAAGAAAGATGAAAAGAGAAAAATCACATTTGCCTTTGCCAGATGGCTCAAGAGCATTTTGGTTTGGGACCTTTTTTATCTGCAGAAGGTAAATGGCCTTTGGATTTGGAATATTTGTACTTGAAAATCATTCATTTCTGAAAGATAGTCTATGCAAATGTTTCAGGCTTACGGGTATAAGGAAACACATACCATACACTTCAGAAGACTATATGTACAGCCTTATATATTTCTTTCAGACTTGAAATATCTTCACCATATTCAAAATATTATTCAAATAATCCTCAAACCGTTTGGGATTGGCCTTGCATTTGCTAACAGCTCAGAACCTTGGCCACAGCAAGTGGTTAAAAAACCTAGATAATTGATGCTCTCCTGGATGAAGTTAACAAAGCTTCTGAGTCTAAATCCAGGGAAACATTACTACCATTAAAACTTAAACTGTTGTCTGCAAACTGTAGTCCACAGAACATTAGACCCATGTGATGTTAATCAGTTTTCTAGGGGGAAAAGGTTACCTGATCAATTAAGTCTGAAAAAACTTGGTTTTCCAACAAAACGCAAATCTAATCACGTGGTTCTTCGTGAAGGAGATATTTATGCCAGGTTTCCCAAATGTGTTTGTGTGGAGAATGTCCAGGGACTAGAGACCAATGGAACACACTTTAGGACACATTAGTCTAGACCAATTCCCTCCTTCACTTCCTTCACTGAACAATTTCTATTCTCTTTCAGGGGTAACCAGGTGGTGGCAAAATAAGGAGACAAGCTTCATTTTACTTAAAATTAGATGATTTGAGGAGAAGCAAAAGTCTGTTTTTCAAATTATTTTAACATTTTGATAATCCCCAGAGTTCCAGGAGGAGCTGAAATTATCCCCACTGTAGTAGAAAACCTAGACCCTGGAAAGGTATCATGGTATAATATCAAAATAAACCATAGTTCAAATCTGGGCCTTAGCAACTACTTGCTACACGGCCTTGGGTAATAAGGTCTGATCATCTCTGAGCCTCTACATTGTCCTCTTGAATGTGAAGAGAACAACGCAAACCTCATAACATTGTATCAGTTAAATGAAATACTGGGTGGAAAGGTACCTTTCCTAGGGTTGGCTACTGAGTTGACACAGCAAAAGGAAATGCTTTTCCCCTTTTTCATTCCTCACACTCTTGAAGCCCAAAGCAAATACAGTATCCCTGTTTAGCTCAAAAAAAAAAAACAACCCTGATAAACTCTCTTTGGCATTCCAGTCTGCTAGAGCAGATACAGAGGTTTGATTCCACTCACAGATGATGAACCTTCCAGACTGTGCCTCCGGAGACCTCCCTTCTGGAAAGGCCTCCTGTCAAAAAACACAGAGATCAATCTCATCCCAAAGGTCAAAGTGTCTGTCACCTCCTGTCTAGACTATTGCAACGCTTGTGACCTGGATCTCCCACGGGGAGGCCTCCACTGACAGCCGATGATCCAGCGTGACAGCATGCCTGTTGTCAGGTCAGCCCAAGGCAAGCCCAGCGCACCCAGGCGGATGCTCAGCCTTGGCTGATGTTTTACATCAAGTCCCATTTAGTTGGACTCAAATTAAATCGCTAGGCAGTGATGAGCCCGGATTGTTGGAAGACCTTTTCATCCCTCATGGCCCACTGATAACTTGTTGGACATGGAGGTACTGGGACACAATACAGATATCTCTTCATTCAGGTCTGTTTTCAATTCAAATAACTGGACTCGTATGTGCTTCTAGTTAACTGTGTATGTGCCAGGGCCATGAGGAGTTTGCATGCAGTTCTGCCCCCCCCAGACCAGACCAGAGACTGGGGTTCAGGACATCTCAAGGGATTAAAGAAGTAAACTGAGTACAGAGAAAAAAAAATTAATAGCTAAATTTAGCATTCTTGCACCGTTCCAGCCCTTTCCCCAGGTCATTGTCTTGAATTGCTTAGAATTCAAAATCCATTCCTGCCTACAAATCCAGAAGGTGCCACACTGTTTTTTCCAGTAGGGGTGGTATCATCAAATTCTCTATCAGCTCCTCTTATGACGAACATTTCTAATCCATTCATTTAAAAAAAATTACTGGCAAGAAGTTGGGAGAAAGTGCAATTATGTAACATAACCCTGCCCCATACACAGCCTTGGTCAGTGGGGCAAAGTAGCTCTCTTAAAAGAAAATTAGTCCTTTCAGGGATTCAACTTCTATCACCTTGAGCAAGAATTAAATTAAGCTAATCGACCATCACTTGACCTTTTGAAGACAGGAGGCTAATCTTCTCATCACTTATCAATTTGCCAAAAATATGACTTTTACTTAGATGTACTTGGCTGTGAGCAACAGCAGCAAAAGCAAGTATGTGGAGAGTAAGAAAGAATCAGGAAGAGATTAAAGACGAACAGAAAGCCAGAAATGAGGGTGTATGACAGAGAGAGGGAGAACCCCTATATTGGATTACCCTGTCTGCAATGTCCTATCAGTCAGCACAGATGACTGAGAGAACATGAAGGCATAAGCTAGATCCTATCCTCCAGCCATAAACTACACAAGCTTAGAGTCCTCAGAGACTATGGCAAGGACTGTTTTAAGGAAAATTTCATAATGAAATTATGCCCCATTTTTATCTAAGCAACTCTCCAGTGCTTTGTTGATTCAACACAGCTTCTGATAATCCTTTGCTTTGCACTCTTCTCCTCTTCTCATGAAATACCCTCTCTCAACTCGGAACAAGATAGAACATTCTACATTAAGAATCTTTGAGACAATCTAAGATTCCATCTAAATGTATACAGTCCCTATGGGATCAGACAGATTTACTTTTAAATATTCCAGGCACATACCTCTTTCCATATCTGGATTACTAGCAGGAACTTGCATATTAGTGCCTAGGCATTCTTTTGCCCCCTAGTTTCTCCTTGGATAAAACTCAAGGGATTTAGGAGGTTTCCACATAGTTCTCTTTCCAAGCAATCTGTCAGTCTGGGTGCATCACCCTCACTTTCCAAAAATGGCACAAAATCCAGCCAGACTCTTCCAAGAAGGAATTATGTCACTCCTTAATCCTATGCTACTGCTTAAGTAACCCAAATAAGCTCCCTTCCCGCTGGAGAAGGAATGTACCCCCAGCTTTCTCTACAGGCCAAGGAGAGGATGGTGGATTTCTTGGCTTGTTTTTCATTTGTACAATCACGGAAACAAACAAGAGTGATTTCTTTTTTCTAGATGAACATTTTGTACTGAGTGACAGCCTTCTGTTGTGCTCCATATACTCTAAACTGTTGTCTATTCAATATTTCTGTTTCTTTCAACATTCCCTTCCCCTGTGGGTCTCATTCATTCCTGACTGCTGAAGAGTTCTGAGATAGGACACCTGGACCAATGACATTAGAAGGAATGGAAGACAGAAATAAAGAGCAACAATCCAGTTGGGCAATCATCTTAATTGACCAAAAAACAAATAAGGCTGTACAGGCAAGTGCAAATTATATGCATACCACATATAAGTCCTAGACCTCTACCCTCTGGTTTCTTGCACTTCAGTAAGGCTTTGGGGTGTTAAGGAAGAAGAATCACTTCTTTCAGGAGAAATCTGATTTGCCTAAAACCTTTTTATTCTCTTTATACTATAGAATTATATGTGGAGGCTTTCAGAAAATTTCCACAGTGAAACAAACTACTTTGTTCTTCAAAGGCTTAATATAGAAGTTTTAACTGCATTGGATTATCAACATTGAGGGAATTATTACATAAAAGTAAATATATAGTATGAATTTACCCCATCACGACTGTAGAGTCGAAGTATACTATGAAAAAATCTTAAATAAAAGAAAACGAGAAAGATTGCACTAGGAGATATATGTCTATTGATAACTCTTGATATTCTATTTTCAATGAAAATTATATTTTAAAAATTATTAATTCAACAAGCATTTATTGAGTACCTAATTGTATATAAAAATCCCGCCAAAAAAATCAATGAAAAATACTTCCTAGATATAAGAAATCTGATATGTAGTTGAGGAGATTAGACAAAATATAAACTTACACTGCAAAATTTTTACATATATATTTCCATCTGATATTCAAAATAACCCTGTGAGTTATGTAGAAGTGTTCATTCTTATTTAATGTGAAAGAAAATTGAGGCTAAGAAAGGCTAAATGATTTGTACCAAGACCACACAGAAGTAATAAAAGGCAGAACCCAGACTCAACCCTCCCTAAGTTATCTGACACCAAATCCATTACAAGTCATTGCCTCTACAATTCAAAGTAAAATGTCACAAGTGCCAGAAGGGAGGTATGTGCAGAGTGTTACTGGTATTCTGTCTTGCTGAGGAGATCAGAAACGATTTCATGGAGGTATTTGATGTGAGCCTTGAAGGATGGCAGTTTTGACAGGCACAGTGGACCTAGAGGAAATTATAAGCTGAAGGAAATCATTTAAAGAGAGCAAAAGGTAAGGAGACAGGAACAAGTGCACATTTAAGAAATGGTAAGAAACACTGTCCTTCAGTTTGGCTAGAGTAAAAGTTATGTGAAGGAAAGCAGTGGGAGATAAGGCTGGAAATTTGGGTTGGAATCAGGTCATGGAGTGTCTTGAATGCTTTACAAATGAACATGAACACTTTGGGCTGGCAATGGAGAATTACTGAAGGTTTTTGAATAGAAGAATGATACAATCAGAACAGAGTTTTGAAAAGATTAATCTGGCAGTAAGACATAGAACAGTTTGGAAAAGACTGAGGAATTACAAGGCCAGGGCAATGATCCAAGTAAGAAATAATAGGGGTTTGATCTACAATAGTGAGAGTAGAAATGGGAAGAAAATAAGGAATAAATATGAGGAATGTTAAAAATACAGACTCAGAAAGGACTCCTTGACTGTATGAGAAAATGCAAATGAAAGAAGGAAGTTGGTCTGAGTGACTGTAGAGGAAATGACAATTCTTGAAAAAATAAACAATAAAAGCATGTTTGTATACAAAAAAAATGAGTTCAAATTTGACTGTGTCCAGTGTTCATCAGAGATATTTGTCTTAAAAACATGTAGCTGTAAGAAAAACATGACCTACTCTCCCTGCCATTCCCCTACTCCTATACACACACCAGAAACCATGGTGGTTTCATTAAGAACTTAATCAGGCCTTTTAAGGGTCAGGTGTTTGTGTAATTACTGAAGTAGTCATTAAGAAGTATGTGGTTGGAACTTCCCTGGTGGTCCAGTGGTAAAGAATCCACCTTACAATTGCAGGGGATGCAGGTTCAATCCCTGGTCAGGGAACTAAGATCCCACATGCCGTGGGGCAACTAAGCCGGAGTGCCACAACTACTGAGCTTGCACGCCTCAACTAGAGCCCGTGTGCCACAAAACTACAGAGCCCACATGCTCTGGAGCCTGCGTGCCACAACTAGAGAGAGAAAAACCCACACACCGCAACTAGAGAGAAGCCTGTGCACCACAACGAAGAGCCCGCACGTCGCAATGAAAGATCCCACATGCCTCAACTAAGATCCTGTGTGCCACAACTGAGACCTGACGCAGCCAAAAATAAATAAAATAAATAATAAATAAATCTTTAAAAGAGAAAAAGAATCCAGGAAGTACTGGGAGATTATTGTTGATTTTAATTCCCCCACTTGTCATACAACATCGACTGAATAACTCATGCAAATGTCCTGGGCACTGTCACTAACTGTAATCAACCATCAATCATCCTTCTCAGTTCCCAGAAACCACATGTGCACACTCCTCACACTGCTGCTAAAACCATAAATTAAAAATAAAAGAAATTTTTAAATTCTTGTAAGAGGACACAGGATAAATTCGGTGGCTTGAAGGTTTAAATCAGACACAGAGTAACTCCATTTTAGATGGCACAGGGCTGGCTTAGTGGGAAGGAGAGTATCTGGGATTTCCACTTCACCTATCCATGGCACCTTAGACAGATATAAGCAGTAGAATTACTGAACGCTTAGAACTAAAAGGGATCTCAGAGAAAGTCCATTTTATCCCCATAGTTTATTATAAAGTACATAACAATAAAATGCCTTAAAAGCTGAATTATCACTCAAGTTCAAGTCCTTTGGCTCCTTGATTATCTTCCCAGTATAATACAAGGCCTTTCAAGTTCTATTTGTTATTGTTACTAGTAAGAGTGTTAGTATTACTATGTGTCAGGCACTTGGCTAAATTCTTTACATTCAGACTCTTATTTAATAAAATTCCCAATAACATATACAAGGGAATCCCTTATTCTCATTTTTATAGAATAAGAAATAAACGAAGAAGAGATCAGCTTAACTGATATAACACAGCTCTCTGTGGCAGAGGCCCATCTGGAAGCCCAAAGACAAAACTAGAATCCAAATCCTACACTCTTCTTTATCATGCAGACAACCTGCTCTCATTCACTGAGTGACAATCTGAAAGTCCTATCTCCTCAAACACTGTCCTAGAATAATTACATGTCCTTGAATAATTATACAACCCTCCGATATAATATTTCCTTTCAGATAGACAGACAGACAGACAGGTAGATAGACAGATCCGGCCCATATCTGAGTCACTGACTTAAGCAGAAAAAGGTTAGGAATTTCGCTTGGATTATGCGGCTTTGGGATCAATTCTCCTATTCCCTTTTTTTGAGAGGACATGATTTGAAGCTTCTTTGTAGGAAGCTTCTACTAGAAAGAGTCATCTCACGCCATTCTTTCCACACGAACAAAGACGTCACTGATGCACTGGGTAGAGGCGAAGAGCATCAGACAAAGAGCTGAGAAATCTAAATATTAGTCCCAGCAAAGAGTAAAGCCAACTGTGACAAATGTCTTGGACTTCTGGAATATTGCCTCGGAGAACTCCACAGCTGTCAGATAAAACAACTGCTCAGGTTATAATGAAAACTCTCCTTTGAAACTACCTATGAGAGATGGACACAGTCTTGTGAGGTGAAGTATTTTCCAGAATAAAACCTGGTTTCTTATCTAAAATAAAATACTCCTAGTTTTTGCTCTTTAATGTGAGACTGAGCAAGAAAATGTACTGCCCTCCAAGACTCTCCAAGACATGCCCGGAGGTATGTCGATAAAAGAAGGTAATGTTTATACATGTGATTTTGAAACTGTAAAATTCTCTATGCGCATAAGTCAGAAATGGAAAGTCAACCTTGTTGGTTCTAAGTGGGGCAAAATACCCTGCTTTGTTCATTCCTTGCTGGAAGAAATAAATAGTTTAAGAGGTTATGGTGACATTGACCATTCCTGCTTCTTTATTCCCAGAAGTATAAGCACCACGTTCAAAACTTACTCAATACTCCAGTCATTACAAAAAAGTTACCAGCAACAGAAAACACTGTAGTGATGCTGGGTGGTTTTCTTTAATTTTCTATTTTTTTTTTTATGCCTTAAGAGAGAGAAGATCTTTTTGAATCTTTGATCCTCAGACAAAAATAAAACCTGAGTCTGAAAACCCAAAGGCTTCACGTTTCTGTGAACAGCACTGAACATGCACAATGAAGAATTTATGGCCCATGATGTGAGTCGACTTCTTCGATAAGGGGCCTAAATTTAATGTGGCTGTGACCTTCCTGAGCCAATGGCTGGAGACTTGAAGCAATGTGTGTGGGCCAGCTGTGGAATTTGGCTCCGCTCCTGGTTGAAGTCACCTCCCTTCTCCAAAAATTCTTTAAATACTGGATGAGTTGTGTGTATGTAGAGGTTGCAGGGGGAGGAGGAGAGTTGGGAGCTGTTAGCAAACGACAACAGATGAGCTCGTGCAACTTTAACAAGCTGTTGGGGAGCATTCCACGTGTGGGGTTTGAAGACTGTTCCATGGTCCTTTGGTGATAGTAATAAGCTTACTGGAAAGGATAAGATTTTCAAGTGAATTTTAGTTTTGGAAAGGGAAGGGTGTATATCCCATAGGAAAAAGCCTTGCAGTTCAGATCACACTGAAGGTCCATTCGTGACAGCCTTCAGGCTGGCTGACTTGACTAGAGTACCTGTATTCAGGCATGAGCATTGTACACATGGTCATGATTTACTATAAAATTTCTGAAAGTATGTCACTTTTAGGTGCTCACCCAGTACTAAAACTTGTACCTGAACTTTCTGGAAATGTTCATTTCATACCCACTTACACAGTCTCAGGCAAAGACAAATGCAACATTTAGAGTTGCTGATATAGAATATCATTGGTAGCTTCTGAGTTTATACTCTTAGTATGACATGGTACCTGGTTCACTCACAAAATTAGCTGAGAGACCCATATACTAGTCTGGTCAAATCTCTGACTTGCTTTTCCCATGACAGAAATATTTTCCTTAAAACAAATACTATTTTACAATTATGCAATTTCATTTTATTAACAATCTTGGTTGCATGACATAGTATTAAAAATTTTGCTCATGGGGTATGTTATACATTTGCTCTATGTTTCTGTAAGAGAATGTTTTCATAATCAAAACGTTTTTAAACAGAAAACCAGAGAGTTAAGTTTCTTAGAAAAATATGGCTGTGATCCTTTTGCATGTTTGCCCATTAAATTGTATCTAAATTCATTAACTGAATTGAAATGGCAAAATACCATTGTGCCTTTTCTTTAAGTATTATTCAAATAGAATAGAAAAAAATTATTTTAAAATAAAAATTCTCAGAGCAAATAGGTCATAGTCCTTTTCAGAGCTTTATAAAACTTTCATTGTCTGCATGTTCTTCATCCAGAAAAATCATTTGCAGAATGATCTTAATCTGCCCCTATTAACTTTTTGATCATGGGTAAGTCACTTACACCCCCAGATCTGTTTCCTCATCTGTTTATGGAGAAGTATTAGAAATGGTTCTAAGTTATCTTCTAGCCCTAAATTTTCATGAATAAGAAGATCTTATGGTCCCAAACCATTCTCCAGAAATCTTTTCATAGCATTTGTATTTAACTGTATATTGCACTTCAGCAAATGGTTTATTGTGTTCCAGAGGCCCAGAAGAATAAATGGAGCATTTAGTAACTAACCTATGTCCCAAGTCTATAAGAAGTTAAAAAAATAAATAAATAAAAATTTAACTTAATACATTAGCATAATAGATTCTATGTGGAAAGTTAACAAGAAAAAAAGTAAAAATAGAATTATTATCCTTATTCAAGAGGCGTAAGTTGATGCATAAATGGCTAAACAATTTGAGTAAGTATGTTAGCTCTAGCAGAACCAGGCCAGGAAAAGGGAAATATTACTGGGCATCAACTATGCTGCAGACAACATGTTATGTTTTTTCACATATATTATCTCAATGATTCTCCAGGACAGGCATTTTTATCTCCATTTTTAACAATAAGATAACCAGGATCAGAGAGATTATGCTACCTGCTGCTTTGAATTATGCTAATTGGTTCTTTCAAGTATGGAATTGAAACAGGAGTGTTTTGGCTGCAAGTAACAGAACGTATGATTGACAGTGACTTAATCAAATAGTGTTTTATATTTTTTAATTAACAAGAGGCCTGGAATTAAGTAATTCAAGGATTTGTTCAACCACTCAATGCTGGATCCACTTCTCTATGGTTCTTGTCACTTAACCCTGATGGTTACAGATGGCTGCAGGTCTACATCACTCAGAAGTACTATAAGAACAAAAGATGCAAAATCTTGTGAGTGTATGGATATGTGTATGACAGATGACTGAACTTGACATAATTTATGACCTAAAATTATCAAAACCTAGAAGTTCCTGGAGAAACATTCACCACTTGTCTCATAGTCAAATTTTACCCAGAAAGACAACTATGGAAGCAAAAAGTAGGCACAGGACCACTGGGAAAAACAGTCACTGCAAGGTGATCCATTCAGAGGCATGAATGAGCAACACACATTCAGTGAAAACCAGCTAATGTAAATGAACAAGATACTTTTCTACCCAAGGAAAGTCTTTTTAAAGAAACAAATAAATGTTGCTGTTGACATGATGGGCTCTCCCTTCAATGTCTCACAGATGTGATCTGCCACACATTTATGCTGGTAACAAATGTTAACTTGTGTTCATTGTCAGTTAAAAACAAGAAAACTTTACAGCAGTACACCACAACATCCATGACTTGTCCTAATTCTTCTAAGGCTCTGGATTCCTCTTGCATAACGTGCTTATGAGCCAGTAGAACCAGGGCACAAACACCTAGGACTGCATAGCTCTAGGCCCTGCCTTTCTACTACTTGATGCTGCTTTTCTATTCCTAACAAACAATAGCTTTAAAATTCCTTTTATTTTCTGAAACCACCTTGCACCTTTCTCCAAGATCTTCCTTCTTTAGGTTTTCTTCACCATCTTTTCTCCTTTATTAAAATTTCTTCTTTGGCATTCCTTTTCTTAATCCTAAAAAATTTTTCACCAGCTCAGAGTATCTATTTTAGAACTTACAGGCATATCAAATCTCTGGGGTAGATGTGTTTCTTTAGAGTCTGCTAAAGTACTTTACAGATGTCCCTGAGAATTCATATTCCCAGCAGGTTTGCAGAATTAATGCTGGTGCATTTCCTACTAGCCTTTCTGCTTCATGTTGTTCAAGCAGATGAGGTAGAGTTGCTCACAGAATATTATTTCAAAAAGGATTTGGTATGCAGAGAAGGTAATTTCAAATACTGAATCTCATATGGTCACTGTCCCCTTTTATATGGGAAAAAGTGCCATGAATAAACGTATACTTCAAGAAAAAACAAATGCCTGTAATTCCTGCACACCCTTTGGATATGTAAAATTTCAATAGGATTCTTCTTTTAAAGCATTAAGTAAAAAAGAAAACCCATAATACATAGCCTACAGTTGATAACACCACTACTCTCAGGTCATGACCTTAGGAAAGAATACCGGACACATTAACAGCATCAGTTTATAAGTGCAGCATGGGGTGTGAAAAGCAGCAAACTGGATGCAAGGACTGGATGTAAGGGCTTCACAACATTTCTCAGGGATGAATACATGACTAAAATTAACAGCCTGGTAATTAGATTTGGGCTTTGTGTATATTTTCCCTGGATGTGTGATATGAGGCTTTGGCTACCTAATGGCACCATTCCATTCAGGCAGAGCAACAGCCTGCTATCCTCAGAGCAGCCATGTCTCAGTGTTATATAAGGATATGCTTGAAAAACAGACAGAAACAGTGAGTAGGGTCTCCCCAAATAAAGGTCTAGTCTCAGACCTAACACTGTCATTGGAACCTTCCACAAATCACTTTCCCTCGCTAGATCTGTTCCCTCCTCTGTAAAATGAGAAAATTCTAATATTCAATATTAGAGCATCCCTGAGGTCACTTCCAACTACAAAATACTATAGTCCAGTATTATGTGCTCTAAAATCTAACCAGTCCAACTACAGAAGGCAGAGAGGAAAGGACAGATTTGGCCATTTATTTCCATGTACCTTCTCCTCTGATTTCCCATTATAATGTCTTTGAAATTCACTTTTAGCATTTGTATAATAATTACCTTTATGTGTGACAGGACCGGGTTTTCTTCTCCTTTAATCCCTTTCTTTTCTTTCCCTATTTCCCCCACCATTCACTGGTATTCATACCTCTTCCCTCAAAAGGGATCTTTGGGCAGATGGAGGAAAGCAAAAGAGCATACGATTCTGAACTCATATCAAAATTATGCCCAAAAAAGGTGGTTAATATTACAGAGAGAACGCTTTGTTTTTCTTATAGGTGGAGGACCTTCTCATGGAACCTAAGGAACATGTTACCTTCCCTCCAGCTCAGAGTTCTCCAGACTTTCTCAGTCCAAGGCACCTTAAATGTCAACTTAATTAAGACCAAACGAAATACTTAACAGTTCCATTTATGAAGTTATTAAATTCAAACGCTTAAAAAGCACCTTAGGCCTAACAACTTAGAGCAGTTTGAAAAAAATACTATGCATAAATTGAAAGGAAAAACTATTTTTATTTTATAAATAACCACAATCACTTAGCTAATGAAATGTGTTGCCTGCTGGGCACCACACAACTTCTTAAACCTTGGAATTATATTGCACGTTGCCATTGCCATTTCTTATCACACACTGATTTTCAAGGATACTGGCTTTTTATCACAGCAACTATGACTTCATTGAAAGCAATTTGCACTGTATGTTAAAACTGTAGTTCACCAGCAATTCCACTCCTGGGTATATATCCCCCCCAAAATGAAAACACTAATTCAAAAAGATACATGTACCCCAATGTTCACTGCAGCATTATTTACAATAGCCAAAAACGGAAGCAACCTAAGTGTCCATCAACAGATGAATGGATAAAGAAGATGTGGTGTATATATATATATAAATATACAATAGAATACTACTCAGCCATAAAAAGAATGAAATTTTGCCATTTGCAACAACACGGATGGACTTGAAGGGTCCACTTATGCTAAGTGAAATAAGACAGAGAAAGACAAACATATGATATCACTTATGTGTGGAATCTAAAAACTAAAACCAACTAGTGAATAAAACAAAAAAGAAAAGATTCACAGATATAGAAAACAAACTAGTGGTCACCATGGGGAAGAGGGAAAGGGGAACAGAAAACAGGAGTAGGAGACTGAGGTACAAACTACTATGTACAAAATAAATAAACTACAAGGATATATTGTACAACACAGGGACTACAGCCAATATTTTATAATAACTATAAATGGAATATGACCCTTAAAATTGTAAATCACTATGTTGCACACCTGAAACATATAATATTGTACATCAACTATACCTCAATTAAAAGAAAAAACTTAAAAAAATAATGTAGTTCACGTGGTATCCAGCAGAGGCCAATCGGTTTTCCTCAAAAACAAAATATCCATCGTGGTAGTGCCTCTTTGAATTTGCTGCTGTGTTCAGGGGCAACTTGACACAGACTTTGAAACCCACAGCCTTAGCTCCCTTCACAGGAAAAACAGTTGTAATTGGAACCAATCTGGTACTAATTGTCTGAACTCCAGAAAACCAACAGGAGATAAGATGGGTAAAATATGGACAGGGCCATAAGGAAAGCAGAGGGAGGAAACCAAAGAAAAAGGAAGGACTCCTAGTTGCCCATCCAACATGGACTTCATGAAAAAATGGTAGTTGACTCAATGGGAAAAGTAAAGTAAAATACTTCACGTCCCTAAGCCTCAGCCATTATGGACATAAGAGTTTACATATGCATCTGCCTCCCTCACTAGATTAAAACACAAGCAAAAGATCTCGCTCATTTCAGTATGCCTCTGAATACCTAATTCAATACATTTTGTTGTATTGAATTCCCTTACCCAGAACACTGAACTTAAATCTAATTGCAGTAGAATGTGTTCTGATTTATTTTACACCTCTGGAGCTAGGGTTTCTTAGAATTCAACACACAGATTAATGGAGAGTATGAAGGTTTTTCTATTGCTCTACTTCTGGGTTCCCTTCATGTCTCTGCTGGAACGCTGAAAGAGGACTGGATTTATGGTTTATTTGTGTTTCAGACTAAGTACCTAAACCAGCAATGCATGAAGTCCAAAAGTGTACCCTCACTTATTTCACCTCAAAAATGACATCTGTCAGAGTTGATCTCACGGCTTTTTACTGTGTGAGCTATAACATGAGAGAACTTCTCCCTAACTTCTGTTAGCCTTTGACTTACCAATGTAATCAAAATGTCAGCTCTGTCTGTATCATCATTTGCCAGGAAAACATATGTCAAACAATTATTGCCCAGAGAGATCAAAAGGATGTGGGCCTTTTTCTTTAATGTGGTGATGAAAAGGACAGTTTAAAGAATGAAATTAAGTGACTAAACGTGGAGTAGAATAACTGGTTTATATTCCTTCTGGATTTGGAAACATTATCGCTGTTTCAATTGACAAGTTCTTGAGAGAGGATGTTTGCTTTTTGTTTGTTTGGGTTTTCTTAACCCGGTTATATCATTTTGTTCACAGTCCCAGACCTAATCATACTTTGCACTTATCTTGTTTACCTTTCATCAGAAAATTGCCATGCTAGGGATAGCCTGTGTGGCCAGATTCTTCCCCAGTGGCTGCACATAATGTGCAAGCCAGCTCTCTAAAAATCAAAGGGGTGAAGGAATGCAGGCCCCTAGAACCAGCAATCAAAATAGCCTACTGGGAAGGACACCTGATAAGTGCACTTACTTTACAAGCAAGGAAGGGATGGGATGGAATCAAATATCTCAGAGAGTAAAGAAAATGAGCACTTAGCATAGGCCCAGAAATACACTGTAGACTTATAAACCTTACCTCATTCAGCCACATTACAGAAGAAACTGAGGCCATCAGTGCTGATATAGCTTGCCCTTGATCAGCTACAGGGCAGAACTAAGATCTAAACCTTGGTCGAGTAGAGCATCAAGTCAACATCCACTCGCCACACAATTTTTTGACATAGAGCTGAGCTGTTGCCAGTGCAAATCTATGGAATCACTGGGTTTGAGGGGGAATGCAAAAGGGTCCCAAGTTCCCTTTTCAACTTGAAGTTAGCAAAGTCCTTTTAGCATCATCCCACCTACAGCGGGAGACAATTGGCCCTTAGGGGAAGGCATATCAATAGCAGTGCAGAATGATACCTCAGAGCTAATGACAGTTAGCTCTCAGTCACATAATATGAGCTGGCTAGCAATATATTTCGAACAGGGCTTCTCTCCCTCCTGCCATAAATTTATTCCTCCCTGTCATTTCCATTATAAGCCCTTTATAATCCCTTCCCTTCTTTATTGTCAAGATTTGTTAACTTGACTTTATTAACGTTTTTCCATGGCTAAAATTTGGCCTGATCAGCTTCATATTTTCTTCCTGTTTTCAACCAGTTGTAGAACTAAAAATGTTTAAAGCTAGACAAAGCTATTGTTCTTCAAACAAAACCGTCCTGCATGCCAAGTCCATAGATACTTTTTCAAGTATTAAATGTTTAATGACAAAAAAGCAACAACTAACCAGAGAACAGATCTCAGTGAACAGCTTTTATTTGAACCTATAAGGCAGATACAATTTAAAACAACCCTTAGAAACCAAAGTCTACGTTTTACCTATTGTCTTAGGTCTGGTTCCCTAAAAGCAGAGCCAAAGACAGAGACTTAGGCACCAGAGATTTATTGAGGGTGTATTCTTCATGAAAAATCTGCAAAAGAGTGAGGGAAATAGGAGAGGGAAGGGGAAGCAGTCTTGGTCCATGCCAAGCAGGTAATGAAGGAGGGGGGCCCCTCTGGGTTGTGGATATTACAGAGTTGTCCTCTTTTAAGGAAAGGAGCCAGGCTCTGGTCTGCCTCTATCAGTCCATCACTGACTGCTAGAGGAGCTGGGGAGGTGACTGGTAGAGAATAGATGCTTCCAGGCATCTCTATGAAAGGCAGCTCCATCAGCCAGGACAATTTTCTGAGGAAGTTAGCAGGTATATGCTGTTAACAGCAGAGGGGTGGATGCACCAGCTAAAAAAGAGGATCTGGGTGGACATCAACAGCATCTACTACAGCATCTCAACGTGTGGTTTTCTAGGAACTTGTCAGAAATACAAATTCCTCACCCCACCCCAGACCCAACTGAATCAGAAACCTGAAATGGGAGCAGTGATCTATTTTTCATTACACCCTCCCGGTGATTCTGACACACAATGTTCCAGGTGATTCTCTGAGTTTGAGAATCACTGAACATCTACCTTCCCACCAAGAATTACAAATCACAACACTATTCACTAACAAACTTAAGTTAGTGCAAGTCATGTTGTAACCAGGAACCCCTTTTAAGGTATTTTGATTCAGATATCTACAAAAGAGAACCCCATAAATAAATGCCTAGCTTCTATTAGCCAAACGTATTTCCACTTTTAGTTATTTTCTCTATTTTCCCCTAATTTTCTGGACTCTTTCCATGACTTGAGGGCTCTGTGCAACCTGTTCCCTGGAGTCTTTTTAAGAAGGCTTAATTAGTCTCATACACTCATGGGTCATAAACTCTACCTGCTCCCAAAGGGGGATTTAGAACTCAATGAAGATTTTGTGTTGTGTTAGATCCTCCTTTTTGGAATAAACCTTGTGAATAGTAAGTTGACATTTTACAGTCATTTTGCTCTGAGTAAGATCTTATTATTTTCTTAACTAAGCAAAGTGAAAAAATTAGGCATCCTACAATCAAATGTCTCTTTTGCAAGAAGTCAACGACTTCACACTATTAGCTAGGTTCATTCATTTCTCTCTAGAGAGTATGGAGCCAGAGGTGTTTGAAGGATTTTTTTCCCACAAACTTCCCTCTTAACTTTTCCTTTTCACCATTAATAACCTATATTGAAGTATTATCTTAAATACTGGAAAGTATTATAAACACTGCATTAAAGAATCTGCTTTCCAGAGCTAATGATATCTCCTTTATTACTGATGCTGTTATTATCATGAGCTATTTTAAACATAGAGGAAACTCCAGAGAATAATATAACGAACATCTGTAAAATCACATGTAGATTTTTAATGATTAATATTTTGTCATGTTTTCTTCAGAGCCTTCTTAAAAACAGAAAAGCTTTACAGGCATTATCAAAGCTCTCTTGACCTAGGAGGATGGCACATAGGTGTCAACTGCATAACCACTAGATTTGTTACCCTGCACAGAAATTTCTGCACTATGTACTAAATTTCTGCTTTACAATGTTGTGTTAGTTTCTGTTGTACAACAAAGTGAATCAGCCATATGTGTACATATATCCTCTCTCTCTTGAGCCTCCTTCCCAGCTCCCCCATCCCTCCCTTCTAAGTCATCACAGAGCACCAAGCTGAGCTCCCTGTGCTATACAACAGCTTCCCACTAGCTATCTATTTTACACATGGTAGTGTATATATGTCAATGCTACTCTCTCAGTTTGTCCCACCCTCCCCTTCCCCACCTCTGGCCACAAGTCTGTTCTCTATATCTTGCATAGGTATACAGAACAGACTTTATATTTTTTATATTATATTTTTATTATATTTTTTATATTTTATTTTATTTTTATTTTTTATATTTTTTATATTATATTTTGCAATAAAAATGTTTTAAAAGAGATAATATTTTACCTAGTTGTGTTATTCTATAAAATGTAAAATCTAATGAGATAATTTAAAACAATTCAAGGGATAAAGGAGAAACTTTTCAAAACAAATATTTCAAAATAAAAGTCATAAAGTTATAAATAAAATCTTTTTAGTAAATATAACATGCATTCATTTTATAAAAGAATAGAAATATGGGTTTATGATTTAAGGAAAACTAAATAGAAACAGAGTTTAAAATTAAAGATTAGAAAATTAATACTAATGAAAATAAACAGCAAAAGAGATAAAACAGAAGTTTCATAATTCTGAAGGTGAAGAAGCATTCTTTAAAAAAATTGTAAAAATCCAAAAAGTCCAAAGAAAATTTAAAAATTAACGGCATCAAGAGTATAGCTATAAGAACGTTTGTTTGACGATGATACCTAATAAACCAGCTTTTCAAGTAATCAGTAGATTGGGAGACATTACTCTCAATAAATGAAGAAAATAATGAATATATAGGATATATAAAAATCTCTTACAAAAAATATAAAAAAGAGACAGTACTCCCTCCACCCACCAAAAAATGTCTCTCAGAAAAAATTCTAATGACTAAAATTTAATACAGGACTCCTCTAAACAAAAAAGCAGATTGCATGGGGTAGGAAGTAGCAATGCTTTTAGGTTAAAGAGTCAAACATTATTGAGGCATATCTGGTATAAGTATATGTATACATACATAAATATAAGTTTTGTGTATATACATCATCACATATTATTATATTAGTTTTCTATTGCTGCATAAGAAATTACCCCAAAACTCAGCAGCTTAAAACAACAAACAAATATCATCTCACACAGAATTTGTGGGTCAAGAATCCAGGAATGATCTAGCTGGGCGGTTGTGTGTCAAAGTGTCTTACAAAGGTGCAGTAAAGATGTCAGCCAAGGCTGCAGTCACCTCAAGACTCAATCAGAGAATCTTTTTTCAAGCTAACTGGTTGGTGGTAGACCTCAGGTCCTCATTGTTGGCTGGGAGCTAAACCTTTGTCGTACCCTAACCTGTACCCTAAACCTTCCCCGTTCCCTAACCCTAACCCTAACCCGAAGGCTTACCCTAATCCGTCCCCTAATCCTAACCCGTACACTAACACTAACTCATACCCTAACACGTACGCTAACCCTAAACCGTTGTCGTACCCTAACCTGTACCCTACACCGTTCCCATTCCCTAACCCTAACCCTAACCCTTAATCGAAGCCTTACCCTAACCGTCCCCTAATCCTAACCCGTACACTAACACTGTCATATAGGCCTTTCCATAGGACTGCTAACAACATGGCAGCTTGCTTCCCCCAGAGCAAGTGAACTGAGAGAGACATTCCCAACACACAAACCAAAGTCTTTCATAGACAAATTTCAAAGTGACATGCTATCACTTCTGCCAAACTCTATTTGTTAACAGCAAGACGGCAGAGGAGTAAGATGTAGAGATCACCTTCCTCCCCACAAATACATCAAAAATACATCTACATGTGGAACAACTCCTACAGAGCACCTAGTGAACACTGGCAGAGGACCTCAGACTTCCAAAAAGGAAAGAAAATTCCCATGTACCTGGGCAGAGCAAGAGAAAAAAGAACAAAGAGATAAAGGAATAAAGACGAGACTTGTGCCTCTGGGAAAAAGCTGTGAAGGAGGAAAAATTTCCACACACTAGGAAGCCCTCTGACTGGCAGGGACAGGGGCATGAAACTTCAGAGCCATGGAGGAGAGTGCAGCAACAGGGGTGCAGAGGGCAAAGTGGAGAGATTCCCGCACAGAGGATCAGTGCCGACCAGCACTCACCAGCCTGAGACACTTGTCTGCTCACCTGCTGGGGCGGGTGGGGGCCAGGAGCTGAGGCTTGGGCTTCAGAGGTCAGACCCCAGGGAGAAGACTGCTGTTGGCTGCATGAAGACAGCATGAAGGGGGCTAGTGCACCACAGCTAGCTGGGAGGGAATCCAGGAAAAAGTCTGGACCTGCCGGATAGACAAGAGACCATTGTTTTGGGGTGAGTGAGGAGAGGGGCTTCCTGCTCTGTGAGCCCACAGACATCAGAACACCTAAGTGACCTCCAGAGACAGGCGTGAGCCACAGCTATCATCTTGGACCCCAGAGGCAGGCACAGACTGCTACCGCTGCCGTCACTACCACCAAGGATCTTGGGTGCAAGCACAGGTAACTACCGACATCCTCCTGGGAGCCTGTGCAGCATGCCACTGCCAGGGTCCCATGATCCAGGGCCAGCTTCCCCAGGAGAACACATGGCACGCCTCAGGCTGCTGCAGTGTTACGCTGGCCTCTGCCGCTGCAGACACACAGCGCATTCCAATTGTGACTACCGTACCCCTCCCTCTCCTCGGCCTGAGTGAGCAAGAGAGCCCAAATCAGCTGCTGCTTTAACCCCCTCCTGTCTGGGAGGGGAACAGACGCCTGAGGGAGGCCTACGCTCAGAGGCGGGGCCAAAACCAAAGCTGAACTGCAGGAGCTGTGTGAACAAAGAAGAGAAAGGAAGTTTCTCCGTGCAGCCTCAGGAACAGCGGATTAAAGCCCCACAGCTGTCTTGGTAAACACTGCCTGTGTGGCATACCTGAATAGGTAATGAGTGTTCAGAAAGTTGAGGTGGTGGACTTTGGGGGCAACTGTGGACTGGGGTTTGCTTTCTGCATTTGATTTGTTTTCGATTTTATATTGATCTTAGTTTAGTTTTTAGTGTTTGTTTACATTTGTGGGTTTGTTTATTGCTTTGGTTGCTCTCTTCCTTTTTTTTCTCTCTTTTTGTGAGTGTGTGTGTGTATGTTTCTTTGTGCGATTTTGTCTGTTCACTTTTGTTTTACCGCTTGTCTTGGGGTTCTGTCTCTTCATTCTTTTTTTTTCTTATGAGTGTGTGTGTGTATATTTCTTTGTGTGATTTTGTCAGTTTAGTTTTGCTTTTACCATTTGTTTTGGGGTGCTGTCTGTTCGTTTTTTCTCTTTCCTTTTTTCTTCCTTTTCTTCCATACTGTGTGACCATTTGTTTTGGGGTGCTGTCTGTTCGTTTTTTCTCTTTCCTTTTTTCTTCCTTTTCTTCCATACTGTGTGGCTGGAAGGCTCTTGGGGCTCTGGCCAGGTGTCAGGTCTGAGCCTCCGAAGTGGGAGAGCCAAGTCCAGGATGTTGGACCACCAGAGGCCTCCCAGCGCCATGTAGGATTAATCAGCCAAAACTCTCCAAGAGATCTCCATCGCAACACTAAGACCCAGGTCCACCTGACAGCCAGTAAGTTCCAGTGCTGGACACCCCATGCCAAACTAGCAGGACAGGAACACAAACCCACCCATTAGCAGAGAGGCTGCCTAATGTCATACTGAATTCACAGGCACCCCAAAACACACCACTGGACATGGCCCTGCCCACCAGAGGGACAATACCCAGCCCCACCCACCAGAACACAGGCACCAGTCCCCTCCAACAGAAAGCCTACACAAGCCACTGAACCAACCTCACCCACTGGGAGCAGACACCAGAAACAAGAGGAACTACGAACCTACAGCCTGCAAGAAGGAGACCCTAAACGCAGTAAGCTAACAAAGCAAAGAAGACAGAGAAATAGGCAGCAGATGAAGGAGCAAGGTAAGAACCCACCAGACCAAACAAATGAAGAAGAAATAGGCAGTCTACCTGAAAAAGAATTCAGAGTAATGATAGTAAAGTCCAAAAGCTTGGAAACAGAATGGAGAAAATACAAGAAACGTTAAACAGGGACCTAGAAGAACTAAAGAGCAAACAAGCAATGATGAACAACACAATAAATGAAATTAAAATTACTCTAGAAAGAATCAATAGCAGAATAACTGAGAGAGAAGAACAGATAAGAGACCTGGAAGATAGAATAGTGGAAATAACTGCCGCAGAGCACAATAAAGAAAAAAGAATGAAAAGAACTGAGGACAGTCTCAGAGACCTCTGGGACAACTTTAAATGCACCAACAGTCGAATTACAGGGGTCCCAGAAGAAGAGAAAAAGAAAGGGTCTGAGAATATATGTGAAGAGATTACAGTCGAAAACTTCCCTAACATAGGAAAGGAAATAGTCAAGTCCAGGAAGCGCAGAGAGTCTCATACTGGATAAATCCAAGGAGAAACACGCCAAGACACGTATTAATCAAACAATCAAAAATTAAATACAAAGAAAAAATATTAAAAACAGCATGGGAAAAGCAACAAGTAACATACAAAGGAATCCCCATAAGGTTAACAGCTGATCTTTCACCAGATATTCTGCAAGCCAGAAGGGACTCACAGGACATATTTAAAAGGATGAACAAGAATCTCATTCAGATTTGACAGAGAAATTAAAACCTTTACAGACAAGCAAAAGTTAAGAGAATTCAGCACCACCAAACCAGCTTTACAACAAATGCTAAAGACATTTCTCTACATGGGAAACACAAGAGAAGGAAAAGACCTACAATAACAAACCCAAAACAATTAAGAAAATGGTAATAGGAAAATACATATCAATAACTACCTTAAATATAAATGGATTAAATGCTCCAACCAAAAGACATAGACTGGCTGAATGGATACAAAAACAAGACCCATAAATATTCTGTCTACAAGAGACCCACTTCAGACCTAGGGACACATACAGACTGAAAGTAAGGGGATGGAAAAAGATATACCATGCAAATGGAAATCAAAAGAAAGCTGGAGTAGCAATACACATATCAGACAAAATAGATTTTAAAATAAAGACTATATCAAGAGACAAAGAAGGACACTACAGAATGAAGAAGGAATCAATCCAAGAAGAAGACATAACAATTCTAAACATTTATGCACCTAACATAGGAGCAGCACCTCAATACATAAGGCAAATGTTAACAGCCATAAAAGGGGAAATCGACAGTAACACAATAATAGTAGGGGACTTTAACACCCTACTTTCACCAATGGAAAGATCATACAAACTGAAAATAAGTAAGGAAACACAAGTTTTAAATTACACATTAGACTGGCTGTACTTAATGGATATTTATAGGACATTCCATCCAAAAACAACAGAATACACTTTCTTTTCAGGTGCACATGGAACATTCTCCAGGATAGATCATATCTTGAGTCACAAATCAAGCCTTGGTAAATTGAAGAAAATTGAAATCATATCAAGTATGTTTTCCAACAACAACGCTGTGAGACTAGATATCAATTACAGGAAAAAGCTGTAAAAAATACAAGCACATGGAGGCTAAACAATACGCTACTAAATAACCAACAGATCACAGAAGAAATCAAAAAGGAAATCAAAAAATACCTGGAAACAAATGACAATGAAAACACAATGACCCAAAACCTATGGGATGCAGCGAAAACAGTTCTAAGAGGGAAGTTTATAGCAATGAAATCCTATTTCGATAAACAAGAAACATCTTAAATTTAAAAACCTAACCTAACACCTAAAGCAATTAGAGAAAGAAGAACAACAACGACAACAACAAAACCCCAAAGTTAGCAGAAGGAAAGAAATCATAAAGATCAGATCAGGAATGTATGAAAAAGAAATGAAGAAAACAACAGAAAAGATCAATAAAATAAAAAGCTGGTTCTTTTGTTATCAAACAAAATTGATAAACCATTACCCAGAATCATCAAGAAATAAAGGGAGAAGACTCAGATCAACAGAATTATAAATGAAAAAGGAGAAGTAGCAACTGACACTGCAGAAATACAAGGGTTCATGAGAGACTACTACAAGCAACTATATGCCAATAAAATGGACAACGTGGAAGAAATGGACAAATTCTTAGAAAAGTACAAGCTTCCAAGACTGAACCAGGAAGAAATAGAAAATATGGACAGACCAATCACAAGCACTGAAATTGAAACTGTGATTGAAAATCTTCCAACAAACAAAAGACCAGGACCAGATGGCTTCATAAGTGAAAACTATCGAACATTTAGAGAAGAGCTAATACCTATCCTTCTCAAAATCTTCCAAAATATAGCAGAGGCAGGAACACTCCCAAACTCATTCTACGAGGCCACCATCACCCTGATACCAAAACAAAACAAAGATGTCACAAAAAAAGAAAACTACAGGCCAATATCACTGCAACATCACTAATCATTAGAGAAATGCAAATCAAAACTACAATGACCTATCACCTCACACCGGTCAGAATGGCCATAGTCAAAAAATCTACAAAAAAATCTACAAAACAATAAATACTGGAGAGGGTGTGGAGAAAAGGGAATCCTCTTGCACTGTTAAGGTGAGCCAACACCTACCCTTCTCAAACTCTTCCAAAAAATACTAGAGGGAGGAACACTCTCAAATTGATTCTATGAGGCCACCATCACCCTGATACCAAAACCAGGCAAAGATGTCAGAAAGAAAACTACAGGCCAATATCACTGACGAACATAGATGCAAAAGTCCTCAACAAAATACTAGCAAAGAGAATCCAACAGCACATTAAAAGGATCATATACCATGATCAAGGGGGTTCATCCCAGGAATGCAAGGATTCTTCAATATATGCAAATCAATCAATGTGATAAACCATATTAACAAACAGAAGAATAAAAACCATATGATCACCTCAATAGATGCAGAAAAAGCTTTCAACAAAATTCAACACCCATTTATGATAAAAACCCTCCAGAATGTAGGAATAGAGGGAACTTACCTCAACATAATAAAGGCCATATATGACAAACCCACAGCCAACATCATCCTCAATGGTGAAAAACTGAAACCTTTTCCACTACGATCAGGAACAACACAAGGTTGCGCACTCTCACCACTATTATTCAATATTGTTTTGGAAGTTTTACCCACAGCAATCAGAGAAGAAAAAGAAATACAAGGAATCCAAATCGGAAAAGAAGAAGTAAAGCTGCCACTGTTTGCAGATGACATGATACTATACATAGAGAATCCTAAAGATGCTACCAGAAAACTACTAGAGGTAAACAATGAATTTGGTAAAGTAGCAGGATACAAAATTAATGCACAGAAATCTCTTGCATTCCTCTACACTAATGATGAAAAATCTGAAAGAGAAATTAAGGAAACACTCCCATTTACCACTGCAACAAAAAGAATAAAATACCTAGGAATAAACCTATCTAAGGAGACAAAAGACCTGTATGCAGAAAACTATAAGACACTGATGAAAAATTTAAAGATGATACAAACAGATGGAGAGATATACCATGTTCTTGGATTGGAAGAATGAACATTGTGAAAATGATTATACTACCCAAAGCAATCTACATATTCAATGCAATCCCGATCCAACTATCACTGGCATTTTTCACAGAACTAGAACAAAAATTTTCACAATTTGTATGGAAACACAAAAGACCCCGAACAGCCAAAGCAATCTTGAGAAAGAAAAACGGAGCTGGAGGAATCAGGCTCCTGGACATCAGACTATACTACAAAGCTACAGTAATCAAGACAATATGGTACTGGCACAAAAACAGAAATATAGATCAATGGAACAGGACAGAAAACCCAGAGATAAACCCACATATGTATGGTCACCTTATTTTTGATAAAGGAAGCAAGAATATACAATGGAGAGCAGACAGGCTCTTCAATAAGTGGTGCTGGGAAAACTGGACAGCTACATGTAAAAGAATGAAATTAGAACACTCCCTAACACCATACACAAAAATAAACTCAAAATGGATTAAAGACCTAAATGTAAGGCCAGACACTATAAAGCTCTTAGAGGAAAACGTAGGCAGAACACTCTTTGACATAAAACACAGCAAGATCCTTGTTGACCCACCTCCTAGGGAAATGGAAATAAAAACAAAAATAAACAAATGGGACCTAATGAAACTTAAAAGCTTTTGCACAGCAAAGGAAACCATAAACAAGACAAAAAGACAGTCCTCAGAATGGGAGAAAATATTTGCAAATGAAGCAACAAAGGATTAATCTCCAAAATTTATAAGCAACCCATGCAGCTCAGTATCAAAAAAACAAACAACCCAATCCAAAAATGGGCAGAAGCCCTAAATAGATATTTCTCCAAAGAAGATACACAGATTGCCAACAAACACATGAAAGAATGCTCAACATCATTAATCATTAGAGAAATGTAAATCAAAACTACAATGAGTTATCACCTCATACCAGTCAGAATGGCCATGATCAAAAAATCTACAAACAGTAAATGCTGGAGAGAGCATGGAGAGAAGGGAACCATCTTGCACCGTTTGTGGGAATGTAAATTGATACAGCCACTATGGAGAACAGTATGGAGGTTCCTTAAAAAAACTAAAAATAGAACTACCATACAACCCAGTATTCCCACTACTGGGCATATACCCTGAGAAAACCATAATTCAAAAAGTCATGTACCACAATATTCACTGCAGCTCTATTTACAAAGGCCAGGACAGGGAAGCAACTTAAGTGTCCATCGACAAACGAATGGATAAAGAAGACTTGGCACATATATACAATTGAATATTACTTAGCCATAAAAAGAAATGAAATTGAGTTATTTGTGGTGAGGTGGATGGACCTAGAGTCTGTCATACAGAAAGTGAAGTAAGTCAGAAAAAGAAAAACAAATACCATATGCTAACACATACATATGGAATGTTAAAAAAAAAAAAGTGGTTATGAAGAACCTAGGGGCAGGACGGGAATAAAGACGCAGACCTTCTAGAGAATGGACTTGAGGACACGGGGAGGGGGAAGGGGAAGCTGGGATGAAGTGAGAGAGTGGCATGGACTTATATATACTACCAATGTTAAACAGATAGCTAGTGGGAAGCAGCCGCATAGCACAGGGAGATCAGCTTGGTGCTTTGTGACCACCTAGAGGGGTGGGATAGGGAGGGTGGGAGGGAGGGAGACACAAGAGGGAAGAGATATGGGGATATATGTATATGTATAGCTGATTCACTTTGTTATAAAGCAGAAACTAATACACCATTGTAAAGCAATTATACTCCAATAAAGATGTTAAAAAAATTAAAAAACAAAAAAAAATAAAAGATACAGGCACCCCAATGTTCATTGCAGCACTTGGCTATTTACAACAGACATGAAAGCAACTAAAATATCCATCAACAGTGGAATGGATAAAGAAGAGTGGTATATATGCACAATGGAATATTACTCAACCATAAAAAATGAAATAATGCCATTTGCAGTAACATGGATGGACCTAGATACTATCATACTAAGTGAAGTAAATCAGACAGAGAAAGACAAATATCATATTATATCACTTATACATGGAACCTAAAAGAAAATGATACAAATGAACTTATTTATAAAACAGAAACAAACTCACAGACTTTGAAAACAAACTCATGGTTACCAAAGGGGAAAGGTGGGGGAGGGATAAATTAGGAGTTTGGGATTAACATATACACACTGCTATATATAAAACAGGTAAACAATAAGGACCTACTGTATAGCACAGGGAACTCTACTCAATATTCTGTAATAACCTATATGGGAAAAGAATCTGAAAAAGAATGGATATTTGTATATGTATAAGTGAATCACTTTGCTGTACACCTGAAACTAACACAACATTGTAAATCAACTATACTCTATTATAAAATAAAAATTAAATTTTAAAAAAGCACTTTTAGAAAACTAGTATGATATATATCTGTGTGCTCTAATTCTTGATATGATTAATTACAATCTTCCTTTTAATGTTTATTAAAGTACTCTAAGCTATTCAACTCTTAATCATAAATAATCTTCTCTGTTTCTTCATTGTTTATTTGATTTCCAAGGAATATAATTCTTAAACTTGAAATCTATGATGATGACAAAGCTTCTTTGTATGGAAAATTGGCTTTGTTCACTTCATCATAGAGTATTTTCATATGGGAAATTTTATTTGTTTCAACAATCTATAGAAATATTTGTTACAAGAAGCTATAAATTTTAAAATATATTTGTTGGAAAAAAATTGAATTTTTTCCCACTGTAAATGAATTCACCAACCATGGTGGTAATTAACCTCTGCAAATTAATTTATGAGCCTTGTGATAACTAATCCTCCATTGTAGTATGTTGTGTACGTTCTCTTATTAAATAGGAAGCATTTTTCCTAGGTCTGCCCTACAGGTGCAAAAATAAAAATCATCAGATAGGTTTCCTCCAAAATGAGCAGTAGGTTTGATTTCTTCCATAACCTTGCACAGCAACTCAAATGTATGCATGGAGTCATGGCTTGTGGACAGAAGCCTGGTTGGAGTAAAGAATATAAACTTTATGCCTTATGTTTTCCATACTCTTCCCTTTATCTAAAACATCCTTCCCCTAACATTTCTATCTGGTAACCTCCTATCAGCCATTCAATTCTGTGTGTGTGTATCCCATTCTCTCTCTCTCTCTCCATGTAGGACTTATTGCTATTTCTTTCATGTTCACCTAGTATTTAGATCATTTTTTGACTATGGCACTTGGCACAGTATATATATTATTTATATATATATGTCTTTCTATCAAACTAATCTATTAGACTTTTATGAAAGATCCCATGTCTTATCATTTCTATAACTTCAATGTCAAGCAGAGGAACTACAGTATAATAGACATCCAGCCAATAGTCACTGAATTGAATTAAAGAAGATTGAATAATTACAGTGGAGTCAAATTATAGAGAATTTTGGAAGTCAGGGTGAGGAATTTTGACTTGATGGGGCAGGCTTGGGGGAGCTAGTGTGGAAGTGAAAGTTTTTTATAGGATACTAATTAATCTCTCAGACTCCTCCATGGGGTCTAACCAATTTGAGAAATACATACATGGTGATAAAAATAAGGTATTATATTTATTTTCTAAGCACTAGGATCCTTGATAAAAGTGGAATGGCTAATGCAGCCCAGATCTGTGGCCAAAAATATTCACACTAGCTCTTCTCTGAATTGAACTTACCTAGCCAGTCACAAGAGGGGTAGGGAGGGAGAAGACACACTGCCAGAAATCTATACCCTAGTGTGCTTACCACACGTGAGGCAAAAAACAGAGATAAGAAAGAAAGTCTAAGAAGAAACAAGAGCTAAGAAGCAGGGTCACACATGAGGAAAGATTTTTAATACGTTATTCCCTCCCAACAAAGAAACTTGGTCCAGTAAATTTTTCCAGCTCTCTATCCCATTAGATTATTACCCCATAAAGAGGACTGAGTGACGGATGTTGTCTTCCCTCTGAAAACTGTGTCCTTGAAAGCAGAGGAAAAAGTCTTCATGAAAAGAAGAGAAGAAGGGGAACAAGGATCCCCTTCTGATATTAGTGCCATCACCCCAGCAAGAGAAAGTTTTAGAGCAGCACTGTCCAGCAGAACTTTCTGTCCTAATGGAAAGAAATGTTTCTGTCTATGCTGCCCAATATGGTAGCCACTAAGCATGTGTGTCTACTGAATACTTGTTAAGTGCCTAGATTGAAACCAAATGTTTAACTTTCTATAATTTTAATTAAATTTAAATAGCCACATATGGCTAATAGTGGCATCCATATTAAACAGTAGAGGTCTCTAAGAACAGCTGTCAGGTTATTCGGACAATGGTAGGCAGAACTGGGTTAAGGCAGAGGCACTTAGGGCAGGGAACAGATTAGTAAAACCTACCATTCCCTTGGCACTTCCTGTATGCTGGTCATTGTTTCTGTTGCTAATAGTTTAATGTGGATTAAATAATTTAATCTTCACAAAAACACAATGCAGTCAATAACTTCATTATTTCCCTCTTTTCACAAATAAGAAAACAGTACCCAAGATCACAGTTGATGAATGGCAGAATTGAGATTTGAACCCTGGAAGTCTGGCTCTGCCTGGGAGGGAAGCCACATAGATTGTGGCAGTAATGCAAATGTCAGGGGGACAGAGAGGAGGTAAAGTCAAGATTTTGAAAGAATTGTAGGATATAACAAATGAGAAAAATGGGTCTACAATCATACCATCGCCAATGATATTTTTCACTCCCTATTAAGCTCACAGCAAGATTAAGGTGACATTATGGTCTATTGTCACATCTGAAAAATGCTTTGAGGACAAAGTCCCATTAGGGAACCAAGTCACTCTATTTCCAGAGAAGTAACAGATAACAATCTAATGATAGCACAATAGATAAGACTATTACAAACTGAAGAAAGAGAACGTGAAAACTGTGCTCTGTAGAATTCACCAGTAAGTAATGAGATCATTACCCAGCAGTATTTCAAGGCTTATAATAGCAAGGTTTCTCTCCATTTATTATGGAGAATTAGAGGATAAATCACCAAATTTCAAAATGAAAGAGGACCCTAGACATAATCTTATCCAATCCCTTCATTTAATAGGTTAAAAAATTATACTACAAAAGAGATTTTTGAGACAACGTGAGCACAGCCTAGGCATTAGATAAAATTAAGGAATCATTGGTAATTTTATTATGTGTAAGAATGCTACCACTATTATGTGTTTTTTTAAGTTATATGTATTATAATTACCCACTGAAGTTCTTAAATATATGGGGCCGTGGTGGGGAGTCATAGATGAAATAATATTGATAAAATGTTGACAACTAATTAAGATAGATGTTAGAAATATGGGGGATCATTAAATGGTCTCTCTACTTTTGTGCAATGTTTGAAATTTTCCATAATGATGTTTTTAATTACAACCTAAAAAGACATAAAGAGACAGTTTTAAAATGGCACATTAACATATGACAAAACATTCAACTTCTTTTGTTGTAAAAGAATTCGACATGCTAAGATACCATTTAGGACCTATATGGTTGGCAAATAATTGAAAGCTTGGCAACACAGTTTTTTGGCAGGACTATGGGGAAGCAAACACTCTTATATGGTACCACAGGTTAATTGTGTCCACCAAAAAGCATGTTCAAGTCCTAAGTCCCAGTACTTACAAAGGTGACCTTACTTAGAAATAGGGTCTTTATAAATGAACTTAAGTAAAGATGAGGTCACACTGTCCTTACAAGAAGAGGGAAATCTGACACAGAGACAGACAGAGGAAAGTATGCCATGTGAACACAGAGGCAGAGGTTGGAGTGACACACCTACAAGCCAAGGAACAGGAATTGCCAGCAACCCACCAAAAGCTTGGACAAGGCAGGGAAGCATCCTCTCTTAGAACCTTTAGAGAGAGCATGACCCTGTTAACACCTTACTTTAAGACTTCTCGAAACTGATGAGGAACTTCTGGGATAGTTGTGTAAGGAGCTCCATAGATTCACTACCCAGGGAAACATAAATAACTAATGAAAAGTATTTTAAAAACAACAGTCTCTGGAATTGTCCTAAAGGCATATGGAAAATGAAGAAACATTTATTCAAGAAAAACTACTAAAACTTGGTTACAAAAACAGGGCTTCCCTGGTGGCGCAGTGGTTGAGAGTCCGCCTGCTGATACAGGAGACGCGGGTTCGTGCCCCGGTCCGGGAAGATCCCACATGCCGCGGAGCGGCTGGGCCCGTGAGCCATGGCTGTTGAGCCTGCACGTCCGGAGCCTGTGCTCCGCAACGGGAGAGGCCACAACAGTGAGAGGCCTGCGTACCACAAAAAAAAAACAACGAAAGGAGAGTCCGTGGTATTTACAGCACAACCTGCTCCCTCTCTTCACCCTGACCCCCAACTTAGCTTGAAACTCTCAGTGGGTGTGGCCAAGACTCAAAGCTTTCTGCTACCTCAGCAGCCAATCAAGAAATAGAGTTTCTAGGGACTTCCCTGGTGGTGCAGTGGTTAAGAATCCATCTGCCAATGCAGGAGACAGGGGTTTCATCCCTGGTCTGGGAGGATCCCACATGCTGCGGAGCAACTAGGTCCATGCACCACAACTACCGAGCCTGCGTTCTACAGCCCACAAGCCACAACTACTGAGCCCACGCGCCACAACTACCGAAGCCTGCGTGCCCTAGAACCCATTCTCTGCAACTACTGAGTCCACATGCTGCAACTACTGAGCCCACATGCTGCAACTACTGAAGCCCACGCACCTAGAGCCGGCACTCCACAACAAGAGAAGCCACTGCAATGAGAAGCCTGCACACTGCAATGAAGAGTAGCCCCTGCTCACCGCAACTAGAGAAAGCCTGCGTGCAGCAACGAACATGCAATGCAGACAAAAAAAAAAAGAAAGAAATACAGTTTCTCACCCATGGGGGCAGGTCATCAGCATTTCTCATTCACTCAAACTCTGAATTTAGTCAAAGAAGCTAAATTCCTGGTGAATGCAGACAAAAGGTCAATAGATCCCTTCCTCTACCCAGCACCCAGGACAGAGAGGGAAGAGGCAATTCATAAGAACAGAGAGTTCAAAAATTCTCCCCAAATAAATTGCCTTTATTTGAAACAGAGGGCAGAGAAGTTCAAGCCTCAGAATGCTCTCAAAAACAATGGCTCCTCTTTTTTTTTTTTTTTTTTTTTTTTTGCGGTACGCGGGCCTCTCACTGTTGTGGCCCCTCCCGTTGCGGAGCACAAGCTCTGGACGCGCAGGCTCAGCGGCCATGGCTCACGGGCGCTGCCGCTCCGCGGCATGTGGGATCTTCGCGGACCGGGTCACGAACCCATGTCCCCTGCATCGGCAGGCGGACTGTCAACCACTGCGCCACCAGGGAACCCCCAATAGCTCCTCTTAATTAAGAACAACAAACCATAGTCCAACTAGTTCACTGGAGAGAAACAGAGATTAAAACTAAGAGCCCTCCTGAGGTTAGACTAAACCTCAAACATGGACCTCTGTATCTCCCCTGCTCAAACTTAACTGAATCAGAGTGCAGAGCAATTTATGCCCCAGGGCATTGTCTAAATAATAGAGCAATCATCTGGCAATTAGTGGGTCTCAACAGCTTGCTGTGATTAAAAAAAAAAAAAAAATTAGGCCAACAGCTTAACAGAGAGTTCAGTGAAAGAGAAAGTCCCAGAGTGACTGTGCACACACCCAAGCCTGTACTCTATGAGAAGCAAAACAAAAAGCTTCCCACTATAGGAGATATATAACTCACTAAAATTATCTAGCCAAGTAATCAAACAAATAAACATGCAAACAACCAAAATAAGATCCAGAGGCAGTGGAGAATCAGTATCTAAAGCGGTCCATCAACAAAAAATTATGAGACATGAAAAGAAACAGAAAAGAGTGACCCATACACAGGGGAAACAAGCAGGTGAAAAAGTCTGTGAGGAGGCTCAGACATCAAATTTAACAAAGGCAACAAAGTTTCCTTTGTAAATATGTTCTAAGAACAGAAGGCAATCATACTTCAAGGTGTAAAGGAAGCTAGGATGAAAATGTCTCATTAAATAGAGAAAATAAATAAGGAGATAGAAATTATTTAGAAATAAAAAAAGAACCAAGCACAAATTCTGGCATTCAAAGTACAATAATTGAATGAAAAATTCACTAAAGGGGCTCAACAGTAGATTTGAATGGCAGAAGAAAAAATCAGAAAAACTGAAGACAGATTGGTAGAGAATACACAATCCAAAGAACAAAAAGAATAAAGAAAAATGAACAGAGATTCATAATAAAAACACTCAATAAACAAGAACAGAACTAAACTACCTCAACATGATAAAGGCTGTATAAGAAAATCCCACAGCTAACAACATACACAATGGTGAAGGACTGAAAGCTCTTCCTATAAGTCAAGAACATGACAAGAATGCCTACTTTTGCCATTTATACTCAAGATAGTATTGGAAGTCCTAGCTAGAGCAATTAGGCAAGAAAAAGAAATAAAATGCATCCAAATTGGAAAGGAAGAATTAAAATCATCTCTGTTCAGAGACAACATGATGTTAGATGTAGAAAAACCTAAGTATTCCACACACAAAAAACTTTTAGAATAAATGAATTCAGTAAAGTTGCAGGATATAAAATCAACACAAGAATCATCTATGTTCCTATACAATAACAATGAACCACCCAGTGGTGATCATTTTGAAATGTATAAAAATATTAAATCACTATGTTGTACACCTGAAATTAATATACTTTTATAAGTCATTTATAATGCAATTTAAAAATCATAATTAAATAAACAAATAAGCAATGAAACATCCAAAAAGAAAATTAAGAAAACAATTTTATTTACAATAGCATCAATAAGAATAAATTTAGGAATAAATTTGACTGAGGAGGTGAAAGATTTGTACACTGAAAACTACAAAATACTGATGAAAGAAAATAAAGAATACACAAATAAATAGAAAGACATCCCATGGTCATGGATTGGAAGATTTGACATTGTTAAAATGTCAATACAGGGAATTCCCTGGCAGTCCAATAGTTAAGACTCTGTGCTGTCACTGCCAAGGGCCTGGGGTTGATCCCTTGTCTGGGAACTAAGATTCCACAGGCCACATCGCACAGCCAAAAAAAAAAATAAACAAACAAGTCAATACTACCGAAAGCTATCTACAGATTTAATGTAATCAAAATCCCAGTGGCTTTTTTTTTTCTCAGAAATAGAAAAATCCATCCTAAAATTCATGTAAAATCTCAAGGGACCTCAAACAGCCAAAACAATCTTGATACAGAAAAACAAAGTTGGAGGTCTCACACTTCCTGATTTCAACACTTATCACAAAGCTGCAATAATCAAAACAGTGTGGTAATGCCACAAAGACAGACATATAGACCAATGGAATAAAACAGAAAGCCCAGAAATAAACCCCCACACATATGGTTAAGTGATTTTTGACAAGGGTACCAAGACCATTCAATAGGGAAAGGACAGCCTTTTCAACAAATATTGTTGGGAACACTGGATATCCACATGCAAAAGAATGAAATTGAACCCTTACCCTATACTTATAAAACAACTCAAAATGGAAAAGACTTAAATGTAATTCCTAAAACTATAAAACTCTTAGAAAAAAATCACAGGGGAAAAACTTCATGACATTGGATTTGGCAATGACTTCTTGGTTATGACACCAAAAGCACAGGTAACAGAAGAAAAAAATAAGTAAATTGGACTACATCAAAATTTAAAACTTTTATGCATCAAAGGACACAATCAACAGAGTGAAAAGGTAATTCACGGAATGGGAAAAGGTATTTGTAAATCCTGTATCTGATACAGGGTTAATATCCAGTATATAAACAGCTCCTACAACTCAATAACAAAAAAACAAACACACCAATACAAAACTGGACAAAGGACTGAACAGACATTTCTCTAATAATTATATACAAATGGCTAACAAGCATATGAAAATATGCTTAATATCTCATCATTAGGGAAATGCAAATCAAAAGCACAATGAAATATCACCTCACGCCCACTAGACTAACTACTAAAAAAAACAGAAAATAACATGTGTTAATGACAGATTTGAAGGGAGAAATAGATTATTCAACAGTAAGAGCTGGAGATTTCAACACTCCATTTTCAATCATGGATAGAACATCAATTTAATACTGAATGAAGCAAGGATCATTCATGGATAACAAAATCATTGGGTGAAATTCATTGGAAAATAAAATACATGATCTCAAAAAAATGACCCTTTTATTGCCTATTAACTAAAAAGGAAAAACTGTACCTTTTATAATGGAGAAATCTGGAGGACACCTCCTCAAACAACTGGTCACACTTAATAACACAATGAAATATTTAATATCATGTGCCTCTTAATGGGATGCAATAAAAAGTATATAATGTCATCTATGTAATATTTTTGCCTGCAAAATTATTAGCTTGAATTTAGTATTCAGAAGACAATCAGAATAATTTCAAATTGAGATATCATCTACAAAATTACTGGCTTAAACTCTTCAAAATTATCAATATTACAAAAGACAAAATACTCAAGATTAAAAGAAACAAAAGAGACATGACAACTAAATGCAATGCATATTGTTTGTTTAGATTCTAAATTGGGAGGAAAAAACTCTAAAGGACACATTTGGAGCAAATGGCAAAGTCTGAACATAGGTAATATTTCTATATCAATGCTAAATATCTTGACAAATAAGGTAGGTGGTTATGAATTTATAAAGGAGAATGTCCTTGTTTTTAGGTGATAAATGTCGGCATACTTAAGCATGTTATGTCATGTCTGCAACTTATTTTCAAATGGTTGAGAAAAAAATTGTGGACACACATAAATACATATGTAGACAGATAATGATGTACAGAGAAATAGAATAAATGTGACAAAATGTTATCTATTGGTAAAGCTAGAGGGGTCTATAACTGTTGTATTTTTCTGAAGGTCTGAAATTTTTCAAAATAAAAAAGTATAAGGTGAGAGAAGAGGGAATGAAAGCTTAGGGGAAAAGTGACTTTTCCCAAAGCGCAAAGAGCCAGTGCAAGGGTCAGCATTAGCATAAGCTCTTCTGCTTTCCAGCCCAGGAATATAGTTACTGTACCACTAAGCTCTCTAAACACCCATATTTTACAATTCTTTTTATCCTCCATGGTGCATTCCACATCATGAGTTTTCATCACAAAGTGGCAGAATGAAGTACAATGGCAAATTTGTAAACTTGTTCCCAGTGAAAGCTCAGAAACTAGAGTTTAAAATTTCAAGCTAGCCCGTAAACTTCCAGGCTCAAATATTTTGAATACCAGTGAGATAAGTGTTCATCTTTCAACCAAACCCTTACAACAAAATGCCTCTTTTCCTGTCAGCTACTGAGGTTTCCAGATAGGAATGAGTGTCCACACAAGTGAAGCATGGAGAAATAAAAGGTTTCCTTAATGTTGAAATTATATAAATATGTAAAAATATACATTGAATAGCAAGATGAACTCCTCTGGAGAGAAGTCATATCTTATCTCTTTGGTCCCAGTGTAGAAGCTGGTACTACACAGTTAATTTACAGTAAAAATCTCATTTCACCATTATTTGATAATGAATCCTGTAGTACTCAGAGTAAACAAGCTTCCATTATGTCAATGTGGAATACAGGTGGACATGTAATACATGCCATCCACATTTGTATGTCATCATGAGCCTGTTTCTCTGACATTTAAAAAATATACCAGCCTGCAATCCCTATCAAATTACCAATGGCATTTTTCACAGAACTAGAACAGAAAATTTTACAATTTGTATGGAAACACAAAAGATCCCAAATAGCCAAGAAATCTTGAGAAAGAAAAACGGAGCTGGAGGAATCAGGCTCCCTGACTTCAGACTATACCTGAATTGTATAGTATAGACAGTATGGTACTGGCACAAAAACAGAAATATAGATCCATGGAACAGGATAGAAAGCCCAGAGATAAACCCATGTACCTATGGTCACCTTATCTTTGACAAAGGAGGCAAGAATATACAATGGAGAGCAGACAGGCTCTTCAATAAGTGGTGCTGGGAAAACTGGACAGCTACATGTAAAAGGATGAAATTAGAACACTCCCTAACACCATACACGAAAATAAACTCCAAACGGATTAAAGACCTGAATGTAAGGCCAGACACTATTTAACTCTTAGAGGAAAACAAAGGCAGAACACACTTTGACATAAATCACAGCAGGATCTTTTTTGACCCACCTCCTAGAGTAATGAAAATAAAAACAAAAATTAACAAATGGGACCTAATTAAACTTAAAAGTTTTGCATAGCAAAGGAAACCATAAACAAGATGAAAAGACAACCCTCAGAATGGGAGAAAATATTTGCAAATGAATCAACAGGCAAAGGATTCATCTCCAAAATATACAAACAGCTCATGCAGCTCAATATCAAAAAAACAAACAACCCAATCCAAAAATGGGCAGAAGACCTAAACAGACATTTCTCCAAAGAAGACATACAGATGGTCAACAAATACATGAAAAGATTCTCAACATCACTAATCATTAGAGAAATGCAAATCAAAACTACAATCAGGTGTCACCTCACACCAGTCAGAATGGCCATCATTAAAAAATCTACAAACAATAAATGCTGGAGAGGGCGTGGAGAAAAGGGAACCCTCTGGCACTGTTGATGGGAATGTAAATTGATATGGCCACTCTGGAGAACAGTATGGAGGTTCCTTAAAAAACTAAAAATAGAACTACTATATGACCCAGCAATCCCACTACTGGGCATATACCCAGAGAAAACCATAATTCAAAAAGACACACGCACCCAATGTTCATTGCAGCACCATTTACAATAGCCAGGACATGGAAGCAACAACCTAAATGTCCATCAACAGGGGAATGGATAAAGAAGATGAGGTACATATATACAATGGAACATTACTCAGCCATAAAAAGAAATGAAATTGGGTAATTTGTAGAGATGTGGATGGACCTAGAGTCTGTCATACAGAGTGAAGTAAGTCAGAAAGAAAAAACAAATATCGTATATTAATGTACATATGTGGAATTCTAGAAAAATGGTATAGATGATCTTATTTGCAAAGCAGAAATAGAGACAGACGTAGAGAACAAAAGTATGGACACCATGGGGGGAAAGCGGGTGGGTGGGATGAATTGGGAGATTGGGATTGACATATATATACTACTGATACTATGTATAAAATAGGTAACTAATAAGAACCTACTGTATAGCTCAGGGAACTCTACTCAGTGCTCTGTGGTGACCTAAACAGGAAGGAAATCCAAAAGAAGTGGGAAGACATATATATATAGCTGATTCACTTTGCTGTACAGTAGAAAGTAACACAATATTGTAAAGCAACTATACTCCAATAAAAATTAATTTTAAAAAAAGAAAAACCCAAAAGCACAGGTAACAGAAGAAAATAAAAAATATAAACACACACACACGAGCTTGCCTCTGCCTAAATTTACATGTAACGTTGCTTTACAAGAGCATGCTTGGCATTTTTCTTGGGGAAAATACATATGAACAGATGATCTTTCTTCTTCAGGCCTTCTTGACCATTGTTTTTCAACTAATTAGCCATCTTGATTTTCACTTGCCATGATCACCCTCTCTGCTAATCATTGTTATCCATCCATCATTGCTTTCTCTCTCTAATCTTCCTCTATTCTTTCTCCTAATCTCCATAACTATCTTTTCTTCCTTCTACCACTACCTCCAGCCTCTTTTCCATTTTTCTTTTTCCTTCTGCCCAGCCTACTTTGATCCTTCCTTCTCCCATTCTTTGCTCAATGAAACCACACTCCTTCACATCACTGAGATCAGATGAACTTGACCTTACCTCATATGTATGTAAACCCATATACACATATACATACACACCCTATCACTCTGTCTCCTCATTATGAGCTGAATTGCATCCCCTCCCCCAAATTCATATGTGGAAGTCCATTACAACCCCCAGTACCTTAGAATGTGACTATATTTAGAGATAGAATCTTTAAATAGGTAATTAAGTTAAAATGAAGTCATTAGCATGGGCCCTAACCAAATATGACTGGTAATCTTATAAGAAGAAGAGATTAGGACACAGATGTGCACAGAGAGAAGACCTTGGGAAGACACAGGGTAAAAAAGACAGCCATCTAAAAGCCAAGTAGAGAAGCTTCAGAAGAAACTAACCCTGCCAACACCTTGATCTCAGACTTCCAGTCTCCAGAGCTATGAGAAATAAATTTATGTTGCTTAAGCCACACAGCCTGTGGTACTTTGTTATGACAGCTGTACCAAACTAATATACTTCCCAATCCTAACCCACAAAAATCTCACTATGCTGTCAATGTATAGCTAAATTGGCTTGCACTGCTCTATCCCTGCATTGTTCAATTCTAGCCTCACTTTTTTGTTATGCTCCAAGAGCTCATGCTGAGATTAAGTCCCAAACACGTGGGACTGGGCACTTGACCCAGTTTTTGTGTAAGCAGCTATCTATCCAGTACCATTGGATGGGCACCAGAAATTCTATCTTCCCATGCCCAATATTCTCCTCTAGCTCTGTTGCTTCCTTCATGTTAAAACATGAGCAAGTCATTTGGGACATTTTAGCTTGACTAGAATTAGTCTATCATAGAGTCAGCAAAATACAGCCTATGGGCCAAATCCAGCTGGCCATCTGTTTTTTAAATAAAGTATTATTAGAACACAGCCATACTCATTCATATACATACTATCTATGGCTGATTTCACACTACAATGGCAGAGTTGAGTAGTAGCAAAAGAAACCATATGGCCCACGAAGCCTAATATATTTACTATCTAGTCCTTTACAGAAAAAGTTTGTAGGCCCCTGATCTAGACAAGTAAAAGCTCCCCTAGTCAGATGGTAGGGAACTTGTTTGGGAACGGGTGATACCTTGGTGATATTTCTCTATGAGTGAGTAAAACAGCTGAGGATTTCCCTATGAGTGGAGCTGTAATGGACCCACTTTGCAATTGTTACATTTTGTCCCAACTTTTAGGAACTTTTCATCTTCTTAATATAAAGCATTTCAGAAAGATTTATTTCTGCCTTTCAACCTTATCTACCATTGTTCCCTACTTCTGTGTAATCAGAATAAGAGCTGTCCTCTCATCATACTTTGTATTTTCCAACCTACTGTCTGTGTTGACAATGTTTCCTCTGCAGAATTACATATCCTTCAGGCTCTGCCTTGCAAAGTTCCTCACCAGAATTCTTCTGATCTGTTGGGCTGGCCAAAAAGTTCATTTGGGTTTTCTGTAAGATGGTACAGAAAAACCAGAACGAACTTTGTGGCCAACCCAATACTTTGGAGCCCCATATAGCACATTTCTTTTAGCTTGAAAAGTGCTGACCCCCATTTTAATGTATTCATATATGCACTTCTCTCTACTACTATATTGTGAGCTCTTGAGGGATGGAGACAAATGTCCTGTTCAACTTAGTGTCCTCCATAAGGACTTCATCGCTTTTCATACAGTAAACGTGCTATAAATGACCATTAAATTGCTAGCCACATTTCTGTATAGTGACTCACAAAATGCATGCTTCCAATTGCAAGATGGTTGTCTGGAAATGCGAACATGTTAAAAACTAAAGTTGTGGGCTTCCCTGGTGGCGCAGTGGTTGAGAGTCCGCCTGCTGATGCAGGGGACACGGGTTCATGCCCCCGTCCGGGAAGATCCCACACGCTGCAGAGCGACTGGGCCCGTGAGCCATGGCCGCTGAGCCTGCGCGTCCGGAGCCTGTGCTCCGCAACGGGAGAGGCCACAACAGTGAGAGGCCTGCGTACCGCAAAAACAACAACAACAACAAAAAACTAAAGTTGGAAGCTTAGAAAAGCAATTTAATAAAACAATATTTTAAAATAGCCATACTTTTAGTATACAAGGTAATCAAAAGACAATAATAAAACGTATGCTTTAGGAAAGGAAATAACCTTTTCCCAACTTACTTTCATTTCAAAATAGAGTGCATGCTCCCTCATTTAGAAATAGAGTTCAGAACGCTTGTAAAGCTTTTGCGAACTTTTGTTTCCTATCTGTCTTGTTTTGGATTGTCTGGAAGGAGACCCTGAGGCAAGGTTTTAAGTGCAAGTGGTTTACTGGGGAAGGAAGAGGAAAACAGCAAGGGAGTTGGAAAGTGAAGCAAAGAAAGAATGAAGAACAGCTTATAATAAAGGGTGCAGAGTTGAGGCAGCTAGCACATTCAGTGACTGAAGCTTAATTTTACTTCAGCAACTCTGGGAGCCAGTGTGCAAATGTTTCAGAGTCATCCCACCCAAAGGACAAGGGAGCTAGGATACCTATACACCAACTCCAATCTGTCTGTGATTGAGGGCTGCTTCCAGGGGTATGCACACTTCCAGGAACTTTCATCCTGCTGTGAGTAGAAAGAAAGATTCAGTGGCTTAAAAAAAAAAAAAAAAACCCACCCTCAGGTAATTAAGTGCAGATATTGGCAGCTGAAGAGAGCTGGTGTACCCTGCAGTGGCAACGGCAAGGAGTTATGGGCACAGCATCAACATCGTCTGTTAGACTAACTTGGAGTATTTCATAAATGCTCATTCATTCATTGAACAAGTAACCATTGTGGCCTCTGTTTGTGTCTCCAGCCACCAGGCTGGGTCCTGCAGAAGAGTAGTGAGCCAAAGCAGACACTGTAGCCACACTGATACAGCCTTCATTGCAGTGGAGAAAGCAGATAATAAACACATAAACCACCAAATAAGATAATTACAGACTGGAATAGATAATTTAAAGGAAAGAAACAGGTTGCTATAATAAAGAATAATCAGGGTACAAACAAACTTAGATAATGTGGTCAGAAAAGACAGACCCAAAGTAAGGGGGCTATAGCAGACTAAGTAAGAACTAATTTCCTTGTTTCAAAGAAAACTAGTGCAGATCCTTTCTCTCTAGGTAAATGGGAGTTTACAGAGACTTAGACTCCCTGGGCGCTATCATCAAAAGTGACTCAGATGTGACTCCCTGTCTTAGTCCATTGGGGCTGCTCTAACAAAAATACCATAGACTGGGTGGCTTAACCAGCCTCACAGTTCTGGATACTGGGAAATACAAGATCAAGGCACTGCTAGATTCAGTGTCTGATGAGAGCCTGCTCCCTGGCTCATAGACAGCCATCCTCTTACAGTGTCCTCACATGGCAGAAGGGGCTAGGGAGCTCTCCAGAGACTCTTTTATATAAAGGGCCCTAATCCTATTCATGAGGGCTTGGTCTTCATGATCTAATCACCTCCTAAAGGCCCCACCTCCAAATACTGTCACATTGGAAACTGGGTTTCAACATATGAATTTTGGAGGGTCACAAACATTCAGTCTACAGCACTTTCATTCCCCTAAGACCCAGTGGGGAAGAAAAAAACATCTCAATCAAAGATGAGGGTAGTAATATCAACGCAGATAAAGTGGATACGAAATGACAGGATTACTGAATAAAGCCCCATAAAAAGAAATCATTATCTATCTAGAACAAGCAGCTTCCTGTAGACCTCCAAGATCATATCTCTTCAAAAATCTTTTGAGCAGGCCAGAACTAGTCCTCACTAGTCCTAAGTGAAGGGTCTAACCACACTTCTGAATCTCTTAAAACCCAGTATCAACTCTGAAAGAAAACTAAAAGCTGATCCCAAGTGAATCAGACCCAACTGAACCTGACATCTTGAGACACTGAAGTGTGTATAACAGTTTAACACCCATGATGATTATCAAATTGAATCAGCATTCTGAAGGTCTACACAACTACACATAATTTAAGCACGTAACTATTATTGCCTAAAAGATGTATCTTCAGTGACCAAGCAGTGACTTTTAAGCCAGATAAAACACTACCAGGTTACTGAGAGCAATTTTTGCCTTTAAAAATTGCCTTAAAAATGTAGCTGACTTGCTGTCTAAGCATATTCCTCTTTACTGGGAAAGAGGAAGTGGGGAGTGCTGCAAAGGAAGAACTCGGTGATGTTCTCCTTCTGGCTGGATAAAAACCCAACCTTATTACTAAGACGGTCAAGGTATGCTGAAAGCATCAAAATTTCTTCTTTCTCAAAAACAGATTCTGTTGCTCTGTGGTTAAAACCCAATTTCTACCTATATCCTCAAAAGGTCCTTTTAACTTTCCCAGTAGGATGAGTAGAAGGTTGGAGATCAGCTTCAAAGTATTGTTCTCACGATGTGATTACGTATAAGGTTCAGTTCTGCCTTTTATTATCCCCAACATGACAATCTGGCACTCCTGGAACTTCAGGCAATGAAGGCCTGTGTGTGATGGGACACAACACAGAACAGTGGCATAGGCCCAGTGATGAAACTCAACTCTACCACTTCTGAGTTAAGTAGCCTTGGGCCTGTCCCTTAATCTCAACAAGGCTCAGTTTCTTCATCTGTAAAATATAAATAATAATGCAAATGTTGTGGGAATTAAGTGAATTTGCCTAGTTCATTGTCTAGTGCAAAAAGTAACACTACAAGCATTTCTCAAATAAATGTTGAGATTGAAGGACAACCATTTTGGACAAACATTTACAAAAGAATTCTAATCATATTTATTTTACTGCTATAAAATAGAGAAAGTTATTCAGTTTTTATGTGAGTAGGGATCCATCTATCTGTGTTTACTCAAACCCAGCAGATCTTCAGTGTTGTTTATTGATTCCTGCATCCACTGTCTGCCTGGATACTACATATCCAAGTGTGGTAACCAGACTCTTAAGATGATGTCCAATGATTCTTGTCTACTGATATTCATGCCCTTCTGCAGTTTCCTCCCATGTTGAAAGGATATTGTGGAAATAATAGTGTGACTTCCAAAGAAGGTTCATAAAAGACATTGCAGTTTCAGCCTTGTTTCCTCTTGAGTCACTTATTCTAGAGCAAGCCAGCTGCCATGTTAGGATGACAACTCAGCAGTCCTATGGGGAGGTTCACATGCTGAGGAACTGAAGCCTCTAACCAGCACTAACTTGCCAGCAATGTGAGTGATTTACCTTGAAAGCAGATTCTCTAGTCCCAGTCAAGTCTCCTGGTAACTACAACCACTGCCAACTTTTTGACTGAAATCTCTCTCTGGACCAGAATTAGCTAAGCCACTCTTAAACTTCTAACCCACAGAAACTGTGGGAAAAAAAAAGTTTATTGCTCTAACCCAACTTTTGAGGGAATCTGTCACTCAGCAATAGATAATTATAAACGATGCAAAATCTCATTCCTTCATCCCACAAAATCAATGCTTGTTTTCTATCAGTAGTGAGTGATATGTATCAGTGGTACAGAGCAGTTCATAACATACTTGGTATTTGAAGTGATGTGAAAGTCATGTCAGAGTACAAAGATCACAGTTGCTCCATCCTGTTCCTCAAAGCGTCATCAGAAGGTACAAAGCATTTAGCTTTCATCATCACTCAATAGGGGATTTATTTCCAAATCTTGATAGCCCTATTAATAATATTAATATCACTATGTTCAAAGAATAATATAACATTTATCCATCTTTACTATGATTTTGCACAAAATTCTGCCTTCAACTGTCTATAGGAGTAACATAGATACCAGTTTGAATACTAGATAAGCCACTGAAATAATAACCAACATTTCTGAATCTCATATTCCTCTTTTGTATAATGTAATTCAATTCACATCATATAGAACTGATGTGAAAATCAGGGATATAATTCATAACACAAGTTGTGTGCTCCATGAGTGAAAGCAAGTAACCACAATCACCTCCAAAACCAACATAAGTAATCTCACTGTCAGTGAGCTTTGAGAAACGGGCTTCCTTTACCTGCAATGTCTGGGAGTATAATTGGTACAACATTTCTGAAGGATAATGTGTCAAAAGCCAAAGAAACAATGCCCTTCAATTCAGGAATTCTATATCTAAAAATGTATCCTAAATAAATAGTTGGAAATGTGTCCCAAAATGTATGTAAAAGGTGTTCTTCACAGGATTGTACAAAATAATAACAACTAGAAATAACTTAAATATTCACCAGTGTGGAATTGATTAATTTGACCAAAATTGAATCTAACTCAAAAGGGAGCCCTTATATGGGCTATCCAGTAATGCAAGACTTACATGACCTGATTTATGACTTGGACACAGAGACTTCTGGCTAAGGTTTGGTTTTTCTTCTTTCTTACCCAAAGACCCATTAAAATAATAGTTAAAAAATTAAAGTGTATAATCCCACAACAGAAACGAAAATAAGGTTATGGCTAAACAGATGAAAGATTTCAACAAATTTCTGGTAGATGTAAGCATGATGTTGAAGCTAGACTCTAACACATATGAAAACTGGAAGTGAGGAGAAAAGAATCTCTGGAAAGTTTCTGGACTCAGAGATTAAAGACAATAAAGTGTGAATGTAAGAAGTGAAGATAAAAACAAGGGGAGTACTTTAAGATCTGGATACACCATAGTAGCCTACCTACTCACAAACTACAATCTTAACACAGGTTCCCTGGCACACACCTACAGGCAAAAAAATTCTTCTGATCAGAACTGCTGTTGAGGATGAGTATGTTAGCACCCCAGCAAATGTCCCCTTCATTCACACAATGGGAGCTCCTCTAACAGTGTAACAGTTAGATCCCTGACCACTCAACCTAAAGGAAACTTCTTAGGTTGAACCTACCAGATCACTCTTTAGGTCTCTCTCTTAAATATAAGACTAACTAGATTTTCAAGAAAAATATGCATCAAAGAGAATGATAAAGACAAATATACCGAAATATTGATTCCAGATGAACAGATATTTCAGAGAAGAAAAGAAAATTTTTGAAGTCCCTAATTGATATCCCTCTAAGAGATACAAGAAGTTATTACTTTCATGAAATGACAACATAATATTATGGAAAGGAAATATCATAGAAAATGAAAGAATTCTTCAATATTAAAACCATAGTTTTGAAGGAGACCTTCAAGATGGCGGAGGAGTAAGACGTGGAGATCACCTTCCTCCCCCCAAATAGGTCAAAAATAAATCTACATGTGGAACAACTCTTATAGAACACCTACTGAATGCCGGCAGAAGACTGCAGACTTCTCAAAAGGTAAAAAGTACCCACATACCTGGGTAGGACAAAATAAAAAAGAAAAAACAGAGAGAAAAAATAGAGACAGGACCTGCACCTCTGGGAGAGAGCTGTGAAGGAGGAAAAGTTTCCACACACTAGGAAGCGCCTTCACTGGTGGGGGATGTGGGGTGGGCAGGGGGGAAGCTTCAGAACCACAGAGGAGAGCGCAGCGACAGGGGCGCGGAGGGCAAAGCAGAGAGATTACTGCACAGAGGACCGGTGCCGACCAGCACTCACCAGCCCGAGAGGCTTGTCTGCTCACCCACTAGGGCGGGCGGGGGCTGGGAGCTGAGGCCCGGGCTTCGGAGGTCAGACCCCAGGGAGAGGACTGGGGTTGGCTGCGTGAAGACAGCCTGAAGGGGGCTAGTGAGCCACAGCTAGCCAGGAGGAAGTCAGGGAAAAAGTCAGGACCTGCTGAAGAGGCAAGAGACCATTGTTTCCGGGTGCATGAGGAGAAGGGATTCCTGCTCCATGCGCCCACAGAAGGTAGAGCACTGCCTAAGTATGCTCCAGAGACAGGCACGAGTGGCGGCTATCAGCTCGAACCCCAGAGACAGGCATAAAACACTAGCGCTGCCGCCACTGCCACCAAGACTCCTGTGTGCAAGCGCAGGTCACTACCACACCAGGAGCCCGTGCAGCCCGCCACTGTCAGGGTCCCGAGATCCAGGACAACTTCCCCAGGAGAACACATGGCACGCCTCAGGCTGTTGCAATGTCACAGTGGCCTCTGCCACCGCAGGCTTACCCTGCATTCCAGTTGTGACTACTGTACCCCTCCCTCTCCCCAGCCTGAGTGAGCAAGAGAGCCCTAATCAGCCACTGCTTTAACCAACCTCCTGTCTGGGCGGGGAACAGACACCTGAGGGTGACCAACATGGAGAGGCGGGGCCAAAACCAAAGTTGAACCCCAGGAGCTGTGCAATCAAAGAAGAGAAAGGGAAATTTCTCTCTGCAGCCTCAGGGGCAGTGGATTAAATCCCCACCCACAATCAATTTGATGAACCCCGCATCTGTGGAATACCTGAATAGACAATGAATGTTCCCAAACTTGAAGTAGTGGACTTTGGGACCAACTGTAGACTTGGGGTTTGCTTTCTGCATCTGATTTCTTTCTGGTTTTCATGTTTATCTTAGATTAGTGTTTAGTTCTTGTTATCATTGGTGGATTTGTTTACTGGTTTTGTTGCTCTCTTTTTTGTTTTAATTTTTTTACTTTTTTATTATTTTTTAATATATATATTTTTTCGTTTTTTGCCTTTTTTCTCTTTTTGTGAGTGTGTATGTGTATGTTTCTTTGTGTGATTTTGTCTGTTTAGTTTTGCTTTTACCATTTGGTTTGGGGTTCTATATGTTCGTTTTTCGGTTTGTTTTTTTCTTTCCTTTATTTTCTTCCTTTTCTTCTGAGCCACGTGGCTGGCAGGGTCTTGGTGCTCCAGCCAAATGTCAGGCCTGAGCTTCCGAGGTGGGAGAGCCAAGTCCAGGACATTGGACCACCAGAGACCTCCTGGCCCCACGGAATATCAATCGGCAAGAGCTCTCCCAGATATCTCCGTGTCAACACTAAGACACAGCTCCACCCAAGGGCCAGCAAGCTCCAGTGCTGGAGGTCCCATGCCAAACAACTAGGAACACAGGAACACAACCCCACCCATTAGCAGAGAGGCTGCCTAAACTCATACTAAGTTCACAGACACCCCAAAACACACCACTGGACACAGCCCTGCCCACCAGAGGGACAAGTACCAGCCCACCCACCAGAACAAATGCACCAGTCCCTCCCACCAGGAAGCCTACACAAGCCATGGAACCAACATCACCCACTGGGGGCAGACACCAGAAATAAGAGGAACTACAAACCTGTAGCCTGAGAAAAGGAGACCCCAAACACAATTGGTTAAACAAAATGAGAAGACAAAACTATGCAGCAGATGAAAGAGCAAGGTAAAAACCCACCACACCAAACAAATGAAGATGAAATAGGCAGTCTACTTGAAAAAAAATTCAGAGTAATGATAGTAAAGATGACCCAAAATCTTGGAAATGGAATGGAGAAAATACAAGAAACGTTTAACAAGGACCTAGAAGAACTAAAGAGCAAACAAACAATGATGAACAACACAATAAATGAAATTAAAAATTCTCTAGAGGGAATCAATAGCAGAATAACTGAGGCAGAAGAATGGATAAGTGACCTGGAAGTTAAAATAGTGGAAATAACTACCACAGAGCAGAATAAAGAAAAAAGAATGAAAAGAATTAAGGACAGTCTCAGAGACCTCTGGGACAGCATTTAACACACCAACATTCGAATAATAGGGGTCCCAGAAGAAGAAGGGAAAAATAAATTTTCTGAGAAAATATTTGAACACATTACAGTCAAAAACTTCCTTAACATGGGAAAGGAAATAGTCAATCAACTCCAGGAAGTGCAGAGAGTCCCATACAGGACCAATCCAAGGAGAAACATGTCAAGACACATATTAATCAAAGAATTAAAAATTAAATACAAAGAAAAAATATTAAAAACAGCAAGGGAAAAGCAACAAATAACATACAAGGGAATCCCTATAAGGTTAACAGCTAAACTTTCAGCATAAACTCTGCAAGCCAGAAGGAACTGGTAGGACATAGTTAAAGTGATGAAAGGGAAAAACCTACAACCAAGATTACTCTACCCGGCAAGGATCTCATTCAGAATCGATGGAGAAATTAAAACCTTTACAGACAAGAACAGTTAAGAGAATTCAGCACCACCAAACCAGCTTTACAACAAATGCTAAAGGAACTTCTCTAGGCAGGAAACAGAAGAGAAAGAAAAGACTTACAAAAACAAACCCAAAACAATTATAGAAATGGTAATAGGAACACACATATCAATAATTGCCTTAATGGTTATTAGATTAAATGCTCCACCCAGACACAGACTAGCTGAATGGATAGAAAAACAATATCAGTATATATACTGTCTAAAAGAAACGCACTTCAAACCTAGGGACACATACAGAATGAAAGTGAGGGGATGGAAAAAGATATTCCATGCAAAAAGAAATCAAAAGCTGGAGTAGCAATATTCATATCAGACAAAAGAGACTTTAAAATAAAGACTATTGAGCTTCCCTGGTGGCGCAGTAGTTGAGAGTCCTCCTGCCAATGCAGGGGACATGGGTTCGTGCCCCAGTCCGTGAGGATTCCACACGCCGTGGAGCGGCTGGGCCCGTGAGCCATGGCCACTGAGCCTGTGCGTCCAGAGCCTGTGCTCCGCAACGGGAGAGGCCACAACAGTGAGAGGCCCGCGTACCACAAAAAAAAATAAAAATAAAAAAATAAATAAATAAAGACTATTACAAGAGACAATGAAGGACACTACATAATGATCAAGGGATCAATCCAAGAAGAAGATGTAACAATTGTAAATATTTATGCACCCAACATAGGAGCACCTCTATACATAAGGCAAATGCTAACAGCCATAAAAGGGGAAATGGCCAGTAACACAATCATAGTAGGGGATGTTAATACCCACTTTCACCAATGGACAGATCATCCCAAATGAAAATAAATAAGGAAACAGAAGCTTTAAATGACACAATAGACCAGATAGACTTAATTGATATTTATAGGACATTCTATCCAAAAACAACAGAATACAGTTTCTTCTCAAGTGCTCATGGAACATTTTCCAGAATAGACCATATCTTGAGTCACAAATCAAGCCTTGGTAAATTTAAGAAAATTGAAATCATATCAAGTATCTTTTCTGACCACCACACTATGAGACTAAATATCAATTACATGAAAAAAAACTGTAAAAAATACAAACACATGGAGGCTAAACAATACACTACTAAATAACCAAGAGATCAAAGAGGAAATCAAAAAATACCTAGAAACAGGGCTTCCCTGGTGGCGCAGTGGTTGAGAGTCCGCCTGCCGATGCAGGTGACGCGGGTTCCTGCCCTGGTCTGGGAAGATCCCACATGCCGCGGAGTGGCTGGGCCCGTGAGCCATGGTCGCTGAGCCTGCTCATCTGGAGCCTGTGCTCCACAATGGGAGAAGCCACAACAGTGAGAGGCTCGCGTACTGCAAAAAAAAAAGGAAAAAAATAAAATAAAAACCTAGAAACAAATGACAATGAAAACACAATGACCCAAAATTTATGCAGTGCACCAAAAGCAGTTCTAAGAGGGAAGTTTATAGCAATACAATCCTACCTTAAGAAACAAGAAACATCTCAAATAAACAACCTAAACTTACACCTGAAGCAATTAGAGAAAAAAGAACAACAACAAAGAAAACCCCATAAAGTTAGCAGAAAGAAAGAAATCATAAAGATCAGATCAGAAATAACTGAAAAAGAAATAAAGGAAACAGTAGCAAAGATCAATAAAACTAAAAACTGGATCTTTGAGAAGATAAACAAAATTGATAAACCATTATACAGAATCATTAAGAAAAAAAGAGAGAAGACTCAAATCAATAGAATTAGAACTGAAAAAGGTGAAGTAAAAACTGACACTGCAGAAATACAAAGGATCATGAGAGACTACTATAAGCAACTCTATGACAATAAAATGGACAATGTGGAAGAAATGGACAAATTCTTAGACTAATACAACCTTCCAAGACTGAACCAGAAAGAGATAGAAAATGTTAACTGACCAATCACAAGCACTGAAATTGTAACTGTGATTCAAAATCTTCCAACAAACAAAAGACCAGGACCAGATGGCTACACAGGCGAATTCTATCAAACATTTAGAGAAGAGCTAACACCCCCAAACTCTTCCAAAATATCGCAGAGGAAGGAGCACTCCCAAACTCCTTCTACAAGTCCACCATCACCCTGATACCAAAACCAGACAAAGGTGTCACAAATAAAGGAAACTACAGGCCAGTATCACTAATGAACATAGATGCAAAAATCCTCAACACAATACTAACAAACAGAATCCGACAGCACATTAAAAGGATCATACATACATCCTGATCAAGTGGGATTTACCACAGGAATGAAAGGATTCTTCAATATATATAAATCAATCAATGTGATATACCATATTAACAAACTGAAGGTTAAAAACCGTACGATAATCTCATTAGAGGCAAAAAAGCTTTCAACAAAATTCAACACCCATTTATGATAAAAACTCTCCAGAAAGTAGGCATAGAGGGAACCTACCTCAACATAATAAAGGCCATATATGACAAACCCACAGCCAACATTGTCCTCAATGGTGAAAAACTAAAACCATTTCCTCTAAGATCAGGAACAAGACAAGGATGTCCACTCTCACCACTATTATTCAACATAGTTTTGGAAGTTTTAGCCACAGCAATCAGAGAAGAAAAAGAAATAAAAGGAATCCAAATCAGAAAAGAAGTAAAACTGCCACTGTTTGCAGATGACAAGATACTATACACAGGGAATCCTAAGGAGGCTACCAGAAAACTACTAATCAATGAATTTGGTAAAGTAGAAGGATACAAAATAAATGCACTGAAAACTCTTGCATTCCTATACACTAGCAATGAAAAATCTGAAAGAGAAATTAAGGAAACACTCCCATTTACCACTGCAACAGAAAGAATAAAGTACCTAAGAATAAACCTACCTAAGAAGACAAAAGACCTGTATGCAGAAATCTATAAGACACTGATGAAAGAAATTAAAGTCAATACAAACAGATGGAGAGATATACCATGTTCCTGGATTGGAAGAATCAACATCGTGAAAATGACTATATTACCAAAAGCAATCTACATATTCAATGCAATCCCTATCCAACTACCAGTGGCATTTTTCACAGAACTACAACAAAAATTTTTACAATTTGTATGGAAACACAAAAGATTCCAAAGAGCCAAAGCGATCCTGAGGGGAAAAAAAGGAGCTGAAGGAATCAGACTCCCTGACTTCAGACTATACTACAAAGCTACAGTAATCAAGACAATATGGTACTGGCACAAAAACAGAAATATAGATCAATGGAACAGGATAGAAAACCCAGAGATAAACCCACACACCTATGGTCAATTAATCTAAAACAAAGGAGACAAGAACATATGATGGAGAAAAGACAGCCTTTTCAATAAGTGGTGCTGGGAAAACTGGACAGCTACACGTACAAGAATAAAATCAGAACACTCCCTAACACCATACACAAAAATAAACTCAAAATGGATTAAAGACCTAAATGCAAGGCCAGAAACTATAAAACTCATAGAGGAAAACATAGGCAGAACACTCTATGACATAAATTACAGCAAGCTCCTTTTTGACCCACCTCCTAGAGAAATGGAAATAAAAACAAAAATTAACAAATGGGACCTAATTAAACTCAAAAGCTTTTGCACAGCAAGGAAACCATAAACAACACGAAAAGACAACCCTCAGAATGTGAGAAAATATTTGCAAATGAAGCAACTGACAAGGGATTAATCTCCAAAATATACAAGCAGCTCATGCAGCTCAATATCAAAAAACAAACAACTCAATACAAAAATCGACAGAAGACCTAAATAGACATTTCTCCAAAGAAGATGTACAGATTGCCAACAAACACATGAAAGGATGCTCAACATCACTAATCATTAGAGAAGTGCAAATCAAAACCACAGTGAGGTATCACCTCACACAGGTCAGAATGGCCAGCATCAAAAAATCTACAAAAAATAAATGCTGGAGAGGGTGTGGAGAAAAGGTAACCCTCTTGCACTGTTGGTGGGAATGTAAATTGATAAAACCAGGGCTTCCTTCATGGCGCAGTGGTTAAGAATCTGCCTGCCAATGCAGGGGACACGGGTTCGAGCCCTGGTCCTGAAAGATCCCACATGCCGTGGAGCAACTAAGTCCACGCACCACAACTACTGAGCCTGCGCTCTAGAGCCCACAAGCCACAACTACTGAAGTCTGTGTGCCACAACTACTGAAGCCTGCGCACCTAGAGTCTGTGCTCCACAACAACAGAAGCCACCGCAATTAGAAGCCCTCGAACCGCAACGAAGAGTAGCCCCTGCTCGCAGCAACTTGAGGAAGCCCACGCTCAGCAACAGAAGACCCAATGCAGCCAATAAATAAATAAATAAATAAATAAAATCTATTAAAGCAAAAAAGAAAAAAAAATTTTAAATAAATAAATAAAATTGATACAACCACTACGGAGAACAATATGGAGGTTTCTTAAAAAACTAAAAATAGAATTACAATATGACCCAGCAATCCCACTACTGGGCATATACCCTAAGAAAACCATAATTCAGAAAGAGACATCTACCACAATGTTCACTGCAGCACTATTTACAATTGCCAGGACATGGAACCAACCTAAGTGTTCATGAACAGATGAATGGATAAAAAAGTTGTGGCACATATATACAATGGAATATTACTCAGCCATAAAAAGAAACTAAATTGAGTTATTTGCAGTGAGGTGGATGGTTACCTAGAGTCTGTCAGACAGAGTGAAGTAAGTCAGAAAGAGAAAAACAAATACCATATGCTAACACATATATATGGAATCCAAAACAAAAAATGGTTCTGATGTACCTAGGAGCAGGACTGGAATAAAGACGCTGACATAGAGAACTGACTTGAGGACACGGGATGGGGGAACGGTAAGCTGGGACGAAGTGAGAGAGTGGCATTGACATATATACACGACCAAATGTAAAATAGATAGCTAGTGGGAAGCAGCCGCATAGCACAGGGAGATCAGCTCAGTGCTTTGTGACCACCTAGAGGGGTGGGATAAGGAGGGTGGGAGGGAGGCGCAAAAGGGAGGAGATATGGGGATATATATATACATACAGCTCATTCACTTTGTTATACAGCAGAAACTAACACAACATTGTAAAGCAATTACACTCTAATAAAGATGTTAAAATAAATAAAGGACTTAGTGAAAAAAATAAAACCATAGTTTCAAGTACTACAAGATACTATGACTTTTGTTCAAAACCCAAAAGTAGTCAAAAGATGGATTAAAAATTTGACTATGTAAAAATTTTTAAATATTTGCATGAAGAAAGCATTATAAGCAAAGTCAAAATTAAAATTCCAAACTGGGTGATAATATTTGCAACAGATTTAACAAACGAACTAATCTCGCTAGTATATAAACCACTTTTAACAATCAAGAAGAAAAAGACCAAAATCCCAATAGAAAAATGGGATAAAGAGAAAGCCCATAGAAAGAGAAAGGCAAATGCCCATGACACATATGAAAAGAACCTCAATTTCAGTACAGTAAAAGAAATGCAAATTAAAACAACACTGAAATGACATTTCTTACCTATGCAGATGGTAAAAATCCAAAAAGTTGACAATACAGTCAGTTGTTAAAATTGAAGAGAAACAAAAACTTTCATACATTCCTGATGAGAACAGAAAATGGTACCATCCTATGGAGGAATATTTGATAAAAATATAATAAAGTTATATATGGGTTTACCCTTTGGCTCAGCAATCTCACTTTTAGGATTCCACCTGTGGATACACCAACTCAAATACAAAACAACAGGTGCTCAAAATTGTGATTCATTGTAGCATTACTGGCAAAAACAAAATACTATTAGAATCAATTCAAATCATCAGTCAAACACTGGTGCAACAATTCTGGTGCATCTACCCCAAAGAAAATAATCTCTAAGAACTGATATGGAATGATTCCAGGATATATTATATTTAGTGAACAAGCAAGGCACAGAACAGTATATATGTTACACTACCTTTCATACTAAAAAGAGAGACAGACATCTAAAAATGGGCAGAAGACTTAAGCAGACATTTCTCCAAAAAAGACATACAGATAGCCAACAGGCACATGACAAGATGTTCAATATCACTAATTATTAGAGAAATGTAAATCAAAACTACAATGAGGTGGGAATTCTCTGGAGGTCCTGTGGTTAAGACTCTGTGCTTCCACTGCAGGAGGCATGGGTTCGATCCCTGGGTGGTGAACTAAGATCCTACATGCCACTTGGCCAAATAAAAGAAAAAAATCTGCAATGAGGTATCACCTCATAACAGTCAGAATGGCAATCGTTAAAATGTCTACAAATAATAGATGCTGGAGCAGGTGTGAACAAAAGGGAACTCTCCTACACTGTTGGTGGGAATGTAAACTGGTGTAGCCCCTATGGAGAATAGTATGGATGTTCCTTAAAAAACTAAAAATAGAATTACCATAGGATCCAGCAAATCCAGGATCCGGCATATATCTGGAGAAAACCATAATTTGAAAAGATACATGCCAAGACATGAAAACAACTTAAATGTCCATTGACAGAGGAATGGATAAAGAAGATGTGGCATATGTGTGTGTGTATATATATATATATATACACACACACACACACACACACAATGGAATGTTACTCAGCCTTAGAAAAGAATGAATGCTATTTGTAGCAGACCATAATAATGCTATTTGCAGAAAACCATAATTTGAAAAGATACAATAGCCAAGACATGAAAACAACTTAAATGTCCATTGACAGAGGAATGGATAAAGAAGATGTGGCATATGTATATATATATATATATATATATATACACACACACACACACAAAATGGAATGTTACTCAGCCTTAGAAAAGAATGAAATAATGCTATTTGCAGCAACATGGATGGACCTAGAGATTGTCATACTGAATGAAGTAAGTCAGACAGAGAAAGACAAATATCATATGGCAGTGCTTATATATGGAATCTAAAAAAAATGATACAAATGAACTTATTTAGAAAACATAAATAGATTCACAAACAGAAAACTAACTTATGGTTACCAAAGGGGATAGCGAGGGGCACGGGGGAGATAAGTTAGGAGTTTGAGATTAACATATACACACTACTATATATAAAATAGGTAAGCAACAAGGTCCTACCATATAGCACAGGGAACTATACTCAATATCTGGTAATAACCTATAATGGAAAAGAATCTGAAAAAGAATATATATATATGTATATATATAACTGAATCACTTTGCTGTACACTTGAAGTTAACACAAATTGTAAATTAACTATACTTCAACTTAAAAAAAAACTTTAAAAAAGAGAGAATATCTATGTAGGTATGCACACGCATGTGCGAGTGTGTTTGATTAATTTTGTCAAAACAAACATAGTCAAGAATACAATGACTAATGAATGATTACCTCAAGGGGTTAGATAGGAATGCGGTAGGAAGGCTAAGGATGGAAGAAAGGTTTCTCTGAGTAATGATTTTTACGTATGAACCATGTTTATCAGTTAAGGTTTAGTCAGAAGACCAAAGCACACTAGTTATTTGAACAGAGGGAATTTAATATGACAAATTGTTAA